>NC_135301.1:21777780-22402780 GCF_051311805.1 Agelaius phoeniceus
GCACGCAAGTCCCTAGCTCTGCACATTTCCCCCCCCCCTCATGATTAGTAAAAATCTTATAAAGTGATAAAATGTAAAGGTTACAAAATTTCATGGGTTAGTAGAATTAGCGTAAAATCGTAAGTGTGTTAGTAAGTGGCACGCCTTAGAGTAATTGTCGGCGCTCGAGAAACAAAATGTTAGCCGTTTCCAAACGCCTTTTAACAAATAGCACCAGTTTGTTTAATATGCAAGGCCCGAAGATTAGGGTTAGTAAGATTATAGTGACTGGGCCTATTAGGGTAGAAATCAGGGTGGTGAGCCATGGAGACCGGTTGAACCACGACTCAAACCAGCCCTGTTGAGCTTCTCTATCTGCTTTCCTTAGGTTTAGCCGATTTCTCAGTTCGGCCATGGAGTCTCTGACGACTCCGGTGTGGTCTGCATAAAAGCAGCATTCCTCTTTCAAGGCAGCACACAGGCCTCCTTGCTGCATGAATAAGAGGTCCAGTCCTCTCCTGTTTTGGAGGACAACCTCTGAGAGTGAGGAAAGGGATTTTTCCAGGGAAGAGATGGATTTCTCGATCCTTTGCAAGTCCTCATCAACTGTCATCTGCAGTTGTGCCAGTCCCTGATGTTGTGTTGCAAGGGCCGAAATGCCTGTGGCAGTGCCGGTAGCTCCTAAACCGAGGAGCATTGCGATGGTGATGCCTGTTATCACCTCTCGTTTGTAGAGCCGGTTGGGTTCCTCGAGCAAGCGGTACACCTCTTCTTCCTGGAGATACAGGACTCTGGGGACAATTAGAACTTGGACACAAAAGTCAGTAGAATGATCAAATTTGTCAAGGAGTACACATGGGCTTACCCCGGATTTGTGGCAGACCCACATTCCCGATGCAGCTGGGATCACCCACTGGAACTTCCCTCCCTTAAGTTTGACGAATTCCTTGCAGACGTTGCCCATCTGCTTTGCCAAGGTTGCATTGCCAAAGCATTTGCCCTGGCCCGTAACCTGACTTAGGGTGATACCTCTCCGGGGGGTGTCCCATCTGCATTGGCGTGGATTGTTTGACTTAGAGAAGATGAATGGGAGATCGAAGGCCACACCTTCGTAAAAAGGGGGTTGTGCATCATAGCATAACCAGCATGATTCTGTGAAGTTCGGGTTGGATTGGTTTAACGATAAGAAGGTAGCATTTAACACGCTTAAGAATGGACTGGAGAGGGTTGGTTTGGTTAAGAGATCAGATGGGGAGGCTAGTTTCGACCTCTGTGTTTCGCGGCTAGATCTACCGTTAGCTGCGATCTCTTCCCTGGGTCTACTTACTACTAGAACCGGATTGGGTCCGACTGATTGGGATACTGAATCTGGGAGTCTGATAATTTGTATGTTCGCCCAGATGCTGCGGCTAGGGAGATGAGCATACGCTGTCCACACTTTACCTGTGGCCCAGGCATCATGGGTCGGCTGCAGGATTGTCATTATATAACCTGTGCAAGTGTGCTGTTTCAAGCCTCCGGGCATAAGCGCATACCCATCTCCGTCATATTTTGGTTCGATACAGCCGTGTGGAGTGTACTTAATTTGCAGGAACTTATCCGGCTGTTGAGGCGTCCATCTATTGCTTATCACAATAGTTTCACAACCCCAGTATCCACAATATCCATGCCCTGGGTAATTACAATAACTTTTTCCTGGGTTGGAAGCAGGGCACCAGTACATCCCAAATACTGTTGTCTCCTGGAATCTGGGGTGCCCTGTATGCATGGGAAAAATGTCTTTTAACCTGAACTCGAAAGATGGGATGTCGGCTGTAACAATTTCTTTGATGACCCCCTCACCTGAGAGATGGCGTAGAACCCACCTGAATGGCTGGTGAGGGTAATGTTTTGTGTCTGCTTGTCCTCCGCCTACTAACCCTAGAAACAAGATTACACAGAGATACCGTTGCTGCTTTAATTTTGATGGCACGAGCTTCTCCGGTGATGTCGGGTTGCTCGTTGGCCTCTCTCTCTTTTCCAGTAGTGGGGAATATGAGGTTCGGGGACGTCCAATGATCCAGTCCTGCAAACAAAGTCTCACAATTCTCATGAGTTTCCCTATGAAGGTCTGGTTTGATAGATTTGAGTGGACACCATTTAATGTCCCCGTCCTTTTTGACAGCCGCATATCCCCGCCCCGTGAGCACCAATCTCCAACCCTGTTCCCACTCCCCTAGTTCATTTTTGATCACCACCCATGGGCCTTCCTCTAGCGCCCGAGTGGCCCAGTGTCTCTGAGCAGGACTGTTTGTTTCGTCCCCCCTAGGGAATTGATTTAACGCTAGCAGAGCGGTTGCCAGCATGCGCGCCTGGTCACCCGGGGGAATGGCATTGGTGAAGCCTTCTGCCTTTGCTAGCACTTCCAGCTTAGTTTTCAGAGTCTGGTTTGCCCTTTCGACGATGGCTTGCCCGGTGCTGTTGTATGGGATGCCATGCACCAAGGCGATGTTCCATTTCGAGGCGAATGCTTGGACTACCTTTGAGATGAAGTTTGGGCCGTTATCTGTTTTGATCTGTTTTGGAACTCCAAGCCATGCCATGGCTGTTAGCCAATGTTGGATGGTCGCTTTGGAATCAGTCTTGAGATGCTGTGTGGCCACGATCACGCCGCTGTACGTATCTACGGTAACTGCGAGCCACGCTCGGGGTTTCAACAGCTGGCATTGTGTGAAGTCTGTTTGCCATATTTCTGAGGCTTTGAGGCCTCTGGGGTTGATGCCACTCGACCACAGTGGCGACTTCTGGCAGTGGGGGCACGTAGCGACGACGTGCTTTGCGTCCACGGTAGAAATCCCGCACCTTTTCGCAAGCGCTTTAGCTCCAATGTGAAGGGATTCGTGCAACTGACGAGCTTCTTTCAGTGTCCATACGCCCTTTGCGGCAGCGTCAGCCTTGTCGTTGCCTATTTGGTAGAATCCCTTGACCGGGTCGTGGCTGTTGACGTGGATGACTGATATGGTGCCTTTCCGTGAATAGAGTGCTTCCTCCAGCATCGTTGCCACTGTGGACACTGACACACCTGGTCCGGACATGGCTAGGCAGAGCTTGGCCACAAATATGGAATCAGTCACAATGTTAAGGTGTTCTTCTGGGAACAGTCCGCACGCTAGCACTACAGCTGCTGCTTCAAGCTGTTGGACCGAAAGCGTGGGGTCGGTTGCCTTGACACATTGCCACTGTTCTCCTGACTGCCATACTGCCGCTGCGGTGGAGGTCTGCGATGATGCGTCTGTGAAGATGGTTGGTCCCGCCCGCGGTCGGTCAAGTACTTTTGGTGGGAGGTCGATATCGATGACCGTGAGCAGCCGAGTCCAAGGGGGTTTTTCCACGTAGCGAATCTCTCCTCCAAAGCCTGTAAGGGCCATGGCTAGATATTCCGATATTGTTGTTGACTGCGCAGAGAGCTGTTTGCGGAGACGCAAGCTTATCCTGGAAGGTTCCATGCCCAGATGTCTTAGGGCGAGTTTCCTGCCTTTCATGATGAGGCTGCAGAGGCACTCAACTCCCGGGGAAAAGGCACGCGACGGTTTCCCCAAGACCACCCATAGTATCGGTTGGGCCTTGTCGGGGGGTCCTTGGGCTAAGGCTCCCACTCCCTCCTTTTTTGTGAAGTGGACATACAGATCGACTGGAGCACTTGAGTCCCATCTGGCGAGCATGCTCTCTGACATCTGACGTTCGATGAAGTTGAGCGAGCTTACCGCTTCCGGTGTCAGGGTTTTTTGCTCCCATGGGTTCTTCCCTTTCAAGAGGTCATTCAGAGGGTCCATGACCTCGGGAGGAATCAGGACGATGTTGCGGAGCCACTGTAAGGACCCTACCAGCTGTTGCATGTCGTGGAGCGTCTTGATGTCTCGGCGGATTTTCATCTGGGGAGGAGTTATGTAGGAGCTTGTGATTCCCACTCCTAGGAAGGTCACGCACGGTCCCTTTTTTATTTTTGCACTCGCTACCTCAAAGCCATTTGTTCTTAAGGTCTCGGAGATGGTAGACACCAGCTGGTCCACTTGTCTCGTGGATGGTGCGGCGATCAGGATGTCGTCCATGTACTGCACGATGGTTACAGTCGGATTGCTCTGCCGGACTGGTGCTAGCACTCGGTCCACGGTGATCTGGCAGATGGTCGGGGAGTTGAGCATTCCTTGTGGAAGCATCCTCCATTGGAAGCGTAGGTTGGGCCGCTGGCTGTTTGGGAAGATGATGGAGAAGGCGAAACGCTCCTTGTCGTCTTCGTGCAGGGGAATAGAAAAGAAGCAGTCTTTGATGTCGAGCACTGCACAGGGTTGTCCTTTCGGTATCACAGAGTTCATGGGCAGCGAAGTCTGCACAGGGCCCATAGGCTGGATTCTCTTGTTCACTTCTCGCAAGTCGTGCAGGAGTCGAAAGCCTTCACCAGATCGCTTAGGTATTACGAAGATAGGAGTGTTCCATGGACTCGTGGAGGGTTCTATATGATTCTTGTGTAATTCACGGCTAACTAACTCAATGAGGGCAGTCATTCGAGGCGTTGACAAGGGCCACTGTTCAACCCACACTGGGTCGGCTGATTTCCAAGTCAGCTTGATGGGCAATGGCAGGTACGCGACAGTGGCCCTTAGAATAAATTTGTCACCCTAACATCCAGCAGGGCTAGGGCATCCCTCCCTAGCAAGGGTGGGCAGTCCGACATCACATATACGGTGAGGGTGATAGTTCTTCCCGGTCCTCTCTCAGTGCAGAGGGTTATTGCCACTGGTTGGGTGCTCTTGTGGGCTCGGGACAGCCCTCCAACTCCGCCCACCATGGAGGCTACTTCTAGCTTCCATGGTCGAGGCCAATGTATGTCTGGGATGACGGTGACATCTGACCCTGTGTCCACCCAAAAGGGAAGGCAGATGGCCGAGTTGTCGGAGCTGTTGTGGAGACGACACACTGCCCACACGATCAGTGGGTGTTTCCCCAGCTTCGTGGGGAAGGCCACCCATGGGTCCCGTTCCCATGCTTTCATGGCCAAAGCCACCCAGGGGCCTCGGCCCCAGGGAGCGGTTCTTGGTATTCCTGAGGTGCAGATGGGTTCGAATGAGCCATTGGCTGGGCGACAAAGTTGGTCATTCCCTGAGGGGGTGGTGGTGGTGGGCATGAAAGCCGTGTGCCCCATTGGGGGTTGCTGTAGCTGGGCCGCTGCATGTTCCAGGTGGGAGGAGGCTGGATACGGCCCGGCTGCCCCCTCCCTCTCCCGTTTCCCTGATGCCTGGATCTGCATTCCTTAGCTAAATACCCTTTCTTTCCACATGCCCAGCATGGTCCCCTAGGTCTCCCCTGGCGTGGTGGAGCAGCTGCTGGTGGGCGCCCTGATTGGGGGCAGTTTGTTGCCACGTGCCCAGCTTGGCCACACTTAAAGCATGCCATGACACTCGTTATTGCAGTATGAACTGCTGCCTGAATGGGGGCTAGGTGTTCTTCCTTTGCAACGTGTCTGATCATGGCAGCTAGATTAGACCCTTGCGGCAGTGATCTTAAAATGTCTTTGGTGGCTGAGTTGCATTGCTGGCGCAGGCACTCTGCCAGCACAGGACCCTTTGCCTCTGAGGGTAATGTCAAGGAGTCCAAGGCAGCCTGTAAACGATCCACAAACTGAGTGAAGCTTTCACTCTCACTCTGCTTTATTGTGGACCAAGGCGACGGTTTGGCTATTACTTTGGAAGCAACACGGATGGCTTCTCGGGCAGCACGGGTTGTTGTCATAACCTCATGTGCCCGCAAGCCCTCAGCCTGTGCCTGAGGGGTGATCATTGTAGGGTCTGTGCCCATTAGCCTCTGTATGCTGGAGCCGTGCAGTGGATGGTCTGCCCCTGTTACCAGGGCCAGCTGCTTAATACAGTTATCCTCCCATTCCTGCTTAAAAACGATCATCCCTGCCCCATCAAAAATCATTCTGCAAGTCTGCTTAATATCAAAAGGTAACATGTCATCCCCTCCAAAAACGCTGTCAATGAGTGTGGAAACCATGGCAGAATTAATTCCCCTATCTGCAATTGCTTTAATAATTGCCTGCACGTCTTTCGAGTTTACCGGGGAATAGGTCCTTTGATTCCCGCCGGCTCCCCCCACCCGAACCGGGAACACCAGTTTCGCCGACGGAGTCCATTCAGCACACGCTATTTTTATTTTCCGCCAGTCTGTAAGCGGGGTTCGATCTTTCTCCGATATCCCCTTCACCCATGCAGGAGCGCTGTGGCTGGTGACCTTGTATGCCGCTGCTCTCCTTCTGTTAAAACCCGAATCCGAGTCGGAACTCCCCGATCCCCTCTCGAGCTCGGAGCTCGAGTCCGAGTCCGAGCCGGAAGTCGACTGCCCGAACGTTTCCGGGCTGCTCTGCCTTTTTCTCGGGCTCCGACCCCGCCCCTTCTTGCGTGGGTCGGGCCGTTCCCTCCCCCTGGGGTCCCCCCGCCTCCTGCTGGGGGAGGTCCTTGCCCTATAAGGACCTAAAGTGAACTGAGCGCTCTGATTGGCCTTACGCTCCTCCGCGGGGGCCGCCCCGTCCCCCCGCTTGCCCGCGCATGCGTTGTTAAGCAGGCTGACTGCATTTCCGCCCCCCGTGTTCTCCTTTCCGCCCTGAACATGCGGTTCGGCGCCATTTTCAAACGGATATGGAGGGGGTGCGCTTTTATCCACCCCTTTGGGGTGCGGCAATTTCGCTGCCTCCAGCGCTTCTTCCATTAACCCCCGCCAAAACGCCCGCGCGCCTTCCCCCCCTCTGATGGTAAGGCGGTCTGCTCGGGGGAATCCGGCGCTCGCGGTTCCGCGGTGCCGATCTGATCGAAGCCCTCTACGGTCTGCGTTGCCGCGCTCACCCCCAACTGCGGCGTGGCTAATAGCCAGGCCTGCGCGGCTTTCCAGGTCTCCTGCTCTTCTCTAGCTTTCTGCAGAGCCTGCACGACTCTGCCCCATGACTTTAGAGCTTTCCCTGAGCCTGAGGAAATAGTCTCCTCAGCTAAAACCTTTGTACAAGTATCCCATATCTCCGGATGGAGAATATCCACTGGGCTGTCTATCGCCCCCAGCTTAATAAGTCTCGGTATAGCAAGACATAAATCTTTTAGCTTACAATCAATCCCCCATTGAGCATACATCTGAGTTACGACCTTCGCTATGGCTTCCATGGTCCACGCTGGTCCGGGGGCGTCCCCCCCGCTGCACTAGGCCTGCTGTGCAGCCGCCGGTCCCCTGTCCAGGCGAAATCCCGAACTCCGGGCGCTGCAATTTTCCCGGGTTTCGGCACCAGATGTTGCCGTTATGGCCTAGCGACCTGGTTCGGGAGGTCCGGCACGGTGACCCAAGGCCCAGGGTCACTCGGTCCAATGCTACATACACCAATGTGGTGGACAGCAAAATGGCGTTTATTGAGGGGTCTCAGGGGGTATTTATGGTTTGGGCAGTCTGTGTCATTTCCCTCTGCTCATGTCCGGCCGGGTGTGGCTGGGTACAGAGCAAAGGTCAGACTGCAGGGTGAGGGGGAGCTTCTTATCTACCCGTACAGCCCGAGATCTTCCGCACGCAAGTCCCTAGCTCTCCACACTGGGAATGAACTGGTCACTTTATATTAAAGGCAGCTTCGAAAGGGGAGAAAAATGCAATAAGAGTTATAAAACCATGTAGGCTTGTTTTGGATTTAATGAGACTATTGTTATAAATTATCAAATCGTGAGCCAAAATTATCAAAAATTTTGGAAAGATTTATTAATTTGTCTGCGAGACTGAAGTTCGGTCTTCAAAACCACCACAGCCAAAGAGACAGCATCGAGCCTGGGATTGGCGCTGGGTGAACTCGGATCTGACCTCCCGAGTGTCAGAGTCCCCCCTGTTCACGCCCACTGCTTTTTGCGAGGTTTTATACAGTTTATTTTGCCCGAGGCAAAGATGACCAAATTTCCTTTGTATCTCTTCACATGCATCACTGTTTCTTTCCATGTGCAGAGGTGGACAAAGGCCGAGTCCAGGTGTGCCATTGGTGTCAATTGGCTTCGGAGAAGCCGTGTATTCAGATGTATCAGGTTGGCACCGCTGACTATCTTGATAGATGCAATCGGCAAGGCGATAATCACTCTTGGGTGGCTCCCAACAACTCAGGATACTGGTTGAATCTAAATAGACAGCTGCTCCCGGCCGGGATGGTCAAAAGACATGGTTTGGATTTCACAATATTTTATACGATACATTAATAGCATGAATTATCCCTACCATATATTACACTATTAAATACTGAAGTCTATGGAGAGGAAAACACACCGGAGGAGATTTTGGGGGAGATGGACACCTCTAAGCCTTCAGAGCACGTGGCACACACAATGGCCGGCAACGCCACCCCACGTGGCCGAGCCGCTTTGAACTAACCCCCCCATCCTCCCCGCCCCCAGCTCCCCAGCAAGGAGCACAGGGAGATGGGGGGGCCCAGCGGGGTGCCAGGGATGCTGGGGGTCCCTGTTCCAGCACCCCGAAAATACTACCTAGTGCCTGCCCTGGGTCGACAGAATGTTTTGCGAATATAAACAAAACTCCACAACTTTTTTGAAAGTTGTTAAGTCGGTATGTTTATTACAGCACTGGCCGCATGTGGGAATCATTCCCCTAAAATAACATGCGTACCCCTAGGAACTCCAGATCCCCTTTTATCTCCCTCTCAAATACATATGCATGCAATTTCACACTAGGTTCATACATATTCATTCTACTGATTTCGGGTGACACTTGCCACTAATTCTTCAGAAAGAACTCCTGGGTCAGGTTGCCCTGCTCTGTCTTCCCACCTCCTCCCCCCTTATCTCTTGTCCTTCGATTGAAGCAGTCCTTCCAAGCACAGGCTCTTCGTGAGAACAGGCAGTCAGACTAAACAGCAAGCTACAGACTTAACTCAAAGATGTACATTTCACCTAAACCAAAATGGATTTCTACCCTGGAAAATTTCCACTCCGCCTCAGCCCCACGCAGCTGTTGCAGGAGCTCAGACGGCGCCGCCATTTCGGTTTGGCAGCCACTGACCATGACGCAGCTCCAGCTTGGTGCTGTCCCCGGGGCCGCCCCCCTGCCACCAGGGTTGGCCATGCCCCTGATCGCCATGGAAACACCCGGGCTGCCCCTGCCCCGGGCTGGTTGGCTCAGCCCACAAACCGCGCCCGCAGCCCCCCCACATGGAGAGGCACCACCGCGCAGTGAGACGGAGCGGGATGGTGGGGTCCCGGCCAGCAGCGGGGATGCACTCAGGCCAAAGTGCTATACAGAGCTGGGGGGTCCCATACCAGCCCCCCAGAGCTACTGCATGAGCTCAAACTGCACCACTGCTTCAGAGAGGCAGCCTGTGATCATGACCCAGCCAGCGCAGGGCAGGTGCTCTCCCACTGAGCAGACATGCGAGGTCAGCCCACACCGGGACGCACCGGGAAGTGCTGCCGGCGGGGCACCCCCCTCACGACTGCAGAAAACAGCACGACCCTGGGGAGTGGAGAGATCCCAAGAAGCAGAGATCATCCCCAGCCTACCTGCGCAGTGACTGCTGGCATCCCTCAGGAAGGGGGTGGGATGATGACCACCATGGTTCCAGCAGGCTGTGCAGCCCCAACAGCCCCAAGATATCACACGGTCACCGGGACCGCTCCCCTACCATCCTTGCTGGGGACGCCTGCACCCCCCATTCAGCCCGTGTCAAGGGATGGGGGCCCACACTCAAGCCGAACCCCAGAGGACACAGTCCCACCTCCACAAACCAGGCCTGCCTGCCTCTACACCACGGGGGTGGAACCCGAGATGACATTGCTACAAGTGCTCAGATGTTGCCACTACGTTACACCCAGAAGCACACCAGAACCAAGAAGCTCCAGCACCACAAGGCAGAGCCACGTCCCCAGCACCAGCCCCAGACATGCAGCTGTCTCTACTGTAGCACCATGGCAGCTGCATCCAAGGCCCCAACAAGCCGAAGAAATGCCTGCAAACCTACCTCCTGACATTACAACAAAAGGAAAGGTTCCATATTCCAAAAACTATAATAAAATGATAACATATGGTGAAAGTAAAAATATTGAAAAGGTACCACAAAAGAATTACAAAATTGTATAACTGTTTGGTAAATATGCCTTAGAGTTCATAGTACAATACCTGTCTTTACTACTTACATTTATTAAAATCAAAATTTCTAAGCCTATGATAGCTGATTTTACTAAAAGTTATTAAGAAAGTATTACATACTCCTCTCAGGCATGGGCTGCTGTGTATCAAAGAGATTGTAAGATATATATTATTAATTCATCTCTTAGCATTCCTAATAGCTCTGTCTTGCATTATTTCTAGAAAAAAACTGAAGATAAAGAATATAATCGTCTTGACATTCTAGGTCTATTGAATTTGCAGGGACCCTCGACAAGGGGAGAAAGAATGATGAGGAGGATTCCATTGATATCAGAAGGCTAATTAATTACTTTATTATACTATATTATTCTATACATCTAAAAATGAATCTGCCAAGCACTCAACCCTGCACACAACTGCACTGAATCTCCTGACTGTCAGCCGACAGTCCTGACTCACACACACACTTGGCCCTGATAGGCCAAGGAAACAAAACATCATCACTTTGGGTTAACAATCTCCATATTGCATTCTACTTTCGCACAAACACAGGCACAACAAATGATAAGAATATTCTTGGGAAGAATTGTGCCTTGCTTTTCTCTGTGAAGAGAAATGTGGGGCTACATTGGTACATTGACACATACAAAAAATAATGATTTACTAACTTCATAGGCAGATTCAACTACAAAATCTCTAACTCCCAACAGAAGGAAAAAGTAGATTGCTTGCACTGTTATCCATGTTAACACAATTTCTTGCACTAGAATACTGTTCAAAACCAATGCTTCGAAGTAATATCATGTTCTCATGTTTTACAATGAATCATGTAACAGTACAATGATGCTATGATAATTCAGCTGCCTAAAACCAAGATAAATGCATTACAATGAACATTAGAAACCACACACACCAGTTGATGTCCCTTCATCAGACATCATGAAGCCACGTAACCAAAACAACTGATAACTACCTCATAGAAATCTGGGACTCCTAAAGTAAGGGTTCATAAAAAGACTCTATTTACTGTTATAAATGATCAATCGAAAGCCAAATTATCAAAAATACGAAAAGATTTAGTTATCTTTTTCCATGACCAAAATACAGTCCTCAAAACCACCACAGCCAAAGAGACAGCGTCGAGCCCGGCTTCGGCGCTGGGTGAACCTAGATCCGACCTCTATCGCATCGGACCCTTCCCCATTCACAAGAGCCTCTTCTAGCGGGGATGTTTTATACAGTTTATTATGCCCGAGGCGAAGGAGTCCCAGTTTCTTTTGTAACTCTGCATATTCATAGTTGGTTCTTTCACTGTGCATAGCTGGACAATCGCCATTTCCTGGTTGATAGCCAGCGTTGATCGATCTGGGGAAGTCGCTTATTCACATGTATCTTTCTGGCGACTTTGGCTATCTTGATCGATATTGTCAACAAGGCGATGGTTGCTCTTAGGTGTCTTCCGCTGACTCGGGATAATGGTGATCATCGCTCTGGGTGCATCTATTCATAAGCTAACTGCCGATTGTTCTCCTGCCGCCTTCAGGAATTTTGGAATTCGAATAGACATCTGCCTCTCAGGCTGCTTGTGGTCAGAGACTCGTTTGGATTTCACAATCTTTATAAAATACATTCTTTTATAGCATGAATTATTTCCCAACATATATTACATTTACAAATTGCTTTACCAGTTAAGTTTGTTTTTTCTCACAGTTCTAAAGTTGAATATTTCAAAGTTATAAATTCAGCTTAGAGTCAAGATTAAACTTGCAACTTTGTTTACAAATTATTTTTCTGTTTACAAACTGGTTTTCAGTTTGTAAACAGATTTTTTTCTAGTAGTTAGACTTTTCCTTAACAGTTTTAAGACTTAAGTGGTTTACTGTTTTTAGAGATAAGTTGTAACTTGTAACCTAAATACTAAGAAATTCTTGCCTACAGACTCTAAACCAATATACTACACCTTCACTAATATGAGTCATGCAAATTAAAACCACGCTGTTTTTCTGTCACCCTGTTTGCTAGGGATTCCTGCAAGTAGATGACAGAGAACAAACCACAATTTTTAGTAAAGACAAAACAGTTGCTGTTGCAGTAGTATTAATCAAGTTATAATAAGCGGCTAAGCTCAGCTCCACGGAGCAGCCTCTGGGCTGACTGACAGAAGCTCACAGCCAGTGGGAGCTTTCCTAGGATGCAGGCATCTTATTGGTTCAGAGTCTAGGGCCACAGAGATAGACCAATGACCTGTCTCGACCCGGGAGTTTGGAAGGGGACAAAAGGGTACGAGACACAATAAATGAGGCTGTTGTCTGATGACCAAAAGGGAGTTATGTTGTGTGTTACGTCTCAGACATACAAACATCATGTTTACTACTGCAGTAGGTAACTACAGTATGAATCTTGTTTAATGGAACAGGAGGATTTAGAATTGAGAAGCGGGGAAGGGTTTAACCCAGCCTCCTGTCTGAACGGTCCTGAAGAGGGGGGCTGGGAAGAAACCCATGACTGCATTCAAGTGCTAGATCTCCAGACTTGGGCTAGGGAAGACTTACAAGATACTCCCTGGCCTGAGGGAGAACATGTGTTTATTGATGGGTCTTCAAGGGTGGCAGAAGGGAAGTGATTTACAGGACACACTATCATTAATGGAACGGAATTAATGGAAGGGGGGAGATCGCCTCCCACATGCTCATCTCAGACAGTGGAGCCGTATGAGCTTGTGAGAGCCTGTGAATTATATTGGAACAAGATAGTGAATATTTTTACTGATTCTAAATATGCACATGGTGATACATGCATTTGGGAAATTATGGGAAGAAAGACATTTATTAATCTGCAGGGAAAAACATTAGCTCTTGAGAGCTTAATTTCTCGCCTTTTGGAGGTGGTGAATTTACCAAAAGGGGTGGCAATAATACATGTTAGGGGACACCAGGCAGTGTGCTCAGAGCATGCAATAGGAAACCGACTGGCTGATGAAGAAACTTGGAAAGCTGCATTGTTGCTGGAAACCTCTAAGATTCTCCCTTTGCTCCCAGTAACTCCACCACTGCCAGAGAAACTTTCTTTTCCACCAAAGGAACTTAAGATAATTAAAAAGAGTGGGGCAGAGGAAAGAGGAGATAATTGGTTTACAAGGGATGGTAAGCAGTGGATACCAAAAGCTCTGGCCTTACAATTGTTAAAACAACTCCATGAAGGGAGTCACTGGGGCTCTTGAGGACTGGCAGAAGCCTTCGTCAAAAGGTATGCTGCTCTGGGTCTTTTTATTCTGGCAAAGTGAGCTATTGAGGGTTGTTTGATTTGTGCTAAAACAAATAACAGAGTTGCAAAAACAAATAATTCCATGATATGAGATTTTGGAAGCAAAAGACTCATATAGGGGATCTCATTTTACAGGAAAAATTCTTCAAGGGGTTATGACTGCTTTAGGGATACAATGAAACCTCCATGCCCCCTGGCACTCCCAGAGTTCAGGTCGGGTTGAAAGGATGAATGGAGAAATAAAGAAACACCTCCTGAAGCTGGTGATAGAAACTAAGATGACATGGGCATGGCTCTTGCCACCAGCTTTAGCAAGAATAAGGGCCAGACCAAGAAGACATATTCAATTATCTCCCTTTGAAATGATGTTTGGAATTCCTTACACTTGTAATTCTCAAGCTAGTAGCTGGGTAGAAATAAGTGATGTATATTTGAAACAATATGTGGCCAGGATACTGTCTCTTGTGAAATCTCTTTGACAGGAAGCTCGGCTGGCACAGATCCTGCCTGTGGACTTTGCTGTTCATAATATCCAACCAGGTGACTGCATCCTAGTTAAGGAGCAGAAAGAAGCACCATGGGTGGCAAAGTGTGGTGGATCTTTGCAAGTGTTACTGTCCACAGAAACAGCTGTCAGGTCAGCTGAACACAGCTGGACTCATCACACTTGGGTCAAGGTGTCTGAAGCCCTGGAGATTTGGACATCTCAGCTGGAGGAGAAGGACAGGAGGCCACAAATGACACTCCGCAGGAGTGCACTGGAGTAGTAGCCAGTGCATTGACAGTGGGGGAAGCCTTGTGTGCCTACCTGTAGACTGTCTGCTGCAATAGTCTGTATGGGCATCCCTCCTTTCGCATCTTCAGTCACTGGGGGGATAACCTTTGCTGTAATTGTTTTCTTTATTTTAAGTTTTTTCTGTGTCTTCACTCTGTGGAGGGATAGAATGTAAGAGAATAGTACAGAAGGCAATCTCACCCCTGAGGAGTTGCAGCTGTACTAATCACCAAAGATTAGGAACAGGCCTGCCCTTAACAGGCCACAGCTATGTCCAATACAAAGAGGAGTGCTACAAAAGAGTAGGTTAGCTGGGTGAAGAGGTAGTTGGAGTTTGTTGGTTGTGCTGTGAAGAAGGCATCAGTACTGTGAGGAGCTGCACATGAGAAATCACTGGGAAGGTATGGAGCTTTTGCAATAAGATGACAACATCACTTGCCACAGGTGGTATGGAAGACAACATGAAAATTAATTAAGGAAATTAGATTACACCATTAGAATGTTTTTCTTAATAATAGTACCTTTATATTGTCAGTCAGGTTTGGGCCAGAGGTGGGACAATCGTTCTTTACTCCTAGGAGAAGAAGTAACAAAAACCTTTAACCTTAGCAATTGCTGGGTCTGCAGAGGGCCAGGAGGATCTGAAGGCTAGCCATGGGTGGCCAGCCCAGTCAACTTAAATAGTGGGTCAGCACCCTGAGTGAGGTTCATAATGGAACAGGATTTTGGGATGAAGAAGGAAGTCCATGGCAACTTCATTCTTCTGAAAGAGGCATTTATTGTCTAAATAGAACAGGAAACATATATGTGAGAAAAAGCATTTGTGACTGGACTTTATCTTTAGGTTTAGATTGTTGGACCCCCAACTGCTCTCCTTACGACTGTTCCAAGTATCAAGGCAGATGGAATCAAACACTTGTTAAGCTCTCTAATGGAAGCTGGGTAAGGTCTTCCTACCATAATTACCAAAGGGATTTTGAAAGCTGTAAAGCAGTGAGGAAGAGCAGGTTTTTTGACCCCTTATTTTTAAGCTACCCCCAAGATAATTCCACAATTAGGACACCTATTGTCCATGACTATCAGTGGAAGTGGCAACACTGGAATGGAACTCGAATCCTTTTTAATAGGTTCTGGTCCAGATCCAACAAAACAGATCTGGGATGATAGCTGTAGGTGGAAACCTCATGTGGGAGCTTGGAAATCCAAGTACTGTGATTCTTATGGCAGGGCAGCTATTGTTGGAGGACCCTTAGGCCCAGGAAGCAAGCTGTATTTTGACTCACCAAGTGATGATGAAAATTGGGAAGGCCGCTTTGCTAATGGGATCTGGGCCTTCAAAGGGCATTATTGGATTTTTGGCCAACATGCTTATGAGAGATGGTCTGGAGTTCCCCTCATTTTGCCTCACGGCCATCTCAAGGACACACATTGGGACCCTGGGTACCCCAATTGGAATTTTTGTCCGGCCAGTGATGGATGAATGCCAAATAATTCTGAGGCCTGAGCAGAGTTTCTGGCCTGCCAAGCTATTGTTTGCAGGTGTGTTTGCTGCTATGGAACACTGAGCCTGAAAGAAGAAGGAGCACCTTGCCCTTCTTCACCTGCACCCACCTTTGCAACAATAGCCCTGGAATTTCCCCACCTTTTGGCTTGGCCGGACTTTTACTTTTCTGGGGTAACCTTTGGTGGTCCCCACGGAAGACCCTTCATCTGTTTTACAACCACCGTGATGGACAGACTGAGATGGGAGAAGCCTCTCCCTCAAAGACTGAGACATGAAACCCCTATATGGAGGAGCTCCCTCCTCCTCCCAAGGACTGAGACTGAAACCCCTAACACAGGGGAGGTGTGTGGGGGAGGCGAGCTGACCAAAGCGAGATGTTTGTCTTCAGGTGTGACCATTGGACCAAGAAGACAATGGTTCTTGCCTACTGCTGAGGATATGGACTGTTTGTACCCTTCTTCAATGCCTTCTTTCTCCTCAGCAATTTCAATAGACTATTCTTTATTGTATCTGATTCCCCCCAGTGATTTCAAGACCTGTTTCCCCCCCAGAAAAAGGGCTTTAAAGAATCTTCAGTTAAACAGTGTCTTCTGAGATCTCCCCTGACGTGACCAGGCGAACTCCGTCAACTGGACTTCAAAGGACTCCGTCTTTCTACATTTGGTAGCTATATACCTTTCTTTCTCTTCCTCCCTCTCTTTTCCCTATTCTTTCATTTTTTCCCCAATCCCCCTTAATGCATTTGCTGTGGTCATTTTCAATAAAGGTGCATCAGTTCTGATTGATACTGCAATCCCCTTTCCATGTTGGTTTTTTGCACTCTGAGATCAGTTAACAAACCATCACGAATCCCCTTCGTAAGAACGGATTGTGACAGTGCTTATCACAGGTTACCTTCAAACTGGTCAGGAATATGTTATATAGGGTATGTTAGACTGTTGTTCTTTTTTCTACCACAACTTCAGGGAAATCAGGAATCAAGGTATATGACCATCTAATTAGAGAAAAGTGGTCAATTGATAGATCCCTTCTTGGAGGGAGCTCCTAAAAGTGGGGAAAAGGTGAATCCTGAGTGAATCATGCAACAGTATGGGCCAGCCCCTGGGAATCCAAAAGAATATCAGGTGCCAGGGAACCCATTTATGATTGAAATTGGATAATTAGGTTACAAATTGTCTTTGAAATAATAACCAACCAGACAGCTACAGCTCTTGATCATCTTGCCGACCAATCCACGTAGATGAATAATGCAGTATTTCAACATCAGATGGTATTAGATTGCCTATTAGCAGAAGAAGGGGGAGTGTGTGGGAAATTAAATGACTCTGCTGTTTGCACATATATGACAATGTAAAAGTAGTGAAACAAACAATAAAGGGAATAAGAAAGTTAGCTCACGTACCAGTCCAAACGTGGAAAGGATGGGAATGGGACATGTTTTCATGGTTACCCGGTGGACTATTGGTTAAACGAATGCTTTTTTTCCTCTTATGTGCTGTAGCAACTGCCATCTTTTTACCATGTATGATTTCTTGCTTAGTGCAACTTATTCAACATGTCATAAGGGGATGCTGGTAGTAGCCATGCCTACAGATCCAGAAATGGCTACAAAAGGACAGAAAAATGTCACTGCAAATAATTGCAAAACCAAAAAGAACCCAGGAATGGTAAATTAAGTCAATTATGATTAAAGTTTTTAAAGACAATTACTGAGAAAATAAGAAGAGGAAAGATTGAAAGAAATGAGAAGGAGGTGTCTTTACAAAGAAACTGTGGGCCTGATGGAAGATAAGGCCAGATATTGAGAGGTGAAAGAAGCAATGGGGGGAACCATAAATTCCATAGGAATTCCACTAATTGACACAGACTGTTACTTACTCAAGACTGTGTCAAATCTCTTGATTTAGAGAAAAAGAACAGAGACACAAGGAAAAAGAAAAGGGGAGGTCCACATTAGAAAGACGTCTGTATTAAGCAATTTGGGAAGTCTGTACCTCTCAAGTACCTCAGCCAATAGGGAAAGAGAGAGGGACATGCAGCTGGGAAATGAGGATAAAAAGGAGGCTGCATCCTCTAATAATTTGAGAGACCCCAGGGGAAATGCCCATGACCTCTCCCTTTATTAGAATGAAGTTAGAGGACTCCTCTGTCTCCTCTTTGGACATAACCCTCTGGTGTTTGTGGATTAATTTTCCTGACACCTGGGCACCGCTCCCTCTGCCAGTTTTCTGTCAGCAGGGTCTTAAAGAGAGAGTAACAATTTTGCGCAATGAGACAGGGAGTTAGAAATTTAACTCAGGGTAAAACCCAATTTTAGATTTAACTAGAATCTACTAGTTTAGTCTGCTAACTTGTGTGCTAAAAAAAAAAAAAAAGACCTACAGAGAGAACTAAAGAAATTCAAGGCTACTTAGAAAGGAATGTAAGCATCCAATTTGAAGAGAGATAAAGAGAGTGCACCCCCCCCCCATTCCCGCTGATCTTGAGGCTAAAGCAGACGAAAAACCTGCAAAACTGAAGGAGCTGAATCTGGGTTACAAACACCACATTACAACTACGTGACTAAAGAACTGCACAAGCTCATAAAATTGATAAGACAGTTTAATGCATATGTCTTTTATGCATATGCAACAAGTTAAGAGGTAAAATAGACTTGAGAATTTTTGGCGGTGCTCATGTCCTTTAGGGAGCATGCGTCCAGTGCTAAAACAAATCATACCAACTTTACAACTTTTACAAGTTGTGGAGTTTTTTTATCCACAAATCATTTGTGGTGAAGCCAGACAGAAGACTGTCTCTGTTCCAGCAGGACCAGGGTGGGGGCGGACCTCCTAGGCACGCCACGGAATCTTCCCTGGAGGAGCTCTGTGTCTCAGCTTGCCCTCTGTGGAGACAGACAACGACCTGCTGGTGTGCGGATAAAACGGTATGTATCCTTAGAAGGGACGGGGGAGGGGAAGGAAGGAATAGGGCTGCTCTGAGACATCTGAGTGCACAGCCTCGTCCCTGTGTGAGTAAAAGTTTTAAGTTTTGCCGGCAGCCATCGGCAGAGTATCACCGGCGGCGGAGGGGTCCCCTAGTCAATAGGGCAACTGAGGAGGGGTTCACTGTTCGATTGAGCAACTGCTAGCGGCTCTGGGGCTGAGGCGAGTGAATCTAGACCTTATTGCTACTATTGTGTCCTTGTGGTGTCTGGACATTGTTAGTGTAGTGTGAAAAACGCCATTCACTTGTGTTAAAATTTTAGAAGTTTAATAGTAATGAAAACTGTTATAAACAAAATTCTGCCTTTTTTTTTTTTTGTAGAAAAAAGGTTACAAAACCAGTCAGACCAGTGTTGCTGCTAAAGTGCTACCTGTTTGTTATGATAATCACAAGTCGTTGTAGTTAATGGTTCTTTTTGTATCAGTAAAGGCCCTGGCTAAGGCTAAGTTAATGGCTCTTCTCCCCAGACAGTGAGGGGAGGGGACAAGACGTGAGAGGGGGGCATCAGAAGATGCAAAATAACTTCGGGACCAGCATGCCATGGGAAGCTACTACTCCAAACTTACTGAAAAGACCCCCAAATCAACAAGCCAATACAGAATTAAGAGAATAGAATGATGTCTGGACGTGAGGAACAGAGTGCTGAGCCTGCAGAGATGCTGAAAACCTTTGTTGCCCCTCACCCTGAGCAAGGACCTCATCTGAACCAAGAGGCCGAGCCGAGAGTCAGTAGAGAGTTGCTAAAACAGGGTCACGCCCCACTGCTTTCGTGAGGACGATACCTCCAGCTCTGCCTCAGTGGACAAAGCTGTGCATAACCCCTCCTCCGAATCACCCTGGGAGAGACGACCCATCAAGCTTCCCAATATTGAGCTGATAACTTTTAAATAAAGGCATTAATAGGAGAAAAAGTCTCCTGCCCAGTTTATTTCAAAAACAGTTATAAAAATTAGGACAATAAGAATTTGGACAAAGTTAGGAAAATAAAAGACATTAAAACCCACAGAATTACAGACATCCAGGTGCTGTGCTTTGCTCTGCCACAAAGCACATTCTGCTAACAAAGGATTAACCCGTAAAAGTGATAGCCTATTGCATATTAATATATATCATACATGATTCAAACATTACTTTCAAACTAAGGGTGTTTCTGCTTAATGTCAGCTTCCCCCCCTCATCTTGTAAGTCATTCGTCTAAGTCCCTCGAAGTCTGGCCTATCTCGATAAGGAGGCAATAATTCTTCTCTTGGTATCTTGTTTTTTGTTGCTGTTATCTCTATGCGAAGAATTTCTTGATTATCTTATCCATTCCTTGAGCTAGTTACAAAAAGTATGTTATATCGCATAGTTTCTATTTTTATATTATGCTATAGCCTAAAAACAATATTTACCACACTACGTAAAAGAGATTAATACAGCACTCCTTAAAAGAGATTAATACAGCATAACTTTCCAACATAATGCATATAGTATTTATTTTAATATTTGTGAAGAGCCAATCATATAATATGCATTTTTCACATGTACTTTGTAATTGTGTGAGTGAGTAGCTCAATGGGCTCGGTTATATGAAAGGGGGAGCGAGTGAGTAAGTGTACCCACAGCGGGGGGAGAGTTCTACCTGCTTCTGAGGTGGCTGAGCGGGCCCCAGGGAGCCAGCTGAGAGGCGAAGGCCAGGGCAGCTGTGGGGGCAGATTATGCCCCGCAGGGAGGTGGCTGAGGAGAAGTGGAGAAAATAGAGATGAATGGGTGAGGACATGTATTGTGTTTAGATGTAGTGATTTGCACTTTCAGTTGTAGGTAGACGAACTGAGGGAGTTCCTCTGCCCCAGTGGTTTGGGCTTGATCCCTAAGAGTTTGTAAATCCTGGAAATCATTAGATAGATAGATGTAGCAGCCCATGGGCTTGCTAGGGCCCCGTGGAGAGCAGAGGCCTAAAGATAGGAAATGCCAAGTCATGGCAAGCCCCTGTCTTCCACCTTTCAGACCCCTGCTTATCTCTCTGTAAGCCCATAGGTCACTTCTCCTTAACCCCTGCTACTGGACAATTTCTGATCCCCCTATACCCTATATAATGGGCTGTTTTAGCCTGGTTTGGTAGAAGAGCCGTCGCTGGAACCCTTCACAGACCCCCAATAAAGACATCGCTGTAGAACGCCAAGACGGCCTTCTCCTCTTTCACCCTGTGTCTGCTGGCCAGCCTGTGGCACCTTAGCAAGCAAAAGAGCTGAACTCACAAGAGCTGATAATCACTAAAGAGCTGATATCCCTTATGCTTGCTAAAGGTAGCCAGCAGCTGAGAGCTGCTTGGGTTTCAGGCAGTCTGTCCCTGTAAGAGGACTGAGCTATCCGGCCTGTGCAGCCTGCTCGGGGGCAAATCTGCTCTCAGCAGGAGGCCGGGACAGATAGAAGAGATGAACGAGTTTGTTTAGTTTGTTTAGAAGGGTTTTATTAGACTTCGGCTAGTAATATAGTAAGTCTAGACTAAGAACAACTTGCCGTAGAGGATTTAGAAATCCCCAAAGGGATAAACAGAATAGCCTGCCTCTGTGGGCAATTCTCAAGAGCCTTTAGCACATCGAGAGGCTGGCACTCTGCGTAGGTACTATTGCAGTACAGTTTGCGGGAGGCATTAGTATTGTTTTTCTAGTAGGCAGCAATGCATATGCCCCGAGTGTAAACAGAGGTTTCCTAATTGAGCCAATTTTGAACCTGAGATTTTAAAGTTTGTGTGTAGAAAATCACATCTGGTACCTGAGGTCTAGTGTGTGTAGGAGGAAAACTGAGAAAAGACTGTAAGGCTTTGTGAAGAGAGGTTTAGGTAGAAGTGAGATAAGACAAGGAGAAAGAAATAATGGGAAGTAACCAGAGCAAACAAGTTCCCCGAGCTAGCCACTTGGGGTGTATTTTGGCCCACTGAAAGGAAGTCACCAGCAGGGGGGGCTCTGAAAATAAAAAGGACTTAATCCAATATTCCACATGGAAGTAGCCATTATACAAGTTAAAAGATGGAGCAAAGTGGCCACCTACTAGAACTTTAGATTATAACACCTTATTACAGTTAATGCTGTTTTTAAGGCAAGAAAGAAAGTGAAATGAAGTCTTGTATGCTAATATGATTTTGCCTTATGAAATCACCCAGAATAGCAGAAAGACTATAAACTCAAAACTCCCTCTGACCCACTAGTGTTAGCTCTTGAAAAGGAAAACAAAGCAAAGAGGGTGAATTAAGCAATGTGGTTCAGCATGCAGTATAAGACAGCAATGTACGAAATCAAACCAGGTTTATCATGCTGTAGCTCAAGAACAAGATACATTAAATTTGTTAAATGTTCCTCCTAGGGGACGAGAGGATGAAGATGAGAATGAAGCTGAAGATGAGGAGGACTTTCCTAAAAGAGAGGAGGACTTTCCTAAAAGAGAGGGGGATGCAAGTGCAGAAGGTACATCCACTCAAACCCATCCCCCTCCTAGCAGTCCAATTTTGTCCAGAATCAGGAGGCAAGCAGTGTTGCAAGCCCCTCTGCAAGAGGCAGTTAGACCAAAAAGAGACAAAAGACAGTCTACTACGGATATTAGGTGTAAACTTCAGAAAATCTGAAAGCCGGAAGGGAGAAACCTTGAAGTCCTGCTAGAGCAGGCATGGCGAGTATTTAGTAACCAAGAAGAAAGATATAAACAAGGAATGAAAAGTCTAGTAGCAGTGGTACAGGAGGAAAGGCAACAGAAACACAAGCAGGGATCACCCAGACAAAGTCCACCTCAGTTAGACAGAGACCAGTGTACAATTTGTAGAAGAACTAGTCATTAGAAAGACCAATGCCCAGAGCAGAGACGAGGTGACCAACATGTGATCACACATATGAAAGACGACTGAGAAAGACCAAGGGGTTCCACCCCAGTGGATCCACTAGTTATAACAATGAGGCTCGAGGAAGAGGGGAATAAGGTTGAATTTTTAGTTCATACAGAGGCCACATATTTGGTTTTAAACAAAGCTTTAGTACCTGTAGAGAATGATTATTTTGTGGTGCGGGGAGCAGCTAGCCAGTCTAAGAAGGCATACTTTTACAAACCTTTAAGGTATAAGCTTGAGAAATAATAGAGTATTCACAAGTTTCTACACATACCCAATTCACCAAAGGCACTTTTAAAGAGAGACCTATTAGAACAGTTACAAGTGACCATTACATTTAAAAAAGGAGAAGTTACTCTAGAGGAAAATATTCAAAAGTACATAGAAGTGTTAAGTTTAATATTAATGACCATTAAACCTAAAGAAAAAATTAATGAAGAGATATTAAGTCAGGTATCTCCCAGAGTATAAGCCCCCGATATACCAGAGAGAGAAAAAAATGCCCTTCCCATAATAATCAAACTTTAAGAAAGGATACAACCAGTGAAAATAAACAATAACCCCTAAAAAGGAAGACAGAGAAAGAATTAGCACAATAACTGAAAAATTGCTGCAATTAAGATTGTTGAAAGAATGCCAATCTAATTTCAATACTCCCATCTTACCTGTTCAGAAACCTGACAGATCGTATAAGATAGTGCAAGATTTGAGGGCTATCAATAAGCTAACAAAAAAATTTATATCCTCTGGTATCAAATCCATATACTTTACTAACTTGCTTAACACCTGAGCTAACCTGGTTTACTGTTTTAGATCTGAAAGATGCCTTCTTTTGCCTCCCTATCCATGTAGCGAGCCGGAAAATTTTTGCATTTGAATGAGAAAGCACTAAAAGCGAGCGTAAAACCCAACTCACATAGACGGTGTTGCCTCAAAGCTTTAAAAACTCTCCTACTGTTTAGAGAACAACTTACAAAAAACCTAGAGTCCTAAGAAGCTCCACCAAAAGAAGGAAGGCTATTGCAGTACATAGATGATCTTCTAGTAGCCACTCAGACGAGAGAAGCATATATAGCCTAGACAGTAAGCCTTCTAAACTTCCTAAAACTCCAAGGGTACAGAGTATCAAAGAAAAAAGCACAAATAACAAAACAGAAAGTAGTCTACCTAAAGTATGAAGTTAGTGCTAGACAACAAATTTTAGAGCAAGCATGCAAGGAAGCAATATGCCAAACCCCAAAACCCCAGACAATAAAGGAACTCCGAACCTTCTTAAGCATGACAAAGTAGTGCCAACTGTAGGTTTATAACTACGAACTACTCGTAAGACCCCTATATGTTCTTATTACCAATAGAAATAGAAATCTCCAGTAGACAAAAGAGGCCACAAGAGCCTTTCACCAGTTAAAAAGTGCCCTTATCTCAACTCCAGCTTTGAAACTTCCACATGTAAGTAAACCATTCTTCCTCTTTTCCCATGAAAAACAAGGGATTACCTTGAGAATATTATCCCAGGACTTAGGTCCATATCAAAGAGCAGTTGCTTACTTTTCCAAGCAACTAGATGCAACAGCCAAAAGATAGCCAAGTTACCTCAGAACTGTAGCAACAGTTGTACTAAATATCCAAGAAGCACACAAGTTTACCCTAAGACAGAAAATAACTATACTAGTGTCCCACACAGTGTCCACTGTACTAGAAATAATGAGCAAGCACTAACTTTCACCACAAAAGTTCTTGAAATACCAAGCCATCATAGTAGAACAAAATTATGTAGAAATAAGTAATATTGTCAACCCAACTTCTTTTCTCAGTAAAAATCAAAAAGAAGTAGTACACCACAACTGCCTGGAGACTTTTTGAAGCTACTTACTCCAGCCACCCAGACTTCAATGACACTCCTTTAGACAATACAGAGACCTAGTTCACTAATAAGAGTAACTATGTTGCCAGTAGAAAACAACACGCTAGATATGCAGTCACTACCTACAGAGAGGTAATAGAATCTGGACCCCTATCAACAAGTACCTCTGCACAGAAAGCCGAGATAATTGCACTGACCCGTGCCTTAGAAATAGCAAAAAGAAAAAGAATAAACATCCATACAAACTTGAAGTACGCATTTAGAGTTGTGCACACACACAGAGCCATCTGAAGAGAGAAGGGGCTGTTTACCTCACAAAGAAAGAACACCAAACATGCACAAGAAATAATCCAACTGTTAGAAGCAATTCAGCTGCCTAAAAAAGTAGCAATGATGCATATTAAAGCACACCAGAGAGTGAGCACAGAATTAGAAGAAAGAAATGAACTAGCAGATAGAGAGGCAAAGGAAGCAGCAAAAAGTGAGATTATCATTAAAAGAGCTCTAATTCCAGATGGCCAGATTTCCCTTAAACCAAAATATAATAAAAAAGATAGCAAACTAATCAAAGATCAAAAAAGGACATATAACCAAGAGGGGTGGGCTACTATTAAAAGGAAGCTAGTAATGCCTTCCCATTTCTTGCAGTCACTAATGTGAAAAATGCATATTATATGATTGGCTCATCGCAAATATTAAAATGACTACAATATGTGTTATGTTGGTAAGTTATACTGTATTAATATCTTTTAAGTGGTGTGGTAAATATAGTTTTTAGGCTATAGCATAATATTAAAATAGAAACTATGTAAGATACTTTTTGTAACTAGCGCAAGGAATGGAAAAGATAACCAAGAAATTCTTCGCATTATCCTAACTGAATAGAGATAACAGCAACAGACAACAAGATCCTAAGAGAAGAATAATTTCCTCCTTATTGGGAAAGCTCAGACTTCAAGGAACCCAGAAGATTGATTTACAAGATGAGGGGGGGAAGCTAAAATTAAGCAGAAACACCCTAGTGTGAAAAGAATGTTTGAATTGTGTGTGAGATATATGAATATGCAATAGGTTGTTCTTGTTCCTTTTAAGGGGTAATCCTTTGTTCGCCAGGCAGGCTTTGTGGCAGAGTGCCAGGCACCCGGATATCCGTAATTCTTGCTTTTTATTGTTGCTTATTGTCCTAATTTTTATAACTATTTTCATTACTATTTTCATTACTATTAAACTTCTAAAATTACAACTAACAAAGGAAGAACACAAAAAAACACACTGGAGAATTGATACCCTGAACACCTATTTAATTAAGAAAATTGTTGCCAAGAATTTATATGCCACTATTACTCAAGTGACCCCACAGTATGATCTTTGCCTCCAGATAACCCCAAGAATTCCCCTGTGGTGTTACATTTTACTTAAATGGTATGCTCTGTCTCACCCCTCGAAAATGTACGGTTTATTCCAAGCCTGTTATCCTCTCCTGAAGTATCATGTATCTGTAATCCCATTGGCCCAAGTCTTATTCCACGTCCACTTTGAATCTCCCTGTTAAGCAGTGCGAGGGAGACCAGGCTCTCTCTTGGCCCTTTTCTCCCTAGGCTCTCCCTCTCTCCCCCTCCCTCCCCCTTCCTCCCTTCCCCCTCAGAAACTATGCTGCTCCCAGGGGTGGGACCCCCAAGAAACCCTCATCTAATTAGTACCCTCAGAAGCTGTGTGGAGTCTTTACCTGCCTGCTGCTACCAGCAAACACAGCTTAGGGGGCCCCGCAGGGATTCCCCGGGGACCACAAATGAACAGCAACCAAGGCAAAACTTAGATTGGGAGGGGTCATGGACCTAAGCAACAATAGCAAATTAACTTTTCAGAATTCCCAGGTGTCATGGTTTGACACTGGCACAATGCCAGTGCCCCCATGAGAATACCCTCTCCCTGGTTTCTGCTGTGAGATGTGACCAGGAATAAGCAAAGCAGGCTCCCACTTAGGAAAAAAAAATGTATTAACTAAACTACAAGGAAAAGGGAGAAAAAAAAGAAACACACAAGGAAAATTAAAACTTCACAAATACATCTCTTCCTCCTCCCCACCAAATTCCCAATACAATACATCCCCCAAATCATCGACTCTCGGTCCGGCACCACCCTTCAGAATACTCAATCCTCGATTCATCAAGAGGAGAAGGAGTCCTTCTTGTGCCAATGGTGACCTCTTCCTTTCATGTCCAGCGCTCTCACCGCTGAACACGGACCAGAGCTGCTTCTAGGGTCGACTTTTAAGGATGCTTCGTCCCACTCCAAAAAGGCAGAGTCTCAACTTTGGGACATCTGTCCCCCCCATATTTTTCACCCTCTGGGGCCGAGGGGTACCCACACCAAACCCTCTTGGTCCTGAGGCATTGCCTCCCCCTAGAATGCAGTCCCTGTATCACAAGGAAACATGGCTCTGTCCATGGCTACACAAAAAGAGTCCAGCATAAGCTACTCCATCATCTCTTCCACCTGAGTTTTTCTCTATTTCTCTCGTGGCCCATTTCCTCTTATCTCATCTCTATCGCTCTTCTCATTCAGCTCCAGGAGGATTAGCATTTGTAAGGTTTCCATCATCCAAAAAAAGGGTTAAAAATCTGAGGCTCTGTCTGTCCAGAACTCCCACGGCTGCCTTGCCGGGCACCTTCTCGCACCCTCCCTTCTCCTTCTCAGCCGGCCACTATTAAATTTCAAGGTGGCACAAGCACAGGCACAGGCTCTCTCTCTGTCTCTCCTGGAGGGGGGGGGGATGGCTGCCCAATGCCTCTCAGTGCTCCTCCACCCTTCCATCCTGCAGGGGCCTTCACCTCCCTTCTGTCCAGGGCCCGGCCTACATCACCCAGCCGCATGGCTTCCCCTCCCCCGCCCAGCCCGAAGCCGGGCAGGGGAGGTCTGAACCTTTCCCTGACTGGAACCCAAGAGAACCTCCCGGGGGAGAGCCATGCTTTTAACCCCGTGTTCTCAGAGGCGGATCCAATGGCCCAATGGCCACATTAGGTGCCAATATTAAAATCTGAGCACCAATTGGCCTGACCACAGCATCCCAGAAAACATATTTCCTGTCAAACCACCACACCAAGAAAAAAAAGTATCAGTACTTATTAGTATTAACAAATACATTTTCAAGGTAGCCAGAAGCATTCTCCACCAAGACTGTCAAAGCTTGAGAAGTGACCAAGGTATTATTACAAGAAATAATACCACGCTTTGCTTTGAAGTCCCAACCACGATGTCCTCAAATAGATCACATTTCATTTCCAAAATAGTGCAACAAATTAGCAACCACGTAAGCATAAATTGAAAACTTCATACTCCATCCCCAATTGAGTAGCCAAGTAGAAAAAAGTTATAATTTTTCGTATTTAACACAAGTGACATCCCACCAACTAATCAAAACCAATTACAC
Organism: Agelaius phoeniceus; assembly: GCF_051311805.1. NCBI lineage: Eukaryota > Metazoa > Chordata > Aves > Passeriformes > Icteridae > Agelaius > Agelaius phoeniceus. The sequence continues at coordinate 21,805,581 of NC_135301.1, forward strand.
AATGTATCACAATCACCTACTCCTATTAGAATAGACCTTACATTAGTAAGACAATTAATTGAACACCAAGACCTAATTAAAATTTTTAAGATCCAAAAAAAGAAAATAACCCCTCTAATTAAAGTCCATCATAATACAAAGGAAATAAACAAAATTCTGCAAAAAATAAAACAAGATACAAATCATCACTAGTGAAATGTAATCTTTAGATAGTCACCAACTACAACTAAGATTTTCAATATGTTGTACCACCCCACTGTAGTTTTATTATTAGTGAGAATAAGTTTAAAGTTATCTTTTATTGTACTAATTTAGAATTAAAAAATACTACAATGAGTAGCAGTGTTAACCTCCTTATCAAATGTACATAGCAAAGCATTAAGAGACACCTATTATCATAAAAAATTTGTACTAAGTAAAAGAATTTACTAATTTTCTACAAAATGGTGGAGTTAGAAATTTTACTTAGGGTAAAAACCAATTTTGGATTTAACTAGAGTCTACTAGTTTAGTCTGCTAACTTGTGTGCTCGCAAAAAGACCTACAGAGAGAACAAAAGAAATCCAAGGCTACTTAGAAAGCAATGCAAGCTCCCAATTTGAAGAGAGATAAGGAGAGCCCCCCTCCCCCACCTTGAGGCTGAAGCAGACAGAAAAACTGAATCTGGGTTACAAACACCACATTACAACTACGTGACTAAAGAACTGTGCAAGCTCATAAAACTGATAATACTGTTTAAATACATATGCATATGTCTTTTGTGCATATACAGCAAGTTAAGAGGTAAAATAGACTTGAGAATTTTTGGGGTGCTCATGTCCTTTAGGCAGCATGCGTCCAGTGCTAAAATAAATCATACCAACTTTACAACTTTTACAAGTTATAGAGTTTTTTTAATCTGCAAATCAGGCACAGATAGATGTTGCAGTAGAGATGGACATGACACTCCAAGGTTCAAGTGGCAATAGCAATCTTTAAGGTTCACAGCTCATATTTATATGGTTTTCAAAAACTGCGTAGTCAATCCCAATTGGCTAATAACTTGTTGCCACCCAGTTCACTGGCCAATAGCTGCCTGTGTACGTGCTTGCCAAAGACTGGCCAGCATCCGTTCCTTGCAGTTAAGCTCTTCTGCTTTTCAGTGCTTTCTTCCTTAAAGATGTTTACTTCCTTTTCTCTCAAGTACAGGTTGATCAAGGTCAAGGTCAAGGTTACTTGTGTCTGTGAGGCTTTCAGCCCAGCTGTTAGCCTTCACAGATGGATATGGAATACAATAACATTTTGGGTTACCCAGGACACAAGTTTTCCTGGATTGCCAAGCAAATTGTATTCTATTTGCCATCTGTATGGCAGTTGTCTTCTGTTAAGTGGGCAGTTTTCCTTATCTCTTCCACACCCAATCCTTCCTCTGGGGGGACATCTGCTAATAATAGGCTATTGAATGTCACTGGATGACTTATAAGAACTATAGCATCCCATTGTCAGATGCTCTGCCTAGAGGGAGGAGCCAAGCATTCCTACCCAGATATAATTTTGAGATTCTGGAACTCCAGCACGGCTTCTCCACTGGATTTCCCAGAGGAACAGCTGCCTCTTCCACTGGATCTTCAGAGGAAGACTACACCCTTCTACAGGATCACTGCTCCAACAGAACCACACCTGACACTCCAGGAGGACTGCAGCCACAATTCTGATTGAACTGCTACCAACACCCTGACCAACAGGGTGTCAGGTTGTATTCTGATTCTGTCAGTGTTGTTTTGGTCTACTGCATTGTTTATTTTAACTTTTTGTTTTATTCCCTAATAAAGAACTGTTATTTCTGCTCCCATATTTTTGCCTGAGAGCCCCTTCATTTCAAATTTATAACAATTTGGAGGGAGGGGGTTTATATTTTTCCATTTCAGGGGAGGCTCCTGCCTTCCTTAGCAGACACCTGTCTTTCAAAACTAAGACACAAGTCCACACCTTTCTTGTGCTGAGGACACCAGAGCTGTACATGGTACTCCAGGTGGGGTCTCACAAGGGCAGAGTAGAGAGGAAGAATCACCTCCCTCGACCTGCTGGTCAGGCTTCTTTTGATGCAGCCCAAGATATGGTTGGCTTTCTGGGCTGCAAGCGCACACTGGTGGCTCATGTCCAGTTTTTCATCCACAAGAATCCCCAAGTCCTTCTCCACAGGGCTGCTCCAAAGGAGTTCATCTCCGTCTGTACTAATGTCTGGGATTGCCCCAACCCCAGTGCAGCACCTTGCACCTAGACTTGTTGAACTTTGTGAGGTTCCCATGGGCCAACTTCTCAAGTTTAACCAGGTGCCTCTGGTTGTCATCCCTTCCTTCTGTTGTGTCAGCTGCACCACTCAGCTTCATGTCATCTGAAAACTTGCTGAGGGTGCACTCAATTCCACTCTTTATATCATTGATCGAGGTATTAAAGAGCACCAGTCCTGAGACAGCGCCCTGAGGGATATCATTTGTCACTGGCCTCCACCTGGACATAGAACTATTGACCACAAGTCTCTGGCTGTGGATGCCAATTCCTCACTGTGAGAGACTGGACTTTTATGGGTTAATGACTCAAAACATTCCTTAGTTGGTGAAGGAACCAGGGTGCTTTGTGGAGCTGTGTTTGGAGGTGCGGGAGCTAAGCTTTTGGGTGTGTAATGGCTAAACCTCCAAGACAGGCTATGAGTGAGATAAGAGAGGAACCTCTGGAGACAGGATGAAGCCTCTTGTCATGCTAAATTGCCCTCCCTTATATAAACCACTGGGTTATAAAACTCCCTTCCCCCCCAGGAAGGTCTGATGGGGCATCCCTGGCTCAAATGCCTGACAGCTATCATGTCTTAGAAAGGTGTCATAAACAACCAAAGACTTTCAAAGTGCCCTCAGACTAATTTCTGAGGCCTTTCACCAGAGGACTTAAAGGTCCCCACCTGATGGGGGGTACCTGTGTGTTCCCACCTAACCTCAGTGTATTTTAACCCATCAGACTTTATGTTTTGTGGGCTTCTCCCCCCCCCCCCCCCAACTGTGACAGACCATCACTTCAACCAAAGGACATCTAAGCTGCAACAATCAAGACTCATCAAAGGTCAACAGGGTGATGAGGTTTTCACACTTTCACACTCTTATTCTCTCTTTCTTTTCCCTTATATGTGTTCTTGAGTAATATTTTTTTGCTTTCATATATAATGCTTTCATATTTTTATAGATAATAATAATAATCATCATCAAAATGGCTACATACCTGCTTTCCTTTGCAACCATATAAACCCTATAAAATAAACCCTATAAACATATATTTATACACACATCAATCATCCAGTATTGCTTCACTCTAATACACCACAAGGGATCTATTAACAAGAAGCTGGGTTATTCTCATCTCCTGGGATGGGTCATAACATACATCCACCAAATAGTCCACCCTTCAAATCCATGTGTCTCCAATTTGGAAATAAGGATGTCATATGAGACTGTATTACAGGCCTTACAAAAGTCTAGGTAGGTGACATCGGTAGTTCTTTCCTTGTTGACTGTTGCAGGCACTCAATCATAGAAGGCCACCAGACTGGTCAGGCACAATTTGTCCTTAGTAATCTATGCTGGCTGTCTCGGATCGCCTCATTGTCTTGCATGTGCCTTAACATTGCTTCCACGAGGGTCTGCTTCATGATCTTCCCAGGCACAGAGGTGAGACACCTTTTGGTGTTGCATCAGGTAACCTTTGCCCTTCCCAAAGTCTGTCAGTTAACTCTTCGTCACCGTCTGTTGGTGGAGACTGCTTTCTTGCAACTTGATTGGAGGTCAGATGTTGCCATGCCGTGCCTCTTAGTAACAAGCCTGCCCTTCCCCCAAATGCCCCAACTACCAAGGCTATTACAAGGGGAGGGGAAAGAGGACTATGGGGGACCTATTACAATAACATCACTACATATCTTAACATACACATAATATCTATTTCTTAATTGTGAGAGCCAACTTTTACATTACTTTTCTATAACACTGGGGACTTTGCCTGACCGTCATGGCTTTTTAAATATGATGGAAAGTGGCTTGGCTACAATATAATCCAGTTCCCTCAGGACTCTGGGATGCATCTCATCAGGCCCTTTTGAAAAGTGGTCTTGAACCATCCCTTCCCTTACAGTGGGAAGGACTTTGCTCCTCCAGCCCCCACCTGGAGGTTCAGGGATTTGAGAGAAGTGGGAAGACTGACTGCCAGTGAAGACTGAGGCCAAGAACTCATTGAGTACCTCAGTCTACTCCAATCTTTTGATACCAGTTCTCCCTTCTCATTTATTAGAGGGGGTACACTTGCCTTGGCCTTTCTTTTCTGACCTATGTACTTACACATCCCCTCCTTGTTATTCTTTCACATGCGTTTCCAAGTCCTGTTACATCCAGCTTTCCTGACCCCCTTTCTACACATCCGATCTATATCCCAGTATTCTCCCCAGGTCACTGGTCCCTGCTTCCACTGGCTGTACATTTCCTTCTTACTCCTCAGTTTGAGGAACAGATCCTTGCTCAGCCATGCTGGTTTCTGGCATACCCTGCTTGATTTCCTACACACTGGGATGGAGAGCTCTTGCACTCTAACAAAAGTGGCCTTAAAGAGTTGCCAGCTCTGGTCAGCAACTCTGTCCCTAAGGTCAGTTACCCAGGGGATCTTATTCACCAACTCCTTAAACATCTGAGAGTTAGCTCTTCCAAAGCTCAGGGTCCTAGTTTCTCCTCACCAGGCTCTTTGAGGTCACGAACTCAACCAGGGCATGGTTGCTACATCCCAGTCTGCCTCCAGTCTTAATTTCTCTGATGAGCTCATCTGCATTGGTGAGCACCAGGTCCAGTAATGTTTTTTCTCTGGTTGCTTTGTCTAAATATAAATGGCCTTCTTATCAGTCTTAACAACTTAAGACAGGAAAGAATTTTACTACTGCCCTTTTTTAATCCATCAGACACCATATATTGTGACAGACTTTCATACCTCTAAAGCAATATAGTGATTCATTGGTTGTACCACATAAGGCTATCATCTGAAAGAAAGCAAATGAAGAAAACAATACCTGGTCAATGCAGAAGTAAACCAATATAATGAAATGAACTTTCAAATCACATCATTGTGTTTACTTTTCCACTTTCTATTTTTCCCTCTTTTTCCCTTTAAAATTCAAAGTAATTCAAAGAAGGTAACAATCTTCTCCTAATCCCTTCACTGTTGTGGTGGGTTGACCCCAGACAGCAGCCAAACATCCACCCTACCTCTCACTCTCTCCTGGGGGATGAAAGAAGTAGAAGGAAGGCAAAAAGATTAATGGATTGAGTTAATGAAAATTTAATGTGTAAAGCAAAAGCTGCCTGGGCAAGTGTGAAAAATGCATATTTTATGATTGGCTTTTTGCAAATATTGAAATGAATATTATATGTATTATGTTAGAATGTTATGCTGTATTAATTTTCTTAAGTAGTGTGTTAAATACAGTTTTAGGTTAAAACATAACGTTAAAATAGAAACTATACTATGTAAGATACTTTTTTCAAAGAGAGGACTTGCACCAAGATAGCAGCTGCAGGACACCTAAATCTTTCAGAGAAAAAGAATGTATTGCTTTCTTATCAGAAGAAACTAACTTCTTCCTGCCTTGCTCACTTCTGAAGATGCCATTAGGATTAAGAGGAAGATATTAACACTGACTGTGGGGGGATAGAATGTAAGAAAATAAAGATAGTGCAGAAGGTAATCTCACCCCTGAGGAGTTGCAGCTGTACTAATTACCAAAGATTAGGAACAGGCCTGCCCTTAACAGGCCACAGCTGTGTCCAATGAGGATGACTGCTATAAAAGAGTGGGTTAGCTAGTTGAGAAGAGAGAGTTTGTTGGTGGTGCTGACAAAATGAATGAGTCAGTGCTGTGAGGAGGTGCCCATGAGAAAGCACCAAGAAGGTATGGAACTTTTACAATAAGATGACAACAGACCAGACAGAATCCTTTGTTTGAATGGAATTGATGCATCACGTATGAGGAGTATGAATATGCAACAGGCTATTGTTTTTAAGGGTTAATCCTCTTTTAATGTGTGTCCTTTTTTGGGCTTATTTTGCCCAGAAAAATGTAGCCAGACTGTCTGTAACTCTTTGTGTTTATTGTCTCATATTATCTAAATTTTTATTACTCTAATTGTATTGCTATTTTTATAACCATTTGATTGCTGTTAAACTTTTAAAATTTTAAAATCAAGCGATTGGCCTTTTTCACAGCAAGGAAAGCAAAAGGAGCAATTCATTCTCTACGTCCCAACAGAAGGCAGATGTCCATCCACTGCCTGGGAAGCAGAACCACAGCACATGTAGTTGTTGCTTGGGAAGACAAACACCACAACCATGAACATCCCCCCCCACCCCTCCTCCTCCTTCCCCTGAGCTTTTATTGCTGGGCACAACATCATATGGAATGTATTAAATATTGAGCCCAAAGTTTCCGGGTGTGGGGGGGCCTGGCTTCTTCTGGCCCTCACTGCTGGACTAAAGGCTGCAGCTGTGGTGTTTTCACCGCAGAGATACCTTTGGCCGGCTAGATGCTGCAGCTAGGCACTCAGAACAAATCCAGGCAAAGTAGGACCTCAGTTTACCTTTAGTGGAAAAGGTTCAAGCTGCAGTGAAGAGAGAAGAAGCGGGTCCTATCGTAGAGTCTTTAATCCAGAGTTTTATTTCAGCATGGTAGACCTCTGAATGTGGTAACAGCTCCCAGAAAGACCCCGGCTGCATGGTCTCGTGTCCTTTTAAGCCCTGGGGACAGGGGGAGGGGAGGGGACAGGGGGAGGGCCAACCAGGTGTGAGGAGGGGAAGGCCCAAGGATACAGACACTTGGACAAGCCAATGAGCTCAGACCTGAGGAGCATCTGCCAACCACACGATGCCCTGCTGGAATGTTAAGATTGATGGACAGCTCTTAGGCAGGAGGGCAAAAGGGGGAGGGGGAAAGGTTGGCGCACCTGAGGGGGATGGGATAGGTGAAAGAGGAAATCGCATGCAACATCTCCCCCTAGTTTTGTTTAAAAAGAAGAGGACTGGGTTTGTGGTGCAGAATGCTTGCCAAACCATGGTTGGTAAATTGGTTGCTCCTCTACAGGAGGTTCAGTGCTTTCTACTGAGGCTTCCATGTCATTCATTGGAGCACTAAGGGCTTCCAAATGGTAAACTTCAGGAGGGGGAGATGAGCTTGAAATCAAATTGAGAACCATGCGTTTGATTAGTCCAAAAACAATGCTAACAACTACAACAACAATAACTAATACAAACAATACTAAAACCACAGTTCTCAGAATAGATCCCAAACAGCCCGAGAGTCCCCAGCCTTTGAACAGTCCACTCAGCCAGTCATTAGTTTCTCTGTTGATGTCTGAGGTCTTTTGCCAAGGTGGTCCATACATGCTTTGGGCTGAGGGGCTATCCAGATCGCTGGTGGGATGATCGCGAGCAGGATGAGGAGCAGGCTTGGTCTCATGGCGTCTTGAGGCTACACACGAACCGTGGGATCTAAACTGGTACAAGGAAACTTAAGACAAACATATATTACAAACTATTCCAGAAAGGAGGCTTAAATGGTATTTCCTCCAGAGAACGCGTGCGGCGTTTCCTTCTCCAGGCAGGACTGGCAACCTGGGGTGCTTCTGTCGATTTCTCTGAGACCTTGGGAACATAAGGCCTTACCCATTTGGAAGGAACCCACTTTAACCCAGAGGGGGTGGACACACAGGCGTATCCACGTCCCCAAGTAACCAATTTGTAAGGTCCCACAGTTTTCCAAGTCTCAGGGTCCTTTACTAAAACCGGAGGCTTTTCTCTCAACATCGTATGACTGCTCCCCCCAGAGTGGCACAGGATGGGCAGGTTCAGGCTGTCAAAGGAACAATTCAGAAAATTTATTGTGAACAACGCCCTGGACAAGCGGATGTGGGGGGGTTCCACCTTCAGAACCTGTTGTTGCTGGTCTAAGACTCTTTTAATATTGCAGTGAGTCCTTCCTACAATGGCTTGACCTGTAGGGGAGTAGGGGATGCCAGTTTTATGCTCTACTCCCCATTGCTGCAGGAAGCTCCTGAATTCCTTGGATTTATAGGCAGGCCCATTATCAGTTTTCAACACCTTGGGGATGCCCATGGAAGAAAAAGCCTGTAAGAGGTGCTTAGTGGCATCGATAGATGATTCTCCTGTGTGTGCAGAGACATAGACTGCTCCAGAAAAGGTATCTACACTAACATGAACGTATTTCTGCCGTCCAAATGACTGTATGTGTGTAACATCTGTTTGCCACAGTTCACAACTGTTCAACCCCCTAGGGTTTGCTCCCGTACTCACTATAGGGAGTGCATGTTGTTGGCAATTTGGGCATGTGGCCACAATTGCTTTGGCCTGTTCTCGAGTGATGTGAAACTGACAAACTAGGCCAGGTGCATTTTGGTGGAAAAGCTGGTGGCTGATTTTTGCCTGTTCAAAAACATTTGGGAGAGTGGCCATCACTGCAGGTGCAGCAAGGGCATCTGCCCTTCTGTTGCCTTCAGCGATAAACCCTGGCAAGTCGGTGTGTGACATGATGTGCATCACATAAAATGGTTGCTCCCGGTGAGTGACTAACTTTAAAAGTTTTGAGAGCAATTCGAAAAGTGTGATGTTAGACACTTCTTGCAGTATTGCTTGATCTGCCCTGGATACTACTCCTGCCACATATGCAGAATCTGTAATCAGATTGAATGGTTCTGAGAACCTTTCAAAAGCCCTAACAACTGCAGCCACTTCAGCAACCTGAGGTGAACCTTCCACCTCAGCAATGTCCATCTCCCACTGCTGGGTTTGAGGATCCTTCCAAGTCATGACGGACTTGTGGGACCTCCCGGATGCATCTGTAAAGACAGTCAGAGCCTTTTTTAAAGGTCTCCTACACTGAGCACTTCTCAATTTCAGAATACATTGAACATCTTGTTCGAAAATTTTGTGGGCAGGCCGGTGGACAGAAATTTGTCCTGAGTAGGAATCCAGAGCAAACTGCAACACTTCATTTTCTCGAAACAATTGTTCTAATATTTGCATAGAATTTTTACCCGATTTTAACTCAGTTGGAATGTGAATGCACTCAAAGTCACATCCTGCTAACTCCCTGATCCGGGTCCTTGCTTTCCGGATCAGTTCTGCTACCAGCTCCTGAGGCTTTGTCATTCTCTTGGACCTTTTGTGACTGAGGAAAACCCATTCTATGATCAAGAGAGGGTCCCTCTTGTCCTGGCCCTTTTTAGGTGTGCCCTTTGCCTTAGGAGTTTATTTTTCCTCCCACTGGAAAATGATTCCATGGAGGTGTGGCAACTTACCTAAGATGATAAATTTGAATGGCAGGTCAGGCCCGCATCGGCGGGCCTGTTGTGTGGACATGGCAATCTGAACCTTTTCTAGAGCTTTCTGTGCCTCTGGGGTAATAGACCTAGGAGCACCTGGGTCCTCTCCCCCTTTCAATAAATTGAAAAGAGGGGCAAGGTCTTCGTTAGTCAGACTGAGCCATGGTCATACCCAATTCAAAGACCCACACAACTTGTGGACGTCCGCAAGGGTCTTGATCCTTGGATTGATTTCTAGTTTTTGAGGAACAATGGTCCTATTTCCAATTTCTAGGCCCAAATATTTCCAAGGTGGCATCTTTTAACTTTTCTTTTCCTGGAGCTCGAACCCTGCAACAATCCATGCATGGATCGTTAGGTCAAGCACATGTGTGAGTAGATCATCATTGGGGGCACACACAAGGATATCATCCATATAATGATAGATGATGGCCTTCTCTGCGGCTACACGCACTGGGGAAAGCAGGGAAGAGACATACCACTGGCAGATCACTGGTGAGACCTTAAGGCCCTGAGGAAGAACTGTCCAATGGTACCTTTTCATAGGGGCTTCCATGTTGATGGTGGGGACTGAGAATGTGAAACGCGGTGCATCGTCAGGATGTAGGGGAATATGGAAGAAACAATCTTTTATATCAATAACAGCTAATTTCCAGTCATGGGGAAGCATTGTTGGGGACGGCATACCAGGTTGGGGAGAGCCCATATCTTCAATGACATTATTAATTTGTTGGAGGTCGTGGAGGAGCCGCCATCTCTTTTTGTCAGCTTTCTGAATGACAAACACTGGAGAGTTCCACGGGGACGTGGTCTCCACAATGTGACCCTTTTTCAGCTGCTCTTCCACTAGCTCCTCAAGCGCCTTTATTTTTTGTTTACTGAGCAGCCACTGTTTCACCTCAACTGGTTTGTCTGTTTTCCACTTCAGTTTTTGGGTGGGGCGCTGTTGTTCAATGGCTGCTGTACAAAAATCCTGTGGGGAGTCTGGAATATCAATTGTGACACCCCACTGGGCCATTAAATCTCTCCCTAACAAAGGTTCCAAATAATCTAACACAAATGGACGGATATTAGCTAATTGTCCATTTGGTCCTTCTATTTGGATGATGCTTTTGGATTGTCTTGCCAATTGCAGGCCTCCTACACCTTGAACGTGACCAGCAACATTTTGCAAAGGCCAATGTGCTGGCCAGTCTTGTACTGGGATCACTGTGCAGTCTGCACCCGTGTCTACAAGCATCTCAATGCGTTTTGACTCGCCACCCCCACTGACATTACACCATAATTTGGGTTTGTCTCTCCCAATAACTTGGACCCGGGCGACTGTGGGCCCTTGTTTTTCGGTGCCTTCAGGCAAAAACGGCACAGGGATAGCTTGTGCAACAATTTGACCTTTGGGAAGAAACAGGGGTGGGTGGAAACAGTGCAGCCTGAGAACGAATTGCTCAGTATCTGATGCTGTCATTCCTGGAGCAATTTCAATCTCATGTGGTGTGTGTTTGGTGTCCCCAATGTCGATGTACTTACAATGAGTTTGGTGCCAAGTACCCTTCTGTTCTGGGTTTTACAGAGACAAAATGCCAGTCCGGATCTTTCAGGTGGAGTGATTCTGTCAGCTGCAACCTGTAAGGCTCATGGACAGAAGACGTGGTTAACATAGGTTCACTTAAACCATAACAAAGGTTATTTTGTTGCATATTTAACAGTGGACCAGCAGACATGGTCTTTGAAGCATCTGCTTCACTTACAGAAATAGTAACATTACCGCATGCTTGGTTTGTTTTGGTTCCCTTATTCCCTTGGCCTGCTCTTTTTGTGTCTGCACGCCTAGCAGGCCGGCGCTCCCCATTAATTTTTTTTGTTGTTGTTGACCCCCTGGGAGTGCTTGTAATTTTTCTCCCATGCCATTTCTACATTCATCAAATTGCCTTTTCAGGGGGCACTGGTTACTCCAGTGCCCAATGGTTGTGGCAAAGCAGGCATGGCTTTGTGGGGTCAACCATTGCTGGTCGTCGCTGCTGCCCAGGGTACTGCTGTGCTGAGGGAATGGGCGCAGGGCTGGCAACGGCGACATGCTGAGGTGGTCTCGGCAGCAGCCTTGGTCTGGTGTCTTCAGCAACACTCATCAGAGGCACTTTCCTGTTACAGACTAGAAGCATATCTTTTAGTGTGGGGGGGGTTTGAGAGGAAGGCTCAAAATTGCCACTCGACACTGTTCATTTGCATTTGTAAATGCCATTTCCTCTAAAACCTCTTCCCTTGCATTCTCTTTTTTAACTTGGATTTCAATGGCTCTAGTCAACCTTTCTACAAATTCAGAAAAGGCTCGGATGGCAGCTGCTTGATCTTCCTGTAGGGCTCAAAAGGCCCTTCAGGTTGGAGGGAAAAGAATGCTTTTTCAGCTGCTTCCTTTACCTTCTCCAGTGCTACTGCAGGAATTACAGTAGCTTGGATTGAGGGTGAAGACCACTGACCATCACCGAAGAGATGCTCAATGGTAAATGGCATGCCATTAGCATCTTTCGCTGTGTTTGGATCAGCATGCAAGCCTGGGAGAGCTTCTTTTAGCAGTTGTTTCCATGCTACTTCCCATAATTTGAATTCTGTAGAGGTCATGAGGCATGAGAAAAGCTGTTTTAAATCATGCGGGACCACTACATTTCTACTCAATTCAGAATTTAAAAGGCCACGGAAATATGGACTGTGTGGGCCATACTCCTTCTGGGATTTACAGATCTCTTTAATCAATTGTCGTCCAAAAGAGCTCCAATTAGCAGTTTGGGCTGCTCCCCCTTGGGCTGCAGGCTGATACGAAATAAGGGCGAATGACAAAGTGGGACCCTGTATTGGGTCTGCGGCTTCCTGCCCTGTATCCCTTGAATTGGAAGCAACGGGATCACAGAAGCAGGTTTGGGGACATGCGGTGGGCGTGCCCCCACCGTGGGAACCTGGGGAGGGGGCGGGGACGCAATGGGAACAGGGGGCGGGGACACCTGGTGACATCACATCGGCAGATGCCCCCTGGGAGGAGTAGAGGGGTGGAGCTGAGGGTACAGCAGGTAGGGGAGGGGGAGGGAAGGTGTCACAAGGAACAGGAGGGGAGGGGGATGGGGAAGGAATTTTGGGATACTTAAGGGAATTTTGGGAAGAAGGTGACCAGGTTTGGGAGGGTGCCATGTGGCATCCTCCATCTTGGGTACCCCCTAGGCACTGGGGGCCATTTTGGGGATCACTGCTCTCCGAAAAGCTAACACGTGCTCTGGGATTCAGAGCGGGGGTAACAGGGTTTTGGGAAGTTTTCTACGAGACCTGGCCAGGGCCTTGTGGACAAGGGGACTCGGGCATTTTAATCTGCTCTGGGAGTCGACTTCCCAGTGCATGAGCAGGGTTTACTCTGTTTAAAATACCAAGTTTTGAGGTAAGAGGTTCAGGGCTGGAAGGGGGGGACACAGGGAGAGCAGAGGTACATGGCTTAATATTTGGCTTTTTCTCCAATTCCCTTTCTTTGAGCAAAGCGGTCCGAATTTGTAAGCTCCAGAACACAAATTTATCTGAGGATGTATTCCCAGACTGTCCCAAGGTTATCAATTCATGCCCTACTTTATCCCAAAATTGAATATTGTGGACTTCCTCAGGAGAAGTTTGTGGGAAGTGCAGAAAAAGCCACCATATAAACTGTTTCAATTTTCCTTTAGAGAACTTTACATTTGCATTAACTAAAATTCCAATAATATGATAATACACTCCTTTTTGTGCTGTGCTTAATTTCGAGCCCATGTTAGATGTAAATGGCACAGAACAAGTCCCGCTGACCGAATACAAAACCAAAATCAGCTACCGATTTCTAAAAAAAAAACCACGGTTAAAAGGCGATAACAGACGAAAGCTTTCACAGTGCAGCTGTATATACTGCTTTTAAAACTGCCGCGGCAGCTAGCAGCAGGGAGTCGGGACCCGCCCCGGCCGCGTGGAGACAGACAAAGCCTCCCCCGCGTGGGAACACAGCCCCCCCCCCCCCCCCCAACGCCACGTGGCGAGCCGAAACCGGGGCCACCCCGCGCGCGTGTAGAGACAGACAAAGCCTCCCCCGCACGAGAATGCAGCCCCCCCCGCACCGAGAGCCAGTACGCCGCGCTACTGAGCCGGGGGAGGGGCAGGCAGAGCCGTCCTGCTCCTCCGAGCCGGCACGAATTCTAAAAGTGGCTAAAACACGTCGCAGTGTTAAAGCTTTACAGAGAACCACTTTATCTCCACAGGGCTGCACAGCCTAAAATGCAAAGAGCAAAAAAGAACACATCTCACGGCAAAGACGGATTTTTGAGCTTCTACCCCTCCAAGGAGCAGAAATACTCACCGAAATCGAAGCTGTTGCTGGCAAAGTCAGGCAGGCTGGTCTCTTCACTGAATAGGACCCCTTGGGCAGGAGGGGCTCCTCTATTCTCCCCTGGGAAATTCGCTCACCAGAAAGGAGCTGTTTTTCCAAAGGCGCAATGTGCTCCTCGAGGCTTTTTGTGGGTTTAGTCCCAAGTCTCTCTGGAGAGCTGTGCAACCACAGCTCTTTCCAGTGGAAGCAAAGCTGCTGTAATGCTTTTCCAAGGTTCTGAGATTCCTTCTGGGGCTGCAGGTCCGTGCAGCCCCACATTGGGCACCAATATATATTAAATATTGAGCCCAAAGTTTCCGGGTGTGGGGGGGCCTGGCTTCTTCTGGCCCTCGCTGCTGGACTAAAGGCTGCAGCTGTGGTGTTTTCACCGCAGAGATACCTTTGGCCGGCTAGGTGCTGCAGCTAGGCACTCAGAACAAATCCAGGCAAAGTAGGACCTCAGTTTACCTTTAGTGGAAAAGGTTCAAGCTGCAGTGAAGAGAAAAGAAGCGGGTTCTATCATAGAGTCTCAATCCAGAGTTTTATTTCAGCATGGTAGACCTCTGAATGTGGTAACAGCTCCCAGAAAGACCCCGGCCGCATGGTCTCATGTCCTTTTAAGCCCCGGGGACAGGGGGAGGGGAGGGGACAGGTGAGGGCCAACCAGGTGTGAGGAGGGGAAGGCCCAAGGATACAGACACTTGGACAAGCCAATGAGCCCAGACCTGAGGAGCATCTGCCAACCACACGATGCCCTGCTGGAATGTTAAGATTGATGGACAGCTCTTAGGCAGGAGGGCAAAAGGGGGAGGGGGAAAGGTTGGCGCACCTGAGGGGGATGGGATAGGTGAAAGAGGAAATCACACTGCAACAGAATGGAATATCACTTAGGTCAGTTTGGGTCAGCGATCCTGGCTATTCCCCCACTAACCTCTGGCCCATCCCTAGCCTCGCCAGGGCAGGGGGAAGAGAAAAACCTTGAGACTATGGGAGCACTGTTCAGTAGTAGCCAAAACATTGGTGTGTTATCAACAGTTTTTGTCACATATGCAAAGGACAGCATCGTACATGCTGTTATGAAGGAAGTCAATTACATGCCAGCCAGACCCAGTCCAACTGTGTTCCTTTAGTTTAATGTCTTATTCAAACATTTTAATGCTCAAAAACATCCTACTTCCTTTTTATTTGTATTTCCTTTTATATCTTATACCACCAACAATGCCAAATATAAAGTTTGTTTTCCTCCAACAAACCCCTTTAATCTGCCTTCTTTACCTAAAATGCCTTCCCAGAATGCACCTGTAAAGCCACTATCCATTTGTAGTGGTTTAAGAATGGTACTCCCCAATTTATTTGTCCCACTGAGAGAGGGAAGACCTTAGACAAATCCTTGCTTTTCCAGGTTTCTGGAAGTAGATAGCAGTTTTATTGAGGTGGCCTGCACCCCAAGACCCACTCTTGCTTGTGAGTTCTTAATAATGACCAATCAGGCCTACTACAATATGAATTATTTATTGAGGAGACCAAGGAAAACAGACATAAGACTTAAACAGGCTTACCACACAGGAAAAACAAAAAGAACTGCTAGTAGATAAAGATACAGTGCACAATTATAGAGGTACCTCTTGTTATAGATGGATAATGAGATGATTGGCTCTCGCAATTAAGAGATAACTATTGTGTGACTATTAAGAAAAGCTTTAGTGATGTATAGTTATGTTACTGTAGTTTACATGTCCTCTGTTTTCCCCATAGCTCCCTTTTCCTCCCTGTATTGTTACCATCAAACAGCTGGGGTTGTCTAGGACAAGTAAAAGAAGGTGTGCACGTGTCCCTTACCTGGGGCGGTGAGGAATGGAAAAGCTTGTCGCTTAGGGGGTGCAGCTTGGCAACACCTGATCTCAAATTAAGTTACAAGAAAGCAGTCTCCACCAATAAATGGCAAAGAAGAGCTGACTGACAGACTTTAGGAGGGGCCAGGGTTGGCTGATGCAACCCCCAGGGGTATAAAAGACTGAGCATCCATCTTGAAGAAGAACTGGCCATGTAGTATCCACACAGGCAGTTCCCAGCGCTGCAAATTTTTCCTTATATAGTCCTTTTGTTGTATTTTTGTCAAGGTTTAATAAACCTTTTTAAATTTTCAAAGTGAGCAGTTGTTTCTCACACCTGTGTTACAGCTAGCAAAGAAATAATATAGATTAAGAGTCAATGTCGCTTACCAACAGATGATAGCAGTGTGCAGATAATCTCCTTAATTTCTCTCAATCCCGGGGAAGTAACTCGATGCCAATGTCTTAACATCGAGGTGAACTCTTGTGGGTTAGGATCTTTCCTTTTGTTTCTTTTTCCTCATGTAATTTTGTCCCATAGGTTGCTAGGAAACATTATCGAGTGGGTACTTAAGAGCGACAAAAGAAGTGGCCAAGCTCAGGGGAGGAGGGCATCTGGCTGCACTTCTCTTATCTGAGGGTTTCTCTCTGAGGGGCAGAGATACTGCGAGATTTGGGCTGGTAAAAGATGGGGCTGGGGCAGCTGCTAGCTCTCTCTGTTGCAGCTTCAGTGGAGCACGGTCGGATCTGCTGCTTGGGTGTGTGTAGAGAGCTTTTTGGATAATTGGTTAGCTGAGAAAGGACATTCCGATGTGATACCGATGGATAAGGGTAAGAGAAACAAGCTGGGAACTGAGCAACCGGTGCCTAATTACTGACGAAGGTCACAGTGACCTTCTCTAAAACGGGAAGACGGGGGAGAAAATTGCTTGCCAAAAAATGTAGCTATCCCAAGGTAGAGAAATTAGAAGAATGTACACATAGAAGCAAAATAATTGTTAAAAGATAGAAGTAGGTGTGTTTGATCTAAGTGTGCTTTAACCAATAATGAGCTCGGCTTTTGCAATATGTATAAGCTTCATTAACACTAATATAAATATGTGTGGAGTTTCAATAAACTTCGAGATTTGCTATTCATCGCATATGGTGTGTCGCATCTCTCCCGCCGCTACGACAGGTGTGAGAAGTGAAGCCCACTCCTTTAGTTGAATTTTTAGAAATTGAATAAAGGACAATAGGGGACAAAATCAATAAAGCAAAAGTGACAGTGCTGGGTGCGTAGTCATGGCCAAAGGCATACCAGCTAACAATAGCAACCCTTCTTATATACCCTTTCTATTGCATTGGTCAAATACATATTCATAAATGATTACACATATTGAAACCTTTTATTGAACTAGTTTGCATATTCCAGGAATGTTTTAGCATGGCCCTATTAAATATGGAGCCCCGAATGTTTCGGGGGGTGTCCTGCCTGGTTTCATATGGCCTCGCTGCTGGACCAAAGGCGGCAGCTGTGACGTTTTTCACCCCAGAGATGCCTTTGGCTGGCTGGGTGCTGCAGCTGGGCGCTCAGAACAAGTCCAGGCAAAATAGGAACTCAGTTTACCTTTGGTGGAAAAGGTTCAGACGGTGAAGAGAAAAGGAGCGGGTTCTGCCGTGTAGCTTAGATCCAGAGTTTATTGTAGCGTGGTAGATTTCTGAATCTGGCAACAGCTCCAGACAGACAGACGGCAGAGACTCTGGCAGAGACCACGGCAGAGACCCCGACCGCATGGTCTCATGTCCTTTTTAAGCCCCGGGGACACAGGGAGGGGACGGACAGGTGAGGGCCAACCAGGTGTGAGCAGGGGAAGGGTCAGGGGATGTGGACGCTTGGACAAACCAATGATCTCAGGCCTGGGGGGCATCTGCCAAGTACACGACGCCTTGCTGGAAGGTGCCAGGCAGGAGGGCAAAAGGGGGAGGGGGAAAGGTTGGCATCCTTGAGGAGGATGTGATAGGTGAGACAGGAAATGGTGACACACTGCAACATGGCCCCATCTCTGATCTGCCTTTTTAGAGCGTATGCAGTAATCTTGGTTGTGGTTTTGATGGTCGTGTGTCACCCCCCTAAAAATGGCCCCCTGTTCCATGGTTTCAGCAAGTAACAGTTGTTGATAGTCGAAGTGTCAGTAGCAGGGGTCCTCGTCATGTTCTTTCCTCAAATGTTATGACCACACAGGCATTTTAGCTATTTCAGTTATTGCAAGTTAACCACAAGTACACTAAATAAACATCAGCTACTTCACAAATATTTCTGAGTTATTTTAATTATTGCCAGTTAGGTAAAAAATAAAAGCATTAGTTATTATTTCACAACTATAGCTACTTCTGCAAAAGTTATCATTATATTATAATGCACAACGCATAGCATCCACTTTAATATTTGCAAAAGCCAAAACTATAATATGTGTTTATCACATTGCAGGAGGGAATTTTCTGCCACCACCGGAGCCCAGCAAGGTCCTGCTTCTTCTGCGGTGTGGTGAGCCTCTGCTTGTGAGACCAGCCACTGAACTGGGACCTTATTAACACCCTACCTCATTAAAAGAGGGACTTTTCACCACCTGCTTGGAGCTGGGCCCCTGCCGCTTCTTCAGCACTGCTCTGGGTTTTCACTACACTCTAGCCCCGCACCCCCTGCCTGCTACAGCTGTGGAGCTTCTGATACATCTTGTCCCCCACCCCAAAATTTTTTTTTTTTTTGCTCATTCCTGCTGTTGCAGCTTGCTTCTTTCAAGAGTCCTGCTGGGGCACCGGGATCAGCTGCCCCTGGGAGGTTTGTAAAGCAAGCCTTTCTTCCATTCCTTCCCCTCTTGGTCAAGTTGGCCATTACCACGTGGTCCCCAAGCTTGCACCAGAGCGCCCCCTGCAGCAGTGCAGGAATCATCGCACCTGACCTGTCTACCGGGAGCCCGCCAGCGCCCCTGCTGGCTGTTACCATAACTAAACCAAAGGGGAAAGTGCCTGCAGCCAAGAAGGCTGTTACTGGATTTCTAGTTCTGTTTGCTGTTGCTGCCATAGTTACTGTTGTTTGTTTGCCTTGTTATATATACTAGTAAAGAACTGTTATTCCTATTCTCATATTTTTGCCTGAAAGCTCCTTAATTTCAAAATTATAATAATTCAGAGGGAAGTGGGTTACATTTTCCATTCCAAGGGAGGCTCCTGCCTTTCTTGGCAGACACCTGTCTTTTCAAACCAAGACAGGTTTTGGTGCCCAATGCAGGGCCTGAGGGCATAGAGAGAAAATGGTGAAAAAGGAATAACTGTTCCTGGGTAACTTTTGTGTGTTGAATATAGAAACCTCCTTAGGCAGCACCGTGAGGTCTAGCTTACCCTGGTTCAGGTGGCACCTGGTCATGACTATATTTCTCTCATTTGCAGCTCTTTATCTAAACATGGGTCTTATGACTAAGGCTACTGTGGCTGTTAACAAGTTTGCACTATGAGTGAATAAGGTGAGGGATTTGTGGATTTTTAACTTTCTCTGGAAGGTAGGCACGTGGATACAGGGCTATCACACACAAAGTGTATGTTTTTGGGGTTACGTTAGTAATGGTACCTTTTGTGAGGAAATAACACCAGGGGAAGTTTTCTCCCAACGCTTCAACCAGTTCTTTGGGCCTACCCCATCAGCTTTTGGAGGGTTTAAATTTCCTCTAGATACTAACCAAGTGTTGCTGATAGGCCTACTCTATTTAGCATTCAGAGATAAGGTGAAGTTGACTCAGATAACCACCCGGACACCTACCCCAGAGACTAGGGATGCTGCCACAGAGCCTGACCTTGCCCCACTGCTTGACCCTGCCCAACAGCTCAATTCAGATATGAACCATACAGACTGGATGGGGGTATTGCTGAAGAAGATGTGCCAGATGCTAAGGGAATACACCTCCCTCGCTGGTGGGAAACCCTATCCCTACCTCAAAGAGGGAGAGTCTGATGGTGCAGCAGTGGAACCCATGGATGTTACAACCATCCGGGTTCCAGCTGAACCACAAGGGCAGTCACAGCCAGCAGCAGTGGCCCCTGTGCAGAGGAGGAAGTATAAAACCAAATCAGTGTACTCAGTTAATGATGAGGGGGAACCAGGGCCCTCAACACCAGCAGGGGAGCCGGAGACTGAAAGAATCACCGAGTCCCTGTTGAACGACAGTCTCCATAATCTGTGAAAAGACATTGTGCGACGGGGGCACAAGGCTTGTGCAAGCTGGTTACTTTGGGTTTGGGACTTTATGGGTACAAGCGTGCAACTGGATAGTGGTGATACAAGGTATTTGGGATCCTTCACCCAGGACCTGGGTGTGGATCAGATTTTTTTGAGGGAGCCAGGGCCTCTTTCCCTCTGGGAGCGGCTTTTCATGAGTGTCAGAGAGAGATTTGTCCACAGGGAGAGAATGCAGGAGTACCATCATAAAATGCACTGGAAGACCCTTGAGGAAGGGATCCAAAAGCTGAGAGAAATTAGAGGTATTAGAGGTGCTCTTTGGGAGGGATGGACAGCATGATGATGAACCCAACAAGATCAGGTGCACAGGGCAAATGTAGAACCTGGCAAATCTGGGGCCATCCCAATACACCACCTTCACTGCAAAGATTAATGCCAAGGGCAACCAAGAGACAGTGGGTTCTATTGCCAACAGGCTCAGGTATTATGAGAGCATGGTCAGTGGCCCAATGCACACTCATGTTAAAGTCCTCAAAGAGGAGATGAGGGAGGAGGTGAGGAAGAACAGTGTGGCACCAGTGCGAGTCACAGGCCCCAACATCAGATCTTGATGTCCCCCAGCTAGAGAGGGTACACACCATGAGCTGAGGTTCTTTCTGTGTGACCATGGGGAAGACATGAGGCAGTGGGATGGGAAACCCACTTCTGTCCTGGAAGCACAGATGTGTTAACTCAAGGAGGGAAGCACTAACCAAAGGGGTTCTGCTAAAGTGAAAGTAGCCTCAGCCTCCTGTGATTGAGCTGCCAGGTATTACAGAAGGGAGGATGATATATCAGATCCCCTTGAAGGACCCTCTAGCATTTATGCCTAGGGAGGGAATGATAACCAGGGCTAGAGGGGCCCTGCCTCTAGCCATGAAGAGGCATGGGAGAATCAGGTCTTTTGGATGGTGTGGATCCAATGGCCTGGCACATCAGAGCCACAAGAATACAAAGCATTGGTTGATACTCCTGCACAGTGTACCCTAATGCCATCAGGACATGAGGGGGCAGAACCTGTTTCTATTTCTGAGGTGATGGGGTTCGTAGCAATTGACTCTGTGGAAGCCAAGGTGAGCCCGACTGGAAAAGAGCGGCAGAAACATCTGACTGTGACTGGCCCAGAGGGCCATGTATTCTGGGTATAGACTTCCTCCGGAATGGCTATTACAAAGTCCCAAAGGGACTCAGGAGGGCTTTTGGAATGATGCCTTAGGATTTCAGCTTTTATGTTTTGCAAATCTAGTACTGCTTTAATGTATAACTCTAAAACTCCATATAGAGTGTTAGCTACTGTCTTGACATTTTGGTCAGACAAAAAAATTCCTCTAGGCCTGAAGCTCAAGGACACCTTACTGTCTCAGGCCCTGAAAGTATAAACAACAGTGAGTTGCAGGGGGAAAACTGGGGGTATATGACTTCACTACCTGAAGCTGCAATTGGCGGATTAACCCCTGACATGTAAATGGACCAAATTTATATCTGACTAAAAAACTCGTGACCGTTCTCCATCTTGGGTGTAGCCTCTTGGAGGCTTTTGACTGCCCAAGATGTACCTATTGAAGGCCTTTGTCTTGGTTTGAAAAGACAGGTATCTGCTAAGAAAGGCAGGAGCCTTCCTTGAAATGGAAAATGTAAACCCCCTCCCTCCAAATTATTATAATTTTGAAATTAAAAGGCTCTCAGGCAAAGATATGGGAATAGGAATAACAGTTCTTTACTAGGAAAATTAAAAAATACAAATGCAAAAAATTAAAAAGTACAAAAAAGATAACAAACCACTGACAGACTCAGAATATGACCTGACACCCTATGGGTCAGGGTGCTGGTAGCAGTCCAATTAAATGGTAGCTGCAGTCCTCCCGGAGTGGCAGATGTATTTTTGTTGAAGCAGTGATCCTCTAGAATGGTGTAGCCTTCCTCTGAGGGTCCAGTGGTGGTGTAGATGGGCCTAATCTTTCTCTGGGAATCCAGTGGAGAAGACAGCTGCTCCTCTGGAAATCCAGTGGGAAAAGGCTGGCTGTGGTGTTCCAAATCTCAGATTGTATCCAGGTAGGAATGCTTGGCTCCTCCCTCTGGGCAGAGCTTTTCACAATGTGATGATGTAATTTTATCAGTCGTACAGTGACACTCAATGGCCCATTAACAGAAGATATCTCTCTGGAGGGAGGATTGGTTGTGGTAGAGATAAAGAAAACTGCCCAATTAACAGAAGATAACTGCCCCACCTCTAACACATGGGAATAGAATACGCACCCCCATTTCTAACCTAAGACAGCCTTTAATAAATACCTGCTTTTACTCTCTTAATCTTGTCTATCCTCTGTTCTAGGTAGCCACTCCAAGGCACCAGAATAGCTGCTGTGGAGGAAGAGGGCATTAGGCAATTGAACACCTTGCCTGGACTATCAGAGAATCCTTCTGTAGTTGGGCTTCTGAAGGTGGAAGAGCAACACGTCCCAGTTGCCACCTCAACAGTGCACCACTGGCAGTACCAGATGAACTAAGATGCTGTGATCCCCATCCACAAGATGATCTGTGAGCTGGAGAGCCAAGAGGTGGTCAGCAAAACCCACTTACCCTTCAACAGCCCCATTTTGGCCTGTGTGCAAGTCTGACGCAGAATGGAGATTGACTGTGGACTATCGTGGCTTGAATGAAGTGACTCCACCATTGAGCACTGCTGTGCCAGACGTCCTGGAGCTCCAGTACAAGCTGGAGTCCAAGGCAGCAAAGTGGTATGCCACTATTGACATTGCTAACGTGTTTTTTTCTATTCCTCTGGCAGCAGAATGCAGGCCTCTGCTTTCACCTGGAGGGACATGCAGTACACCTGGAAGCAACTGCCCCAGGAGTGGAAGCACAGTCCCACCATCTGCCGTGAACTGATCCAGGCTGCACTGGAAAAGGGTAAGACTCCAAAACATCTCCAGTACATTGATAACATTGTTGTGTGGGGGAACACAGCAACGGAAGTATTTGAGAAAAGAGAGAAAATCATCCATATTCTCCTGGAAGCTGGCTTCACCATCAAAAAGAGCAAAGTCAAGGGACCTGCCTGAGAGATCCAGTTCTTAGGGGTAAAGTGGCAAGACAGACTGTGTCAGATTCCCACCGAGGTCAGCAATAAGATCACCATGATGTCTTCACTGACCAGCAAGAAGGAAACGCAAGCTTTCCTAGGCGCCATAGGTTTTTGGAGAATGCACATTCCTGAGTACAGCCAGATTGTGTGCCCTCTCTACCTGGTTACCCACAAGAAGAACTATTTGCACTGGGGCCCTGAACAGCAACAAACTTTTGCCCAGATCAAGCAGGGGACCCCTCATGTGGTAACCCTTGGCCCAGTCAGGATGGGACCAGAGGTGAAGAATGTGCTTTACTCTGCAGCCGGGTACAATGGCTTGTCCTAGAGCCTTTGGCAGAAGGTGCCTGGGAAGACTCAAGGCCGCCCACTGGGATTCTAAAGCCGAAGTTACAGAGGGCCTGAAGCCAAATGCACTCCAACAGAGAAGGAAATCTCGGCCACCTGTGAAGGAGTTCAAGCCGCCTTGGAGGTGATTGGCACAGAAGCATAACTCCTCCTGGCACCCCGACTACCGGTGCTGGGGTGGATGTTTAAAGGAAAGGTTCCCTCTACCCACTACGCCATGGACGCCACATGGAGGAAATGGATTGCCCTCATCACACAGCGCACCCATATTGGAAAGCTGGGATTTTGGAAATAATTGCAAACTGGCCAGAAGGTGAAAACTTTGGTCTCACTGATGAAGAGGAGCAGGAACAAGTGACATGGGCTGAGGAAGCTCCACTGTACAACCAACTGCCAGCAGAAGAAACATGCTAAGCTCTTTTCAGCTGAGATAATTCATCACATGACAAACTATTCCAGTCCGATTTTAGCTATATGTGGTAGGGAGATAAGGTTTTGCTGTATCAGGGGATGAAATGTCCTGACACACTCACTCCCCCTTGCCCATCCCCTGCGGGTGTCTGGACAGGACAATTGGAGGCACAAAAGGTAAAGAACAATTTGCTGGAAATAGTAGCAATGAGATAAGAAAATGAACAGTACCAACAGCAATATTAATAACAAAAGTGCACAAAAGAGAGAGTGATTCACATGCAAAATGCTCACTGAGCCCAACCCGACCTCAGCCATGACACCCCAACCTCTTCCTCCAACTTGAAACCAGCATTACCCAACTGCTCCCTCTGGCTTGGGACTGGCACCACCCAACTAATCCCTCCAGCTCAGGACCAGTGCCAGTCTTGCTCAACTGGAAGAAAACCCTTCTCCCTAGAAGAGAGACCCTTTGCCCCTGTCCCCAGAAATGACCTGAGGTGATATAGAATAACCTTCAAGTCCTAGCCATGTCCCCTCCCAACTACTGTAGAAATTAACCCTGTCCTGGTTGAAACCAGGACATTATCCACCCCTTATTCTATACCATTTATGCATGTGCAGATCCTACACCTTCCAACTTCATACATATACATATATAAATATACACAAGCATAGGTATCATTGCCATAGTCAATGGCCATCCCTCCAAGATGTCTGTTGAGTTCATTTAGTCTATGACTGTGGGTTCTGTCTGTCCTAGATATCTTCCAGGGCAGGAGGGCTGTTGTGCTGTTGCCTGGTTGCTGCATCAGGACCTCATGACTGGTGTATTTAGAGCAGTCCATCTTCATTGTCCATGGTAGTTATGGCACACAGTGCTAGTGTCATTCAGTATTATACAGTTCAAAACCCCCATGTACCATAGAAGGAGATAAAGTCCCTGTGGTGCATATTAGGAATGTTTTAGGGAAGACAGTTTGTATTAGTCCTGCCTCAAGCAAAAGCAAACCCATCCGTGGGATTGTTTTTGCTCAAGGACCCGGGTGCACTTGGTGGATAATGCAGAGGGATGGGGAAACACGATGTGTACCTCAAGGGGATTTGCTTTTTTGGGTGAGAACAGTCTGTCATTTTGACTTGTATATTTGTTGCTGAATGACACTGGCACTGTATGTTAGAACTCCCATGGCCAATGAAGATGGACTGCTCCAGATACACCAGTCATGAGGTCCTGATGCAGCATGCAACCATCTGACAGCACACCAGCCCTCCTGCCCTGGAAGATATCTAGGACAGATAGAACTCACAGTCATGGACTAAATGAACTCAACAGACATCTTGGAGGGACGGCCATTGACTATGGCAATAATACTTGTGCTTGTGTATAGTTATATATGTGTGTAGGTATATAGCTGGAAGGTGTAGGATCTGGGTGTGAGTAGATGATGTAGAACAAGGGGTGGATAATGTCCTGGTTTTGACCAGGACAGGGTGAATTTTTTGGCAATATCCAGAAGGGGGCGTGGCAAGGATCCTGAAGGTTATTCTATACCACCTCAGGTAATTTCTCAGGGCAGGGGCAAAAAGACTCTCCCTCTTTTTCTGGGGAGAGGGGGTCCCTAGGGATCAAGTAAACATGATAAGGGGAGAGCTGATTGGTATTTGTTTATTGTTGCGGGCTTTCCATGTAAATAGTTTCTTCGTCTTATATCTTTTGTTATCAGTATTGTTGCTGTTACTGTTTGTTTCTTATCTCATTGCTGTTTCCAGTAAGTTGTTCTTATCTCAACCTGTGCCCATTGCCTTTTGTGCTTCCAACTGGAAAAGAAGGGAGGTGAGCAGTTGTGACTGTGGTCACAAGGGTTTTCAGGATGAAGAAGAGACGAGAATGTTGACTCTATGATCAGAAGGCTTGATTTATTATTTTATCATATATGTTACATTAGACTATACTAAAAAGCAATAGAAAGGAAAAGGTTTCTTCAGAAGCTAGCTAAGCTAAGAATAGAAAAGAATGAATAACAAAGATCTGTGTCTCAGACAGAGCAAGAACTAGCTCTGCTATGAGTGGTCAAGAAATCTAAACACTCACAGGAGACTAATCATGGGTCTACCTGTTGCATTCCACAGCAGCAGATAACTATTGTTTACTTTAGTTCTTGAAACTGCAGCTTTTCACAAGGAAAAATCCTAAGAAAAGATTTTTCATGAAAGATGTCTGCGACAAGCAGTGGCTCGGTTTTCGCAGGAGTACTAAACTGGAGAACACCATTCCTAAACCATGACAATGACTATGTGCTTTTTAGGAAAGACAGACCAAGAAGGCGAGGTGGTGGAGTTTCCTATAGCGATTGAGAATAACAGACCACCATTTTGTCATTAATCAGGATCGTTTTTATTAAACACACATGAGTATTTATATGTTTCTTCTGTGTACAAGTTTTAGGACCAACTACATAGCCAGCCAGTAGGAGAGAGCAAACACACAAAACCAAGAAAAGTAGAGGCAATGTTTCTAGCTCTTGCCATTCATCCCACACACATTCACAGCCTAGTTTTCTGGGTTGTACGTCAAAGCACAGGTATTTATGGCTGGACTTGATCCTTTGGTATGTGTTTTCCTAATTTGCAGAAAGACTCCACAACTTGTGAAAGTTGTAAAGTAGGTTTATTCAGTGCCGTGCACATGTGGGATCTCTCTACAAAGACATGCATGCCTCTCGAGAAACTTAGTCCCCTTTTTATCTTCTAAAATGTTATATATGCATCAAGTTTCACAATAGATCCATGCATATTCATTTCTTAGCCCCGCCTAGCCCCGCTTCGTATTATAATTAGCTTATCAGTCCTTCTGCACTTGTGCAGTGATGTCTGGTGGTCGTTCTTGGGCGGTCAGCAGAGAAAGAAAAACGAGTCTTTATCACTGTGAACTTTTCAACTTTTTTTTCTCAGCACATGCTCTTTAGTCTCTTGGTTGTAGCCCAAACTATAGTGCTGGTCTAAGCTGGTTTGGAAATCGAGGAGCTTCTCTTATCTTTAACAGCTTGTAGGCTTTCGCAATCCTTCTACTTTGTTTGGGCTAAGAAACTCTCCTTATCAGGAAATCTTTGCATTCCTTTTGTCCATTTTTTCAGGCCTTTGCAAGCATGGCAAGTTAAGCAAGTTAAGAAACATACATAGTCTAAAACAGCTATCTTAAATCCGAAATTAA
Organism: Agelaius phoeniceus; assembly: GCF_051311805.1. NCBI lineage: Eukaryota > Metazoa > Chordata > Aves > Passeriformes > Icteridae > Agelaius > Agelaius phoeniceus. The sequence goes on from NC_135301.1 coordinate 21,832,477, forward strand.
TTTCTAACCCCCATATCTCATTCTCATGGGAGAAGAGCTGTTAATCAAGGTCAGGGTGGCCCGAGCAGGCCGCTGCTCCTACATCTCCCCCTTTTTTGTTTAAGGTGGAATCGATCACAAAGGCAGCCATCACTTCTGCTTCTGCCTTTTTTCTGATTCTGAACAGCCTCCAGAGGAAAAGAAATCCTGCAATGAGAAGAAGAAAGCAACCCATCCCCAAAGCGCTAAACAGCCATATGTGTAAATTCGGTCCCTTAAATCAAGTTTTTGGGCTAAAACAGGCAAAACTCTTAGCAAGTGCATCATAGAAACTCTGTGCAGACATGGTTTGGAGTTTTTGAGATTGTTTCCTAATGCTATCTCTTAATGCATTTATGTTTCTATCCATACTTACAGATGTTGGGGTAACAGGTGTTGATGTAAGGAAAGAGTTAAACAAAGACCAGCAGCAGCAGTAGTGTATCTCTGGACAGTGTGTACCTGAGACAGAACTGGACAAATGAGTTTCTACTTCAACATAGATCTGTACACTCTTCAAGCTCCTTTACCATGGCTTTGGAGAGAACAATAGAAGATTTCAAGAGGACAGATTTATTGTAGAGCTGTGATTAAGCCTGTAAGCTGTAACAAAAAATGTAACAAAAAAACCCCAAAAAACGCTCTTAGCAGTAGATTTATATATATATTTACTGATGCTTCTAAATAAAACCTTAGATTAACTTCCATCTCTGCTGGTGTCTCTCATCCCTTCATGCATCATGTATGGAAAATTCCCCTTTTAGCTGAGCCTTCACCTTATCCCAGGAAGTTTCAGAACTGTTACACTCTACAGGGGTAGCACACATTACCATCTGTATGCTACCAATCACAATGAAGGTGTAAGCAAGTATTTAGGACATCTTGTTTTCCTCCTACCCATTAGCAAGGCAGCCTCAAGGGCATCTAAGCATGCCAGTATTTGCTAATCAATTACTGTTTGCATTTGTAGTCTCTCTGTGAAATTATTCATTACAGTACTAACTTCATGAGCTGTTTATACTGATTATGTTAAGGCAGCAATAGCAATAGTAGACAAAGATAAAATAACAATAGCAGATAAAATAAAAGCAATAAGCCAAGAAATAAATCTCTTTGTTTGTTTGGACTCTAAAAACAAGTGCTTTGGGTACACAACTCCTAATTCTCCTTCCCATTCCAGTGTAAGATTCACAGGAATCCCTAGTCCTGCATACTGACGTAGGGATAAGAGATAAGTAAAGTTCCTCTCAGTATGTTTTCAGGGGTGATGCAGGAAGTGTACATAGGGTTAATGGCTGTGTTCCAATATGATTGATTTCAAGGTTCAACTGTCGCATTTGTTGTTAATAAGAATGCAAAAAGATGTGTTATGCAGAGCATGATGTCAAGAGTTTTGATATAAGTGGCATTCATCCAATACATAGATGACACGTCAGAATAACTCAAAGCCCATATTCATGGAGACAAGAAAGGGAACATTAATCACCAATGGACTGTATGAGGGAGGGATTCACCACTGGCATCATGGATCTGTGTGACAGACCCTGAGAGTCCTCCATTCCTCCAGCTAATGCTTCCTGATCAGGAGCCATTTATATCACATCTGGCATTGCTACAGATAAAATGACCTTGTGAGCCCCATTCTGACACTGATATATTAAGGGAGTGTATCTGATGTTGCCCAGGGTTTTTCATCCTGTATGGAAGCCATGAAATATGCACTGAAGGTGAGACAGCTCTAAAGTCACATGTGGGAATATTATTTGGAGCTATGGTGGTATTTATAGGGTTATGTGATGTATTAACACCTGGAATTTCAATTGCTCATAAGGTAGTCTTTTTGCCAGTATAATTTTTTATCAGATGCATGTGTAATGTGAAAGACATGCAAGTGCTATCACTGTGAGTAGTTACACATAGGGGATAAGAGTCTGCTACAAAAGTTTGGTTTCCTTCAACTGATAGGAAATCTGTCCCATTAGTTAATGACCCAGACAGAGGGAGCCATGCCCCTTCTAGCATTTTAGAGTTGCTATTGGAAATGGGAATTTCTGGGTCCCTAGGTTACTGGATGAAACACTGGAGGGTCATAAACATGAACCCAGTAGATTTGTACATTGATACCCATAACACAAGAGCTAACCAGCAAAACATAAAGGAAAGGTCTTACTTGATCATCTTTGGCACAGGATTCTGCTGGGTGTCCCTCCAGCTCATGGTACGGCTTAACAACTTTAGCTGGTACCCACAATGGACCTGCAGGGGATAGAACACAAGCATACCCTCAACCCCATATTAATAGATCAATGGGTCCATGCCAGACGGTTGTATAAGGAAGCTGCCTGTATAATACCTTAGGATGTTGCAGCCTACCCTTGGGGCTTTTAAAGTGACATTCCACAGCTGTAAGAGTTAAAGGGTCATTAGAACAATTTAAGAAATTTAAAGTAAAACAAGCAAAATCCAGTTCATCCTGCAGTGCCACTCTAGAGTTCCCCCTTTTCTGTTTGACAAGGAGATTTTTGAGTGTGTGATTCATCCGTTCCACAACCCCTTGAGAGGAGGAGTTGCGGGCAATTCCAAAGGAGTGGCGAATACCCCAGGCCTGTAAAAATGTAGCAACAGAATTGGATTGACAAGCAGGGCCATCATCAGTGTAAATTTTCTGTGGCTGGCCCATAGTCGCAAACTCATGGAGAAAGTGGTGATGAACATCTTTTGTAGATTCACCTGTATGTGTGGTGACAACTAAAAAAGCCTGAAAATAAGTCAATAGAACAATGAACAAATTTCTGCCAGCCAAAGGATGGAATGTGCCTAACATCAGTTTGCCATAATTAACAGGCTGTAAGCCCTCTACATACTACTCCAGCAGGCACATTAGGAGAAGAAAAGTACTGGCAGTCAGGACAAGTGCTAACAATCATGCGTGCTTGGGACATTGAAATGCCGTAATCTTTAGATAAAGCAGCAGCGTTTTGATGAAAAAGGCATGAGGTTCTGAGGCAGCTGTAAATGTCTGATTAGATACGATTGCCATTGTCAAACAGTCAGCAAGAGCGTTTCCTTCTGTTAGGGGACCTGGTAAGCTAGTATGGGAGTGAATATGCATAACAAAAAATGATGCACGACAAGAATGAATGAGAGTTATTAAATCAACAAGTAACAAGGCCACATTAGCAGTATTTATAAGGTGCAGAGAAATATCATGCATCTGCAGAAGTATTCTGGTAACACATGTGCTATCTGCTATGAGATTAAAAGGTGAGTTAGGAAAAAGACAATACACCTCCACTGCAGCTCTGAGTTCGACTACTTGCGAAGAGCCAGCCTATGTGACAACATGATCCTTCCACTCGACTCCATCATGCCAAGTCACCGCAGCTTTGTGAGTTTTTCCTGATCTATCTATAAACACAGTTATGGTATTAGGGATTGGGGCTGAGGTGACAAAGGAGTTATGTCTTAATGGGAGAGAGTTCAAAGCCTAAAGGAGTTTGTGAGATGGTAAATGTAATGAATTTTTCCCTAAGAAATCATCAAAAGAGACAGAAAAAGCTATTGAGTCTCGTAGTAAAGAATCAAATTCATGCCTCTGCAAAGGAATGACAATATCAGGATCTTGCCTTAATATTTGACTGGTGCATTGTCTCCCTCTGGTAACAACATCAAGGCACATTTCTAAATGAGTGGTTATTGTTTGCATAGAAGTATGGGGGAGGAATACCCATTCTAAAAAGAAATATCTTTGCCATCTGTGGCTACATGACCAAGAATAGCAAAAGGCTGAAAAGTGTTAATAATTACAAAAACAGTCACAGGTAAATCCTCAACATAATGAGTCGCATTATAGGAGCTAATTTTGTCAGCAATTATCTCAAGGGCAAGATGTGCCTCCTTTGTAAGTGTTCGTGCAGAGAAAAGATCAGCATCACCTTTCAGCAATTTGAACAGAGCTCATTTCTTCATTTGTGATGCTGAGCATTGGCCTAACCCAATTTATGGTGCCTAACAACTTTTGCAAGCCATGTAATGTATTTATGAAGGCATCAATTTCAGGGATTGTGGGTAGATAGATTTCTCACTTATATACCATCCGAGATATTTCCAAGATGCCATTTTTTTTACTTTTTCAGGAGCTATTTTTAAGCTACAAGATTCCAGCCTTGGAATTATATGTGAAAGGATGGCATAAAGCTCAGCTTGATGTTGTGAAGCAATTAAAATGTGATACATATAGTGGTATATCAAAGCATTGCAAAACTTCTGTCTGATCGGTTCCAAGGCATTGGCTACAAAAAGCTGGCAAATTGTCAGACTATTTTTTATATCTTGTGGCAAAACAACCCAATGATAATTCTTCATAGGTGCCTCACAGTTTACACGGGGTATAGAGAACGCAAAGCAATAACAATCCTCTGGATGTAATGCAATCACATAAAAGCAATCCTTAAGATCAATCACAACAATTGGCCATTGCTGGGGAATCACAGAAGGACTGGGTAGCCCTTGTTGCAAGGCACCCGTAGGTTCTATTACCCAATTTATTTCTCTGAGATCTTGCAGAAGTTGCCACTTCCCTGATTTTTTCAGTATCAAAAATATGGGGGGTCTTTCACATAGATGTGGATGGTACAGTGTGTCCTAATTTTAATTGCTCATCAACAAAATTGTCAGCTTGTGTCAATTTTTCCCCTTTCAATGGCCACTGATTGACCCAAACAGGGGTGTCTGTCTTCCACCACAGTTTGAGCAGGGATTTACATCAGTGACCCATTTGTTAAATTTGCCGTATTTGCCACAAGACCAATATTCCACTGAGAAAGAAAATCACGACCCCACAGCATAAAATGAGAAGGCGAAACAAATGGTTGTAAAGTTGCTTGGCGTCCGTTTGGCCCTATGACTGTATGACTGTAAGAATAAATGCTTTTTTTTTTAGGGGCTTTATGGCCCCTGATGCCTTCCAGTAAGGCATCTGCTGTTTTAAGAGGCCATTGAGGGGCTGCAGGAAAGACATTCTGTGCTGTCCTTGTGAGCTAGCAAGGCCTCCTGAAGATAAGGAGAAGCCCCATATCTCTCCTGAAGGAAGACCAAGGTTGTTACCATGGAGACAGGAGGAAGGAGAGAAAGTTAAGAGATATGGACTCTGGCTGGCTCACAGAGTGACATGGCTCCCTGATCATCTACTGGGAAATTTGTTTCTTTCTTATGGCCAATGGGCACTGAATGTGTATGTTGGATGGGTGTAAATATCTTGAAGAAGTATAAAAGCAACGTTGCTGTAATATATCTCTTTCTTGCACCCTTTTGATGGAGTCGTGTACTTTTGTACTGTGTCGTGCTCTATAATGACATCTGGTGGCCGTCTGCCGTGATTGCAACGGGACTGTAAAAAGAGAAAAAAAAGTTGAAGGGTACCCTAAAAATGAGTGAAGGCAGCAGGGATGCTGTGGAGGTCCAGACCTAATTCAGACATCTGATTTGAGGTGAGTGATTGGGAAAAATAATGGGAAATAATTTATCAAATGAGGAAAAGACTGTTTTGTCCACATGGAAAACTTTACTGAAAAGAAAAAATGTTCAAACTTCTGATTATGCTCCTCGTAGTTTACTGATATGGTGTAAATCACAGGACTTTGAAGCTGATGCCGACACTGCCTTCAGTGTCCGGGCATGGAAAAAGATTGGGAAGAGACTATGGGAAGTGATATCTAAGGGGGATAAGATGGTTGTTGATTTGGCTACTACCTGGAGACTGTTGTATGAGGCATTGAAGGAATGGAAAGTAGAACAAGATAGAGGGGAGGAATTGGAGGAGCAGGAATTAGAGCAAGAAACTGAAGTAGAGGAATGGGAGGAAGATGAGGCCGAGCCTGTCGATGTATCTCCCCCTGAGGAGGCTGCTGCAGCTGCTGTGGAGTTTCCACCAGGGTTTGCTATCATGAGAATCAAACGGCAGGCTAAGACTGTTCCTCGGTATTTATCTCCAAAAGACTATGTTAAACCTGTGTATACTTTGCCTGCTCAGCAGTTGGCTGAACTGAGTGCTAAACCAAAGTATCTTACACCTGCACAGCAATTAGCAAAAATGAAGTTACAGAAGAAGCGAAGTGAAAAACAGGCCAGGTCATCGGCCCTGGGCTGTTTGCTCCCCCCTCCCCCTCCCTTCGGTCGGCTGCTCCCCCCTCACCCTCCTGTGGATCGGCTGCCCCTCCCTTACCCATCCATCGGTCAGCTGCTTCTCCCCTCACCCTCCCATGAATCAGCTGCTCCCCCCGCGCTTTCCCTTGAGCCATCCGCCCCGCCTCTGTCCTCCTTCAAGTCGTCTGCCTCCTCTCCATATTCCCTTGAGCCATCCACCCGTCTTCTGCCCCCCTTTGAGCCGTCTGCCTCCGCTCCACCCCCCGTTGAGCCGTCTGCCCCCCCCTTCTTCCCAAACTAGTTGAACAAATGCAATCTTTAACATTGTGTCTTTCCCTGTCTAGTGATAGCTCTGATGATGAACTGCCAGTTATAAGTACATCTAAAAAGATGCAGGAATCTGTTTCTGTTAGACCTCATAGCAGATCCAGGCCTGCTGTTTCTTGGACTGTGCCTCCCTGCCAGGTGGCTGTGACTCCTCAACATCCTTTGCAATTTAGGGAGCACATGAGAATGAGAGCAGCTGAAGTAGGAGATTGGAATTTGTTAGAGAAAATAGGTCCACCTAGAAGGATGGAGATGGCTGCTGCTGCTGCTTCTGGTGGGCCTGTGGCTTTTCCTGTTTTCAAAGCTGCTCCTAATTCAGGACAAGAAGACAGCCATCAGGTTTTCGCATGGAGGGTTGTACAGGACCTTCAGTCAAAAGTAGATCAGTATGGTGTTAACTCTTTGCAGGTGATGCAAGTGATTAGTGTTCTAAATGCTGATGTACTTGCACCTTATGATATTGTTCACCTTGCTACAATTCTGTTTCAACCAGTGCAGTATGGTATGTTTCAAGCTAACTGGAAACAAATGGTTGAAAGAGTAGCTTTGGACAATATGCAGTTACCTCAGCAGGATCCACATCACGCTGTGGGAGTTGATGCCTTGCTGGGCAATTGACCGTTCTCTAACCCGGATTTGCAGGCAAGATGGGACCCCCTGGTTCTTGCACAGGCCCAGCAGCTGGGTATGAGTGCCTCGCATAAAACAATGGAGATGGCACCTCCTAAACCGAGGTATATTACCATCCAGCAAGGGGTGAAGGAACCTTTTCTGCAGTTTGTGGAGAGGGTTGCTGCAGCCCTTGAGAAGCAAGTAGAAGATGATAAGTTGAGGCAAATTTTATGCAGACAGCTAGCACGAGAAAATGCGAATGATGATTGTAGGAGAATTATTGATTCTTTACCAGAGATCCCTTGCTGTCTGATCTTGTAGTTGCTTGCTCAAAGGTCGGTTCGGTTGAACATAAAATGGCTGCTTTAGCAAGAGTCATGATGTCCTCACCCAGATGTTCTGCTTGTGAAGAATCAGGGCATGTGAAGACCCAATGCCCTCAAACTGCTGAACGATGTGCACACTCTAGGGGAGTTTGGACCAGTAAAGTGCCTTGTCGTCGCTGTGGTAACTTTGGCCATATTGCTAAATTTTGTAAGTTAAGATCTTTTTCATGTGGTCGACAAGTTCAAGGAAACTGGAAGAGGAACGCGAAGGGGTGCGTGGAGACACAAATACCCCGATGACAATCACGAGCCCTGCCAGCACTGCAAAGCTCTCCATTTGTGACCGATACACAAGGGCCACAAGAGGCTCGGCAGGGATTGATATACCGGTAGCTGAAACAGTGACTACTTTGATAAGAGGTATATGTAAAGTGCCTCTTGATGCTTATGGTCCTATAGGCCAAGGTTTGAGTGCTTTTTTGATGGGAAGATCTAGTAGCACTATTCAAGGTATTAATGTCCATTTGGGTCTTATTGATTCTGATTATGTGGGACAAATTCAGGCTATGGTGCCTGTTAGTGAACCTCCTGTTGTTATTCAAAAAGGCACTTGTATTGCTCAACTTGTTCCTTTTATGAGTTCTGTTCCAACTGTAGTGGACCGGAGTCGTGGCACTGGAGGTTTTGGATCTACAGGATCATCTCAGGTTTTTTGGACTTAAAAGGTAACAGATGAGCGTCCGGTAATACAATGCTTGGTCAGTGCTAGGGGATGTCACCCAGAAACTACAACAATATCAGGTTTACTTGACACAGGAGCAGATGTAACTATAATTTCACAGCTTGTTTGGCCTCCAACATGGCCCCTCACTCAATCAACCTTTGGAGTTGTTGGGTTAGGTGGGTCAACTGCTGGCGCTTTATCTGCGATCGCGATCACTGTAACACATCCGGAAGGCCAACAAGCTAACATTAGACCATATGTTACTAATGCTCAGCCTAATTTATGGGGACGTGATTGCTTAACCCAATGGGGTGTTAAAATTACCATGGAGTTTTAGTGGGGGCCACTGGGATGCAGGGCTTTAACGTCTGGTTGTGTCCTTGACATGGCTAACAGATAAGCCTGTCTGGATTGAGCAGTGGCCCCTGCCTACTGAAAAGCTTCTTGCCCTGTGAGGCTTAGTGAAAGAACAATTACTAGCCGGACATATTGAAAACTCATTTAGCCCATGGAATACACCTGTGTTTGTAATAAAAAAGAAATCTAGTAAATGGAGACTTTTGCACGATTTGTGGCAGATTAACACTGTGATGGCCGCAATGGGTGCTTTACAATCAGGTCTCCCAACACCTACAATGATTCCACAAGGATGGGAAATAATTATCTTTGATTTGAAAGATTGCTTTTTTACAATTCCATTGGCTGATCAGGATAAGGAAAAATTTCCCTTTACCGTGCCTTCTTTAAATCATGAGGAACTGGCCCAAAGATATCAGTGAACGGTTTTGCCTCAAGGAATGAGAAATTCTCCAAGTATTTGTCAGTGGTTTGTGGCACAGGCTTTATCTAAGGTCCGAGAGCAATTTAGCAATTGTTATTGCTATCATTATATGGATGTTATCTTGTTGGCATCCGAAAATAAACAATTGTTGGCTCTCGAACAATGTGCTGTGAAAAATTTAGAAGCCTTTGGTTTGGTTATTGCCCCGGAGAAAGTTCAAAGACAGATGCCTTGGAAATATTTGGGGTTGCTAATCACTAATACACAAATTGTGCCTCAACCTGTAAAATTGGACATTGATATTAAAACCACTGTTGATGTACAGAAATTGGTTGGTGCAATAGGTTGGCTTAGGCCATACTTGGGGATAACCAATCATCAACTGCAACCTTTGTATGACTTACTGTTGGGGATAACTTCCTCTACCGATGAGAGACATTTGACTGCTGCAGCAAAAAAGGCTGTAGAAGTTGAATTGGCCTTAACATCTAAATTTGTTACCAGAATAGATGTTTCTGTTGGTGTGCAATTATTAATTTTGAGAGATGATGAAATACCATGCAGATTGTTGTGTCAATGGAACGACATAATGGGAAGATAAATTGCATATTTTGGAGTGGATATTTTTGTCTTTCGGGTCCCAAAAAACAGCTCCAGGTCTGTATGAGCTTTTTGCAGACATCATTATCAACGGTCACCGACGCTGCCATGAAATCTTAGGCTGTGATCCTGTAACTATTGTCTTACCGGTACAACAATGGTATTTTGAGTGGTGTTTTCGAAATAATCACGAGCTGCAATCTGCTTTGTCTTCTTTTACAGGTCAAATAGCATATCATTTACCTTCTCATCCTATTTTGAATTTCACTAAGAGGATTCCCTTTCAGGGGAAACAACTTTGCTCTTCAGTACCAGTGGAAGGAGTGACAGTTTTTACAGATGGATCTGGAAGAACTGGAAAAGCTGCTGTAGCCTGGAAGAAAGATGACCGCTGGAAATATGGAGTAAGGGTTCAACAAGGGTCTCCTCAGTTAATTAAACTTTGTGCCGTACTTTTGGCATTTACCTTATTTCCTAGTTCCGTAAATATAGTTACTGACTCTGTTTATGTTGCTAATTTAGTGAAGCAGTTGGATCAAGCTGTGTTGTATAATGTAAAGGAGAAACCATTAATTCTTATGTTGTTGAAATTGTGGACCATTATTTGTAATCGAAAGCATTCTTATTTTATTATGCATATTCGTAGCCATACATCATTACCTGGATTCTTTGTTGAAGGTAACGCCTATGTGGATTCCCTTGTGTCTGCCTCAGCAGTAAAAACGGTGCCTAATGTGTTACAGCAAGCTGTTCTAGCTCACCAATTTTTTCATCAGGGTGCTCAGGCACTACAGCAGCAATTTAAATTATCACATAGTGAAGCAAAGTCAATTATTCCTTCTTGCCCTGATTGTCATATGTCTCATGTTTCACAATATTATGGCACTAATCCTAGAGGCTTACTCCCTTTGCAAGAATGGCAAACAGATGTTACAAAAATGCCTGAATTTGGCTGTCTAAAGTATGTTCACGTTACAATTGACACCTTTTCTCATGCCATGGTTGCTTCAGCATTGGCAGGTGAAACAGCTCAGGATGTTATTTGTCATTTTTGCCACGCCTTTTCCATCTTAGGCGTTCCATCACATGTAAAGACGGATAATGGCCCAGCGTATGTTTCAAAGAAATTGCAAGTGTTTTTTCATGCCTGGGGTGTTGGTCATTCTACTGGTATCCCTCATGCTTTGACAGGCCAAGCAATTATTGAACATGCTCATGGTGTGTTGAAGCGCCAGGTACAAAAACAAAAAGGGGGAATGCAGAAGGAGTCACCTCAAGTAAGATTGGACAAAGCCATTTATGTCTTAAACTTTTTGTGTCCTTTACCTGACTTACAAGTGTCTCCTATATTCTACCATTTTTCGTCTTTGAATTCAAAACAGCCAAACTTTAAGAAGGGTATTAAGGTATGGGTAAAAGATTTAATCACGGGAAAGTGGACTGGCCCAGTGGAATTATTAACAGGAGGAAGAGGATCTGCATGTGTTTTAACAGAAAATGGCCCTTGATGGGTCCCTGCCCGTTGTGTTAAACCTTATTTAGAGCACACAGAAAAGGACAGGATGAGTGGTTCTACAGTGGGAGCAAAATGAATAGGTAAGTGCATCGGTTATTAGGTAGATGGTAGCATGGACCCTCAAGGAATGTGTGGTAAAGATGGTAATTCAAGACAGAGTAAAGGGAGTCATAAGCTTACTCTGAAAACCCGAAAATTTAAGTTAGTGGATGTTACTTTTGCTTTGTTTCCTTGAATTCTCTTATAGAGAGGTTGGTAGTACTGAGAAATGTGTCTTGTACCATTTCCTTTTGCAGGGCACCAACGGTCCCAAAATAGGGGAATTTCATGTACCTAAGGGAGAAGTGTTGCCTTTGCATAGGAGTTGAACTAGTAGCTGAAGTCCACACTTTGAGCAACTAGGTTGGTTGCCCATTATGATAGCAGCAACCAGTTCCAAGGTTGAGTGGATGCTACTTAGTTCTGAGTGGTGACTTGGCAGATGACTTGGTCTCTGACTCTGTGTGGGAGAAAGTTATTTGATTAGAGATGAAGGTGTCATTCTGCTACAAATGTGTCATCTGGAAATTGCGAGGACTGTAACGGTATTTGAAATCTGTCTTTATGTGCTTTGTTTGTATATGAACCTTAAGATTGTGAGGGTGTATGTTGTGGAGTTGGTAGAAGTTGGTTATCTGTAAGATAATGAAGAATGGATCCTCCATCTGCTTGGATTTTTGCAAGGGCCCTGCAGAAGTCCTTAGCAGTTGTATTAACGGGTCAAATGCAAAAAGGGGGTATTGAGGGAAAGACATTCTGTGCTGTCCTTGTGAGCTAGCAAGGCCTCATGAAGATAAGGAGAAGCCCCATATCTCTCCCGAAGGAAGACCAAGGTTGTTACCATGGAGACAGGAGGAAGGAGAGAAAGTTAAGAGATATGGACTCTGGCTGGCTCACAGAGTGACGTGGCTCCCTGATCATCTACTGGGAACTTTGTTTCTTTCTTATGGCCAATGGGCACTGAATGTGTATGTTGGATGGGTGTAAATATCTTGAAGAAATATAAAAGCAACATTGCTGTAATAAATCTCTCTCTTGCACCCTTTTGATGGAGTCGTGTACTTTTGTACTGTGTCGTGCTCTATAACGACAGGGGGCCATGAAGATGCTGCAATGATGGAAATATCTGCACCGGTGTCAAGTCAGCCTGTAAAATATTTGTCATTTAATTGTAAGGTTAGTAAGGGCTTTTCACTTGCAATTTGTCGGAGCCAGTGAGCGTAGAAGACATTGGTGCTGCTGAACCCACCAGCACCTCAGACTGAGTCTTTCGCTGCTGGAATGAAAAAGGAAGCAATAGCAACTGTGCAATTTTTTTTGATTTTTGAGATAAAAGAAGGTGGGGTGTTAGTTGAAACCAACATTTTAATTTTCCTTAAATAGTCTGAATCAATTACACCAACATGTGTTATGAGATTGCTCTTTGTGGCGGATGATCTACCAATTAAAAGCCCAAACAGTCCTACCAGTAAAGGTCCATAAACCCCTTTATTTAGCACATGAATAGTCAAATCTGTAATTAGGGCATTGTCTGAGAGGGCTAAGTCCAAACCTGCGCTCCCACAGGTGTTGGCAAAGAGGGAGGAGATTGAGACTCCTGGGTTTGGATTGCAAAGACCCTGTTGGTTTGAGGGGCACCATGTCCTGTGCCCCACCTCCTGTTTCCATGCTGAGAGGTGAGAGGGTTACCGTCTTTATCAAATTTTGACCTACAAGCTGCACTCCAGTGATAACCTTTTTTACATTGGAGATGTGGGGAGAGAGGGATGGTGGGGCAGAAGCCATCCTTTCCCTTCCTTTGAGCAGGGACAATTTGTCTGTAAATGCCCTTCTTGTCAACTAAAATAGCAGGGGCTCATTTTCTTATGTGTATTAGAGGCTTGCTGTAAGGCCACAGCTAAAACAGATGCTCTGTGCTCCTCTGTCCCCACATTCTGAAAGGCTTTGATGTAGGTGGGTAAATTAACATGCTCATTCCTGATCATTCCTTACAGAGAGCAGTGCTTTCTGACAATCTGCATTAGCATTTTCAAAGGCTAGTTCTTTTCTATTTGCCTATGAATGGCTGCCTGCAACCTATCAATGAATGTAACATATGATTCCTGAGGGCCTTGCTGAATGGATGCAAAGGAAGAGTCCTTTTGTCTGATCTCTGGGACTCTTTTAAGAGCTGCGCTCTGATCGTGGGAGGAGGGGTGGTGCCGGGTTGCCCGCGTGCTCCGATCCCCTTTCACTCTTGGCACGTGGTCAGGAGTGGCCGCGCCCCACCTCAGCCACCGGTAGGTAGGATGGTGGTTTGGCCACTGGCTGTGGTCCCATACCACCAGAAGTGGCTGATAAATGTGGACCCACATTGAAGGATTGGGGTAAAGGAAGAAGGAAGGACTCCTTGCTTGCGTATCCGAGTTGTCTTTATTGTTTCCTGTGATGGGAATGGCGCAGGTGCTGCAGCGCCATGGCTTGAAGGGGAGCAGAGGCAAAAGAAAAACGGCGGCTTTTAAGGGGGAGGGCTGTCTCCTGGGAGGAGACTCCCTGACAACGAATCAAGGACTAGATAGGAGAGGTATGGGGGGATAAATGTAAACATAAAACAAATAAAGAAGGGGAAGGGAAAGATGCATACCAGTGAGTGAAGGGAAATATCATAACTGACAACAAAGCTTCTGGATAAATGGGTGTAGCAAATTATGACAGACAGGCTGCAGGGGCAGGATTTTGGAGGATAGACAGGGAAGGATCTGGAAATATAATAACTGCCATGGAGAAAAGGCAGGAAGACAAGTGGTAAACAACTTTATGGAGAGACTAAACAAATAATCTTCAAAACCCCGCTGCCACAAAGAGGCTTTATGGCTAGCTCAGAGCTCTGCTGCAGTATTGTCTGAGACATATTAGCTTGGGCCATGGGGGCAGCATATGTGCCGTGTCCCAGCAGTTAATTGACACTGCCTGCTTCTAAATTTGCAATATTATCCATAGTGTGTACAGTAGCAAGATCTTTCCATTCCTCTAGCCACACTGCATATTGTGCAGGTGTTATTATAAGTTTAAAAAGCATTCACAATTACTAGGAGTCATAGTATACCCTTGGTTAATAGAGTCAATCAATCCCATAGTATATTGTGTTTGCAGGCCATAATCTCAGACAGCTTTATGAACTTTTATTAATTCAAATGGTGGTTGTACATCCTGAGCAGCTTTCTTAGGCTGATAATTGATAGTCATGGCTCGGAACATGGAAACATCTCCTCTTTTTAGGGCTTCTTCCCTGCTTTTCTCCATAAATGTTAGGGGTGAATGAGATTTCAGCAGTAAATCAGGTAGAGGTGTAGTGGAGGGGGGGAGATAAGAATTAGCTAACACTTGAGCTGAAGCAGGAAGCAGGAAGTGCATCAGACAAATATTTTATGGGAGTTAAAGGATTATAAAGATAGGGCTTTTGCTCAGGATCAGTAGGGCCAGGATCAAAAGGATTGTCAGGCTACTGAGAATACCCATCTCCCATTTCAAGGGCACTTCTGTGTGAACATTGCTAACACTTGAAGCTGTCTCCAAATTTAAAATATCTGTGACAGGGCACTCAAAAACTTGCTCAGCAGGCTGCAAAGTTTTTAAAGCAGTATACACCGTTTTCTGTGTAACTAATATATCGTCAATGATTGGTCACTCTTGTTTTTTCTGTATCTCTAACTCAGCTCCCACCTTTTCCCACACTAGCGTTGTAGGAACCGTGGGGGGGAATACATTAGAATTACTATTCAGCCATACTGATAAAGCAGCTAACTTAAATGTCAGGGTTATAAAGCCACGTTCTTTTGAAATTCTCTGCAAAATTTTAAAATAAAGCTTCTGCTTGTGGGACATGAACTGTCCTATAGTGTAAGAGCCTGAAACAATAGATGCGGGACTCCCAGGCAGTTTTTCAAAATGCTGTTTATTGGATAGAAGATTTTACAGCAGTCTTGGGTCATGGGTAACAGAGCTACGCTTACAGCTGTCAGCTACAGCTTATAGACAAGCCTGAAGCCCCTTTAGTTCTGGTTACAATGCATTATATATTTTTCTTTGCTGAGCATCTTAATACATAACAACCAATCAGCATCATATACAATACCTTTACTATTACCTATAGTCTATCATAACTACTATCATTACCATATTATGGTCATTACTATCCAATCACGAGTTAGTATGTTACAGTTTAACCTTAAAGTTCTTGTTATAAATGATCATCGAGAAAGCCAAATCAGTAATAATAGCAAAAGATTTAATTTTCCCGACCAAAAATGCGGTCCTTGATAGCCACAGTCAAAGAGACAGCGTCGAGCCTGGGATCGGCGCTGGGTGAACCTAGATCCGACCTCTATCGCATCAGACCTCCCTCTGTTCACAAATGCCGTCTCCGGCGAGGCTGTTTTATACAGTTTTTTCTGCCTGAGGCAGAGGTGCCCTGATTTCTTTGGTCACCCCACATATGCATGAAGTTTCCTTTCACTGTACAGGGCTGGAAAATTGCTGTTTCTTGGGAGGTGAGGGTCGTTGATCATGTCAGAAGTCAGGTATTCAGATGTATTTTCTTGACTACTTTGGTTATCTTGATTGATGATACTAATCAAGTGCTGATCGTCCTTGAGTGTTTCTGGGTGGTTCCGGTAGAAGCCCATCTCTGCACCAGCCACATCCTTTTGCTTGCTAACGAGGCATTCTTTCCTGCTGCCACCAGGAGTTTCGCAATTTCTGTGTGGTAATCTGTCTCTGGGCTGTCTGTGGTCTGAGGCTCGTTGGATTTGTGTTACACGTTTAACTCATTTTACAATTTTTATTTTATACATTTTCCATACAAGCATGAATTACTTTACATCACATATTGCATTGTTTTTCTGTTTTCTTGCAGTGGAAAATTCTTAGACCTTTTTTCTACTTGCCACATCGGCATGTTTGTTTGCCTATAGTATCTTTCTGCTTTTCGTAAGACCTATTTCTGCTTGGTAAAAACATCTTTTTTGTTTGTGGTCAACATATCCTTTGCTCTAGTCATAAACCCCCTTTCCAACTCAACCTTTGCTTTCTTAGTTGTCCAGTAACAACTGGCTCAGCAATTGTCAATTTAGACATCTATTGTTCTTTTATATCAAAACTTGCTTCCATCTCTGTTCCGTTCTCATGTTCTACATTCAGAGAGCTTCCTTCCAAGCATATATATCTGTGAAACTTTCTTGTCAAACTTTCATCTTTTCCAACACCATAGCTCTGCATTTGGAATATCACCTGTCCAGTGGGTAGAGATGAGGGTTGGGGATCCCCTGCCACACAGCTCAGTTCAAACATGGCATCGCTACCAGAGATTCACTTTTTAAGTCCCTTCACTGTTTGTGTCCCTTTATAATCATGTCCTTTGTTCAGGCGCCATCTGTAGTAATTGAGAATAATGGACCACCATTTTGTCATCCAGCAGGATCGTTTTTATTAAACACATGAGAATTCATATGTTTCTTCTGTGTGCAAGTTTTAGGACCAACTACATATCCAGCCAGTAGGGGAGAGACAGCAACCACACAAAAACAAGAAAAGTAGAGGCAATGTTTCTATCTCTTACCATTCATCCCACACACATTCAAAGCCCAATTTTCTGGGTTGTACGTCAAAGTACAGGTATTTATGGCTGGACTTGATCCTCTGGTATGCGCTTTTCCATGGGAAAAGAACTCTTAATCAAGGTCAGGATGGCCCAAGCAGGCTGCTGCTTCTACAGTTGCCCTTTATGGAAGAAAGCACCTGAAATGTATGGAGCTCTGTCTAGTGGAGGATGATGAGCAGTCAAGAGTTTATGGGTTAGGATTAAAGGGCAGACTAGCAAGGGTGATGCTGTTGTGGGTGTTTGTTACAGACTACCTGATCAGGAGGAGGAAGTGGATGAGGCCTTTTGACAGCTTGAAGCAGCCTCAGTCACAGGCCCTGGTTCTTGCAGGGGATTTCAACCACCCTGACATCTGCTGGAAGACCAACACTGCAAGGCACAAGCAGTCCAGGAGGTTCTTGGAAAGCATTGACAATGACTTTCTGATACAGGTGGTGGAGGAGCCAACAAGGAAAGATTTGCTGTTGGACCTTATGCTAACAAACAAGGAAGGTCTGTTAGGAGATGTGAAGGTTGGGGGCAGCCTTGGCTACAGTGACCATGAGATAATGGAATTCAATATCCTGTGAGGAGGAAGCAGGACAATGAGTAAGATTGCAACCCTGGACTTCAGGAGAACTAACTTTGGCCTCTTCAGGACCTTCTTAGAAGAATCCCATGGAAATGTGTCCTAGAGGGAATAGGAGTCCAAGAGAGCTGCTCAATATTCAAGGATCACTTCATCCAGGCTTAAGAACAGCGCATCCTCATGGGCAAGAAAGTGAGCAAAAGGGGAGGGAGACTTTTATGGATGAACAAGGAACTCCTGTCAAAACTCAGACATAAGCAGGAGACCCATGTGAGGTGGAAGCAGGGACAGGCCACCTGGGATGAATATAGGAATATTGTCAGAGTATGCAGAAATGCAAATGGGAAGGTCAAAGCCCATTTGTAATTAAATCTGGCTAAGGATGTCAAGGATAGCATGAAGGGCTTCTTCAAATGCATCAATAACAAAAGGAATACTAGGGAACATGTGGGCCTGATACTGAATGGAACAGGGACCCTTGCAACACAGGTTACAGAGAAGGCAGAGTTACTGAACACCCTCTTTGCTTCAGTCTTCACTGCTAAGGCCATCACTCAGGAATCCCCGATCCCAGGCTAGCAATAAGACAAGAGGCAACCGGCAGAAACTGGAACACAGGAAGTTCTACCTGAGCACAAAGAAGAACTTCTTTACTATGTGAGTGACTGAGCACTGGAACAGATTGCCCAGAAAGGTTGTGGAGTCTCCCTCGCTGGAAGTATTCAAGAACTGTCTGGATGCAATTCTGTGCAATGTGCTCTAGGATAACCTTGCTTGAGCAGGGAGGTTGGACAAGATGACCCACTGTGTTCCCCAAACCAGAACACCTTCCAACCATTCTGTGATTCTGTAACCTCCAGTAGTCCTTTTGAACCTTACTGTCTTGGTTTGAACAACAGGTGTCTGCAAGGAAGGCGGGAACCTCCCTCCGAATGGAGAATATGACCGCCTTCCCTCCAAATTATTATAACTTTGAAATTCAGGGGCTTTTAGGCAAAAAATATGAGAAAAGGAATAACAATTCTTTACTAGTGTGTGTCTGTATATGTATTGATTTGGCACGGCCTGTTTTTTTGGTAGTGGCAGAGGGAAGGCCACAGAAGTAGCTTCTCTGAGAAGCTGTTAAAAGCTTTCACCATGTCCGACAGAGCCAATCTCTGATGGGTCTGAAGATGGACATGCTGCTGGCCCAAGTAGAGAGGTTGGTAACGCCTCTGTGATGACATATTTTAAGAAGAAAATTGAAACAGCGTAAGTGCAGTTTTTCCCCAGTGGTGGGGAGGCGCTGTGGCTGCTGCCATCCCAGTGCAGCCCACAGCAAGGCTTGCCTGCCTGGCTGCCCCTAGCCAGCCACGCCGAGAGCAGAAGAGCAGGAGCGACGGCAGCAGCTTCACCTGCACCCTGCATGAAGAAAGGCATTAAATAGCGTCAACACCACTGCAGCCACCACTGCCCTCTTGGTGAGCAGAAACATGGCGAGCAATTCCCTGATGTGGAACCTAGATGAAATCAACCTCTTGGCACTGCAGGATGCTTCAAGAATCTTTGAACTGGTAAAACTTGTTGGCAATGGTACCTACGGGCAGCAGTTTTTCTTCTAGATAGAGGAGGAAGTGAGGACATGTAAGAGAGATCAACATGGCGGCACCAAGGTCAGTGGAGAAGGAGGGGGAGGAGGTACTTCAAATGTCAGAGCCGAAATTCCTCTGCAGGCTGTGGTGAGGACCATGATGAAACAAACTGTTCCCCTGTAATCCATGAAGACCATGGGGGACGAAGATATCCACTCACAGCCTATGGGAAAAGTGCTCATGCCAGAGCAGGTGGATGCCAGAGGGAGCTGTGATCCAGTGGGAGACCCAAATGGAGACAGGGCCCCTGCTTCCAGAGATAGAGATAGAGAGAGCCCTTGCTTCCAAACTAGAGCAGCCTATCCTTAAAAGACTGTACCCCGTGGACGAGTGACCCACGCCACACCAGTTTTGGGAAGATTGCTCATGGGAGGGACTCACTTTGCAGAAGTTTTGGCAGGATTACTGCTCATGAGATTGGAGCCACTCTGGAGAAGTTCACAGAGAACTGTCTCCAATGGGAGGGACCCCATGGCATAGCAGAGAAAAGACTCCTCTCCCTGAGCGAACAGAAAAAGGTCTTGGGTGACAAACTGACCAAAACCTCCACGTCCTGTCTCCCTGCACTGTCCCTGGGAAAAAGGGAGGGGCCGGAGAGAGAAAAAAGGTGTTTTAAAAGGCTTTTTTTTACTTTTTGTCATCCTCCTCTGACTCTGTTAAGAATAAATTTACTTATACCTTTAAATTTAGGCCTGTTTTGACCTTGGAGTGTTTTTCCTCCCAGTCCTTATCTCAACTCATGAGCCCTTTGTTAATTTTTTTCCCCTCTCTTCTGCCCAACTGCAGCAGGAGAGGGTAAGAAAATGACTCTTGTGGGTGCCTGGCATTTGGTCAGTGTCAAACCACGATATTATAACAAGGCAGCAAACAGTGGTAACAAAAACAAATAAGAACAGAAAGCCCCAAAACCAGTCTCTTCCTGCTCTTTAAGCACTTTCCCCTTTGGTGTAGTTATGGTCTCAGCCAGCAGGGGCGCTGACTCCCCCTCGGCTGCAGGGGGCGCTGTGGCACAGGTCTGTCCAGCTTTCTCCACGTGGATGATGGCAGACGCAGCTGGCAGGAAGGGATGGAGAAGGGGTTTCCTTTACAAACCCCCAGAGGGAGCTGATCCCGGTGCCCCCTCTGGATAGCAAAAGGAGCTTTAGCAGGAACCTCAGGAGAAGCAAGCTGAAATGGCAGGACCTCCCAGCAGGCAGAGGGTGAAAAGCTAGAGTGTAGCACAAACCCGGAGCAAACGGCAAAGGTAGGGCGGGGGTTGGACAGCAGCAGCCCAGCTCTCGAACACAGCAGGGAAAGGGTCCCCCGGGATGTCTCACCGACGCTGGCTGGACGCTGGGTCCGGGCTGTATGGAGAGGCGTGGCCCCCGGTGGAAAGCTGGGTTTTCCCAGGTCCTGGCAGGGCACACACTGGCTCTGAGCTTTCAGAGAGCAGAGCAGCAAAAGAAGCCAAGCAGGCAAGCTCAGTCACATTGCCGAAGCAAAAAAAAACCCCAAACCAAACAAACAAACAAACAAAAAAAAAAACAAAAAAAGCAGGCAAAACCCACAGAAACAGCAGGATTCCTGGTCAGAGATAATGTCCACATGTATCCAGTCAAACTGCCCACACCAGAAGAGAGGGACTGCCTCTCGCCTCACTCCCAACTGCCTCCAGAAACCCTGACCCGGCTCCCATTCATCACAATAGCCCTGGAGCCAGGGAGGATGGCGGGTGGGGCAGGGACAGCTGCTACCACTGGGCACAAAACAAAGCAAAACAGATCCAAAACCCCATAAATGGCATAGGATAATAAACCATCTCCAAGACATTTACCCATTCTGTGATTCTGTGAACAGTAGTTATTAGCAAGTGTTTTAGGTTACAATATAAAAATGTATTCTATCTCCATTTTCAAGAGCTGTTGAAACCAGGAGGGGCATAGTTTTTTCCTTATCTCCTGTTAATCGGCCCATCAATGCCTTGCTGCATGACTCCCTCCAGGAGCCATTTCTGTTTAATGGGCAATCAAGGACCTACTGCATGATTCATAGAATGATAACAGCCCATTGTGAGATGCTCCGCCTAGGGGAGAGGAGCTAAGCATCCCCACCTGGATATAATCTGGGATTTGGGACAGAACAAGCTGCCCTTACCCACTGGTTTCCAGAGGACAAGAGCTACCAGATTTTTTTCTACAGGATCACCACTTCAACAAGACCATTTCATCTGGACTGCTACCACCACCCTAATTAGCAGGGTGTCAGGTTGTATTCTGACTCTGTCAGTGTTTTGTTTTTTTTCTTTTGTATTATTGCATGTATTTTGTTGGGTTTTTTGCTTTTGCTAATAAATTGTATTTCTGACTGGTTTTGCTTTCAAACCAGAACATAATTTTGGCACCTGATGTGGAGCAACAAGGTACTGAGAAAAGTCAGAATTACAGTTTTGTATTGTAGAAGCCACCTATTCACTATGATGCTCAACATGCTTGTGTGGGTCTTATACCTAGCTCTCTATATTTTTTTTATGCACATGGGGAATTATCTGTTGATTGTAATGCTGCTGTGTAGAAAAGGGTATGGTATAAAAATTGCTTTTGTCATCTATTATGCCTATTGCATGATAACCTCTGAGGCAATTAACATAATTTGGAATATGTACTCAATTTTATTTGCTTGTCCTAATCTAGGCTGCTATGCCTAGGGCCTCAACAATCGCACCCAGCCCCTGGGGGGAGGGGTAAAGAATTACTTTTTCCAGTCTTTCAGGCTTGACACAGCAGTTATTGAAAATGTTGAGTTCTTTCTGGATGCCAGAGACAGCATAGTGTTGTTGTTAGTTCTGCTTTGTCTTCTCTGCACAGCCTGCAACATGCTTAGAAACAAAACACTACATGGTGTGGTGCAGCGTCTTCTTGAGGAAGAGGAAAAGAGAAGCAAAGCAACAGCATCTGTGTCTGCGCAGAATGCCACAGAGGAGAAAAGAATCGAATGCAAAAGAACAGCGTCCATGTCTACGCAGACTGTCACAGAGGAGGAAGAAACCAATAGCAAAGCAACAGCATCTGTATCTACACAGACTATCACACAGGAGAAAGGAACCAAAAGCTCCATCAGCATCTCCACAAAAACCGTCACTGAAACAGAACAGCCTGAACCAGTAGCAGTTGCCCCCGTTCAGAAGAAGAAATCGAAGAGCAAATCAGTCTGCATAGTGGTATGCTACTACTGACACTGCCAATGCATTTTTCTCCATTCCTTTGGCAGCAGAATGCAAGCCTCAGTTTGCCTTCACCTGGAGGAGCGTGGAATACACCTGGAACAGACTGCCCCAGGGGTGGAAGCACAGTCCTACCATCTGCCATGGACTGATTCAAATGGCACTAAAAAAGGCCGAAGCTCCAGAACATCTGCAATACATTGATGACATCATTGTGTGGGAGAAAATGGCAGCAGAAAAATTTGAGAAAGGAGAGAAAATCATCCAGATTCTCCTGGAAGCTGGTTTTGACATCAAGAAGAGCAAAATCAAAGGACCTGCCTGAGAAATCCAATTCCTGGGAGTAAAGTGGCAAGATGGACGGCCGCAGATTCCCACTGAGGTCATAAATAAGATCACAGTAATGTCTCCACCAATCAACAAGAAAGAAACACAAGCTTTCTTAGGTGCCATAGGCTTTTGGAGAATGCATATTCCTAAATACAGCCAAATTGTAAGCCCTCTCTACCTGGTTACCCACAAAAAGAACAATTTCCAGTGGGGCCCTGAACAGCAGCAATCCTTTATCCAGATTAAGCAGGAAATTGCTCATGCAGGAGCCCTTGGCCCGGCCACGACAGGACCAGAAGTGAAGAACATGCTCTACTCTGCATCCGGGAACCATTGTCTGTCCTGGAGCCTTTGGAAAAAGGTGCCTGGGAAGACTTGAGGCCAACCAATGGGATTCTGGAGTCAAAGCTACAGAGGGTCTGAAGTCAACTACACTCCAACAGAGAAGGAAATCTTGGCAGCCTATGAAGGAGTTCAAGACGCCTCAGAGGTAATAGGCACTGAAGCACAAATCCTCCTGGCACCCCGGCTACCAGTGCTGGGGTGGATGTTCAAAGCAAAGGGTCCCTCTACCCACCATTCCACCCCACCAATGCCATATGGAGCAAGTGGATTGTTCTCATCACACAGTGCACCCGTATTGGAAAACTAAATTGCCCTGGGATCTTAGAGATAATTACAAATTGGCCCAAAGATGAAAACTTCAGTCTCACTGGCAAAGAAGGACAAGAACAAATGATGTGCTAAAAAAGCTCCATCGTACAACCACGAGCAGAAGAAACACACTACACTCTTTTCACTGACAGTTCTAGTCACATCGTAGGGATGAAATGAAAGTGGAAAGCAACCATATGGAGCCCCACACGACACGTCACAGAAGCTACTAAAAGAGAATATGGATCAAGCCAACTTGCTGAACTCAAAGCCGTTCAACTGGCACTGGACGTTGCTGAAAGAGAGAAGTGGCCAAAACTCCACTTCTACACTGATTCATAGATAGTAGCCAATGCTCTGTGGGGATGGCTAGAAAAGTGGAAAAAGGTAATTGGCAGCATAAGAGAAAACCAATCTGGGCTGCTGAAGAATGGAAAGATATCGCGGCCTGGGTAGAGAAGCTACTTGTGAAAGTTCGCCATATAGATACCCATGTCCCCAAGAGTAGGGCTAATAAAGAGCACCAAAACAATGAGTAGGTAGATCAGGCTGCAAAGATAGAGGTGTCACAGATAGACTTCAAGTGACAACACGAGAGAGTTGCTCCTTGCTCGATGGGCCCATTATGCCTCAGGTCATCAAAGCAAAAATGCCACCTATAAGCAGGCACGAGACCAAGGGGTGAATTTAACCATGGACAGTACCTCTCAAATTATCCATGACTGTGAAATGTATGCTGCGATCAAACAAGCCAAGCGGATAAAACCTCTGTGGTATAGTAGGCGGTAGTCCAAATATAAGTATAGAGAGACCTGGCAGATTGATTACATCACTCTACCCCAGACCCGTCAAGGCAAGTGCTATGTGCTCACAATGGTAGAAGCCACCACGGGATGGTTGGAGACCTACCCTGTGCCTCATGCTACTGCCTGTAACACCATTCTAGGTCTTTAAAAGCAAGTCATTTGAAAGCATGGTACTCTCCAAAAAAATTCAATCTACCAACAGGACTCATTTCAAGAACAGCCTTATCAATACCTGGGCTAGGGAACATGGCATTGAGTGAGTGTACTATATCTTTTATCATGCACCAACTGCAGGAAAAATAGAGTGTCGCAGACATCTTTCATGAAAAATCTTTTATTAGGATTTTTCCTTGTGAGAAGCTGCAGTTTCAGTAACCAAAGTAAACAATGGTTATCTGCTGCTGTGGAATGCAACAGGTAGACCTGTGATTGGTCTCCTGTGGGTGTTTGGATTTCTTGACCACTCATGGCAGAGCTGGCTCTTGCTCTGTCTGAGACACAGATCTTTGTTATTCATTCTTTTCTATTCTTAGCTTAGCTAGCTGCTGAAGAAACCTTTTCCTTTCTATTGCTTTTTAGTATAGTCTAATGTAACATATATCATAAAATAATAAATCAAGCCTTCTGATCATGGAGTCAACATTCTCGTCTCTTCTTCATCCTGAAAACCCTTGTGACCACAGTCACAATTGGTGACCCTCGACTGAGGAGGACAATCATCACTTGGTGAGACCACCAGAGGAGCATTGCTGCACTGGGTAAACCCTGAATGTGTGGCATTGATGGTTGCTTCACAAGTGACCACAGAAGTGGATTCTAGCCAGGAGCTGAAGAACTGAGGATCCAGATTTGGACAGAGTTCACAGCAAGGCTGACCACAAAGAGAACCTTCTGAAAAGCCTCCAGGAAGATGTTCAGAAAGCTCAGCAGCACCATGCAGATAGCCAGAGAGTCCTGGACACTGTCACAAGGTACTGTTGGTTTTTCCCCTCCTAAAGATGAGGCCATTCGCAGTTTGTGGCTGCTCATCTGGAGGACTTCTCCCCTAGAGGATGAGGTTCCATTCTCCCCTTCAGAGGAGAAACTTATTGCCCTCTGGCAAAAATGGGGTGAAGAGGACGGAATTCTCCTGTTGGAGACAGATTTCTATGAGTTTTTTCGATGGGCAAAGCTCTTTGGGTTTTTTAAGAATGTGCTATATGCCCTCGATATGTTTGTCTGGGAGTGTATGGACTCCATTTTCCAATTCTTTTTGGGCCGTGGGTTCGGATGCCCCTCAATTTATCCAACCTTTTTGTTGCTCTTTCTAGTCTTGAAACGGAGAGCAGCTGTTTTTCCCTGGATTGCTAACTGCAAGGGCAAAGCCCCGTTCCCCCCGATTCCTGGGGAAGACCCTTTGGAGGGGGACGATCTGCTGCTTTCCAGCCCCCCTGAACCAGAGTGGGGGGGCGAAGTTTCGCCTGCAGCCGAAGTTTTTTTTACTGCGTCTTCGGAGCATGCTCAGACGGAGCCGTTTTCTCCCCCCTCCCGTTGCTCTCAGGGGGGATGGGAGTGGGCGGCGCCACCCCGGCCAGTGCCGCGAGCGCCGCCTCAACCCGCCCCGCGGGTGCGGGCGGTTCCCCGCGCGGCCCCTCCCGCGGCTGCCCCTCTGGGGGAGCCTGTGGGCGCTCCGGCCGCGGTTCCGCCGGCTTCCCTGCCTGCATCTGAGGTCTCAGAGACACCGCTTCCCACGGCTGCGCCGATGTTGCTGGGCAACAGCGATCCACCGCTCCCCCCGGCCGTCCCGCCGCCTTCTGCGACTGCGCTTCCGCGGCCGATGTCATAGCCCAGCGCAGAAGATGCTGCCGACCCCGTGCCGCCCCCGCCGCCTCCCCAGGCGGCCCCGCTGCCCGCCCCGGCAGTTCTGCTGCCTGCGGGGACTTCGTCCTCCGTGTCTGCGTCAGAGGCTGCCCTGGAGCCGGCGGCAGCTGCAGCGGCGCCTCCTGCATCCAGTGTGACTTCCTCCCCGAGTTTTTCGGGTTGTCCCGGGGCTGCCCCTACGGGGGGAGCTGGGACAGGGGAAGAGGGCGTCAGCCTGTCCTTCCGTGGAGGAGGCATGGCCCGACAGCTGGCTGTGGGCGCAGCCCGGCTGCCTGTTTTCAAGATCAGCATTTTTGGCGGGTTGGGGGGTGTTTGGTCTGGGGTTTTCCCCTGGGGGATGCGAATCTCTCTGCCGCCTCTCTGCCGCCCCTCGCGCGCCCCAGCGGCGAGGGAGAGGTGGGTCCCGAAAGTTCTGCCCCTGGTCCCCAGCCCAGAGGGGGTGGAGGTGGTGCCGTGAGGCAGATGGGAGGAACACCTGTTGCATTTGCATTGCAGAGGCAGAGGGCACAGCAGGAAGCGAGCATCGCTTGTCTGCTGTGGGGAAAGGACATCCCCAGACCCGAGACGAAGTTTCTCGGGACAGCTTCTATCTTCCCATTTCCGGCATGCCTCGGTGATTTTGGGGAAAGGAAGCGTTTGGTCACCCCTTCTGCCATTGTACTGGCAGCAGGGTGCGGGTCTGTGCCAATGCAGAGCCTGCCTCGGGGGCTGGGCCTGGGCTGTCTGGCTTGGTTGCTTGGGCCAGGGCCACCTCCCGGCCTCCTGTTGGGTTTAGGGGCTTTTCTTCCCCCTTCTGGTCCTGGGCCACCTTTCTGTGGGCCAGGTCTGGGGTTCCTGATCCTTCCACATGGGCCAGGGCCCCCAAGGGCCTCTCTCTGGCTCCTCTGCTGCTGCTGCTCTTTCCAACAAGACAAAAAAAAAAAAAAAAAAAAAAAAAAAAAAAAAAAATTAAATTGAATAAAAAAGGGTGAAAGAGCTGGCAGCAGCTCAGAGGCATTGAGGAGCCAGGGATTGGCTTCAGCCCAAGTTGTTCAATAAAGGGCTGTGGCAAGACATTTCAGAAATTTTCTCAAAATTGTTTGAAGACTGTCAATGGACTTTTGATAACTATTGATGGACTTTTTCTGTAGCAAGCCTGTTTCAGGACCAAAAGAAACTTTCAGATATGGCAAAGAGGAACATCTTCAAGCCATGGACTTTTCCTGAAACTCAGCTGCGTGGACTTGAATTTTCTTTGCATTGTTTTTGCATTTTCTTATATTATAGAATTGTTTTAGTAATATGATAGAATTTTATGTTCTACAGGTGAAGAAATTCCCAGTGCATTCCACAGGAGCACTTGAGTGGAGTTTGATTGGCAACAGATAACCTGTCAAGTGTTTGTCTTTTCCTTGGCATGAGTACAGCAGAGAAAATTACAAACACTTTTTCCTTTTAATTTAACTAAATAAAAAAAGGTGACATGTCGCAGACATCTTTCATGAAAAATCCTTTCTTAGGATTTTTCCTTGTGAGAAGCTGCAGTTTCAGTAACCAAAGTAAACAATGGTTATCTGCTGCTGTGGAATGCAACAGGTGATTGGTCTCCTGTGGGTGTTTGGATTTCTTGACCACTCATGGCAGAGCTGGCTCTTGCTCTGTCTGAGACACAGATCTTTGTTATTCATTCTTTTCTATTCTTAGCTTAGCTAGCTGCTGAAGAAACATTTTCCTTTCTATTGCTTTTTAGTATAGTCTAATGTAACATATATCATAAAATAATAAATCAAGCCTTCTGATCATGGAGTCAACATTCTCATCTCTTCTTCATCCTGAAAACCCTTGTGACCACAGTCACAATAGAGAGGTGCAACGGACTGTTAAAAAACACCTTGAAAGCACTAAGTAGGAAATCTTTCAAAAATCGGGAGCAGCATTTAGCAAAGGCTGCCTGGTTAGTTAACACCCAAAGCTCCACCATCCGAGCTGGCTCTGCCCAATCTGAGCATCTGCATACAATAGATGGAGACAAAGTCCTAGTAGTACATGTCAGAAGACTCGTAAGAAAGACTGTTTAGATTAATTCTGCCTTGAATAGAGACAAACCCATCCATGGTATTGTCTTTGCTCAGGGACCAGGTTGTACATGGTGGGTAATGCAGAGAGATGGAACAACTTGTTGTGTAGTGCAGGGAGATTTGATTTTGGGTGAGAACCATGTGTAAATATCACCGTTTACTGAATGTCACTGCCACTATCTGTATAGTACCGTATATATATATATATAAATATGTGTGTGTAGAGTTAGAATATATTTGTTTGGGCATCAAGCAGATGATATGGGATAAGGGGTGAAATGTCCTAGGGTGGCTTTATGATGCTGTGTATCCCCTATTGTCTGCTTTTTGCCAGATATGAGCCCTGTGCCTTTGAGATCAAAGTCGGGGACAAACCATGGAATTCTTTCCAGGCATAGTTTGTGTGCAGAGCTGACTTCTTCCCCCGGATTCTCTCAGCTGTGTTTTAGAACAGAGAGGGAGAGGTTTTTTTCCTTTGCTTTTTAAGCTAGCTTCTCATTCGTTAGCTAAGCCAAGAAGTTTTTCCTGGGTCTGTGGCTTCTTCTTCTGTAACTGTTCAGCTTTTCTCTGATCCGAGACACTAAAACATTGCCTGCCCCCCCCCCCCCCCCGCCATGGCCCAGAGGCCAGCTCTAAACTTGGAAAAACTGAGCCACACCTACAGAAAGACTCTGAATCTACCATATTTTCTTTGCAGTGAGAGGTTTTACTATTTAAAATTATTCATTTTCTATGTGCCTGTGTACACTCTGCTTGTTAAATAAACAAATTTTTTTCCCTTTCTCCAAGGGAAATTTGTTTTTAACCTGTGGGAATCAGTGGAGGAGGGGCTGCCAGAATCTGCCTTCTTTAGGAGGAGACACCCTTTCAGAACATTTACTCTTCAATTTGTCTCAAACCAGGACAAATGTTTATAATCTGATGAGGGGACGACAGGTCCTGTTGAAACCACATGGGAAGCAAAATTTTTCTCTATGTTCAGTTTGAATTAACCTTGCTGTAACTTGTGACCATTTTGTCTTGTCCTTTTGCTGTGTACCTTTGAGAAGGATCTGGTTCCATCTTCTCTGTAACTCTTCTTTAGGTAGTGGGAGATAGCTTGGGAAATATCTTACTGCATTCTCCAGGTGTGGAGGGTTGACCCCAGCCAGCAGCCAAGTGTAAGGAAACAGCAACGTCTGACACTGCAGAAAATTCCTGGGAAGCATGAGAGAAAGTAGGTCACACACTATCTGAGAACAGGAAGGGTGTCCTGTTTCTTCGAAGCCTGCAAACCTTGAGGAAACTAACAAACTGTCAGGCCGACAGATTTATTACAGGCCTGCAACTGGGTTGCATGCGAAGGACCGAACAGAGATTCTCACACTAACTGTATAAGTACTGTCTTAACTCTGCAATAAACAGATTCATTTTGCTCTCAGCTTGTGAGTCTCGCATTCATACGCCAACATCCAAATACCACACAGCTGTTCACTCAGTCCCCCACAGCGGGATGGGGCAGAAAAGCAGAAGGGAAAAAGCAAGAAAACCTATGGGTTGAGATAAAGATGGTTTCATAGGTAAAGCAAAAGCTGCATGGGCAAGCAAAGAAAGAATTTATTCCCCAGCCTACTCGCTGCAGGGGGAAAGTGTGAAAAAGAGACAGCCTTGATGCTGTATGAGTACATTTTAGCAATAGCCAAAACATTGGCATGTTGCAAACACTCTTCTAATCACAAATGCAAAGCATAACACCATACAGTCTGCTATGAAGAACATCTTCTAAATAGCTAACAAACTGTTACTAGTACAATCTGTCATTTGCTTCCAGTTTCTGATCAGTTTATATTATCCTTGAATTTGCTTATCTGAAAACTTATTTTACATGCTCTATTGTTTTATTCTTTTCTCTTACCTACATTAGACTCATAAATGGCTCATTCAGCATACCTCTGTAACTGTGATATGTTTTACATCTCTTATTTTTTCTGTAAATTATGGTAGAACAGTTCTTTAAAATGTTAATGATAGTTTGTCAGCTTTGGCTGCAGGATTATTTTGCATGGGCTAAGCATCACAGTATTTAAGTGGATTATTTAAAAAACTCATTGTTCTAATATTTCTCTTCACAGAATCACAGAATGATTTGGGTTGGAAGGGACCTCTGAAGATCATCTAGTTCAACCCTCCCATGAAAACACGTTCACCTAGTACAGGTTGCACAGGATCATGTTCTTGGTGGGTTTGGAATATCTCCGGAGGAGATTCCACAACCTCTCTGGGCAGCTTGTTCTTGTACTCTGTCACCCTTTAAAGTAAATAAGTTTTTCCTCATATTCAGATGGAACTTCCTGTGTTTCACTTTGTGTCCGTTGCCCCTTATCCTGTGGCTGGGAATGACTGAAAAGTCTGGCCCCATCCTCTTGACAGCTGCCCTTAAGATATTTGTATTCATTGATAAGATACCCTCTCAGTCTTCTCTTCTTCAGGCAAAACAGGTCCAACTCTCTCAGCCTTTCCTCATAAGTGAGGTGCTCCAGTCTGTCTTGTCCTGAGGAGCCCAGAACTGGATACAGTGATCCAGGTGAGGCCTCACCAGGGCTGAGTAGAGGGGCAGAGTCATCTCCCTCTACCTGCTGGCAATGCTCTTCCTAATACACTCCAGGGTACCATTGGCCTTCTTGGCCACAAGGGCACATTGCTGGCTTATGGTAACTTGTCTACCAGGACTCTTGGGTCCTTCTCCACAGAGCTACTTTCCAGCAGGTCACCCCCAGCCTGTGCTGGTGCATGGGGTTATTCCTTCCCAGGTGCAGGACCCCGCACTTGCCTTTGTTGAATTTCAAAAGGTTCCTCTCCTCCCAACTCTCCAGCCTGTCCACCAGGTTTCACTGAACGGTAGCACAGCCTTCTGGTATTTCAATCACTCCTCCCAGTTTTGTATCATCAGAAAACATGCTGAGAGCACACTCTATACCTTCATCCAGGTAATTGATGAATAATTTGAACAAGACTGGACCCAGTACTGACCCCTGGGGAACACCACTAGTTACAGGCCTCCAACTAGGCTCTGCACCACTGATCATGACCCTCTGAGCTCTGCCATTCAGCCAGTTCACAATCCACCTCACTGTTGACTCATCCAGCCCACACTTCCTGAGCTTACCAATGAGGATGTTATCAGAGACAGTGTCAAGTCTTGCTGAAGTCAAGGAAGCCTGCTCTCCCCTCATCTACTCAGCCAGTCCTTCCATACAAGAAAACTATCAGATTGGTCACACATGATTTTCCCTTGGTGAATTCATGTTGACTACTCCTGATAACCTTCCTTTCCTCCACATGCTTAGAGTTGACATTCAGGATGAGCTGTTTCATCACTTTCCCAGGGACTGAGGTGCAGCTGACTGACCTGTAGTTCCCTGGGTCCTCCTTCTTGTCCTTTTTGAAGACTGGAGTAACATTGTCTTTCCTCCAGTCATCAGGCACTTCTCCTGTTCTCTGTGACCTTTCAAAGATGATTGAGAGTGGCCTAGAAATTATATCTGCCAGTTCCTTCAGCACTCCTATGTGCATTCCATCAGGGCCCATGGATATTGTTTGCCTAAATAATCTCTAGCCCAATTCTCCTTTACCAAGGGGAAGCCTTCCTTTCTCCAGACTTTCTCTCTTGCCTCCAGGGTCTGGGATTCCTGAGGGCTGGCCTTAGTAGTAAAGACTGAAGCAAAGAAGGCATTCAGTAATTCCACCTTCTCTGTAACCTGTCACCAGGGCACCCACCTCATTCAGCAGCAGTTTCCCTACTCCTTCCTGTATTCCATCCCCTTCCAAGTTGTCATTACTCTTAATTAACAAAAGATGACTTACTGTGGTAAATACTATCTGTGAATGGTTTTGAAGATCTTGACAGCTGGTCTGACAGCTCTGAGGATGAAAGGTCCCTACTGACACTTACCATAATTATGCTTGATCAAATTCTGCAACTGTTTAACACTCAGTGGGAATGCAACTGTGTAACTTGTGTGTCCAGTCTGTATTATCAGGGAGTTCTGACATCTTTCCAGCACCTTTGACACTTGTATAATGTTCCATGGCAGGAGTTCTTTTATCTACAGCTCAGGCACTTTCTTCTCACTACCCTACAGGATTATCTCCTACCACTGTCAATGCACCTCAAATCTTGTTTCCCCTGATAAAAGTCCAAAAAGATTTGTTTTGAAGTGTTCCTGCTTGTTTCATTGTAATAACTCTAATTTTCTTTAGAAGAAGGAAGAATTTGTTGGAAAACATTGCCAAATGTGTGTTGGCAAAGATGGTGGCAATCTCTTTGGAATACATATATTAATATTTAATTCATACTTTGATTGCTGAAACCCTTGCTAATGCTGCAGATGGAACATGTTTCTAAAAAAACTAAACTGTCTAGTGACCCAGGAATGTATTGGGTTTTCATTTTTTTCAGGTATTTTTTCGTATCTACATGTGGGTAGGATATCAGCAGACAAAACTGGACAGTGATACCTTGATCTTGTCTTTCAGAGATTCATTGCTGCTATCACCGTACTACATATTTTGGCTCCATTAGGATGCATATAGTGCAGTGTGTACATGTTTAGGTCCATAGAAAATTAGGAATTTAAAAAACAGTTACTAGGTTGTTGTGGTTCAAATTTATTTTATCGATTCCTTGTTAAGTGGTTCGTTCTGCTGTACCCCCATGTTCTCCCCAAGTTGTTTTACCCCTGGGTTTTACCCTCCCTCGAAGCTGTCCCTCATGCCATTCCCCACCCCTTGTTCCAGCTCTTTCCCTGCCTGTCAAGGCAACCCAGCCCCTTTTGTTCCTGAACCTTCCCTGCAACTTTCACATCAGGCCAATCCCTGACTGCAACACCCTTTTAGAATTCCCCTATTCCTCGAAGCCCCATTGGCCCATGTGACCCATCCTCTCCACACTCCTACCCCAATTGGCCCCAGACACTTGATGTAATCCCCTCACTCCTCCCCTGAGGATTCCCTATTAGTTAGCTGTTTGTATCCACCCCCTGATTTGTATCTGTACAAAACCCCCTGCACAGGAGTGCCCGGGGCTCTTTGTTTCTGATCCCTTTACTTGGAACAAGCCCTTCCTTGTGGAACCTCAAGATGGAGAGCCTCCTCCTTTCTCCTCTGCCCAGTCCCTGTCGTGGCTTGTATCTGGCACCGTAGAGCAAGTGGCTCTAAAAGTTCTGCCTCTGGTAAATCCCCATACCAAGGCAGTTCCCCACTCCTGGCATGGTGCCAGACTTCTAAGAGCTTGCCCGGGCTCTGGTAGCCACAGCACTAAGTTAATTTATTAAATTGTTTAGTGCCTGTTTAAGAAACAGATGCTGTTTTTCATACTGTGATCTAAGAGAGGTTTTATTTTTGAAGTACACTCTAAATAGTAGCAGAAGTTGGCTGGTTATTTTGTGTTTGCTTTAATTTGTATTTCTCAACTTTATATCCAGTTTATAGATATCTAAATTTTTCTTCTTTAGTGTATTGGGTTTACATGGCAAGGATTTGGTAGTAGAGGGGCTGCTGATGCCTTAAAGAACCTAGAAATGAAACAACACACTTTTGAGATAATATAAGTATAGAAGATAATATTAGTATAGAAGATAATATTAGTATAGAAGATAATATAAAGGCTGGTCTTTATTGGAGGCCTCCAGGGGTAGACATAGAAAATGTCCACAAAATTTCCACCCCCTCACAGGGTGAATACAGTTTTATAAGTCTGGCAAATTAGCATAATTGAAAAAAATCCCCAATTAGAGATATAAGTGGTGAGGTAATTCCTCCCCCAGTTCAACTCCTTTCTAAAACCTCTGCCCTCAAATAGAAACTAAACTGTGTTTATGAAAATGTGTCTTGAAAAGCAAGTTTCAACCTTGGTTGCCAGGAAGAACCAAGATAAGATAGGAGCCTTGGGCTCCTCCTTGGAGCCTCTGGAATGTGTTTTGTCTTTCTGCCTATCAGGGTAGGGAAAAGTTAGGGGAAAGTACTGGGACTAGCTACAAATACAATAATATGCTACAGAGCTGCATATATATGTGTAAAGAATATAGAGAATATATAAAAGCAAAAATCATTCAGCACATATCAAGCAACCTTCATTTTGAGGAAGGATTCTGCCAATCCTTGAGAGTCCCAATGACTCCCTTCATGGAGTTGTTTTAATATTTGTAGGGCCAGAGTTTTTGGTATCCACTGTTTACTATCCCTTTTAAACCAATTATTTTCTCTTTACTGTGCTCCACTTTTTAAATTATCTCAAGTTCCTCTGGTGGAAAAGACAGTTTCTCTGGCAGTGGTGGGGCTGCTGGGAGGAAGGGATCTTAGAGATTTCTGCCAACAGTGTAGCTTTCTGAGCCTCTTTGTTAGTGTTCAGAAACACATAATCACATAAGTGATTATATGCAGGTGCTTTTATTAAGAGCTCTGGGTGTCAGGAGTATTCAACTCAAATCTGACTCCGACCATACATTCGAGGTGAACATGTTTTATACTCTATCGTTATATAACTTTCATGTTAATTATTAAACTTATATTGTTCTATTGTATACACAGATTTCAGCTAAACATAGCTTCTCATGGTTCCCCCCTTAAATTTCTAACATAGTTTCTCATGATTCTTCTTATGATTATACAATAATTATATTTAGTTACTAAACAATCACCACATCTAACAATTATATCATTTATCATACTGCTTATGCGGGTGCAGTGATCTGAGAAAACACAAAGCCTAACATTTTCAAAGTCTATCTTTAACATTTTCCAGGGCTCCACTATCATCTTCATCAGCCAGTCGGTTACCTATTGCCTCCTCTGAGCACCCTGCTTGGTGTCCCCTAACATGTATTATTGCCACCCCTTTTGGTAAATTCACCATCTCCAATAGGCAAGAAATTAAGCTCTCATGAGTTAATGTTTTTCCCCCGCAGGTTAATAAATCTCTTTCTTCCCATAATTTCCCAAATGCATGTATCACCCTGTATGCATATTTAGAATCAGTAAAAATATTTACTATCTTGTTCCAATAAAATTCTCAGGCTCTTACAAGCTCGTACGGCTCCGCTGTCTGAGCTGAGCATATGGGCGGCAATCTCCCCCCTTCCTTTAATTCTGTTCCCTTAATAGCAGAGTCTTCTATAATTCGTTTCCTTTCTACCACCCTTGAAGACCCATCAATAAACACTTTTTTTCCCTCAGGCCAGGGAGTGTCTCGTAAACCTTCCCTAGCCCAAGTCTGGAGATCTATCACTTGAATGCAGCCATGGTTTTTTTCCCTGGCCCCCCTCTTCAGGGCCGTTCAGACAGGAGGCTGGGTTAAACCCTTCCCCGCTTCTCAATTCTAAATCCTCCTGTTCCACTAAACAAGATTCATGCTGAAATAACCTGAGCGCTCTTCATCCACTTAGAGGCTCTTTCAGTTCACAAAGCTTTAATCTGATGTGAAACTTTAACAATCAGACATCCTCCTATTGTCAGTTTTTGGGCCTCAGTTACCATCAAAGCTGTGGCTGCAAAATTCTGCAGGCAATGAGGCCAGCCTCTGTCCACAGGGTCTAACAACTCAGAAAAATAAGCAACAAACTGCCGTGTTCTCCCATGTTCTTGTACCTAAATTCCTTTAACCCTTTTCAACATGCACATATAACTCAAATTCCTTTTCTGAGTCTGGAAGACCTAAGACTGGGGCATTAATCAATTTGTCTTTTAATTTTCTAAAGCTTTGCTCTCCTTCTGGTGTCCATACCACAACATTAGGACTTTCTTGGGTTAAAAAGTCATATAAAGGTATGGCCAAAACAGAAAAATCCTCAATCTATGCTCTGCAGTACCCCACTGTAATGAAACAGAACTACACAGACCCTCCAGGCACGTGCAAAAGGGAAACAGTTTACCCCAAAAAACAGACCTTCTCAACAGTTAGGCCTTATCTGTTACATACCTTTAAAATACAACAAACATAATTCAACCAACCACCATAAACCACAATGTGAACACGTAATGGTTATATAACTTGTTTTTCTACTTCTAATTCAGCTGAGTCATTCCCAGGGTCCTTTTCTACTTAGCTGAAGTAACAGGAGTGAGCCATGACTTTGCAAGGGTAACAAGGCCTTCATTTTATAAAGTTTTACTTATACACAACACCCCACTAAGCCTAAAAATTGCCATAACTCTTATTTAGTCTGGGGTAATGTGTGGAGATAGATAGGCATGCCAACTCTCTCCTTTGGAGAGGTATCCCTTGAATGGGATATGATAAGATCTTCTCAAACTCTCCTGGATTGAGAAATCTTCCTTTGTCATGGTAAGTTCCCAGCATGCTTTGGAGTCCCATGTAGATTTGTTGTGACTGATTGGTTTTTCCCCCCTTTGTACCACCCCTGCTTTTCCCCATAAAAACCCCAGTTTCTGCACTGTTCACCAGGGAGCTGTCATCCCTAGCTTCCTTCACAGGGTGCTGGAATAAAGGCTACCTCTGTGGAATAGCTAAACAGCACTCCTGTCCCTTTGTCCCTGTGTTGGCCAGGGTACACCTCACAAGGCAGAGCTGAAATCACTAAGAGCTGAAATCACTGCTAAGAATTGAGCTGTCTGCCCTTGCTGAGGTTACTCAGCAGCTGAAGGACTGCCTGAGACCCCTAGAAAGTCGTCTCTTGCGGGACCTGTCTCTGGGAAGGTTGGGTGTCCGGGTCAAGCCGCCCAACAGTAATGGTACTTGTAAAATTCCTTGTATTCTTTCTGAATCAATACACTGTAACTCTCCAGTCAGAATGCGTCCCAAATATTTAACCTTTTTCTCTACCTACTTTGCTTTCTTTTCAGACACTCTAAGCCCCTTTTTAGCAAGAAAATTAAGCAGCTTCACAGTAGCCTCTTTAAACACCTTTTCCTGTTCCCCTGATAAAAGCAAATCATCCACATACTGCAACAACCTAATTCCTGAGGGTGGAGTAAACTCTCTTAATATTTTCTGCAAGGCTTGCCCAAATAAAACCAGTGACTCTGTATATCCCTGCAGGAGGACTGTCCAGGTCAATTATTTTTTTACCATTTTCCCTCCTTCCTCCTGTTCCCACTCTAAGGTAAAATTCTGTTTACTGTCCTCTGTAATTGGACACCCCCAGAAAGCATCCTTCAAATCCAGTACTGAATAATACTGATGTGAAGAAGGGGTCTGATTCAGGATGGTATAGGGATCCAGAACTGTGGGATGCCTTGGTTTGACAATTTCATTTATTATTCTTAAATCCTGCACCATTCTGTAGGTTACATCTGGTGTCTTAACTGGAAGGATAGGAGTGTTATAGGGAGACATCCATGGCTCCAAAAGACCTGCCTTTAGAAGGGGCTCAATGACAGGCTGTAACCCCTTCCTTCCTTCCCTTGAAATAGGGTATTGCTTTTTAGACATCACTTGTCCTGGTTGCTTCAAAGTAATTTGGAGAGACTCCATATCTAATTTTCTGTATTTCCCTGGGGCTGCCCACACTTCTGGGTTAATTTCAGCATAAACTTTCTCAGACCTTTTACACAAAGTTACCACAGTGTTAGTCTCTGTATCATCTTTCACAACACTAAGTGCATTCCCACTTGAGCCATCAAATCCCTTCCCAGTAAATTACAATCCCATTTAGAAAGAAACAGGAATTCATGCATTTCAAACCTATCCCCCACATCTACTAAAGTGGTTGAATAAAATGCACCTGCTCATCTTTTCCCCACTCTCCTTGAATAATCAAAGATCTTTTTGACAATTTTCTCTCCTTAGGGATAAAATTTGCGGCGGCCCCTCGTTGGGCCCCTGAGGCTCCCTTAATGGGGGAAAACCTCCTTTTAACAGTTCTGTGCCAGGATTGAGAGACACACGGGCCTTTTTCAGTCTTCAGGTTGCTGTTTATTCTTATCAGAAGTTTGGCACGCTGTCTGCAGCAGACTTAGTGCGCAAGAAAGTATGGCAAAAATGGTCACAAGATGTACAGTTTCAAGGTCTTTTAAAGCTGTTTTACCAATTAACTCTTAAAACATACTTTATTTCTACCTTTCTACCAATAACTAATCTTTCGTCTGTCCACATAACCTCTGCACTGTGGCTTTCCACAACCAAACACCCTGTGCCACCAACACTGCAGAAAATGGAGTAGATGAAGAAGAAACTCAGACAACGCCCAAGATTCTCCATCTTGTCTCCTATCTACCTCCATGCTAAAATCCCAAAAGTCTAAATTTCTCACCCTGTGAGAAACTACACTATTCTTATCTATTTCACACACTTGTAGACTCCAATCCATCCCAAAGTCTTGGAAGCCTTCTCCATGAGCAAAGGTTAAAAGCAGTGCTTCCCTGGGTGTCAGGACCCCTCAGACAGGCAGAGAAATATTCCCTGTGCCCTGGGTTCCAACAAAATTGAATGTGGATCGAGATGCCCCAGGGTCTACCAGGAAACACACCTCCTCTTGATCCAGACCCACCTTAAAAGTTAACTAGGGCTCCAGGGTGGTGGGTCCCTGGTACAATGGGAGCTCCTGACACCCTGAACAATCCATCTCTATTATCCTCTAGACTTCCTCCTCCTGAGGATCCAGCTGTCTCTGCAGACATTCCTGCTTCCAGTGTCCCTCCGTCTTGCAGATAGCACACTGATTCCTCCCCAACCAATGTTTGGGTTGGCTCTCCCCTGCTGAGGAAGGAATGCCTCTGCCACTTCCTTGTGGCCGACCCTGTCACCTCTTTCCCGGGGGCCCCCTTGGGCCCTGCAGTTTATTCCTCCAGGACTGTAAAAACTCTGCCATAATCTTTGCCGTTTCCTTTGCCTTTTCCTCAGCCCTTCTTACATACGCTTTCTGTATCTTTCTAACCAGTTCATCCAGGGACTTAGTCTTCCCTTCCTCTAGTCCCCCCCAGTACTGCTTGTGGGTGCTCATTCTCCCACAGCTCAAAATCATTCGTTTCTCCCGTGACCCAAACAAAATCCTTAAAAGAAAATCCTAATTCTTCCACATACAATCCACATTTCCCAGATATTCCTTCCTCCTCGTGCTCATGCTCCTTGCCATACACCATATACTAGAGCCAGGCCCCATCCTGCTGCAGTGTTCAAACGCGCTCCCTTCCAGCAAATCCAGTGGGCACAGCTGGCAGCACTACAGGCAGCTGGGGTTTCCCACAGTCTCATGGAGGCCCAGGGGCTACTGCCACTCCTGCCCAA
Organism: Agelaius phoeniceus; assembly: GCF_051311805.1. Lineage (NCBI taxonomy): Eukaryota > Metazoa > Chordata > Aves > Passeriformes > Icteridae > Agelaius > Agelaius phoeniceus. The sequence continues at coordinate 21,871,528 of NC_135301.1, forward strand.
GTGGGGCGGCGGGGTCAGGGACCCCCTTGCACTGAGCCCCGGCTGCACCACAGCCCCAGCCAGCCCTGCACCTCCCCACAGACCCCCAGCCCGTGCTCCCAGTCCTGCACCTCCATGCCCGGTCCTGCTGCTCTTTGGCTTAACCATATTCCTCCATACTCCCTTTCAACCCATCCTTTCCCAACATACCAACACCATCCATCTGTCCCCTGTTGCCAAGATCCCTTCTAGACTCCCCTTGTTCCCTCCCCCAGACAAAGATTGTGGACACCCTTTCTCGACTTTCCTTTACTGACACCCTTGAGAGTCCATGTCCTTAACTATCTCTGGGAGAATGTGTAAACTACCTCAACATTCTCCCAAGGGACTCTTTGGAGATATTTTGAGATTGTCATCCCTTTTTTTGGGACTCCTTCCCAGTTTTACCTGTGCTACCCTCCTTGGTGTTACGAATGGATGTAGGGGTTTAGATAAGCCCTTGCCTTTTGCCCAGGCCTCTGGCAGCAGGCAGTAGCTTTATTGAGGTGGCCAGCACCCCAAAACCCACTCTCATTCACAAGTTCTTTAATAATGGCTGATTTGGTCTATTATAGAATTAATTATTTATTTAATAGACAAAATCTAACAGACATAAGACTTAAACTAATACTACACAAGAATAAGGACAAAAGAGAAACTACTAGTAGATATATACAGAAAGAGAATAAAGGTTCCTATTAATGTTACAGCTAGTGAAGAAATAATATAACTTAGTATTCAATCCAATTGTTGATGGAACACACATCGAGACCCTTTCCCTCAACCCCCAGGGAAGTAACCACAGAACCCTCATCCAGACTCTGGGGAGAGGTCTTCCACACTTTCAGGGTGTGTGTGCGTAGAAGGCTTCTGCCTCTGTGATAACTCATGTGTCTTTTATAGTTTGTAAAACAGTGTCTCTTAGTAAAGAATATTTCCTTTATTTCTTCCCACATCTGCTCTCCAGACTAAGATGTTGATTCTTAGCTGAGCTCTGAGGCCTTTTGGTGCCAGGGATGGCCTCTTGCTGGGCCTTTCAGCCCCTAGGTTATCTCTTTATGCACCAACTGTATGTGGTAGAGGAGGGGAGGTAGATGTCCTGCCACACATGGGTGTCCTCTCAGGTTTACCTCTGCTACCCTCCATGGGTGCCCCCCCAGGTTTACTGCCTGAAGAACCCATTTTACTCACTGGTGAGATTTTCAGTGGTTCTTCCCTGTGGACTCTTCACAGACCCCCTGGTCTGTCACTCATCTGTCTCCTGGATAGTCTTAGGAACCCAATCATTTGCCTGGTGCCAGCCACCACCAGACGGTGGGTGAGACATGCCTTCAGCTCTGCTTGCAGCCTGCCAACCCCAGATGGTGGAAGGATTCCAGACGAGTCCCCAATTTGTCAGGAAAATTAATCCACAAACACCGGAGCTTTATGTCCAAAAATGAGGCAGATGAGTCCTGTAACTTTATCCAAATAAAAGTAGAGGCCATGAGGCATTTCCCATGGGCTTTCTCCAATTGCTGGAGGATGCAGCCTCCTTTTTTATCCTAATTTCCAGGCCACATTTCCGTCTCTCTTTCCCCATTGGCTGAGGTACTTGAGAGGTACAGACTTCCTGAATCACCTGATACAGACCCCATTTTTCTTTGTCTCTCTGTTCTTTTTCTCTAAGTCCAGGAATTTAGCATGACCTTGGGTGAGCAACTGTTTGTGTCAATTAGTGGAATTCCTCTGGAATGTATGGTTCCCCCCATTGCTTCTTTCACCTGTCAGTATCTGGCTTTATCTACCAGCAGGGCCACAGTTTGTTTGTAAAGACACATCCACCTCATTCCTTTCAATTTTCTTTTTAGTAGCTGGTACAGTGCTGTATTTTGGATTTAGTATGAGAATAATGTTGATAACACACTGATGTCGTAGACATCTTTTATGAAAAATCCTTTCTTTAGGATTTTTCCTCCTGAGAAGCTGAGAGGCCTCAGGAACAAAATGCAAACAATGGTTCTCTGCTGCTGTGGAATGCAACAGGTGGATCTTTGATTGGCCCATCTTGGATGTTTCTAATTAATGGCCAATCACAGCCCAGCTGGCTTGGACAGAGAGTCCAAGACAGAGCCTTTGTTATCATTCCTTCCTATTCTATTCTTAGCTAGCCTTCTGATGAAATCCTTTCTTCTATTCTTTTAGTATAGTTTTAATGTAATATATATAATAAAATAATAAATCAAGCCTTCTGAAACATGGAGTCAGATCCTAGTCTCTTCCCTCATCCTGAGACCCCTGTGAACACCGTCACACACTGATGTTTTGGTTGTTGCTGAGTAGTGCTTTCCCTAAATCAAGGACTTTTCCATTTCTCATGCCCTGCCAGTGAGCAGGTGCATGAAAGGATGGGAGGGAGCATAGTCAGGACAGCTGACCCAAACTGTCAAAAAGGTTTTTCCATACCATAAAACGTATATAACCTGCTAGGAATCAGCTGGGAAGGGTCGACCAATGCACACGGACTGGCTAGGCATCAGTCAGAAGGTGGTGAGGAATTGTATTGTGAATCACTTGGGGGTTTTTTGGGTTTTACTTGGCTCTCTATTTTGTTATTTCCTTTTTCACAATTATTATTATCAATAACGACAACAATGTTATTTTGATTATTAAACTGTTCTTATCTCAAACCTTGGGGTTTATCTTTACAATTCTTCTCCCCACCACACTGAGGGCAGGGGGCAGGGGAGTGAGTGAGCCAGCACCTGTGTGGTAATTAGTTGTAGCCTGGAGTTAAACCATGACAGCATCCCATCTCGTGGCCATGCTCTAGATTACTTCCTCAGTCTCATTAGTTTTTGTGTCTTCTTAACCGTTTCATTATTTAAATATATGATGTGTCACTCAACCCAGTCCTCGGTCTGCAAAGTAGCAGAATGCATGCACTTTAACAGGTTCTTTCAAAAAGACAAGAGCACTCTTTCATGGCTCAGAACAATATTCTGTATGCTAATAACCTGCACCACCTGCCATTATCTCGCATGTCATTTTCCAACTGTCCTAGGGTGACTTAATGGTGCTGTATCCCCTATCGTCTGCTCTATGTTCAGACACGAGTCCTGTAGCTTTAAGCAAGATGCGAAAGAAAGGGGGGGAAGGCAGTGGAATTCTTTCAGTGCCTGTGTTCAAAACACAGATAAGCCTCTCGGTTTTACCCCAGCTCTCGGCTCTGTTCCCTGAGAGAGACTGAGAGGGTTTTTTTTGCTTTTAGTTAGTTCTTTCTAGTTAGCTGAGTCAAGAATTGTTTCCTGGGACTGTGGCTTCTTCTTGTTCTTCTGGAACTGTTCAGCTTTGCTCTGGTCTTCTGGTCTGAAACACCAGAACATCGTCTGGGCTCTCCCCGCCCCCTCCCCACGACTGCAGCCTGGAGGCCAGCTCCAGACTCAGAGAGAGACAAGTCACACCTACAGAAAGGACTCTGAATCTACCATGTCTTCTCCACAGTGAGAGGTTTATTATTTAACATTATTCATTTTCTTTTTATGTGCCTGCGTGCACCCTGCTTGTTAAATAAACAGGTTTTTTTTCACTTTTCTCCAAGGAAATTCTTTTACGAACCTGTAAGGGAGGGGCTGCCAGAATCTTCCTCCTTTAGAAGAGACACCCTTTCTGGACATTTCCATCTAAATTTGTCCAAAACCGGGACATTCATTTTCTAATTTGGCCTCAGAGTTGGAATCCTAATTATAAAATGAATGAAGATTTGGTGATTGTAAATATTAATTACTTGGAAATACACGTTTATAGTCTATGAAATTTGGAGGTCTAAGGCAAAGGACTTTTTGCCTTTCTGTATAGAGACTTTTGTAGAACTGCATGATCTCATCAGTCATATATTTTTTATAATTTCTTTGCATTGTGTTAAATACAGTGTACTCCACGGTGAATGATTATTTTTAGATATTGGTATGAAGATCGTTCTGGTATTTAGCGATTGTAGTTGTTGTTCTCATACTTCCATCCCCTTAATGCCTTGTTGCCCAACTCTATATAACTTGGAGTATGCTTTTTTTTTTCTTTTTTCTTGTATTCTTGTCTGAATTCACTACTATTTCTCAGCATCTTTCTGGAAGTATGCTGAGAATTGAACTCCATATTGTAAATGCAGTTACTATCTTTCTCTCAAGATGAACTTCAGTACCTTTCTTCAGCCACAAATTTTGGTTGATATAGCTATAACAATACTAGATTTTTTTTTTTTTTTGCAAAGTTAGTTTGAATTTGGTACCGGCTAATCACAGAATCATCAAGGTCAGAAGGGACCTTCAAGATCATGAGTTACTCTACAGACCCTTCACCAGCTCCATTGCCTTTCTCTGGACACATTCCAGCACCTCAATGTCTTTTTTGAAGAGAGAGGCCCATAACACAGGACTCAAGGTGCAGCCTGATGAGTGCTGAGTACAGAAGGACAATCACCGCCCTGGTCCTGCTAGCCACATTAGTTTTTGATACAGACAAGGATGCCATTGGCCTTCTAGGCCATCTGGGCACACACTGGCTCACGTTCAGCTGCTGTTGACCAGCATCCCCAGATTCTTTTGAGTTGGTGAATAAGGAATTACAAGTAAAACTGTCAAGCAGGTATGTTTTATTCCAGCTGGGACGCGTGGGGGATATTTCTACTAAAGACATACGTACCGGGTGAGACAGGTTACAGGTTTAAGTACACACTGATCCCACAAGCCCACACCTCCCTGTCCGCCCATTCCCCACCCAGAGTCTTTGGTGGTGCCACGCCTCCTGGTGGTCATGGGTGGGAGTCTTCGATGAAGTAACATCATCTTCCTCGATGTTTGTTGCTTGACCTTTTCTTCTGGGCAGGCACAGTGGAGGTTTGGCTTTCTCCCAGGTCAGTTTGTCCTGGCCAAACCACGAGCCTGGTTCTTGCTGGTTTGGGGTTCTGCCTTTTGGGTTTCAACAATACCTTAAGTTTTGCTTTACTGAGTTCACGCAATATACATTTATCTTTATGGCCTTTGCCTAGAAACTAAATTCCTATGTTCTTTTACAATGTGTCTCTACCTAGCAAATTACATTCCTATGTGTCTTTGGTACAAGCTGTATCAGCTTCTATAAACTTGCTAAACATTTTCTGTTTTCCTCACCCCCTGCTTAAGTACATTATATGCCTCTAAAATTCTGAATTTTCATAAGCATGCATGCTTCCCATCTCACTTTTCTGCTAGGCAGATTTCCAGCCACTCTGTTTGGCGGAGACAAACAAAACTCCACAAATTTGTGAAAGTTGTAAAGCCGGTATGTTTATTACAGCGCTGGATGCATGTAGAGATTACTCTCCATAAAAGACATGCGTACCTCTGGGAACTCCAGATCCTTTTTTATCCCCCTCTCAAATACACATGCATACAATTTCACAATAGGTTCATACATATTCATTTTTACAAATTTCACGTGACATTTGCCCTAGTTCTTCTTTATCAGAAAGAATTCCTAGGTCAGGTTGACCTGCTCTCACAGCAGTCACTCTGTCTCTCTGTCTCCCTCCCCCTTATCTCTGTCCTTTGACTAAAGCAGTTTTCTCTGAGCATAGGCTTTTTACGAGAACAGCAGTCAGACTAAACAGCTATGTTTGCAAGCTACAGACTTAACTCAAAGATGTACATTTCACCTAAATCAAAATGGATTTCTACTCTGGAAAATTTCTACTCTGTCTCATTTCCCCCCCTTTCCTAGAAAATAAGTAAATTCTTTTACTTAATGCAAATCCCTACGACAATAAGTGTCTCTTAATGCTTTACCATGTATGTTTGATAAGGAGGTTAACACAGCTACTCGCTGTAGTATTCTCCAATTCCAAATTAGCAATATAATGGATAACCCTAAACTTATTCCAACTAATATTAACAAAACTACAATGGGATGACACAACTTATTAAAGATGCCATTTGCAGTTGGTGACCACCCAAAGATCACATCCCACCAGTGATGATCTGCATTTTGTTTTCTTCTTTGCAGAATTCTGGTTATTTCTTTTGTATCATGTTGGACAGTAATTAAGGTTTTCTCTCTGCTTTCTTGCATTTCCTTCAAGATCACCAGTAGGTCTTGGTGCTTAATTAATTGTTTTACCAATGTAAGGTCCATTCCAATAGGAGTAGGGGATAGTCTGTGATACATTGTGTAATTGGTTTTAATCAACTGGGGCCAAATACGAAAAATCACACCCGATAATCTTAAAAAAATTACAAATACAAAAATTAGAATGATTTCTACTAGACAAAATAACATTGTCGTTATCAATTTTTACAGCAGCACAAGCAGTTCTCAAGCACACACAACCTTTACCAGTATATACGAGCACAGTTTTCTGATCAGTGACTGGATGAATCTTGAAGTGGCAAATACTCTGTTAATGTCCAGACACACATCTTGGGCATTAATAGTATTGTGTTCACCAATGAAACCTATTTATTCTCTAGTAATGCAGGATTCTAAGTTTACTGTTTGCCACTTTTCATTCACTTTTCATGCCCACACTCTATGTTCTGAAGGGTAGAGCACTGGCTTTTTATGATTTAATCCTAGTGCAATGATGGGGTGGATAACGTAAACAGTGGCATTACGTATGGTAAGCACAAAGGCAGTGCCCACATTAGAAGCAGGATCATAGGTGAAATTTACCATAGTCCACCAGGATTGAAACTTCCTTCCAAAATCAATCACATTATCCCAGACAATTTTCCGAATTTCAGCTGGAAAATTACCTTCACCCCCATCCCGTATGATCAGAACTGCTGTTGCCTGCATCTATAACTGTGGTTGTATACAACTGAAAGCTAAAGACACATTATCTTGAACTGCACCAAGCGCTTCTACTATTAACCTGTGGTCTTGGTCCCTGGCCTTTTCCCACTTTGGCAGTACTTTTGAAATCTGCCACTGGCTAGTTCCTAATGCCAATAGAGATCACTGTAAAGGCTGTAAAGGCTGCTTCAATTTTGTTAGGCCACCTGCTGCAGTGGCCAGCTTATTCATCAGTATTTCTGAATCAATTCCATTTAATACTCCCATGCTGTCCCTAATATCCCAGTTACAGCCTTTCTTATTCTGCTCCTGAGGTATACCTGTCTTTGTAACCATGTTGTCCAGCCCTCAAAGGATGTTCTTAGGAAAGAGGAGCAGGCTGGTTGGATTTTTGAGATGTTAATTTGCATTAGCAACTCAACACATTTGAGAGACCATTCTGGATTGAACAACAGTTGTTGTCCACCCACATTCCTCACTATGTATGGGCCTATTTCATGCACTTCAGGCTCAAGTTTGGGTTGGGTCTGAACTATTTGAGTACTGGTGTGAATTGTATAAGGTCCTGCTGTTGTAAAAAGTGTAGTATCTATTTTAAATTTACATGAGAGCCCGATAGCATCACGAGCCCAAAGGCAAGTCACTTCTACAGGCTATATTAAGGTGAAATTACACCAACAGTCTGATTCACTTGGGCAATCGCAAACTTCCTGGTGCCTGTATACAGGAGAGGTTGAGACACTAATTGCATCTGGTCTCTCATAAGCTGTCCCATTGACCATCTGGCACCCTACCTTGATTTCTTCTCCTCTGATCCCTTGAAGTGTCCACAGTTCCCGTTCCTGCCACTCCTGCTCTTCGTATACCTGATTCCTGTGGATGACTACAGTGGATAGGTTTAGATCTTTTATCTCAGAAGGTTCTCCCATGGATCCAGTATACTGATTAAAAGCCTGGGACCAAGGCTATTCAGCATCACTTTGGATAGAAGTACTCTCTAATTCTAAGACTCCAGTTATAATTATATACAAAGCAATTCTGTAAGTGAAAGTACGAACTAACTCTGGCCGCAATATACTCATTTTGCCCGAGTAAGTTTTAGCCTCAGTTCATTGTCTCCTGGTGTCACTCTCCAAGGGGCTTCTGGGGCCTTCTTCACTCGAGAGTGATGGATCCAGGCATTCTGCTCTTTGATCTTGATTGCAGTGAAGGTGGTGAGAAGCACCTGGAATGGTCCTTCCCACTGTGTTTCCAAAGTCTTTTCTGTAAGAGACTTAACATATACATAATCCCCAGGCTGTATGTTATGTATTGGTCCATCTAGCTCCCTGCTCCAAGTTCCAGCCACATGTTTCTCAATTTCTCTGAGCTGTTTGCTTAAAGCCACCATCTAGGTGGCTAATGTTACCTCCTCAATGTGGGTGGACATTCCCTTTTGTATTCCATACGGTCTTCCAAAAAGCATTTCAAAGGGACTTAGCTTTTCTTTAGCCCGAGGTTTAGTTTGAATTCGCAACAGTGCCAGTGGAAGAGCTTGGGGCCAGGGTAGATTAACTTCCTGCCCGAGTCTTACAATCTGCTGCTTAATCAAATGATTCATTTTCTCCACCTGGCTGCTCGATTGGGGGTGGTATGGAGTGTGAAGTTCTCAATCTATGCCCAGGTGGCTACTAATCTGTTGCACTATTTTGGAAGTGAAATGTGATCCTCTGTCCGAGGATATTGTGGCTGCGTGGAGCCGGGGTGAGGCTGGGTGTCCCCCTGCCCACCTCCTCCCCGATCCCCAAAATTCCACTGAGCACAGACAGCATCTTCACTTTCCGAAACCCCCAGTTCGGAGTCGCTCCCCCTCGCGGTTCTGCCCAGTAAGGCTTGGGAATTGCGTCTCCAGGTGGTGGCCAGTGCGGATGCGAGTGGGTCCCCCCTGAAAACCTCCTCCAAGAGGCAATCGCCCAATTCTTCCCATTTTCTTGGACTCAGTGCAGAGCCCACTTCCACTGGGAACCTGTGATCTCTGGCCCAGCCCAGCAGATCGCAGAGCACTTCATCCAAGATTGCAATTCCCATGGGAGGTATGACATTCTTCCACACAGTCAGAACTAGTTGTTCATCTGTAGAAAGTTGGTTCCCCATTTTTAAGGAGAACCCATCCCTCAGCAGGTGTCCACTTCAAGTGAAAGACAGTCTGTTGTGTTGGGAAAAGCTGTCCCCCACTCAGTTCTCAGCCTCCCAGGGCCGACGCCCATAGTCCCAACGGGACCAGTCTTCTCAGGAAGACACGGGGTAAAGACAGCGTTACCTCACTCAAGAGGGCAAACAGAATCCGATCGCAAAGGGCCGCCGGGCCGATCCTCTCGGGACGCATCCCGGGTGCCCTGCGATTCCACGAGGCGTCACCAGATGTTGCTGTTGAGTCAGGAATGTAAAGAAGACTCCAGTCTTAGAAGGTGATCAGAAGGTGTTTAATGAAAAGTAGCACTTCTTTTTATAATGCAACTCGCTAAGGTGAGACTAGATTGGTCTCAAAGTACAAACCTCTCACACTATTGGTGAACTATGTATAGCACACTCTGGAGAATCATATCTATAAACAACAGTTACAGAAAGAGAGATAATAATTGTTTTAATTATTTTCTCTACGTTTCCCAGGCTCAGTCTGGGAGAAATTATCTCTGTTCTTTCTTCTACTGAACTGAGAATATCACAAGGAACAGCTCCTGATTTTTTCCCATAGAGGTCACCCCTTCAGCCTTTTATTACCAAAACTATGCCATGTAAACCCAATACAAGAATAGAAAGATTTTTTTTACTTGAATTTCAAGGTAGCAGCATGACATTCAGGAGGAGATAATGAAAGCAGAATTGGAGAGAAAACACAAGAGAAAGGAAGATTGTAAGATGTTTTTCAGAGGCAGTGGTCAAAACTGACTCCTAGGAATTGCAGCAGGAACAGAAGAATGATAATGAGAGTAATAAAGTTCTAAATTAGAGGTGTGACCATGAAAGAAAGGAGAAGGGGCAGACATGAAGATACAAAACTTTGTTATAGATGACTAATGAGATGGTTGTCTGTCACAATTAAGGGGTGAACATTATATGTATGTTAAGAGAAGTTTTATAAATGTATAGTTATGTTATTGCAATGTGTTCCCTCCCAGTATTTTTTATCACAGGATGATCTTGGTAATCCGGGCATTTGGGAAGGTTGGTTTGTTACTATGGTAACACCTGGTCTCCAATCAGAATCTAAGAAAGTGACCTCCACCACTGGACAGCAAGGAAGGAGTTGACTGTCAGTTCTAGGAGGGGCTAGAGAGATAAAAGGTGAAGCATCCATCTTGAAGATGTGCCATGTGGCTAGCAGCCACGGGGGGGCTCCCAGTGCTGTAATTTTTCCTTATTTAGTCTTTTTGTTGTAATTTTTGTTATGGTTTAATAAAACTTTAAAATTTTAAAAAGTGAGCAGTCATTTCTCACAACTTATTACAGATGGTGAGGATACAGGAGAAAACCATTCAGCACTAGGTAGGAAAGACATAGGGAAAAATAAGGAGATCATAATGCTGGAGGTTAGAGTAGGAGGAAAATATATTTTGAAATACATTTTGATGGCAGCAAATATAACTTGATGGCAGCACAGACCTCTGGCATATCAGCCACTACCATTCATATAGCCTATCAGTGAGCCCATTCTTGTTTCCACTTCCATATGCAAAGGGAGACAGCACTTAATGGAAATAGGCAATTGATGAAACTACTTGATCATTATCCATTTCCTAGAAGAGGTGATATAGCATTACTTGCCTTGATAATTATTTGCCAAGTCTTGAGATGGTTCACCCTACCAAAACAAAGATAAAAGCCCCCTTCATTTTCATTTTCTTAAAAGTAAAATTATAAAGTCACCAGAAAAAGCTTAAAAATATGATTCATGTTGTTGCCGTTTAGGAATGGTATTCCCCAATTCAGAACTCTCATTAAGAATACCATGAGTCACTCCCCTCCCACCCTGAATGGGAGGTACAAAAACCAGTGATCACAGGTTGAGATAAAAATTTACTGGAAATACCAATGAGATAAGAAACGGAACAGTGACAGCAACAATATTAATAACAAAAGGTATAAGAAAAAAACCAATTTACACATAAAACAATACTGGACCATTCTGCCCACCATGCTTTCCACTGGAAAGAATGCCCTTCTTGGAAGCTAGAGACAGTCCCTCTCCTCAGTCCCTGCGAAAGACATGAGGTGGTATCGAATGACACTAGGATCTTGGCCACACCTCCTCACCCTGATCTGGGCTGAAACCAGGACAAATGCACATCGGAAAAGTAAAAAATCATCACACACAAAAAAGGAGGCAAAATGTATTAAGTTAACATTATCTAAAAATAAGTTCATTACTATGTGGGGTACAACTAAAACTGTGGATGCTTTTTATTGTCATTCTGGCTTTTCAGATCTACAAATTCATTTGAAACAAACTATACTGATGCCTTTTTTGCTGGTCCTAAAATCATGAGCCAGACACAGGGTGATAAAAAAGTGGTTACCTTTATAAGGATAGGTGCTCAGTTCACCAGGTAGAAAACACCAAAGATGCACGCATAGCATAACACATATACAATATTTATAGGTTTTGCAAATTAGCATATCTGATGAAATTCCCTAATTAGAAGCATAATTGGTGAGGTAATCCTTCCCAGTTAAACTCTTCCAAATTCCCCCTCCTCTAGATAGGGACTAAACTCTGTTTATAAAAAATATGTCTCAAAGTTCTGGTCTCAACCTTGGTTGCCAGGAAGAACCAAGAGAGGATAGGAGCCTCAAACCCCCAGCTTGGAGCCTTTGGAATATGTTTTGTCTTTCTGCCTATCAGGTAGGGTAAGGAATAATATTGGAGCTAGGCTACAAATACAATAATAGAGCTACAAATACATGTATAAAGAATACAGAGAATATATAAAAGAAAAAAAGGCAAAAATCAATTTAGCATCAATATGGTTGTAAGAAACTACCCTCACTTTTATAACTTTAAAAGGTTCATTAAACTGTATCAAAAATACAACAAAAGACTGAACAAGGAAAAATTGCAGCCCTGAGAATCTCTGTGACTATCAGCCACGTGCTCATCTACAAAATGGATGCCCTGTCTTTTATACCCTTAGCTCCTCCCAAAGTTTTGTCAGTCAACTCCTTCTCTGCCGTCCATTGGTAGAGATTACTTTCTTACATCTTGATTGCAGGTCAGGTGTTGTTATGCTGCACCTCTAGGTAATAAGCCAGCCCTCTCCAAATGCCCTGCCTACTGAGGCAAGTAGGGGAGGGGGAAAGAGGACTATGGGAGGACATATTACAATAACATCACTATACATTTTAACATCCACATAATATCTATCTTACATTGCTCATCTATAACAAACCCCCCTTTTCCTTTTCTAGAAGTCATTTGGCTTGAACAATTAGTTCTCAGTTTTGATTCTGATAATCTACTCTTACTTCTCAAAAAAATAAAATAAAAAATAACTTTTATTAGCATCTCTTGGTGTGGGTGAGGACACTGGGAACAGGAAAAAAATCTTAGTTTTTTTTTAGACACGCTTATTTGGAATGGACAAAATGGGATCACAAAGCTTTGGTATGGCCTTTTTACTCTCATCTACTGTGCCTATGGGGTTGCTACTCATAGCAGGTCTATCTTAGTGGTGAGTACAGAGGCCAACTTGGTCTTGCTCTTCAGTCTCTGTTGTATTAAGAGACAACTGAGGAATGACAGAGGTCCAGTATGGCTTTCTTGTTCCCAGCTTACCATGCCTATGGGATTGCTTGCCTGCAGCAGGGCTATAATCTTCTTGGTGGTGAACACAGGGGCCAACCTGGTCTTGCCCTCTATTTCTTGTTTTACTTTACTTGTTGGTTCTTAGGAAACTGCCCCAATACCTCTTACACTTCCCTGTGTACCTCCCCTCAACAAATGCTTGTAATTGTTATCTATTAAAATAGGACAATTACATCAATAAACGGTTCAGTCCAAACTCCCCACCCAAAGTGTTAGTTAAAACAATCTTCAAGCTGGCTGGTGGAAGCTTGACTTTACTTTTTGGATGTCTTCAATTTTCTTTGGTTATCTCTTACCCAATGTCCTAGGGTGACGTTATGATGCTTGTATCCCCATTCATGTGTTCTGTTAATGTTGGATATTATGTTCTGTACCTTTAAGACTGGCTCTGAAGAGGGAAAGTTTTGTTTTGGTTTTCTTATCAACCTGGCGGGACACAGAGACTGCAGCTTTTGCTTTTGCTGCTTTTGCTTTTCACTTTGCTCTCTCTCGCTCTTGCTTCGCTTCTGCTTGCTTTTGCTCATTAGCTAGTTTAGCTAAACTGTCCAATTTCTTCCTGGACTGTTTCTCCTTTCCTTTTTCTGACCATTTCGAACCTGCTCCGGACTGGGACCTGGGAAACACCGAGAGTTTGCACCTTGTGGCCTGCAGCAGCTGCCCCAGCACCGGAGGGACTGAGAACAGAGTGACCACCCCCCAAGAGAGACTTTCTGAATTTGTCATCTTTTTTCAGAGTGGTGTCATCCGGTATTGTTCATTCTGTGTGCTGGGGGGTGCTGTGCCTATTAAATAAACAGGTTCTTTCCACTTCTCTCTGAGGAATCCTTCCCGAACCAGTTGGGGGGAGGGGCCGTGTGGGTTTGCTTACTGGAGGGGCCCTAATTTGGAAATTCTCCTCCAAATTTGCCCTAAACCAGGACACCCAGTCTGGACGTTACAGTTTATTCTTTGGGTTCTTTTACCTGGCCTTTAATTTTGTTGACATGAGTCCACTCTTGCTCTGTGATTCGTACTGTCAGTTCAGTGGTTATTTGTTCCTGAAAGGGACTTCTCTACTGAGGGGTTAAACTGAAGATAATGTACATAACACTGTTTCATATGTTTATTGAGTTTTAAAGTAGTTACTTGCTGCTGCTGACACAAGGGAACTGCACAGCTTAGGAAGCATTACAATTACAGAGAGGTTTAGCACTTGGCCTAGCATCCCGTATGACAGCAGCAGTTTTTAGGGAATGTGGGCAAGAACAGCAGTGGATCACAGTGGTTGTAGATATTATTGTTTATAGGGATTTAATGGAAATTTAACACTATTAAATCTGATGCAAATCACTGTATACAGCTTTACAAAAACTTTTGGAAAACTTATACATAGAAGTAAATTCTTCTCCTTACAAGAACAGAGCGTACACAGAGAGCTAGGTAATCACACACACACACACACATATATATATATATATATATATATGTACACATGTCTGCTTTTTCCAGGTGGGACAGCAGTTGGATGGATGGAACTGTGTATCTTGAGCTATGTCTCTGGACGTGCCCAGCCCATGTGTGCACACAGGGACATGTGCAGATCTAGTACACATACATACAGGTACCTGCTCACTTGCACAGAGTTCTTGTGTACTACGGTACATGCTAGCAGCACACACTTATTTACACTCAACCTGCTACACCAGCACACGTGTTACACAGACACTAATGTGCAGTCTTTTACTACTGTACACATGCCTACAAGCACAAGACTTGCTTGCATGTAGAACTGGAGCACAACCAATGTGTGCAGTGTCATACACACTAATGTACACATCTCATACAGAGCTATGCTCACACTTGTAGAACCTGTGCACACAGTCATGGAAAACCTAAGAAATACTGTACTTGGTTAGATCCACCCCTCGGTCTCATGCTCACTTAGTTAGCATCTCTGCCCTGATGCCCTGAGGCATCATGAGCCCAACGAACTATGAACAACTCCCCCTTATGTTGCCAGTCTAAGACTATCTTTGACACCTCTATATTTGCAGCCTGATCTACCTGCTCATTGTTTTGGTGTTCCTCATTAGTTCGACTGTTGGGGGCATGGGCATCTATGTGACAGACTTTCACATGTAGCTTCTCTATCCGAGTGGCAATGTCTTTCCACTCATCAGCAGCCCAGACTGGTTTTCCTCTATGCTGTCAGTTGGCCTTTTTCCACCTTTCCAGCCAGCCCCACAGAGCATTGGCTACCATCCATGAATCAGTATAAAGGTATAGCTTTGGCCACTTCTCTTTCTCAGCAATGTCCAGGGCCAGCTGAACGGCCTTGAGTTCAGCAAGTTGGCTTGATCCACCTTCTCCTTTGGTAGCTTGTGCAACCTGTCATGTGGGGCTCCATACAGCTGCTTTCCACTTTTGTTTCATCCCTACAATGTGACAGGAACTGTCAGTGAAAAGAGTGTATTGTGTTTCCTTAACTGGTAGTTCGTTGTACGGTGGAACTTCTTCAGCCCATGTCACTGGTTCTTGTTCCTTTTCGTCAGTGAGACCAAAGTTTTAACCTTCCGGCCAGTTTTTAATTATTTCCAAAATCCCAAAGCAATTCGGGTTTCCAATATGGGCATGCTGTGTGATAAGAACAATCCACTTGCTCCATGTGGCGTCAGTGGCATGGTGGGTAGTAGGAACCTTTCCTTTAAACATCCACCCCAACACCGGTAGTCGGGGTGACAGGAGGAGTTGTGCTTCCATGCCAATCACCTCCGAGGTGGCTTGGACTCCTTCATAGGCGGCCAAGATTTCCTTCTCTGTCGGAGTGTAGTTGGCTTCAGATCCTCTGTAACTTCGACTCCAGAATCCCAGTGGTTGGCCTCTAGTCTCACCAGGCACCTTCTGCCAAAGGCTCCAGGACAAGCCATTATTTCCGACTGCAGAGTAGAGCACATTCTTCACCTCTGGTCCCATCCTGACTGGGCCAAGGGCAAGCACATGCACGATCTCCTGCTTAATCTGGGCAAAGGCTTGTTGCTGTTCAGGGCCCCAGTGGAACTCGTTCTTCTTGTGGGTGACCAGGTAAAGAGGGCTCACGATCTAACTGTACTTGGGAATGTGCATTCTCCAAAAACCTATGATGCCTAGGAAAGCTTGTGTTTCCTTCTTGCTGGTTGGTGGACACATGGCAGTGATCTTGTTGATGACCTCAGTGGGAATCTGATGCCATCTGTCTTGCCACTTTGCTCCCAGGAACCAGATGTCTTGGTGTTGCCGTTACGGCGTGGCGACCTGGTTCGGGAGGTCTGGCACGGTGACCCAAGGCCCAGGGTCACTCGGTCCAATGCTACATACACCAATGTGGTGGACAGCAAATGGCGTTTATTGAGGGGTCTCAGGGGTATTTATGGCTTGGGCAGTCTGTGTCACTTCCCTCTGCTCACGTCCGGCCGGGTGTGGCCAGGTACGGAGCAAAGGTCAGACTGCAGGGTGAGGGGGGGCTTCCTATCTACCCGTACAGCCCGAGATCTTCCGCACGCAGATCCCTAGCTCTCCACATTTCCCCCCCCTCATGATTAGTAAAAATCTTATAAAGTTATAAAATGTAAAGGTTACAAAATTTCATGGGTTAGTAGAATTAGTGTAAAATCGTAAGTGTGTTAGTAAGTGGCACGCCTTAAAGTAATTGTCGGCGCTCGAGAAACAAAATGTTAGCCGCTTCCAAATGCCTTTTAACATATAGCACCAGTTTGTTTAATATGCAAGGCCCGAAGATTAGGGTTAGTAAGATTATAGTGACTGGGCCTATTAGGGTAGAAATCAGGGTGGTGAGCCATGGAGACCAGTTGAACCATGACTCGAACCAGCCCTGTTGAGCTTCTCTATCTGCTTTCCTTAGGTTTAGCCGATTTCTCAGTTCGGCCATGGAGTCTCTGACGACTCCGGTGTGGTCTGCATAAAAGCAGCATTCCTCTTTCAAGGCAGCACACAGGCCCCCTTGCTGCATGAACAAGAGGTCCAGTCCTCTCCTGTTTTGGAGGACAACCTCTGAGAGTGAGGAAAGGGATTTTTCCAGGGAAGAGATGGATTTCTCGATCCTTTGCAAGTCCTCGTCGACTGTCATCTGCAGTTGTGCCAGTCCTTGATGTTGTGTTGCAAGGGCCAAGATGCCTGTGGCAGCGCCGGTAGCTCCTAAACCGAGGAGCATTGCGATGGTGACACCTGTTATCACTTCTCGTTTGTAGAGCCGGTTGGGTTCCTCGAACAAGCGGTACACCTCTTCTTCCTGGCGATACAGGACTCTGGGGACAATTAGAACTTGGACACAAAAGTCAGTAGAATGGTCGAATTTGTCAAGGAGTACACATGGGCTTACCCCGGATCCATGACAGACCCACATTCCCGATGCAGCTGGGATCACCCACTGGAACTTCCCTCCCTTAAGTTTGATGAATTCCTTGCAGATGTTGCCCATCTGCTTTGCCAAGGTTGCATTGCCAAAGCATTTGCCCTGGCCCGTAACCTGACTTAGGGTGATACCTCTCCGGGGGGTGTCCCATCTGCATTGGCATGGATTGTTTGACTTAGAGAAGATGAATGGGAGATCGAAGGCAACACCTTCGTAAAAAGGGGGTTGTGCATCATAGCATAACCAGCATGATTCTGTGAAGTTCGGGTTGGATTGGTTTAACGATAAGAAGGTAGCATTTAACACGCTTAAGAATGGACTGGAGAGGGTTGGTTTGGTTAAGAGATCGGATGGGGAGGCTAGTTTCGACTTTTGTGTTTCGCAGCTAGAACTACTGTTAGCTGCGATCTCTTCCCTGGGTCTACTTACTATTAGAACCGGATTGGGTCCAACTGATTGGGATATTGAAGCCGGGAGTCTGATAATTTGTATGTTCGCCCAGATGCTGCGGCCAGAGAGATGAGCATACGCTGTCCACACTTTACCTGTGGCCCAGGCATCATGGGTCGGCTGCAGGATTGTCATTATATAACCTGTGCAAGTGTGCTGTTTCAAGCCTCCGGGCATAAGCGCATACCCATCTCCGTCATATTTTGGTTCGATACAGCCGTGTGGAGGGTACTTAATTTGCAGGAACTTATCTGGCTGTTGAGGCGTCCATCTATTGCTTATCACAATAGTTTCACACCCCCAATATCCACAATATCCATGCCCTGGGTAATTACAATAACTTTTTCCTGGGTTGGAAGCAGGGCACCAGTACATCCCAAATACTGTTGTCTCCTGAAATCTGGGGTGCCCTGTATGCATGGGAAAAATGTCTTTTAACCTGAACTCGAAAGATGGGATGTCGGCTGTAACAATTTCTTTGATGACCCCCTCACCTGAGAGATGGCGTAGAACCCAACTGAATGGCTGGTGAGGGTAATGTTTTGTGTCTGCTTGTCCTCCACCTACTAACCCTAGAAACAAGATTACACAGAGATACCGTTGCTGCTTTAATTTTGATGGCGCGAGCTTCTCAGGTGATGTCGGGTTGCTCGATGGCCTCTCTCTCTTTCCTGGTAGTGGGGCATATGAGTTTCGGGGACGTCCAATGATCCAGTCCTGTAAACAAAGTCTCACAATTCTCATGAGTTTCCCTTTGAAGGTCTGGTTTGATAGATTTGAGTGGACACCATTTAATGTCCCCGTCTTTTTTAACGGCCGCATATCCCCGCCCCGTGAGCACCAATCTCCAACCCTGTTCCCACTCCCCTAGTTCATTTTTGATCACCACCCGTGGGCCTTCCTCTAGCGCCCGAGTGGCCCAGTGTCTCTGAGCAGGACTGTTTGTTTCGTCCCCCCTAGGGAATTGATTTAACGCTAGCAGCGCAGTTGCCAGCATGCGCGCCTGGTCACCCGGGGGAATGGCATTGGTGAAGCCTTCTGCCTTTGCTAGCACTTCCAGCTTAGTTTTCAGAGTCTGGTTTTCTCTTTCGACGATGGCTTGCCCGGTGCTGTTGTATGGGATGCCATGCACCAAGGCGATGTTCCATTTCGAGGCGAATGCTTGGACTACCTTTGAGATGAAATTTGGGCCGTTATCTGTTTTGATCTGTTTTGGAACTCCAAGCCATGCCATGGCTGTTAGCCAATGTTGGATGGTCGCTTTGGAATCGGTCTTGAGATGCTGTGTGGCCACAATCATGCCGCTGTACGTATCTACGGTAACCGCGAGCCACGCTCGGGGTTTCAACAGCTGGCATTGTGTAAAGTCTGTTTGCCATATTTCTGAGGCTTTGAGGCCTCTGGGGTTGATGCCACTCGACCACAGTGGTGACTTCTGGCAGTGGGGGCACGTAGCGACGACGTGCTTTGCGTCCGCGGTAGAAATCCCGCACCTTTTCGCAAGCGCTTTAGCTCCGATGTGAAGGGATTCGTGCAACTGACGAGCTTCTTTCAGTGTCCATACGCCCTTTGCGGCGGCGTCAGCCTTGTCGTTGCCTATTTGGTAGAATCCTTTGACTGGGTCGTGGCTGTTGACGTGGATGACTGATATGGTGCCTTTCCATGAATAGAGTGCTTCCTCCAGCATCGTTGCCACTGTGGACACTGACACACCTGGTCCGGACATGGCTAGGCAGAGCTTGGCCACAAATATGGAATCAGTCACAATGTTAATGTGTTCTTCTGGGAACAGTCCGCACGCTAGCACTACAGCTGCTGCTTCAAGCTGTTGGACTGAAAGCGTGGGGTCGGTTGCCTTGATACATTGCCACTGTTCTCCTGACTGCCATACTGCCGCCGCGGTGGAGGTCTGTGATGATGTGTCCATGAAGATGGTTGGTCCCGCCCGCGGTCGGTCAAGTACTTTTGGTGGGAGGTCGATATCGATGACCGTGAGCAGCCAAGTCCAAGGGGGTTTTTCCGCGTAGCGAATCTCTCCTCCAAAGCCTGTAAGGGCCATGGAAGGACCCTACCAGCTGTTGCATGTCGTGGAGCGTCTTGATGTCTCGGCGGATTTTCATCTGGGGAGGAGTTATGTAGGAGCTTGTGATTCCCACTCCTAGGAAGGTCACGCACGGTCCCTTTTTTATTTTTGCACTCGCTACCTCAAAGCCATTTGTCCTTAAGGTCTCGGAGATGGTAGACACCAGCTGGTCCACTTGTCTCGTGGATGGTGCGGTGATCAGGATGTCGTCCATGTACTGCACGATGGTTACAGTCGGATTGCTCTTCCGGACTGGTGCTAGCGCTCGGTTCACAGTGATCTGGCAGATAGTCGGGGAGTTGAGCATTCCTTGTGGAAGCATCCTCCATTGGAAGCGTAGGTTGGGCCGCTGGCTGTTTGGGAAGATGATGGAGAAGGCGAAACACTCCTTGTCGTCTTCGTGCAGAGGAATAGAAAAGAAGCAGTCTTTGATGTCGAGCACTGCACAGGGTTGTCCTTTCGGTATCACAGAGTTCATGGGCAGCGAAGTCTGCACAGGGCCCATAGGCTGGATTCTCTTGTTCACTTCTCGCAAGTCGTGCAGGAGTCGAAAGCCTTCACCAGATCGCTTAGGTATTACGAAGATAGGAGTGTTCCATGGACTCGTGGAGGGTTCTATATGATTCTTGTGTAATTCACGGCTAACTAACTCAATGAGGGCAGTCATTCGAGGCGTTGACAAGGGCCACTGTTCGACCCACACTGGGTTGGCTGATTTCCAAGTCAGCTTGATGGGCAATGGCGGGTACGCGACAGTGGCCCTTAGAATAAATTTGTCACCCTAACATCCAGCAGGGCTAGGGCATCCCTCCCTAGCAAGGGTGGGCAGTCCGACATCACATATGCAGTGAGGGTGATAGTTCTTCCCGGTCCTCTCTCAGTGCAGAGGGTTATTGCCACTGGTTGGGTGCTCTTGTGGGCTCGGGACAGCCCTCCAATTCCGCCCACCATGGGGGCTACTTCTAGCTTCCATGGTCGAGGCCAATGTATGTCTGGGATGACGGTGACATCTGACCCTGTGTCCACCCAAAAGGGAAGGCAGATGGCCGAGTTGTCGGAGCTGTTGTGGAGACGACACACTGCCCACACGATCAGTGGGTGTTTCCCCACCTTCGTGGGGAAGGCCACCCATGGGTCCCGTTCCCATGCTTTCATGGCCAAAGCCACCCAGGGGCCTCGGCCCCAGGGAGCGGTTCTTGGTATTCCTGAGGTGCAGATGGGTTCGATTGAGCCATTGGCTGGGCGACAAAGTTGGTCATTCCCTGAGGGGGTGGTGGCGGTGGGCATGAGAGCCCTGTGCCCCATTGGGGGTTGCTGTAGCTGGGCCGCTGCATGTTCCAGGTGGGAGGAGGCTGGATACAGCCCGGCTGCCCCCTCCCTCTCCCGTTTCCCTGATGCCTGGATCTGCATTCCTTAGCTAAATGCCCTTTCTTTCCACATGCCCAGCATGGTCCCCTAGGTCTCCCCTGGCGTGGTGGAGCAGCTGCTGGTGGGCGCCCTGACTGGGGGCAGTTTGTTGCCACATGCCCAGCTTGGCCACACTTAAAGCATGCCATGACACTCGTTATTGCAGTGTGAACTGCTGCTTGAATGGGAGCTAGGTGTTCTTCCTTTGCAACGTGTCTGATCATGGCAGCTAGATTAGACCCTTGCGGCAGTGATCTTAAAATGTCCTTGGTGGCTGAATTGCATTGCTAGCGTAGGCACTCTGCCAGCACAGGACCCTTTGCCTCTGAGGGTAATGTTGAGGAGTCCAAGGCAGCCTGTAAACGATCCACAGAGTGAAGCTTTCACTCTCACTCTTCTTTATTGTGGACCAAGGCAACGGTTTGGCTATTACTTTGGAAGCAACACGGATGGCTTCTCGGGCAACACGGGTTGTTGTCATAACCTCATGTGCCCGCAAGCCCTCAGCCTGTGCCTGAGGGGTGATCATTGTAGGGTCTGTGCCATTAGCCTCTGTATGCTGGAGCCGTGCAGTGGATGGTCTGCCCCTGTTACCAGGGCCAGCTGCTTAATACAGTTATCCTCCCATTCCTGCTTAAAAACGATCATCCCTGCCCCATCAAAAATCATTCTGCAAGTCTGCTTAATATCAAAAGGTAACATGTCATCCCCTCCAAAACCGCTGTCAATGAGTGTGGAAACCATGGCAGAATTAATTCCCCTATCTGCAATTGCTTTAATAATTGCCTGCACGTCTTTCGGGTTTACCGGGGAATAGGTCCTTTGATTCCCGCCGGCTCCCCCCATCCGAACCGGGAACACCAGTTTCGCCGACGGAGTCCATTCAGCACACGCTATTTTTATTTTCCGCCAGTCTGTAAGCGGAGTTCGATCTTTCTCCGATATCCCCTTCACCCATGCAGGAGCGCTGTGGCTTGTGACCTTGTATGCCGCTGCTCTCCTTCTGTTAAAACCCGAATCCGAGTCGGAACTCCCCGATCCCCTCTCGAGCTCGGAGCTCGAGTCCGAGTCCGAGCCGGAAGTCAACTGCCCAGACGTTTCCGGGCTGCTCTGCCTTTTTCTCGGGCTCCGACCCCGCCCCTTCTTGCGGGGGTCGGGCCGTTCCCTCCCCCTGGGGTCCCCCCGCCTCCTGCTGGGGGAGGTCCTTGCCCTATAAGGACCTAATGTGAACTGAGCGCTCTGATTGGTCTTACGCTCCTCCGCGGGGGCCGCCCCGTCCCCCCGCTCGCCCGCGCATGCATTGTTAAGCAGGCTGACTGCATTTCCACCCCCCGTGTTCTCCTTTCCGCCCTGAACATGCGGTTCGGCGCCATTTTCAAACGGATACGGAGGGGGTGCGCTTTTATCCACCCCTTCGGAGTCCGGCAATTTCGCCGCCTCCCGCGCTTCCTCCTTTAACCCCCGCCAAAACACCCGCGCGTGTTCCCCCCCCTCTGATGATAAGGCGGTCTGCTCAGGGGAATCCAGCGTTCACGGTTCCGCGGTGCCGATCTGATCGAAGCCCTCCGCGGTCTGCGTTGCCGCGCCCACCCCCAACTGCGGCGTGGCTAATAACCAAGCCTGCGCGGCTTTCCAGGTCTCCTGCTCTTCTCTAGCTTTCTGCAGAGCCTGCACGACTCTGCCCCATGACTTTAGAGCTTTCCCTGAGCCTGAGGACATAGTTTCCTCAGCTAAAACCTTTGTACAAGTATCCCATATCTCCGAATGGAGAATATCCACCGGGCTGTCTATCGCCCCCAGCTTAATAAGTCTCAGTATAGCAAGACATAAATCTTTTAGCTTACAATCAATCCCCCATTGAGCATGCATCTGAGTTACGACCTTCGCTATGGCTTCCATGGTCCACGCTGGTCCGGGGGCGTCCCCCCCGCTGCACTAGGCCTGCTGTGCAGCCGCCAGTCCCCTGTCCAGGCGAAATCCCGAACTCCGGGCGCTGCAATTTCCCGGGTTTCGGCACCAGATGTTGCCGTTACGGCGTGGCGACCTGGTTCGGGAGGTCTGGCACGGTGACCCAAGGCCCAGGGTCACTCGGTCCAATGCTACATACACCAATGTGGTGGAAAGCAAATGGCGTTTATTGAGGGGTCTCAGGGGTATTTATGGCTTGGGCAGTCTGTGTCACTTCCCTCTGCTCACGTCCAGCCGGGTGTGGCCAGGTACGGAGCAAAGGTCAGACTGCAGGGTGAGGGGGGCCTTCTTATCTACCCGTACAGCCCAAGATCTTCCGCACGCAGATCCCTAGCTCTCCACACACCAATAAAATTTTCTTTGTGGATTTATCAATCAGTCTCCGAACACATTGCAAAACACATGGCAAACAAATCATCATAAGCAATAATATGGCTAAAATATAAATTCCTGTTTTAGCTAAGTGTTTAAGCCAGCCAGTAAGCCCCCATCCCCCAAGTATGTGTCCAAGCCAATTGCTATCATCCACTACTTTAATTTGGTTACACTATCTCGAAGGACCTGTATGTTAGCATGAAGAGACAAAGAGTTGTCAGAAAGGTTCATGCAGCATAAGCCTTCAAAATCCTTGCAACCGTGTCCATGCGCCAAAAGCAAAAAGTCTATTGCAGCTCTATTCTGCAGCATAGCATGTCTCACACTATCAACATCTGTTAATAAGCCTGTTAAAGCAGAGCTAGTAGCATTAGTTTGTTTTGCATGCCAGCAGCCAAGGTTATTTAAAGTTTTTAATGCATGTGCCATGCCTATAGATGGAATAATTGAGGCGAACACTCAGGCTCCAGTGTTCCAGGATTTTACGTTATCTCAGTCTGGGCTATATGCATTTGTGCTACACTTTGCTCGCACCAATCTGTGTAGAGATGGTAAGTTTTCCTGGAAGTAGTGAAACATGATTAGTCACC
This sequence comes from Agelaius phoeniceus, assembly GCF_051311805.1. NCBI lineage: Eukaryota > Metazoa > Chordata > Aves > Passeriformes > Icteridae > Agelaius > Agelaius phoeniceus. Next base: position 21,895,455 of record NC_135301.1, read on the forward strand.
CAAAAGTGCAAGGGCCTCCTAGAGCCCTTCCTGGTATTCCTTTGCAGCCTCCGTTTCCACATATCAAAAATATATTGTCTATTAATCCAATAAAGATAATCCCAGGTAAAATTGGCTGAGGCAGGGTATGATTACACCAGGCAGAAGCATTGGCATAAATTCCTGTGCCTGAAATGTCAAGGTCAAATCTTTTCTCAGCAAAGGGTCCACAAGTATAATTTAGAAAGAAACACGCAAAAGACTGCATGGATCCAAAAATGTCTAATTCCTGAGGCTGTAGGGAAAGAGTAAAAAAAGTCAGAAACTTTATTTACTCCTAACCCTCTCTCATTAGCAAAATACCATCCAGCTGGCTTATTATTCTTTTTGGGATACTTATCATTGCACCACCTCACTGGCTCAATTGAACCTAGGGTGGCACAATCCCTGTGCATTGTCTTGTTGTATAAGGCATCCCATTCACTCTTTTCTAAAGGCATGGCTACTAGGCAAGTCTGGAAAGGATCGCCGAGGGAGGTCATGGATAGGCACAACATAGATTCATTTAAAGCTTGAGCTAGTGTAAGCCACACATTACGTTCTGGAAAGGGTGGCATTGCGACCACGTCTCCTTCGTCGAGGAGTCCTACCAGAAGGACCAGCCTGAAAAGGTGAATCTGGCTCCCAAAAATACTGATGTGGAAGCCATTCATGCTCCTTCCCACAAACCAATTTTAAAATGACACAGTCACCAAAAGAATAGGGCAAAGGATCACACAGTGGGCAATCCCGACACTGGTGTTCTGATTCGCAATACCACTTCCTCTGGCACTTATAACACAAACACAAAGTTCACGCTTGGTGGGAATAGTTTCTGAAAATAAAACAAGAGATAGGGTTATTTTCACATGTAAGTCCAAGCCTCCTTTCACTCTGTCTCTGCTGTTTTTCTCAGAGGGAGACTTGTTCTGCAATTAGAGCTTCTACTATCTCTGGAATGAGTTGACTGTGCAGCTCGCGAAGTGGTGAGAGGTCAATGAGTACCCTCGGGTCAGGTAGAAGCTGGTTCAGGTGGCCGCAGGCTCTCAGTGGATCTGGACTCAGCAGTCTGAGAAGGCGAAGGTGAGGGTGAAGCTGGCAAAACCGGGGAGGAAGCTCCAGGGTGATCAGGATCCTCAGGAGAGGTATGCAAGGACTCTCTGAAAGGTCTCATGTTCTTGGCCAGGATCCACCCTGGACTGTTTTCTGTAGAGACACAAGCAAAATCTCTTCCCCATGTGACAAGGGGATAAGGACCCATCATTTTACCTGCTTTTGATTCCTTAATAAGGACTGGGGCTTTCTGTTTAACTTCTAACTGAGAGTTATTGCCAAAATGCCTTACAATTGGAGGGTTAGGATCCATGAGAGAACAATTTAAAAAGTTAAAAAGATGCAATGCCTTCTGTAATGGCTCTGCTGGGGTAGCATTCCTCATTCCCCCTTTCTGTTGTAACAAAAGACGCTTCAGTGAAGCATGGGCCTTTTTGATTATGGCTTGGCCTGTTGAGGAATGAGGAATCCCCGTTTTGTGTATTATTCCCCAGAGGGCAAGGAAATTTGCAACCCTCTGGGAAATATACGCTGGGCCATTATCAGTTTTGATTTGTGAGGGGATTCCCAGGACTGCAAAGGCACTCATAAAGTGATAGCAAACATCTTTTGCTGATTCTCCTGTATGACAGGATGCAAACAAAGCACCTGAAAAGGTGTCAATAGAGGAATGAATGTACTTAAGTCTGCCAAACTTGGGAAAATGAGTAACATCTGTTTGCCAGATTTGAAGGCTTTCAAGTCCTCTAGGGTTAACACCTCCCTCAACGGAGGGGAAGGAGTGTCTTTGACAGTCTGGGCACACAGCCACAATGCTAGCAGCTTGGTGCATGGTCATGTCAAAGGCATGGGCGAGCGCAGCAGCATGTGTCACTATAGGACACGAAAGAACACAAGCTCACACCGTTCTCAAGGTGAAGAAAAAAGGGAAGTTTATTTTCTGACTCCAACGTTTATAGTTTTACAAAAGTGACAGCGGATTGGAGGATGACAGTGACACCTCTCCAATGACACTGGTCAAACCAAGAGTCCATCAACTCTCTCCTCCTCCATAAAGGAATGCAAAACAATGAGTTATTTACAGAAAGTGTGTGAGAAAGTTCACTACAAGAATGTCAACATCAAAAGGCTTAGAAAATCTTTAAAAAACAGGGTGACATCTCACCCTTTTTCCATTTAAAAAGAAAAAGAAAATAAAATGAACAATGTGAAAAAGAAAACATGAACAATGTTCAGTGTCCATTTGCGGAGGAATCATCAGAGTGATCACTCTCATCATCTGCATCCGAGTCATCACTCAATGATTCACCCGCTTGATGCCTTTCAGGTTGGTCACGGTTTCCATCTTGCTCGTCAGCTGGATTCTGTCTCTGCAGTCACAGGTCAGGGCGAACACATTTTGAAGGTACCCAGCGTACCCCAGTATCTGTGGATACAAAGGCATACCCGCGTCCCGAAGCGATAAGGTCATAGGGACCTTCCCACTGTTTGGTGACTAAATTATGCACCCGAACATTCGCTCAAGGCTGATGTGCCTCATCTGCAGCCTGCAACGAGAGATGGTGATTCAAAATGACAGGATTATTTGAGTTCTGAGGCACAGTGAGATGACTGATTGTGCACAAAGCTTTTGCCAACCGACTGTGCGGGGTTTCACCCTGCATTCCCTGTTTTTGTTTTTGAAGAACCCGCTTCAGAGTACCATGAGCGCATTCTACAATAGCTTGACCAGTCGGAGAATGAGGGATACCAAACTTGTGCGAGACACCCCACAACTGCAGGAACTGCCTCACCTTTTGCGATGCGTAAGCAGGACCATTGTCGGTTTTCACCGCAGAAGGTATGCCCAGAACAGCAAAAGCCTGCCTCCAGTGGGCGAGGACATCACAGGCCTTCTCCCCAGTGTGAGCTGAAGCCCACATCGCAGAGGAGAACATGTCCACAGTGACATGCACATACTTGAACCAGCCAAACTCGGCAATCTAGGTGACATCGGTCTGCCAAAGCTCCAAGGCCTAAGGCCTCTGGGGTTTACCCCTGCTGGCAAAGGTGGAGCAAGTGCATGGCAGTCATCACATGATTCAACAATGTCACGAGCCTCAGTTGGCATCAGCTGAAACTGCTTCTGCAGAGTATGTGCGTTTTGGTGGAAAAACCCATGCGATGCCTTGGCCTGCGCGAGTGTATCAGGCTGAGACACTACCCACGCTGGGTTAGCCAACTTGTCAGCCCTTGCGTTACCTTCCACTATAAAGCCTGGCAAATTGGTGTGACTCCTTACATGCAGAACATAGAATGGATGAACTTGGGCCTGAATGGCACACCACAAGGTCTTCAGTAAATGAAACAAGGAAGGATTATTGACCTCCTTCAAAACCGAATGACCCAACCACTGTGCGATATCAGCCACATAGGCGGAATCTGTGACCAAGTTGAAAGGTTCCTGGGAAAATTTCTCAAATGCCATGACAGCAGCCCTCAGTTCAACCAATTGGGCTGACCCATCCTCATGACCTTCCAGAACCTGCCACTCAGATCCATCCCTCCAAGTAACAATGGCCTCTCCTGTTTTCCCTGAACCATCAGTGAAGACAGTGGGTCCTTGCATGGGTTCCTGGCTGTTTTTGGGCCGCAAAGAGATTTGAGTGAATTTTGCCATATGCAGTAGCCTATGACTGGGCAGATGATAAATGATCTGCCCTGAAAAGTTTTCCAGAGGACTCTGCAAGGACACACTGTTTGCAAAGCTCCAGTCAAAATCCTCCCGTTGCACCGGGAGTATGATCTTTGCAGGATCCGCACCCGTCAATTGCAAACACCATTGCCGGCATTTGATTATCAAGCGAGTAATCAGCTCAAACAATGCAGTTGCCGTCTTCTGCGGCTGATGGGGCAGGAAAACCCATTCCAAAACATGCAAGGAATCAGACCATTTGTCACTCCATTGGCCAATGATACCTGTGGGATGCGAATCTGGAGTGGTAATGAACACAGTGACATCAACGGAGGGATCAATGCGATAAACTTGGCAAGCCAAAACAGCTTGCTGAACCACCTCCAACACCTTACGCACCTCAGGGGTCAGTGTGCGAGGTGACTTTAGATCAGAGTCTCCTTTCAACAAATCATACAGAGGAGACAGCTGTGCGTCGGTTAGTCCCAAGTACTGACGTAACCAAGTGATGAGACCTACCAATTTCTGAGCATCATTCAGTGTCTTCACAGAATGCACAAATTGCACCTCCTGGTGATGGATCATCTGTTCCAGAATTTTGACTCCCAAGTACTTCCAAGGTGGTTGTTGTTGAACCTTTTCTGGAGCCACCTGCAGTCCATGAGCATGCAAAGCATCGAGCAACCGAGGCTGAATCCTCAGCAGCTCATCCTGGGTGGACGCGGCCACCAAAATGTCGTCCATATAATGATACAGACGTGCATCAGGAAACTGCTTGCAAACTCCAGACAAGGCACGGGCCACATACCACTGGCATATGGCAGGAGAATTGCACATGCCCTGAGGCAACATCCTCCACTGATATCTCTGAGCGGGCTCAGCGTTGTTAATCGCTGGCACTGAGAAGGCAAACTTCAGTCTGTCATCGGGATGCAAAGGAATCGTAAAGAAACAATCCTTCAGATCCACAATGAGGACCGGCCAGTCTGCAGCAAGCATTGTAGGCGATGGCATGCCCGCCTGCAATGTTCCCATGCTTTCCATCACGGCATTAACCTTTCGGAGGTCTTGCAACAACCTCCATTTCCCAGATTTCTTTTTGATGCAGAAGACAGGAGTGTTCCAGGGACTGGTAGAAGGCTCCAGATGACCCTGGTCCAACTGCTCCTGCACCAGATTCCCAAGGGCGACCAATTTATCTTGAGGGAGGGGCCACTGCTTCTCCCAGACAGGTTTGTCTACCAGCCACCATATAGGAGGTGTAGGACACTCTGCGCCCTTCACTGCAGTGGCCCCCATCAAAAATCCGTCCTGATGCGCACCCCCCAGACAGACAGAACATCCCTCCCCCAGAGGTTGGCAGGAGTAGAAGTAACATGAGGCCTAACCCAGGCCGTCTGTCCCTCCGGGTTCGCGACCAGCACGGGCCGCTGGCTCACGTAGCATCGCGCCGTCCCTCCCAGGCCCGCGACAGACGTCCCCACCGGATCCAAGGGCCACTCCGGGGGCCAGGCGGCAAGGGAGAGAACTGTGACGTCAGCACCGCTGTTGAGAAGCCCACGGAGGTGGATTTCTGATGGCATCGCGCCAGGAACAGGCAGGGTACACAGCATCTCGGGACGGTCCTTGGTCAGGACAGCAGTCCAGTGAACTTGAGGTGGCCCAGTGGATCCAAAGCCACCAGCTCCATGCGACCGGTCAGCTGTCCTGCGAACAGAGGACTTAAAAGGCACAAGTTGAGCAAGCCGCGTCCCTTTCGGGATTGTGACAGGGGGTGGGTGTGGAGACCATGGCACAAATCTGCCCTGTGAAATCTGCGTCAATGAGCCCCAGGTGCACAATGATGCCCTGGAGAGTAGCACTAGACCTCCCCATAAGGAGAGCACTCATGCCCCCACCCAAGGGACCAAAGGCATCCAGGAGAACCTTGTGTATTTCAGAAGATTCTAAGACAACTGTTGCTGCGGTGCAGACATCCACACCTGCTGATCCGCAGGGGCTGGCTGCAAGCCGGCAAAGGAGACCTCCATCAGCTCCGGGGTTTGGAGAGAAGCTTGTGTCTGGGCGCGCCCCTCCTGTGCGCTCCGCTTCATGTTTCCCGAGCCCGTTAAAGCCTGGCCATTAACATAAACAGTCGCCTTGCAAACATTGGACATGTGATTCGGCCTACCACACCGACCGCACAAGAACATGGGGAATTTGACCTTCTGCGCTTTCTTCCCCCGCTTCTTGCCAGCCTGCGCAGTCCCTTGCTGTGGCCGCTTGCCCTGCGGTGCTGCCCAAACTGGCTTCACAGCAGCAGCCGTGGCAGCCAACTTCCAACCCGGGGGGAAGATGTCCGCACAGGCCTCCGCCATCTCGGAGATAGTAGGAACACCAGGCAGAGCCACTATGACCCTCCTACAAGCAGCATTGCAATTATACCTGACAAGGTTTGCAATCGTAACGCTCCTTGCCAGAGGATCAGGCACCTGCCTCTCCACAGACGCAGTCAGCCTTGCCGCAAATGACATGAAAGGCTCATCATCCCCCTGGACAATGGTCGAAAATGGCTGCTTCGGAGCAGCCATCTCCAGGGTCTGAACAATCGCTGCCATGCCCAGCGTGTGGCACTGGTCAAGCACAAGGGGATCGAATCCAATCTGCCCCTGAACATTTTCATAAAGCCCTGTTCCCATCAGCATGTCAGCGACAACTCCATGCCTGGGGTCCTGCAGCGCCAGCGCAGCATTCTGCACCACCGCGTGGGCTGCCAAACGAGCCCACTTGGTCTCAAAAACATAATGTTGCACAGGGTCAAAAAGAGAATGTGCCACACGACGGAGATCGTGAGGTGTCAGCACATCCGTAGCAATCCTCTGTAGAGTCTGCATAACCCCAGCAGACCCCAAACCATGCTGAACAACTGCTTCATGGAGTTCCTTCTCCAGCTTATATGAAAGGGGTTCGTGGGTGTTCTGAGCAACACCCCTGAGCACAGGGAAAGCCTAGGAACCCCCTGACAAAGCCACCGCACCTGCTGTGTCCTGGTCCTTGGGCCCCACAGGGACAAGAGGGGATGATTGACTGGGAGCCAGGTCAACACCACTCGCCCCTGCGCCCCCTGCAGCACCGGCAGAGCCAGAGGAGCCCGCTCAGCGACCCTGCAGATGCCACGAGGAGACAGGCTCAGTCATCTCGTCGGTTTTGGTTTTGACTTCTCGCCAGAAACGCTCGGGGTTCCTTGGACGCAGTCACCTGGCACGAGGGAAGCGTCCACAAATTTGACGAGGAAGCGCCATGGCCCCGGGACCCCACCGGCCTCCCGCTGGCCGTGTCAGCAGTTGCGCTAAAGGTAAACACCTCAGCGCCCTGTCGGGCTGCAGCCCTGGCAGGGGGCGCCTCGGCGGACGCAGGTGCCAGCGCGGCCTGCAAATCCAGCACGGGCCGGGACGAGACTGGCGCCGGGCCCCCGGCCCCCGACACGGGGGAGGGGCGGGATGCCGAGAGAGGCGCAGCCCGCGGAGACGCGTCACTGCAGGGCGGCACAAGGGAGCCCGGCAAGCCCCCTATGGGCATCCGTCCTAAGCCTCAAGACTCCACAGCGGGCATTGCCCCCACTGAGCGGAGAGGGGCGGGCTGCCGGCCCACCGGAGCGTGGCCGGACAGAACACCGACAGACGCCCCGTCCCCGGCTGCTTCCACCAACTGCGCATGCCCAGCAGGCTGCGCAGGCCCAGACACGGGCGCAGTCGCCCCCCCGCGGAGGAGCCCGTCCCTGCCGCACTCAGGGGGAACGTCGTGGAAACACCGCAATTTGGACAAAGAGTCGTCACCAAATCAGACTCAAGCCGAGGTGGAGGCCGACCCTCAAAGGCCGGGAAGGCACAAAGAGAGGGCAAGCTGTCCCCTGCCCCGCCGCCCGCGCGGGGTGGGGCGAGGACGGCCCGCCGAATCCACATAGCCCCCAGAAACCGACGGGGCTCCACCCCCCGGACCCGGGACCAGCTGGCCAGGAGCCCAATCCACGCCGGGGGAACAATCGCCACCCCCCAGCACACAGTCCTGGGGCGGGGAGGGGGACTCCACATCGCACAGAAACTCAAACTCCCCCTCGTCCACGTCCGAGACAGAAGGGCTCCCCTGGGAACTCTGAGGAGTACAAGAACCAGACCCCTGCCAAAGCTCCTCAGATTTTTTTCCACTGCACCAACAGCGATCCCACGTCTACGGTGCAATCATCAAAGAGGGCCTCCATGAGGCGGACCCCCACGAGAGATCACTCCTCCCTGGAGAATGCCTTCTGAAGGGTCCGAAAAGGACCCTCACTCTTGGGCCCACAGAAACAATCTCTCAAAATCACTCCAGGAAACAGAAACCTGTTTCCACTCCAGGACCCCCCTCCAGAGATCCAAAACGAGGGAATCCTCCTCGAAGCCCACAGAGGTTGCCATCACCCCAAGAACAGCAGGCAAAGCACCAAAGAGGGGGGGACAACAAGACCTCACCGCGATCCGGACTCTGTGTCTCAGCCTAGGCTGCAGTACACTTCGGCGGTCACCAGATGTCACTATAGGACACGAAAGAACACAAGCTCACACCGCTGTTCTCAAGGTGAAGAAAAAAGGGAAGTTTATTTTCTGACTCCAACATTTATAGTTTTACAAAAGTGACAGCGGATTGGAGGGTGACAGTGACACCTCTCCAATGACACTGGTCAAACCAAGAGTCCATCAACTCTCTCCTCCTCCATAAAGGAATGCAAAACAATGAGTTATTTACAGAAAGTGTGTGAGAAAGTTCACTACAAGAATGTCAACATCAGAAGGCTTAGAAAATCTTAAAAAAACAGGGTGACAGCATGCTGGTGAAAAAATGAGTGACTGAGTTTTGCCTGGGAAAAGCAGTCCAGAAGTTGAACAGGCAAGGCAAATAAATCTGCTTGCCGGTTCCTCTCTGCAATAAAACTGGGTAAAGTTGTGTGAGACCTAATGTGCATAACAAAGTAGGGGTGCTTCCTAGTTTCTAAAAGGAAAACAAGTTGTTGTAACCACTGAAACAATTTCTTGTTGAGCACATCCTTTAGTGCAGCAGCTTCACCTCTAGTCCTCTTCACTAGTCCTGCAACATAAGCAGGATCTGTTATTAAGTTAAAAGGGGTAACAAATCACTGAAAGGCCCGGACAAGAGATGCAAATTCAGCAATCTGAGGGGAACCTGAAACAGTAGTTACATCCGAATCCTATCGATTGAGATCTGTGTTCCACAAAAGCAGTACCAACTTGTGGGTGTGGCCAGATCCATCTGTAAAAACAGTTAAAGCTTGTAATGAGATCTCGCTTTTCTTGGGTCACATTAGGAGATTAAAGCCGGTTGCCACAAGCTTGTGCTTCAGGGGATGTGTAGAAAGCTGTTCAGAGAAGTCAGTGAGGGCCATTTGAAAAACTTCAGATTGCTGCAACAGCATCTGTAAATAAACAGTAGTAATAGGCAAACTGATCAAACAAAAGTCCACACCTGCAAGTGTGATAAGTCTCTGTCTAGCTTTTACCATAAGCAAAGCAAACATCTGTTGTGTGCTTACAGTTTTAGACATCTGATGTGGCAGAAAAATCCACTCTGTGATCAGCAAAGGGTCAGGTGCTTTAGGATCCCACTGAAAAATCAAAGCATGGGGTTGCCTAGCCAAATTCAGAATTATTAAGGAAAAGGGCAACTCAGGGGCCCATCAGGCTGCTTGCTGATTTGAAATAGCATCGGCTACCAGTTGCAGTGCCTGGCAGGTTTCTGGTAGGAGCTGCTGAAGTGACAGGAGATCTGGTTCCCCTTTTAAGAGATCAAACAAAGGGCTCAAGTCAGAATTTGAAATTCCTAATAAGGAACAAACCAAATTAATTGAACCCAAAATTTTTTGACCATCATGCAAAGTACAAATGATTGAACCTGTAAAGGCTGAGGAGAAATTCTCTGGGTCCTAATGTGCCAGCCAAGGTATTTAAAAAGGGGGTTGACACTGGATTTTTTTAGAAGCATCACAAAGCCCTGCTTGAGTTACAGCAGCAACGACAAGGGCTAAGGCATCCTCCATGACTCCCTGTTTTTCTGCTGCAATAAGCAGCTCAGCCATGTAATGATATAATAAGGCAGCAGGCATTTTTTGACAAATGGGGCTGAGGACCCTCACAACAAACCATTGGCAAATAGTGGGACTGCATTTCATGCCTTGGGGAAGGACCACCCAGTGATATTTTTGCAGGGGTACTTGCATGTTAGTGCTTGGGACAGAAAAGGCAAATTTATGAGCATCATCAGGATGCAAAGGAATGTCAAAAAAGCAGTCTTTTAAGTCCATGACTGTTATGTGCCAATCTCGAGGGATCATGGTGGGGTATGGGAGACCAGGCTGAAGGGCTCCCATGTCCTTTATAGCAGCATTGATTTTGCGGAGGTCTTGGAGCAAGTGCCACTTGCTGGTTTATTTTTTAACTACAAACACAGGCAAATTCCAGGGACTGGTAGAGGGGACTATATGTCCCTTTTGAAGTTGTTCTTGAACAAGGACAGTGAGCGCACTTAATTTAGGTAGTGGGAGGGGCCATTGGTCCACCCAGAGAGTGGGTTCAGTTTTCCAGATCAATTTCAGTGTGTCACGTGCCACAATGGCCCCTATTAAAAATCAGACTGAATTTTGAGACCCCATTGAAAAAGTACATTTCGTCCCCATAATACCATGGGTACAGGCAGAACAAATGGTCTTACAGAAGCTATGTGACCTTCAGGTCCTGTCACCTGAATTAGATGGTGACTTTGATAACTGTGACTGCTCCCCCCAATCCCAGTGAGGGCTTGGGGTAGCTCTGTGAGGGGCCAAGTGGGGGGCCACTTGGCTTGAGAGACAACAGTGAATCAGCTCCGGTATCTAAAATACCAGTGAGTGTCATCTGTTCCCCCTGTAATGTCAGGGTACATTTGCAAGTGGGACGTTCATCAGAAATTGTCTGCGCCCATAATATTTGTGGGGTTCCTGTGGAACCAAACTCTCCCACCCTTGTACTGCATTCTGTTCAAGGGGATGACAAATTATGCGAAAAAGGAATCAATTGTGTACCTTGAGGGACAGTAGAAGGTGGAAAGGGAGTCCAAGCCATGATTTTAATCTCCCCAACAGAGTCTGAGTCTATAACTCCCAGGAGGACAAAACGACCTAAAAGGGTAGTTGAAGACCTCCCCACCAGTAAAGCACTTTTCTGAGTGGGCCGAAAATTCCTGTAGGACGTAAATGAACAGAAGAGTCGAGCAACATTACTGTGATTGAGGTTGCCAGGTCCAGTCCGGTGCTGCCTGCAGTTGCTGGCCAAAGACTTGAGGTGATCCTCCACTGGGTATCCTTGGTGGCTGTGCTTGTGGAGTTGGCATCTGTGGTGGCAGCATCTATGGTGGTGGCTGAGGTATTTGTGTCAGAGCACAGCACCGGCCCACGCTTCGGTTCCACTTTCCCTGGATTGGGCAACCTTCAGAATCATACTTAGAACAACATTGGTTAGCAAAATCATGACCGTTATGACACCATGGACATACATCAGGGGTTTTTGACTTAGCCCCTTTCTGAGAAAAGCAGTGTTTTTTAAGGTGGCCAGGTTTGCCACAGCCAAAACAGACTCCTGGAGTTCCAAAGGAACCTTTGATGGCTGCAAAAGCTCCAGCTATGGCTTCATACTGATGTTTGATTGTCCCAATAGGGTTGCACGCTTCAACCATTTCAATAAGAGTTGGTTCTTGGTTAGGCAGGGACTTAGGGAGTTTTTTACAGCCTGTGTTTGCATTTTCAAGAGGAAGTTTTAAAAGTAAAATTTCATGGGTGTCTGAATTATCAATTTGGTGTAAAGTGTTTGCTTAATAAACTGCATGTAGGGCTCCTGAGGCCCCTGGACAATGGTTGTGAATGCTTTTTGAGGAGTTTTTGCATCAGGGACCTCAAAAAAGGCTTGGCGAGCTGCATCCCAGACTCCATCAAGGGCTTCCCTTGGGCAGTGTCACGCCTGGGAGATAGGATCTGTGTATGGTCCCATTTCCATAAGCTGACTGTGAGGCCCGCCAGGGTCTTATTAGCATGCCTCACATAAGTTATAAGAAGTCTTTGCAGACTCTTCTCCCACTCCTTTTCCCATAAGCTGTATTGAATGGGGGATAGCAGTAGACAAGCAAGAGTTTGTAAATTGTGCAGGGTCATTATGTGAGCAGCAAACAGAATCTAGCATGTTTGCAAAATGTGGTGAGCTGATACTGTGCTCTGTAACTCCCCATCTGAGCTCTTTAATTTCTGGGAAAGACAGCTGTTCCCAATGGGCAGTTTGCTTTTGGCATCCCAAATATATTACCGGTGCCACAATTCTTTCAGCAATGTCAAAATCTCCCTCCCTTAATGCTTGTTGTTTTAAGCATACCCAGTTGTCATGAGGGTCAGCGGGGGATACAAATTAGGTTCTTTTTCAGGATCGATGGGTCCGGGATCAAAGGGATCCTCCTCTTAATTTTCCTCCCTGTTTTCTGGGCAGTAGCCAGCAGCGAAAGCCCCTACAGAGTGCAAAGGGCCCCCTTCCCTTTCACTCATAAAGGGGGGTACCGGGGCCATGGGTCATGTTTGCTGTGGTGGGAAAGATGTAGTCTCTTTAGAATGTAAAGAATTCTGAGACTCTGCTGTAAAGGGGGGGCAAATGGCAATCTGTTTACCTTTAGCAGCAGTCTCTTCAGATTTTAAAGAGCATTGAGCTTCTGCCGTAGAGGGAGGGCAGGCATTCCCTGTAGCCTGGGAATTTTCTTGAGCCTTTAAGGCCTCAAAAATCACCCACCAGGAGGATAACATTTCTGCAGCCTCTTTATTTCCCTTGGTAGCAGAATCCCATAACTTAATTCCCGTTTTGTCCCACAGATCTGTTGTAAAGACCATGGACTCGGTGACCCCTGGTATCTCAGCTGCTGCCCATTGTAATAGGACTTTTATGTCATGTGAGGGCAAAGTTTTGCCATGCTGCTGCAACAGCTTAGACATAAGTTCAAAAACGTCTCTTTCCTGGGCAGACATCCCCATACCCATTGTCCCCTGCAGTGGCTAACCTCTGATATCCCAGAGGGATATCTCACCTCCTTTATCCCAGAAGGATTTGTCACCGGCCAGCTTTCCTGTTTCCTCACAGCAGCACTTTGTTCTGCGGGGCTTGTCGTCAGTCATTCAGCTAGGTGATCATCGCTTCCTCACCACAAGTGCAGCATTTGACGGTGATTGATAAAGAGATGGGGTCTCCATGGTTTTCACACATGAAGCTGTTTATTGATACACAAAGCAAAGTTTATATACCTTTTCAGCTGTAACTAAAACCAGTACAACTATAACATTTATGTAACTAGGTAACATTGCTTAATTCAAAGCCTCGTACAGACTAACTCAGGTATGTACGGTCTTACATAATTTCTGCTCACCAAGCACATCATACCAAGCACACCGTTGACTTCTGCATTCCTTCTTCAAGGTTCTGCTTTCTGTTGCCAAGGCTTGCAGCCTACTAATGCTAACATATTCACTTCTGTCATGAGCTGAACAGTGCTCCCAGCTCAGCTTTCTAGCTGCATTCACACAACTAACAAGCAAAACAGTAAGAGACAAAATAACAGTAAATAATCATTAGAATCAAAATTGCTATATCTCATTAACTCCCCAGGAACAAAGAAAATCCCAAAATGGTGGGGTACTCCCCCCTTCTTCAGATGGCAGCTCCCACAGCTGACCTCAGTGCCCAAAAGACAAAGGGAAAATGGGAACCACTTCCCCCCCTCCCTCCCTCAGTATAGCACTCTTTTCAGGAAACCACGTGATCTGGGAGACAAAGGAAAAAGATGGCGGACAAAATCCCTAACGGGAAGGTAGGAGCGTAGGAAGCAGTTCTAGTGGCAGATGGGAATTGCCAGCGTGTGTGGGGTCAGTGCTGTCACTCACTGCTTCCTTCTGCCACCTGCTGGACTCTGCTGGTGTTGGTGCTGCTGTTTTCTGAGCTGGTGGGGTGTGTGTGTGTGTAAGAAACAGCCTCTCAGCACCATTGTGGCATGTCTCTGGATTGGCTCAAGCTTCACACTGCCAACAGGCTTTGCAAAATTCTCTCCAAAACAATTTCTGGTTGGGAAATGCAGTCAACATTGCAGGTAGAGGCATGAAGAAGGCAAGAGTCAAGGCATATGGCAAAAGAGAGATCTACCTGGGTACGCCAACCTTAAAAAGGGACAGGTACCCCACACCTTGCTATTCCATTTCTGGCTGCAGTGTCTTAAAGAGAAAGTAAAAGTTTTTGCTCACAGTTAGATATGGAATACAATAACATTTTGGGTTACCCAGAACAGGAGGGAAATAGCTAACTTGAACAAGGTTGCCTCAGCACTTTGCGGGAGTATCAGTTACATTTTCACAAATATTGAAAACAGATTTGGAAGATGTACAACTACCCAGATATTCAGTGTTAGCAAACTATGTGGATGATTTATTGATAGTGAGTAATTCAAAAGATAATGGTTTGGTAGATACTGTACACTTGTGAACAGAATTGGCTGAGAAAGGACACTATGCATTTCTATCTAAATTACATCTGTGTCAAACAGAGGAAAATATTTGGAATTTATCCTAAGAGAAGGTGTCCTAGGGTGACGTTATGATGCTTGTATCCCCATTCATGTGTTCTGTTTATGCTGGATATTATGTTCTGTGCCTTTAAGACTGGCTCTGAAGAGTGAAAGTTTTGTTTGGGTTTTCTTATCAGCCTGGCAGGACACAGATGGGCAGTACTTAGTGCTGCTTTTGCTTTTTGCTTTGCTCTATCTCTCGCTCTTGCTTCTGCTTTGCTTCTGCTTGCTTTTGCTCGTTAGCTAGTTTAGCTAAACAGTCCAAATTTCTTCCTGGACTGTTTCTCCTTTCCTTTTTTTCGACCATCTTGAACCTGCTCTGGACTGGGACCTGGGAACACCGAGAGTTTGCACCCTGTGGCCTGCAGCAGCTGCCCCAGTGCTGGACGGACTGATAACAGAGCGACCAACCCCAGGAGAGACTTTCTGAATTTGTCATCTTTTTCAGAGTGGTGTCATCCGGTATTGTTCATTTTGTGTTCTGGGGGGTGCTGTGCCTGTTAAATAAACAGGTTCTTTCCACTTCTCTCCGAGGAATTCTTCCTGAACCAGTTGTGGGGAGGGGCCGTGTGGGTTTGCTTTCTGGAGGGGCCCTCCTTCGGAAATTCTCTACCAAATTTGCCCTAAACCAGGACAGAAGGGCAGAGGTTAATAGATCCTGAGAGAATACAAGCAAACATAGATTTACCTCAGCTAGTAACAAAAAAGCAGTCAACAAGTAGGATTCTGTAGACCATGGATTCCAGAGCTGGGAGAGTTAATTAAATCCTTAACTAAAGCCACAAAACAGGAAGAAAACCTTTAAAGCGTGGTTCCAGAAAGAAAACAAGCATTTGAAACTCTCAAGATAACTTTAATGACTGCACCGGCATTGGATTTGCCAGATTATACTAAACCTTTTTATTTGTATACAGTGGTAGGTTGACTTTGGCTGGATACCAGGTATCCACCAAACCCCTCTATCACTCCCCCTTCTCAGCTGGACAGGGGAGAGAAAATAAGATGGAAAACAGCTCGTAGGTTGAGATAGGGCAGTTTCCTAAAGCAAAAGTGAAAGGTTTCAAGTGCACAAGCAAAAAAGCCAATAAATTATTCTCTACTTCCCATCAACAAGTGATGTTCTGCCACTGAACTCCGGAAGGCAAACGTTGTAAATAACAAATGGCCTCCTGCCCCTTTACTCCATCTCTTAGCTTTTATATCTGAGTTGCCATCATATGGTATGGAATATCCTTTTGCTTAATTTGGGTCAGCTGTTCTGGTTGTATCCCCTCCCGGGATCTTGCCCACCTCCAGCCTACTTGTTACCAAATGATAAATGGCCTACACCTGGTGAGCTAACACAATGCTTGTTCTCCAAAGCTACTGGCCTGTGGAAACTGCACATTACCCATTGTGTAAGAAGGAGAACTGGAAGTTCACCAGCCTCAGTGTCCTGCCAACTCAGCCAGGTCACCTCAAACATTGGGATTTACAACCACTAGTGTCATGCCTTTCCCTTGGTCCTAAAAATTGAGTCAGACAGTTAAGGCATAAAGGGTTTTTACCTCAGTATTTAATAAGGATCCTTATGGTGCACCACTTCGCCAAGGTGGAATGCACAGCAATGCACATACACGATAGATTACATATACAGTTTTATAGACCTTACAAATTAGCATATCTAACAAAGATGCCCCAATGAGAGGCTTGAATGAATAGCATGATATCCTTCCATTTTGAGGAATTCCCCCCTGGATGGGCCAAATCTTTAGTTTACAGGATGTATTCTAGAGAGGACCTTGGTTTCTCAAGATAGCGTAGGGCTTTCTGGCTTCCAGCTGCAAGGCCTCTACAATGTTTGATCTCCTGGTCTAACAGAATACTAAGACTATGCTAAGTTATCAGACTTAGGGAATTACAAGTGTGCATGCTAGAAGTATTGAGGGTACATAAAATGTATATAAAAGATAAGGCAAAAAATCATCTTGGCATCAAGGGAACACCAGAAAGACCCCAGGACAGAAGAACTCATGTGTAAAGGGGAGGGGAAATATGATAATGATTTTGGGGAAATGATTATCATATGCATGTTTAGTCTGGGACAATCAATGATTATGCATGCAAAACACAGTATATAAACAGAAACTTTCCTGTACCCAGTATGCACAGCTTTGGGAGGAGCTATTTCCCCCCCTCCTCCTCCTCCGTGTATCCGGCCAAATAAAGAATGCTGCTTCTTAATGCTACATTGGTGTTAAGGATTTTTTTTTCATTTTACCAAATTTTTGGTAACAGTTCTGGCAATTCAGATGAGATGGACTCTTGAATTTCAATGGATCCAAGGGATTGCAGGACCTCCAGACGGCACTTAGGGATTCTCGGGGAGAACCTTCAATCCCCAACCCGAACGAAATTGGAGCAAGACCCCTGGTAAGATAAAGGCATTCTTTACTTTAAAGGTATAACAGTTAACCTACCTGTAAGGCACAGCAAAATCTATGTGGGGTTTGATTTAAAGGTACCTAAGGTGGGAAAAGGGTAATGTTAGAGTTCCTTCAAAGAAGAAGGGTTAGAGTCCCTTCTAAGGAGCTCCCAAACAGTAATTTGTTATAATGAGAAACAAAACCTCAAAAGAGGTATCACAGGTGTCACCTCTGGGATGTATCTTGAAACAGTGGAAAAAAAATGGGGGTGATGCCCTCACACATGAAAACCATAAAATTTTGTAATCAATGGTGGCCACTTTACACACTGTAAGATCAAGAGAAGTGGCCTAAGGATGGAACCTTACAGCATAATACCATATTGCAATTAATGTTGTTTTGTAGAAGGGAAAATAAGTGGGATGAAGTTCCTCACGTTGACTTGGTTTTCACCCTAAGAAATCATCTGGACTGGCAAAAGGAATGCAGGAGGACCCCACAAAATCCATTAATTTTAGCACTTGAAAAGGAAAATAAAGGCAAAGTGTTGAAAAGCTGTTGCTCTGTGTGCAGTATTACGGTCTCGGTTCTCAGGGTCCGTCCGATCCTGGCTGCCATAGGTGTCCCGGATAGTGATATCCCGCTAAGCACAACCTGTCCAGGTGTCCCAGGCAGGCTCCCAGCCACAGGCAACCTTAGCAAGCAGCTCACCTCTTTAAGTGAGATCAGCTCTTTGGTGAATTCAGCTCTTCAGCAATTTCAGCTCTTTGCTTGCTAAGTGCCTCGGCAGACGCAGGGATGAGAGAGGAGAAGAGCTGTGTGAGGTTCCACAGATGTGTCTTTATTGGCAGCCTCTGCGAAGGATGTTAGTAACAGCTCTTCTGCCAAACTGGGCAGAGTCAGGGGTTTATATAAAGTATATGGGTTTTGGGAAACAGTCCAATAGTAAGGGTCGAGGTGTATATGACCTATGGTCTTACAGAGAGATAACGAGGGTCCAAGGCAGAAGAGGGGTCTCTTGGTCCAGTCATCATGATGAGGCATTTCTTATCTTATGCAACTGACTGCCAGGGAGGCCTTGCAGGCTCTGTGGCTGCTACGGTGCAGCATAAGACAGAGGTGCATAAAGTGTGGAAGAGAGGACGAAGATGATTCAGAGCTGATGGTTGCTCTGTGGCAAAGCGCAGGTAGGGTGAATGATGAATTGCCGGGAAACACAGCTAGACACATTATTAGGTCATGGGAGAATGGACTGGAACAGAGAGAATGCTTTAGGGGATTGGAGGGTTTTTAGCCCAATTGCAAAATGCACTAGAAGGCAGCAAGGAGATGTTTGGGATCATGCTGGGGCTATTCTGATGGCTCCCTTCCAGCTTTTGGTCCAGTAACAGTAAAGACCCCATTTTCAATTGTGATTTTAATGTCATGGAGAAAGGCAGCAGAAGTTTATCAAGAGGATCTGGATAGAGTTGCTAAAGTATTTGAAACCATAATTAGGACTCAGGACCCTGACTGAAATGATATACAAGTGATGTTAGATATGTTGTTGGATAGCACAGAAAAAAGGACGGTGTTGACCATGGCCAGAAAGCAGGTGCAGGGGTCACATGCTAATGGAGGCTTAGAAGGAACCGCAGATCAGAATTTTCTTTCAACAGATCCAAGGTGGAACCCTAATTTACTGGGGCCCTGAGATCATTTAACAAGATATCAGAGATCGATATTGTTTGGTGTAAAGCATGCTGTACTGAAAGCCATGAACTGGTCCAAACTGTATGAGGCAAAGCAGGACAGTACTGAATCCCCCATGGCTTTCATGAAACGATTGAAGGTGACTGCCAGAAAATATACTTATCTAGATCCTGAGAATCCAGAGGAGGCTGTACAGTTAGCAACTATCTTTATAGGGCAGCCAGCCCTGAATATTAGAAGGAAACTCCAGAAACTGGAAGGAATGGAGTCACATGACTTAGGAAAGTTGTTAGCTGAAGCGTGGAAAGCATATCAAAACAAGGATAGGGAAAAGGAACTATGGCAGGCTAGAAGTGAAAACAAGAGACATGACAAACTGGTTGTTGTTGTTCTTCTATTATTCCTAGAGTCTCATATTGTTGTTATTAGATTTCTAAAGTCCATACCTCTCTGATGTATTCTCATGGCTGCAGATCTTCACTGCCTCCTTCTTCTGCATGCTGTTCTCTCTCAGGTCAGGACTCCTCCAAGGCTCTCCCTGACTGGCTAACCCACCCCCTTTTATCCCAGTCATCTTCATTGGTTACAGCTGCAGCCCAATTAAGGACATCACAGCTGCAGCCCATCAAGGGCAACCAGGACCTCTGGGGCAAAGCCTCTATATAGATATTTACATACAATACATCTCCTCTACTATACTTCCCCCTTTGCTTTTACTCGAGTTAACAGTTATACAGATGTTTAAATACAATACAATACATTTTCTCATGACTCACAGGCCATGTACAACACTCATATTTCTCATGACTCACAGGTCATGTACAACACCCATAGCTCTTTGCTCAAAGGCCATACTCTTTCACAGCTCCCTAACCCAAAGGCTATGTTCTGTCGCAGCTCTTGGCTGTCTTATCTTCTGCTAGCAACCACCGCAGCTCTTGGCCACCACAGCTCTCGGCTATCTTATGTTCTGCTAACTATCACGTCGGGGTCACCACTTGTTGTTCTTCTATTATTTCTAGAGTCCCATATTGTTGTTATTAGATTTCTAAAGTCCATACCTCTTGGGTGTATTCTCATGGCTGCAGATCTTCGCTGCATGGACTCCTTCTTCTGCATGCTGGTCTCTCTTGGGTCAGAACTCCTCCAAGACTCTCCCTGACTGGCTATCCCGCCCCCTTTTATCCCGGTCATCTTCATTGGTTACAGCTGCAGCCCAATTAAGGACATTGCAGCTGCAGCCCATCGAGGGCAACTGGGACCTCTGGGGCAAAGCCTCTATACAGATATTTAAATACAATACATATCCTCTACTATAGCTTGTGACTTTGGGGGTGGCTAAGGAACCTGTGGAGGCTACTAAGGGACCAGCCAACAGGGGAGGTTGGGTGGGGGGAACAAGGGAAAGGGGAGGCAGGAGGCTCCCACCATTTCCCTGACAACAGTTAGGGGAAGATCAGTGTGCAATCTGCAAGGAAAAGGGGCATTGCAAGTGAGAATGCCCACAGGCTAGAAAGCTGGACCTAGTCTTACAGGCTGTTACAGTAGATGAAGATTGAAGGGGACCAGGGGATTCTACTCCAGCTGAACCCCTGGTTATACTGAGGCTCGGGAAATAAGTGGAATTTTTGGTGGACGCAGGAGCAACTTATTCCGTAATAAATGCATGTAAAGGGAAACTTAATAGGGATGTGGTAAATATAATTGGCGCTACAGGGAAAAGTGAAAATCAGCCCTTATTACAACCCATGAAATTTAAATTAAGAAAGAATTGGATTACTCACCAGTTTCTTTATATGCCCAAATACCCAGTCCCCTTGCTGGGGAGAGATTTATTGGGAAAATTTGATGCTCAAATAATTTTTCAGGATGGGGAAATACAAATTGTAATACCAAAATCAAAAGCCATTGAGGCAAGGATTTTTATGTTACAGGAGTCAAACGAATTGGAAGAAATCCCAGAGGAGGTAGAGAACACTGTGACCCTGTTGGTATGGACAACTGAAATGACTGGATGATCAAAAGCAGCCAAACTGGTGGGGATTACTCTCAAACCTGAAGCTAAACCAGCAAGGCAAAAACAATATCCTATTAATTGGGAGGCAAAGAAGGGGCTGGAAAAGCTTATAGAAAAATTTTTAGAATATGGGTTATTGAAGGAGTGTGAATCAGAATATAACACACCAGTATTACCAATTAAAAAGCAAAATGGGGACTATAGGTTAGTTCAAGATTTAAGGGCCATTAATAAAATAGTACCAGTTATTCATCCAGTAGTAGCTAATCCATACACACTCTTGACAGCACTTAAAAGGAACTATAAATGGTTTACAGTGAGTGATCTTAAGGATGCTGTTTTCTGCATACCCTTGGAGGAAAATAGTCGAACAATAATTTGCTTTTGAATGGGAAAGTCCCACTTCTGGATGCAAAGCTCAGGTTGACACCTAGCACAGGGGTTTAAAAATAGTCCAACAATATTTGGAAATCAACTAGCAAAAGAATTAGAACAATGGAAGAAAAATAACGCTGAAGGAGCAGTTTGTGGCTGACATTCTGCTGGAAGTGGAGACTCAAAACCAATGCCTGCAAATAAGTCTGTTGAACTTTCTGGGACAGAATGGCTATAGAATAACTAAAAGAAAAGCTGTCTCAGTTTGAGACAAGTTAGGAGGAAACTTTCTGAAATGAATGTGTCCTCTAAAAGGCAGGTTTCACACTCTCTCCCCCCACCAAAAGGAATGTCTCGGGGGAAAGTGGAAAAACCTGTTTATTTAACAAGCAGAGTGCACGCAGGCATGGGGAAAAAAATGAATAATGTTATATAATAAAACCTTCTCTCTGCAGAGAAAGCTGGTAGATTTTAGAGTCCTGCTTGGCTTCTCCTGAGGTGTCCCTGCATCCTCCCCCCGCTGGGCCATGGTGTGTGGCTTCTGGTGATGGCCTGGTTTTCCGAACCAGAGCAAAGCTGAACAGCTCCAGAAGATGCCATAGTCTTGGGGAAAACTTCTTGCCTCACCTAGAAAACCAGAACCTAGCTAGAAGCAAAGATGCAACTCCCTTTCCCTGCCACACACGCAGAGCCAAGAGCTGGGAAAAAACTGGGGGAGTACCTGTGTTTGAACACAGACCACCAAAAGAATTCCACTGGCTTCCCCCACCCTCAGACTTAGCTGAAAGTTACAGGACCCATGTCTGGGCATAAAGCAGACAATGGGGATACAGTATCATACAGTCACCCCAAGACAAAAGCTTAAATAGGAAAGACGCCTGTAAACTATTTGGGCTTCGAGCTCATGCAAAGGCAGAGAATTCTTAGCTTTGACAGAAAGGAAGTGTCCTGGTTTAGGGCAAATTTGGGAGGAAACCTCCAAAGAGGGCCTCTCCAGAAAGCAAACCCCCACGGCCCCTCCCCCCAACTGGTTCGGGAAGGATTCCTCAGAGAGAAGTGGAAAGAACCTGTTTATTTAACAGGCAAAACACCCCCCAGCACACAAAATGAACAATACCAGATGACAACACCCTTTCACTACTCTGAAGAGATTAGAAATTCAGAAAGTCTCTCCTGGGAGTGGTTGCTCTGTTATCAGTCCCTCCAGCACTGGGGATGGCTGCTGCAGGCCACAAAGTGCAAACTCTCAGTGTTTCCCAGGTCCCAGTCCAGAGCAGGTTCAAATGGTTCCAAGAAAAGGGAAAGAAAGTCCAGGGAAAATTCGGACTGCCTAGCTAAACTAACTAAAAAGCAAGAGCAAGAGCAAAAGTGAAAGCAAGAGCAAAAAGCAAAAGCAGCACTATGTACTGCCCCATCTGTGTCCCGCCGACTGTGGGGGAGTGAGCAGTCTGATAACAAAACAAAACTTCACTTTTCAGAGTCAGTCTTGAAGGCACAGAATATAATATCCAGCATAAACAGAACAGACGACATGAGATACAAGCATCATAATGTCACCCTAGGACAGGAAGCAATCTGCTAAACTCCAGAACCATGGAATGTCTGAGAATTACGAGGCTTTCTGGGAGTGGTTGGGTGGTGCCAGGTGTGGATATTAAACTATGGACTTTTAGTGAAGCCTGGCTATGAAGCCCTAAAAGAAACAAAGAAAGGACAGTTAGTGTGGACTCCCAAGTGCCAAACTGCCTTCTGAGAACTGAAAAAGGCATTAATGACAGCACCTGCATTAGGGCTTCCTGACTTAATCAAACCCTTTGAACTGTTTGTACATGAGAGGCAACATTTAGCCCTGGGGGTCCTGAGGCAAAGCTGGGAACCTGGAGGAGACCTGTGGGCTATTTCTCCAAACAGCTGGACAAGGTGAGCAAAGGATGGCCAGGATGCTTGTGAGCGGTTGCTGCAACTGTTCTACTGATCCAAGAAGCCAGGAAGCTCATGAATGGACAGCATATAACTGGTTTTGTCCCTCCATATTAGAGCAAAAAGGGGAACAATGGCTATCCCCCAGCAGGATGCTCAAATACCAAGTTGTGCTTTTGGAAAAGAATGATGTGGAATTGAAAACAACAGCAGCCACGAATCAAGCCGTGTTCCTCGATCCAAAGGCAGTGGGTGAGGCAGCCCTGGCCCATTATTGTCTCTGAACTATCAAACAGGTATATTCCAGCAGAAGTGATTTGTGAGATGATCCAATAGAGAATCCTGAGTTAGAATTATTCACAGATAGGAGCAGTTTCATGAAAGATGGAAAACAGATGGCAGGATATGCAGTCGTAACCACTAGTGAAGTATTGGAAACTCAGTCTTTACCAATTAACACGTCAGCTCAAAAAGCAGAAATAATAGCATTAAAACAAGCATTGAATTTAGAAGCCGGCAAAAGGGTGACTATTTGGACTGATTCTAGGTATGCATTTGGTGTAATTAATGTCTGTCTTGGTTTGAAAGACAGGTGTTTGCTAAGGAAGTCAGAAGCCTCCCTTGGAATGGAAAATATGACCCCCTTCCTTCCTAATTATTATAATTTTGGAATTAAGGGGCTTTCAGGCAAAGATATGGAAAAAGGAATAACAGTTCTTTACTAGTATGTATAACAAGGCAAACAAACAACAGCAATGGCAGCAACAGCAAACAGAACCAGAAACCCAGAAACAGCCCTCTCGGCTGCAGGTACTTTACCCTTTGGTGTAGTTATGGTTACAGCTGACAGGAGCACTGGATATGTAAAACCTTTTCCGTATAAAGAGAGAGCAGGAGTCTGCGACTCCTTGCACATGTATTTGGAAATGATTTCACGTGTCCAGTGGGCTGCAATAAATACTCTTCTTTTCAACTTTAATTAGTTGAAGAGTCGTCTGTCTGTGCTTCAATTAGCGAGTCAGCCAGGACATTCTCTATCTGAGAGACCAGACCAGGCTGTGAATGCCTCTAGGCGCCACCAGGATATTCCTGGAGAGACCTCCGCTCCCTGTCTGTTCATCATAGGAACGGACAAGACCTCTGGCATTACGGACAAAAGGGTATGTGTTTCTCTTTGTAAGTCATATATACGCAGGGTAAGGGGCAGTTGGTAAGTCACAGGGGATGCCCTGTGCTCAACGAGGGCCCATAGGTTTGCTTGCAAGCACTGTAGAGTTTGGTTGCCAGCTAGAGGGTAATTTGCTGTGTCATAGGGGACCTGCTAGCAGTTCTGGGAGTGAACTGGGCAAATTCTGGTGTATTGTTGCTATTTGACTGTGTGCTGTTATTTTAATTGTGTTCAGAGTATGTGAATGTCAGAGGTGATGTGGGTGGATGCTGAAGTGTTGTATTGCTGTGTGCTGTGTTGAGAAAAGTGAGTACTTTAAGAGATAGCCTCTTTTCCAGTGAGTTTGTGTGTGAACTTTGTAGTTGCGGGGAATAGTATTCCCTGTGTCACCTGGAGTTTGATTATAACCGGTTTCTCATCAATGCTTTGTGTTCGGGTATTAACCAATCCTTTGCCTGTGGGACCAGAAAGGCAAGGGTCGAATGCTGTAACACAGTGCCTTTGTGGTCCCTCTCCTTGTGGAGCTTGCAAAGTTGCAACTTTGGATTCATCTGGTGTAGTGTGAGATTTTGCTGATTATTGTGTAAAAGTTATAATTGTAACAAACTGGTAATTTTTGTTTTGTGTTAGCTGTGTTGTTAAGCTGTATGTTAAGCTTTCACCTGAGTTGAAAGGGTTAAGCAACCCTTTTAGAAGGGTTTTAGCTTGAACCGTGTTTGTGGGCTGTTAGAGCTGTAATAGAGATGGCTTGTTGATTCCCGGGATTTGAGATTTGGGGGAGTTGTGTGATTTTTCCCTCACATTGTGGTAATTTGATTCTCGGGATTGTATGGTTGTGTTTGTGGAGATTTTAGGATTTTTCTTGCAACAAGTGCAGAATTTTATGCAGAAAAAACTATAGTGTGGTGATCTATATATGTTTAACTGGTAAAACGAGTTAAAGGAATTCCAGGAATTTCCCTCCCGCAGCAGCTTATATGGGGAGGGGTTTGTGTTTGTGGGCATTTCAGAGTTTTTGCTGTAACAGGGACAGACTTTTTACGAGACTGATTTGTTTTAATTGTGGCTAGACAGATCAAAGGGGTCCCTTTACCTCAGTAGTTTGGACTTGATCTTTGGGAGTTTGTGAAGGATATTAGTGTTATTCTGCAAGGCAGCAAAGTGAGTGTGCCCTGTATCAGTGGAAACAACACTTTAATCGAACTAGCTTTGAACCAGAGATTTTCCTGCCCTCCAACTCCCTGCAGAGCCCTTAGGCTTTGGGATTTGTCTCATACAAACATTTCAAACATTTTAGCACACATTACTGTCTACTTGCATAGGGAGTGTGTGTGTGTGTCTGTTGTGGGGGGGGGGGGCACAAGGGTGCATTTTAGCTACTGCAATCGCTGTATTCAGTGTGAAAAGATGTGGTATAGGCAGACATTTAAGAAGAGAAGACCAAGACAGGCACTTTGTCATTCTAAAGAAACAAAGGCTACTCAGAGAGCTATAAAGATTTTAGTAACAACTGATTGAGAGGAGCAAGGAAATAACAAGTTGTTTGAATTGTTGGAAAAGGGAGTTTCAAATAATTTGGAAAAGCCAGCAGAAATAATTAGAGCTGAGTGTGCTCAGCCTATTTTTATACCCCAAGACTTTCAAATTAAGGCAAAGAGTTGGAATAAAATAGAAAAAAAGAAACTAAGAAAATGGAATTTTTAGTAAACACAGGGGCAACCTACTTAGTGTTAAATAAAGTCTTGATGTCTATAACAGGTGATTATGTTATGGTAAGGAGAGCAACTGGCCAATCTGAAAAAGCATAT
Source organism: Agelaius phoeniceus (assembly GCF_051311805.1). Classification (NCBI taxonomy): domain Eukaryota; kingdom Metazoa; phylum Chordata; class Aves; order Passeriformes; family Icteridae; genus Agelaius; species Agelaius phoeniceus. The sequence goes on from NC_135301.1 coordinate 21,921,229, forward strand.
TTTTGCAAACCATCAAAATATAAAATTGAAAATAAGTGGGGATTTACAGGTTTGTGTAGCAGTTAAAAGCAAAAGATAGGGAGATTATTTTGAGGGAAAGAATCAACAACATGTAGACGTACTAAGCTTAATATTAATGAAATTAAAAAGAAAATAATGGATTAGGTTTTTCTGGGGTAAGGGCCTCTAACATACCAGGGAGGGCAAAGAATGCACCTCCTGTGCAAGTTAAACTTACGGAAGAAGAACAGTTAGGGTCAAGCAATACCCTTTGAAAAAGGAAGATAGAGAAGGGATTAGGCCTGTAATTGAGAACTTTTTGCAGTTGGGACTATTAAAAGAGTGTCAATCTGATTTTAATACTCCCATTTTACCTGTTAAAAAGCCTGATAGATCATATTGAGTAGTACAGGACCTAAGAGCTGTTAACAAGATTACTGAGGATCTGCACCCAGTGGTGGCCAACCCATACACGTTACTAACATGTTTGACACCTGAACTAACCTGGTTTACTGTTTTAGATTTGAAAGATGCCTTCTTTTGCCTCCGTCTTCATGAAGCCAGCCAGAAAATATTTACCTTTGAATGGGAGAATCCCAAGAGCGGGCATAAGGTTCAGCTCACATGGATGATATTTCCCCAAGGTTTAAAAACAGCCCCATGATATTTGGAGAACAACCTGCAAGAGATCTAGAGTCCTGGGAAGCTCCACTGTTGGGGAAGATGAAACAGGAAAGCCTTACAAATATGATTGCCTGGCAAAAGATTTTGAGAATATAGAAACTATAAGCGAGATTGAAATGAAAGCAAGCTTTGAGATTCCTTAGTTACTGAACAATGGGAAAACAATGGTGTGGCCACTGAAGGTAATCCCCTTTTGATGAAACAATACCCTCTGCTTGCAGGCAGGTCCAGGGTCCGAGCAGACCATGCCAGCTTGGCAGAAGGGGTCCAAAGAGTAGTTTTTAGGGTTTAAAATGTAGCACAGTATGGTAATGTAGTGATTCTTATAGGCTGTATGGAAATGCTATAGGATTTGTATGTTGTACTAGATTGGTTAATGAGAATCAGAATATTCAACACAGAAGATGATTTATTGTATTGTAACGGGAACTTCGCTCTCTTAGCTCTTGCCTCTTAGCTCTTACCTTTCTATGCTCTTACCCCTTTTACTCTCTTATGCTTTTACGCTCTTACCCTCTCATCCATTCTACCCCTCTCTTCTCTCGGGCCTGCTCTGAGCTGCAGCTGGCAGCTCCCAGCAGGGCCCTGCACCCACACCCTTTGTAATAAACTGCAAGTTCCACGACCTGGCTTCAGAGATCTCTCGTCTCCATCTGTCCCAACCGTGCTACCCCAAGTCAATCCTACACTCCACCAAAGGAAGGACAGCTGCTGCACCATGTAGAAAACCTCTGGATAGCTACCCGAAACCAAGAGGCATGTGTGCACTGGACAGTAAGCCTCCTGAACTTTTTAGGAGTAAATTTAGAAGTGAAACAAGGAGAGATACAGGTACAGCTTTATACTTTAACGTCAGAAGATGAAGACAAAATTAATCCGAAGGTGTGGCACCATAAAGGGGAAATAGGAAAGCTGGAGACTGAACCCATTAAGATAGAAATAAGTAATCCAATTGTACCCATAATAGTACAACAATACCCTGTATCTTTGGAAGGAAGAAAGGGATTGAAGCCAATAATTGATTATCTGGTAAAACAAGGGACCTTAGAACCCTGCATGTCACCTCATAATACTCCTATATTGCCAGTAAGAAAACCTGATGGCACATACCAGCTAGTGCAGGACCTAAGGGCTGTACATCAGCGAACCATAGCAAGGTTTCCAGTAGTAGCCAACCCCTATACATTATTAAACCAAGTATCCCCAAAGAACACCTGGTATGGTGTCGTAGATTTGAAAGATGCTTTTTGGGCTTGTCCTTTGGAAGTAGGAAGTAGGGATTACTTTGCATTTGAATGGGAGGATCCAGAAACCAAATGAAGACAGCAACTTAGGTGGACTGTGCTCCCTCAGGGATTTACAGAATCCCCAAATTTGTTTGGACAGGCCTTGGAGAAACTTTACAAGCTTTTGAACTCCTGGATGGAATTTAGTTATTACAGTATGTAGATGACTTATTAATAGTGGGAGAATCAGAGCAGACTGTCCAGGAAGGAACCATTAAGTTATTAAATTTTTTTGGAGAAAAAGGGTTGAAAGTATCAAGATCAAAACTGCAATTTGTAGAACCAGAAGTTAAGTATTTGGGGCATTGGATAAGCAAAGGGAAAAAAACTCAACCCAGATCGAGTATCGGTAATTATTTCATTACCCGCACCAACTACAAAGAAACAAATTAGGCAGCTATTAGGACTACTGGGGTATTATAGACAGTGGATAGAAGGATATAGTGAAAAAGCTAAGTTTTTATACAAAAAATTGACACTTAATTCTTTAAAATGGACCTTAGACGATGAAAGATGGCTTGAACAACTGAAAGATGCTTTAATGACAGCCCCAGTTTTGAGTTTGCCCGATGTCAGTAGGCCATTTCAATTATTTGTAGATGTGTGGAACCAAACCACTTATGGGGTATTGACCCAGGATTGGGCAAGAAGCAAAAAACCAATAGGATACTTTTCTAAATTATTGGACCCCATAATAGGGGATGGCTGACATGTTTACAAGCTTAAGTCACAGTAGCTTTATTAGTAGAGGAGGCTAGAAAAGTCACCTATGGTGGGGCACTGTGTACACTCCTCGTGATGTGCGAAGAGCATTGCAGCAAAAGGCAGAAAAATGGCTCACCAATAGTAGAATATTGAAATATGAGGCAATTTTGATAAATTCCCAAGATTTAGAGCTTAGAATGACAGGATCCCAAAATCTAGCCCAGTTTTTGTTTGGGGACCCGATGAGGCAAATAGAACATAATTGTGTAGAAGTTATTGAGCTACAGACTAAGATCAAACCTGACTTAAAAGAAGAAGAATTAAAAGATGGCATAAGACTCTTTATACATGGATCCTCCAGAGTGGTAGAGGGAAAAAAAGAAAGTCTGGATATGCGATTGTATATGGGAAAAGGATGGAAATAATTGAATCCGGGCCACTTAGCACAGCATGGTGGGCCCAAGCATGTGAACTGTACGCCCTCTAAAGAGCATTGGAAATACTAAAAGAAAAAAAAGAACTGTATATACTGATTCAAAGTACGCCTATGGAGTAGTACATACCTTTGGGAAGATTTGGGAAGAAAGGGGACCTGTAAATACCTGAGGGAGAAGACTTGTTCATCATGAATTGATTGTAAGAGTATTAGAAGCTTTGAGGGGTCCATCAGTGATAGCTGTTGTCCATGTAAGAGGACATCAGAGGGGAACAGATTATCGGACTCCTGGGAATAATTTGGCTGATGCAGAAGCACAAAGGGCAGCAGTATGCTTACCAGTGTCTTTAAATAATTTGAGTAAAAGTGAGGATGAGACAAAGTATCAAAAATGCTATACCTCAAAGGAAATACAAGAGATGGAGAAACTAGGGGCTAAGCTAGAAGGGGATAAGTGGCTTTTACCAGATGGTAGAGAAATGCTATTTAAAAGTTATGCTAGAAGAATAATTAATCGGTTACATCAACAAACTCATTGGGGAACATGAGCACTAAGCGACCACTTTTTAAAGTTTTTTGGGTATATAGGAATATTTGATACAGCAAAACAGGAGACACAAGGATGTATTATTTGCCAGAAAATTAACAAGAAGACATCTAGACAGACCCTGCAGGGAGGGAGAAAAACTGCTTATAGGCCTTTTGAAAAGATACAAGTGGATTCTACCAAACTACCGAAAGTGGGAAGATATAAGTATTTGTTAGTAATAGTAGACCAATTAACTCATTGGGTAGAGGCCTACCCTGTGGCACGAGCAACAGCACATTTTCTTACAAAGATTATTTTAGAAGAAACAATTCTACGATTTGGGATGATTAGAGTAATTGATTCAGATCAGGGTTCTCACTTTAAACGAAAGTGTTAAAAGAAGTAATGAAAGCTCTAGGGATCTCTTGGGAATATCATACCTCTTGGCACCCTCAGAGTTTGGAGAAAGTAGAAAGAATGAACCAGACCCTAAAGCATCAGCTAGCAAAACTAATGATTGAAACAAAACTATCTTGGATTAAGTGCTTACCATTGGTGTTGTTAAATATTCGAACAATGCTGAACTCAGAGCATGGGATCTCCCCATATGAGATGTTATATGGGATGCCATATTCTCAAGAGATGCCAGTGGGAAATCCTATAGTAGACGATATGTCGATCCAAGGGTATGTCATGACTTTGGGAAAAAATGTTCAAGAACTGCATAAGAAAGGAATGATGAATCAAACTCCTCCCCTAGGATTTGCAATTCATAAAATGCAACCAGGTGATCAAGTATTGATCCGTAGTTGGAAAGAAAGTAGCTTGACTCCCCGTTGGGATGGACCTTTCCTTGTGCTCTTGACCACAGATACAGCAATCCAGATAGCAGAGAAAGGGTGGACACACATGTCCTGAGTAAAAGGACCTATAACAACAAAGGAAGTAGACTGGAAAATTACCTCTCAGCCAAGAGAACTGAAGGTAAAAATAACAGAAAAATCAGATGCTGGGAGATAAAATAACCTGTATTGAAAAGGATTGTAATTGCTATCCCTTTGTAAGCACTGAATGCAATCCCAAGAATCAAGTTACCACAATGCGGGGGAAGAAGCACACAAACTCACCGGGAAAGGGGTATCTCTCAAAGTGCCCACTTTCCTCAACACAACACAGCATACAACACTTCAGCATCTACCCACATCAGCTTTCTCTGGTCCTCACACACTCTGGACACAATCAAAATAACAGCACACAGTAAAATTCCAGGGATCAAGTCCAAACTACTGGAGCAGAGGAACCCCCTGAGTTCATCTAGCCACGGTTAAAATGTGCACAATCTACACAAATCACCACCTTTAAAACACAAAAAATGTCCTCACCCACATTTCTGCACTTGTTCCACTTCTCTGCCAGGCGCTCTCTGCCCCCCCAGCTTGCCCCAGCCAGTGCCTCAGGCCTCACCCGGCCACTTCAGATGCGGGTAGAACTTCCCCCCCCCCTGCCCCGCATGCCATGGGTACACTCACTCGCTTGCTCTCTTTTATACACCACGCACTCACGAATGCAAACACATGTCCGGACACCACAAGAACACAAAGTTCAGGCTCACTCGACTCACCCCCAGAGTTGCTAACAGCCGCTTTATCCAACAATGAACCCGTCCCAGTCGCGCTATCAACCGGGAACCTCTGCTGCCGACTGTGCTGTCGGTCGATGGCTGCCTGCAGGCACAGGGACGAGGCTGTGCACTCAGACCTTTCTGAGTGATGTGAAAAATGCATATTGTATGATTGACTTTTCACAAATATTAAAATTAATATTATATGTGTTAGAAAGTTATGCTGTATTAATTTTCTTCAGTAGTGTGTTAAATATAGTTTTAGGTTATAACATAATGTTAAAATAGAAACTATGCTATGTAAGATACTTTTTTTAAAGAAAGGACTTGTACTGAGATAGCAGCCACAGGACACCTAAATCCTTCAGAGAAAAAGAATTTATTGCTCTCTTATCAGAAGAAACCAACTTCTTCCCGCCTCGCTCAGGCTTGAAGATGCCCTTAGGATTAAGAGGAAGAAGTTGTCAATGACCAGAGAGACTCCTGTGTTTGAATGGAATTTATGCATCATGTATGAGATGTATGAATATGCAACAGGTTATTGTTTTTAAGGGTTAATCCTCTGTTAACGGGTGGCCTTTTTCAGGCTTAGGCTGCCCAGAAAAAGGTACCCGGACATCCATAACTCTTTGTTTCTATTGTCTCATATTGTCCTAATCCAAATTGTCCAAATTATTATTACTTTAATTATATTGCTATTTTTATAACCATTTTATTACTATTAAACTCTTAATATTTTAAAAAACAAGTGATTGGCATTTTTCACAATTATGGTAGCAGAGGATGGTTAACACCTTGCTGCCGGTGCTTTAGGAGAGTCAGAGTGGGGAAGGCACGCCCTGCCCGATTGGGCAATCTCATTCTGTTTCCCCTGGTGTGACAGACAGACGCAGGTTAAAATCAGAGGACAAAAGGAGGCAGTAAAACGAAGAGAAGGGAAAAAGGGTCCCTACAACCACGGTAATTGGCCCCCTAAGGGTAGTAGTGCCCACAAAGAACCCGGAAAGGAAAAAGGATTGGTAAGTACTTTTCAGGGGGACAGGTACGGGGGGATGAATGTGTGTGAATGAGAGGTGGGCTGGTTACCCCAGACCTGCCAAGTGAGTGCTGGAGTCTCCCATGCTGCGTTTCCGACTTTTCGCGTGAAAAGCGGCCAGTAAAGAGACAAAGCAAGTGATAAAAAGGAGTGAGAGAACCCCCCGGGGTACCTGGGACTGGGTCTCAGGGAGGGGTTGGACCCCTCAGAGGTAGGGAGCAGTGTTTCCTAGCCAAATCCACTAGGAAACGGGACAAGAGGGGGCCCTAAAAACCTGCTGGGTTGAGGGATTTACATTCCAAGAGCATCCATCGTTGAGCAGAATTCTGCCGGATTGAGGATATGCCCAAGAGCATCCAGGGTTGGACAACACAGCCAAAAAATAAAATGCCCAGGAGCATCTGTAGTTGTACCACACAGCTGGATTGAGGGATAAAAAAAGAATGCCCAAGAGCATCTGGGGTTGGACAACACAGCTGGGTTGAGGGATATCCAATAGCACTGGGACTGGCCAGTAACGCCTAAAATTGTAATAGGTGATGTGAAAGTAACAGGTACCTTATTGTTGTCTTGTTGTGTGTGTGAGAGTGAGTCAAACACAAAATCAGCCTCAACTTCCTGGGCGGTTGGGAAGGGGGGGCAGTGGAAAGAGGCGTGTGTGACCCGAAAACCAGGCTATTGTCTCCCGGACATGTGAGGGGGCCATGGCTAGAGTGTGAGTTACATGCAAATCAGCCTCACAGGTGAACTGGCACCAGAGGCAACCAGAGTCAGGGCCCTGGAGGCCCTGCAATACTGAAACCCGGAGGCCAACCCCAAGGCGGAGGCCAACCCCAAGGCGGAGGCCAACCCCAAGGCGAGGGGGGGCCACAGGGATTCCCTGGCGACAGGGGTCCGCTTCATGTCCTGAGGGTGTGAAAGAATGTGTGGAAGTGAATGAGAAACATAAGTGAGTGAATGTAGACGAATGAAAGTACATGTAATGTAGATTGATGGGAAAAACATGCAAACTATGGAAAAAGGGAAATTAACCTTAAGCTAGAAAGCTCAAACTTGTGAAATATGTACTTTAAAAAGAGCACTGGAATATTTAGCACAAAAGAACTATATATACTGATTCAAGGTATGCCTTTTGAGTAGTACATACCTTAAAAAAACCCCAACAATTTAGAAAGGGAGAAGATCACTTAATTCAAGAGGAAAAGGATTAGTACATGAGAAATTTATTTTAGAGGTTTTAGAGGCATTAAAATTACCTAAAAGAGATAGCTATAGTACATATTAAGGGACACCAAAAGGTAAAGACCCCAGAAATAAGGGGAAATAATTTGGCAGATCAGGAAGCTAATGATGCAGCAGAAAATGGAGCTGAAATAGTTAATATTAACTCCAAATGAGGAAAAATTGAAAGTTCCAAAGTTTAGGGAAGCAGAGGGAAAAAAAGGAATTAAACAAGATAGGTGGTGAACAAGATGAATCTGGGAAATAGAAACTTCCTGACAGGAGACAATAACTTAATAAAACGCTTACTAGGAAAATATTAGAAGCCATGCATCAGAAAACCCACTGGGGTACTCAGGCTTTGTGTGATCATTTTTTTAAGGAACTATGGGTGCATTGGGATTTTTGGAGTAGCAAAGCAAGTAACTGAAATATGTATAATTTGCCAAAGGATAAATAAAAGGGTGATGACAAAAACAACATGAGGATATTGTGAGTTAGTTCATTGACCATTTCAAAGTGTTAAAAACGCCAATCACTTGTTTTTAAAAATTTTTAAAAGTTTAATAGTAATAAAATGGTTATATAAATAGTAATACAATTAGAGTAATAATAATTTGGACAAACTGAATTAGGACAATATGAGACAATAAAGACAAAGAGTTACCGACGTCCGGGTACCTTTTTCTGGGCAGCACGAGCCCGAAAAAGGACTCCCGCTAACAAAGGATTAACCCTTAAAAACAATAGCCTGTTGCATATTCATACACCTCATACATGATGCATAAATTCCATTCAAATACAGGATTCTGTCTGGTCATCGTCAACTTCTTCCTCTGAATCCTAACAGCGCCTTCGAGGCGGGAAGAAGTTCGTTTCTTCTGATAAGAGGGCCATAAATTCTTCTCTGAAAGATTTAGGTGTCCTGTGGCTGCTATCTCGCTGCGAGTCCTTTCTTTTTAAAAAAAGTATCCTACATAGCATCGTTTCTATTTTAACAATTTTTATAACCTAAAACTATATTTAACACAGTACTTAAGAAAACTAATACAGCATTACTTTCTAACACAACACATACAATATTCATTTTAATATTTGCGAAAAGCCAACCATAAAATACACGCATTTTTCACAAAAGTATCCAAGCAGATGTTTGGATTTGTTAGGCTCTGGATTTATTTGTAAAAAAACCGTTTAATCGAGAAGAAAAAAAAATAATGTACCGCATGCTCGGGGGGAGATGGTAAGAAAATAACATCTTTAAAATATCAAAAACCCCCAAGACAAAGAAATAAAAGAAAAATGGTCAAAGAAAAGGGCTGGGAACAAAAGATTACCTCCTCCGTTCCCGTTTGTTCCCCCACCTGTTCACGGCTGCACCCCCCAGCCCCTGTGCCGGCTCCGGCCCCGCCAGTGAGTCCATCTGCCCTGGTCCCCCTGGCCATAGCCGCTCCGCCGACCACACCAAAGCAGGGGTGGGGTCTATCCTGTCGTGTGGACCGTAGTCAACGTGCCGACCGCACCGAGGGGGGTTCCCATCTGTCCTGTCTGTCCCATCCCCGGCTGCCCTGCCCGTGCAGGCTGCGCTGGGCGCCGCCGCCGCCGCAGCCGGGGTCTCTCGCCTCCTTTGTCTCTGACGAGAGCTGCCGGATCTTAAGCCATGTGGGGGCTGTCCACGCTCCAGCTCAGTCTCCACCGGAAAATCCCCCTCTGGTGGTTCCGGTAGCAGACCCTGCCTGAGCCTTGGAGGACTAAGGTTCGGCATGGATCCCTCCTCTCACCCCCTTCCTCCAATACTGGGGGAAAACCAGCGTCCCCCCAGGAGATTAGAAAATGCCACTGACACCTACTGATTTGGGTCAAAACGATGAGGAGGGGAGGAAACACATGAATAATTATCTTAATTTCATAATCAAGGGAATAAATGAGACAGCATATCAAAGTTGAAATGCAAAAAAAAAAAAAAAATTAAGGGACAGCTTTTAAGAGGGAAAAGAAGCAAACTCCAACTGAATGGTTTGACAAATTTAGGAGAAATAGGAAAATTGTCCTAAGCAGGCAAAAGATCTGAAGATCTGAAAATCTTTAAAGAGATGGGCACTGAGGAGGAATGGGGGGGGGGGGGGGGGGTCATAGGCTCTATTTTTTAGGGGACAAATACCATCTGGAGCCTGTGATAACTTTAAAAGTGAGTCCCCAAGAAGAATTGGAATTTGTAGTAGACACAGGGGCAGAAAGAACATGCCTGTTAAATATTCCAAAAAGTTAGAGTTTAGGCAAAGATACTGTAAAAGTAATGGGGGCAAAAGGAGAAAGTTTTACAGTTCCAGTCATTAAAGATGTGGTAATTGAGGGAGAAACTAAAATTTTGATGGGGAATGTCTTATTAGTGCCTGGGGCAGGTAGCAACTTATTGGGAGGAGACTTAAAAGTGAAATTAAGAATAAGAGTTATACCAGAAGATGGGAAAATGCCAGCTAGAGTTTTTTAATTAGGCCAAAAGGAGGAAGAAAAATTAACAAGGAAGTTTGGGCTGGGCAGGAAATAAGGGAGGATTAAATACTGACTCCATAAGGGTTACAATTGAAACAGAATCTTGTCTCATTTGTGTAAGTCAGTACCACATATCTTTAGAAGGATGGGAAAATTTGAAGCTGGTAATAAAAGAACTTATAAGAGATAAGACATTTAAACTTTATACGTCTTCTCATAATACCCATATTCTCCCAGTAAAGAAGCCAAATAATTTTTTTTTTTTTAATGGAAAAACCAAAGTTAGAAAAGCTATTATATAACTTTTGAGTTTTCTGGGGGAAAAAGCATTAAGGGTATCAAAAGGGAAACTGTAGAACCAGAGGTAAAATATCTTAGACATTTAAAAAATAAAGGTAGCTGGAAACTCAACCACGAGAGAATTGCAGGAATTTTATCCCTTCTCCCTTCCTCTTCAAAAAGGGAGATCAGAAAACTTCTTGGATTATTGAGATATTGTAGATTATGGATTGAGGGGTACACACAGGCAGTGAAATTTTTGTATGAAATATCAAAAGAGGGAGATGATATAAAATGGACCAAGGAAGATAATGTTAAATTAGAAGAGTTGACGTTAAAACAAGCCTAAGTACCAACTTTAAACTTGCCCCTGTTAAAAAAAACCCTTTTCATTTGTACATAAATGTAGAGAATGGAGTAGCTCATAAAATTTTAATTCAGGAGTGAGGAAGAGTAAAAAACTAGTAGCTTATTTATCAAAGATGTTAGACACAGTAAGCCACAGCTAGCCAGTATGTATTTAAGCTATAACAGCTACTGCAATCCTAGTAAAAGAAAGTTGTCAGCTTACTTTTGGAAGTAAACTAGTACCATCTGAGGTCTGTTGAATCAAAAAAAAGAGAAAAAGATAAGGAAAGAAAAAAGAAAATAAGAAGAGAAGAAAAAGGAAAGTTGAAGAAGGTGTAGAGGTGGTTAGCAGACTCTGATCTTATAAATGATCAAATCGTGAGCCAAAATTATCAAAAATTTTGAAAAGATTTATTTATCTGCGCGACTGAATTTCGGTCTCCAAAACCACCACAGCCAAAGAGACAGCGTCGAGCCTGGGATCGGCGCTGGGTGAATCTGGACCCGACCCCCAGAGTGTCAGTCTCTCCCGTTCACGAATGCCACTTCTTGCAGCGAGGTTTTTTACAGTTTATGGTGCCTGAGGCAAAGATGTCCAAATTTCCTTTGTAACTCTTCACATGTATTGCTGTTTCTTTCAATGCGCAGAGCTGGACAAAAGCCGGTTCCAGGTGTGCAGTCAGCATTAATGGGCTCCTTGGGAAGCCATGTATTCAAATATATCAGTTTGGCACCACTGACTATCTTGATTGATGCAATCGGCAAGGCGATAATCGCTCCTAGGTGGTTCCCGATGACTCGGGATACCCGGTGATCATCGCCCTGGAAGCTTCTATTCTTACGTTAAGGCATCGATTGTTATCTTGTGTCTGGGAATTCGTTGTAATCTGAATAGACAGCTGCTCCCGGCCGGGATGGTCAGAGACATAGATTTGGGCTTTTACAATCTTTTATACCATACATTAATAGCATGAATTATCCCTACCATATATTACACTGGGATGCTGGAATGTGGAATGATGACGTCTTGGTGCTAGAAGAGAGCAGAAGTGTGAATGTGGTCTGTTTTGTTTTTGCATGAAAGGCAGGGAAGTGTCTTAGCACATGGTTGTTAAGGGATAATTCAATGCCAAACTGGGGTCCGGAAAGGTTTAGCAGAACGGGCCCTCCTTGAAGGGAAAAGAAGGTATGTGGACTAAAGAAAGAAAAAGAATGTCAGGAGCACCTGGGGACGCCAAGTTTGGGGTTGCCAAGGTTAGGAGGTGTTTGGCCTCTCCCATACAAGCGGCAGGGTCTTGGAGGCTGCGGCAGGGACCGATTCATGGAGGTGACCCAGTGGCAGTTCTGGGAGCAGATTACACAGGTTTGCCGGCCAGGAGCGGGCTGGCTCAGCGGCAGAACTGCTGGGGTGGCTTCCAGACTGTCGGGGTCCCGAGTCCAGAATGGCAGTGTCGGCCCCGGTAAGTGGGTCAAGAGGGAGAGAAAGAGAGAGAGAGAAGAAGAGAGAGAGAGAGAGAAAGAGACAGAGAGAAGGAAAGAGAAAGAGAGAGGGGGGTGAAAGGGACCCAAGGCATGCCCCCAGGGTCCCCATGCCCATGGCTGTAAGGAAGGGGTTTTTTTGTTTTGTTTGCTGTTAAAAAGAAGGAGGTTTTGTTCTGAAGAATGGGTCTGTAAGACTAAAATAATTAAATGTTGTCCAAAAAGTAAAATGCAATAGATGTGATTCGTCTCGTGTTAAAAATCAGCCTGGCCTTTCTTATTTAACTAAGTGTAACTCACAGAAAAAAGACTTTACCTCTGCATCTATTAGCACAGCTGGATACAAGAAGAAGAGGCTGCTGTGGAGAAAGCTTTTAGCTAAACCCAGAAAGTTTGGAAGAAAAGCGAATGGTAAAAGTTAATGCAGTCTTGTCTTTCTTTAATTACTATGCTATTAAGAAGTCCTTTCCAGGTACTACTGAAACAGCAATCCAAACCTCAGCAAGAGAGTGAATTCATGCCATCAGCATCAAAGGACTTGTGAAGGAACCTGAAGAATGGACTATCACATTTAAGCCGGGTGATGCCGAATTGACTTTCAAACGGGGACTGAGTGGTAATGGTTTGGGAAAACCCAAATGATTCACGAAATGCATAAAGAATAATGCCTAATTAAGAAATAAGGCAAAGGTTACATCACTGGTTTCAAGCGCTGCCTGAATAAAACATCTCCTTGGTGAGGAATACTTTAGACAAAAGGATCAGAACTGTTTGGGTCAAAGAGTTCTTGTATTCTGACCTTAGCCTGTGAATTGTACAGGGGAGAAGGGGAATTGTCATCTCCATCAGTACCATACTGTAAACTTTATTTGATTCATTCTGATACTGAACATGCTAGCTGGGTTATAAGTAAATGTTTAAATTGTGGGAATAATTAGTATTGTAGTTTACAAAATTTATGCTCTTGTTGCAAGAAGCGTTAAAGTAATAACTTTGTTTTGTGGATGGGAATTATTAGTGCCTGTTGAATGGGAGATACCTGAGGAACAGTGGGAAACCACCGTTAAGGGGTGGCAAAAACTATTTTCCTGGAAATTAGCTAAGAGAAAGTGACAAGGAAATAGAGGGCAAGACCAGATTGGCCTCTGTATTCGCCACCAAGAAGATCAAATACACCTGCTGTGGGTTGCAACCTCACAGGCATGGGAGGTGGGAGTATAAGCCATACTGGACCTCTGTTATTCCTGTTTCTGTCACTCATTTGCTGTCTTTTCCCTTTCGGGATACCAGCAAGATCATGTCACAAATGCTACAGAAAGCATCACGTGGAGAGAAACCAAAGTTCCTCTTTTATTACACACACCTATGTCAACAGCCACTGTTATAACGCATCCAAATTAAAAACCTGTAGGCAAAATGGAGAAAATTATTAGATTGCAAGAAACTTAGGAAAGAGTGGTAATTGATGGGGAATTGAATGTCCAAAAGGAGACAGATGGATTTGTTTTATATTTAATCTTAAAGACAGAGTTCAGGATTCAGTAAAAAAACAACTAGTAAACAAAAAGGTCAACGAGCACAGCAATCTAACTCTGTATTGACCCCAAATTATATGTTGAGTCGTATTACAAGACTCCAAGCAGTTATAGAAATGATAACAAATAAAGCTGCTCAGGCATTAGAGTTAATATCAAGTCAGCAAAGCCAAACAACAAAAACTGTAGTGTATCAGAATAGGTTGGCTTTGGACTCTTTAATGGCTAAAGAAGGGGGTGTTTGTGGAAAGTTTAATATATCAGATTGTTGAAAATTGATGACCACAGGAATGCCATTCTAGAAAAAAGCAAAAAAAAAAATCAAAGCAAAAAAAATATAATAACCCAGGTACCAGTCCAAAAATTAGAAAAAAATGTTAAAACCTTGCTGGGGGGGGGGGGGGTAAAGTAATAGAAGAAATTAGGATTTTTCCTTTTATGTGTTACAACTGTTTTGATATTTCTTCCTTGTGTAATCCCGTTTTATTTTGCCAGCATAGTCCAGAAGATGCAAGTAGGCAAGAAATATTGCTCAAGCCAAATGATTTACAAAGAATAAGAGGGGGGATTGTGAAAAATGTGTATTTTATGATTGGCTTTTTGCAAATATTAAAATTAATATTATATGTGTTATGTTAGAATGTTATGCTGCATTAAATTTCTTAAGTAGTGTGTTAAATATAGTTTTAGGTTATAACAAAATGTTAAAATAGAAACTATGCTATGTAAGATACTTTTTTAAAGAAAGGACTCGCAGTGAGATAGCCACAGGACACCTAAATCTTTCAGAGAAAAAGAATTTATTGCCTTCTTATCAGAAGAAACCAACTTCTTCCTGCCTCACTCAGTCTTGAAGATGCCATTAGGATTCAGAGGAAGAAGTTGACACTGACCAGACAAAATCCTTTGTTTTGATGGAATTTATGCATCATGTATGAGATGTATGAATATGCAACAGGTAATTGTTTTTAAGGGTTAGTCCTCTGTTAACCTGTGTCCTTTTTCGGGCTTATTTTGCCCAGAAAGAGGTACCTGGACTGTCCCTAACTCTTTGGTTTTTTTGTCTCGTATTGTCCTAATCCTAATTGTCCAAATTTTTATTACTCTAATTATATTACTATTTTTATAACCATTTTATTACTATCAAACTTTTACAATTTTAAAAACAAGTGATTGGGTTTTTTCACAATACCCTTTTAAAGTTTTGAGCCTACTTTACCTTTCTCCTAATCCTATCTTCCTATCTCACAACAAAAAGTAAATACACTGGTAATTAACGGACACCAAACTCACCACACCTGGGTGTGGGAACAGTCATTATATTGCCTTTGTCTGGAGACCACTCCAGGCCCTGTCTTTGGGAATCATTTTTGTTTGTTCCCAGTGGTGAATGCCCTTTTTAGGCATAGGGCAACTTCTTTTTTGTATACTTTTTTCTATTAATATTGCTGTTATTGCTATTTTAGTAAACTGTTATTTCAATTCATAACCTCCACTATCGGAAGGGGTGGGGGGGCCTTATTTGGAGTTTAGTTCCCTGCTGGTTGTTAAAACCAGCACAACAGGAAATACACAGGAGGTAAAAGGAGGGACAGGACACTTGGAATGAATATAAAGAGGCTGTCAAAGTAGAAATGAGACAAGGAAAGATAAGGCTCATATGGAATTAAATCTGGCCAAGGATGTCAAGGACAGCAAGAAAGGCTTCTTCAAATACAGCAACAACAAAAGGAAAACTAAGGAAAATGTGAGCCCATTACTAAATGGAGGGGGGACGCTGGAGACGGAGGATGCAGAGAAGGCATTTACTGCACATCGCCTTTGCATCAGTCTTCCCTAATAAGACCAGCCCTCGGGGATCTCTGACCCAGGAGACCAGGTGTTAAGATCCAATTATTAAATTATTAGAGAGTGTTATAGATGAGTAAGGTAATAATTGGCTCTCATGATTAAGGGATAGATATTATATGGATGTTAAAATGTATAGTAATGTTATGGTAATATGTCCTCCCACAGTCCTCTTTCCCCTCCCCCTTGTAATAGCCTTAGTAGTTAAAACATTCGGAGAAGGCCAGCTTGTTACCAGGAGGCACGGCGTAACAACACCTGACCTCCAATCAAGATGTAAGAAAGTAATCTCCACCAATGAACGGCAGAGAAGGAATTGACTGACAAAACTTTAGGAGGGGCTAAGGGTATAAAAGGCAGAGCATCTATTTTGTAGATGAGCGCGTAGCTGATAGTCACGGGGGCTCCCAGTGCTGTAATTTTTCCTTATTTAGTCCTTTTGTTGTATTTTTTTGTTAAGGTTTAATAAACCTTTAAAATTTTAAAAGTGAGCAGTCGTTTCTCAGAGAGAGATTAATTAAGGTGCAAATGAGACCATATGCCAACATCACTAGCACAGATTTTTATTTAACAGTAAATGTGAGGTAGAGAAAGAGAGGGAAAGGAAAGGAAAGGAAAGGAAAGGAAAAGAAAAGAAAAGAAAAGAAAAGAAAAGAAAAGAAAATCACCAGTCCATGGATTCTGATAATGTCCCATTGGTCCTCTTCTTCTAATCTTCTTGGTGGTTGCAGACCATATCCATCAAGTGGTGGGGAGAAACAGACCACAAAATACCATGTCCATGGGGTTTATGTTATCCTGAGGCTAGGTGGGAACACCCCCTGTACCTCCCCTGAATGATGTAATACTGGACGGCAGGACATTTCATGAGCCTTTGACATGTTCTAAGATGTCGCAGCTGTCAGTGTAGTTGAATCAATCATAGCCCATCACCCGAGATTAATACCTTCATCCTATGTGTGAATGTCCCAGTAATTTGGAAGGGAGTTTTCACAGTGCAGTCATTATGTAAGGGAGGACATTGGCATGATAAGAAGGACTATCCCACCTGGAAAGATTTGCCTCTTATCAGCCTCTTCCCTTATGTGGAAACCCAGTTTGTAGCCTCAGGTGTGCATGCCCTTCTACTCCTGGGAGGCCACTCTGCATCACTAGCAAGGTACCCAGCTGATAGTTTGAGCCATTAGCACCAGTAGTCTGGTCTCTTAGAATACCTGGGCAGTTAATGCAAGTAGTCGAACTTTGAGTCATTAATCACTATCAGTCTAGTCTCTCAGAGCAGGAAAAAAAATGGTGGAACTGATTTGCGGAAAAAAACCTCCACAACTTGTAAAAGTTGTAAAGCCAGTATGATTTATTCCAGTGCTGGGCGCATGCAGGATATCTCCCCAAAGGACATGCACGCCCCCCCAAGAATTCCCGAGTCTATTTTGTCCCCTAACCTGTAGCATATGCATAAAGTTTCATGATAGGTTCATGCATATTAACTTCCTAGTCCCGTTTCATATTAAAACTGTCTTATCAGTTTTTATGAGCCTGCGCAGTTTTCCAGTCACATCACTGTAACATTGTGCCTTGCAAACCAGATTCAGTTTTTCCATCTGCTTCAGTCCCAAGGTTGGTGGGGCCCCTCCTTATCTCTCTTCAGCTTGGAAGCTTGCATTCCTTTCTAAGTTGCCTTGGATCTCCTCTGTTCTCTCTGCAGGCCTTTTTCGAGGCCTTTTGGGAGCACAGCAAGTTAATAGACTAAACAAGTTTAAACAGCATACCTCATCCATGTGAGCAGGCTATAGACTAAACAAGCTAAAACAGCACTCTTCAGCTAAATCCAAAATTAGTTTCTACCCCAAGTTAAATTTCAAACCCCATCTCAGAAGGAAGACAATTCCGTGGTCAAGGAGGAGTGGGTTGGAGAATACCTAGGTAAACTTGACACACACAAGTCCGTGGGTCCTGTCAGGGTACATCCATGAGTGCTGAGAGAGATGGCAGACACCATAGTGAGGCCCCCAACAATCATCTTTGAAAGGTCATAGTGATCAGGAGAGGTGCCCGAGGACTGGAAGAAAGGAAATGTCACCCTGGTCTCCAAAAAGGGCAAGAAGGAGGTCCCAGGGAACTACCAGCCAGTCAGCCTCACCTCAATCTCCAGAAAAGTGATGGAGCATCTCCTTCTGGAGGTCATCTCTAAGCACATGGATGATAAGACAGTGGTCAGGAGTGGTCAGCATGGATTCACTATAGGTAAATTATGCTTGACCAATCTGATTTCCTTCTACAATGAGACAGCTACCTGGATGGATGAAGGGAGAGCAGTGGATTTTGTCTAGCTCAACTTCAGCCAAGGCTTTTGACACCGTGTCTCCAACTTCCTCATGGGCAAACTCAGGACTTGTGGGCTGGATGAGTTGACAGTGAGGTGGATTGTGAACTCGCTGAATGGCACATTTCAAGGGTCATAATCAGTGGCACAGGGTCTAGTTGGAGGCCTGCTGCTAGTGGTGTCCCTCAAGGTTCAATACTGGGCCCAGTATTGTTTAATTTATTCATCAATTGCTTGCATGAAGGAACAGATGCCTCCTCAGCAAGTTCACTGATCACACAAAACTGGGAGGAGTGGCCGATACCCCAAAGTGCTGTGCAGCCCTTCAGAAGGACCTTGACAGCTTGTAGAGATGGGCAAAAGAGGAACTGTCTGAAATTCAACACAGGCAAATGCAGGGTCCTGCACCTGGAGAAGAACAACCCCATGCACCAGTACAGGCTGGAAAGCAGTGGTGCGGAGAAGGGCCTGGGGGTCCTGGTGGACAAGAAGCTGTCCTGTAGCAGCGTGGTAAAAATGGATTGTGTTTTGCTGCTACTTCCCAAAAGTGTCCTCTGAGAAAGCCGCTCGGGCAAGTACAGTCACTCAATCCACACTCACACCACGGATAAGTCAGCGAAGAAAGATGGAAAGGGTCTCTGTATAGAGTTCCAGGGAGGTTTATTGTAGAGTCACGCTGAAGGATTCCAGGGACAAAGACAAGCAAACAGTGCAGTGTCCTAGGTTAAGTATGGGGTCAGGGACCAATGGTCTGCAGGCACAGGGGCAGTACAAGGGCAGGGCAAAGGGCAATGACCTATAGGGAAAGGGGCAGATTAACATAGTGCTGCAGAGCACCACGGGAGAAGCCCCTTTTGTCTCATCCTAAGCATTGGGGCATCATTTAAACCTGTGGCCGATTTTTCCAAGGCATCACCCTAGAAGCTCCCCTAATAGGCTCAAAGGCCTCCACACTGTCCATGAGCCAGCAGTGTATCCTTGGGTCCAAGAAGGCCAATGGTACCCTGGGGTGCATTAGGAAGAGCATTGCCAGCAGGTCAAGGGATGTGATCCTGACCATCTACTCAGCCCTGGTGAGGCTGCATCTGGAGTGCTGTGTTGTCCTGGGGTGACTTTATGATGCTGGTATACTCATCATTTGTCTTTTTGCTCAGAAATTGGTCCTGTAGCTTTAAGCTAGGCCCAGAGAGAGAGAGAGAAAGAATGGGGGGAATTGTGGAATATTTTCATGGTTTGTATTCAAAACATAGAGATAAGGAGTGCAGTGGTCTCCATGTTCTCAGCTTTTGCAGAAAGAGAGAGACAGGGTTTTTTTTTCCAAGTTTTTATTTGCTTTCTTTTTTTTCTTGCTGGTTTTCCTCATTAGGTACATGAAGAAAGGTTTTCCCAGGACTGTGTCTTTTTTCTGGAACTGTTCAGCTTCTCTCCAGTCCAGAATACCCAGACCATTGCCCAGGGACCCCCCTCAAGCTGCTCTGCGGCCTGGATGCCGGGTTCCAGCGCCAGAGGGACTGAGAGAGACTGAGCGAGTTGAGACACACCCAAGAAAAGACTTTCTGAACTACAGAAGGACTTTCTGAATTTGCCATCTCTTCAGAACAGCGAGACGTTTCATTGTTTAATATTATTCATTATTTTCATGCTTGTGAGTACTTCACTTGTTAAATAAACCATTTTTCCCACTTTTCTCCAAGAAGATTTTTCTCCCGAAGTGGTCGGGGGAGGAGCTGCTGGAATTTGTTTTTACAGTGGGGTTGTTCGTTGGAGATACACAAACGACACAACTCTCAAAGGTCCTTGTGACAATCAGCCTCAAGTTTATTCTCACATCTCCTTTTATAGGAGCCTCAAATTTCCCTTGCTTACACATGCGATTAGTTGAGGTCTTAGCACCGTTGAGCTCTCTGGCCAATGATACATCTGCATTTAGGGCTGAATGACTTTGGCTGTTAGTCCCTGTGTAGATTTGAATCCAACCTATCCTTGTTCACCCAGGGACTTGTTCACTTCTAGGCTGGTTGAGTTTGGGGGGAAGCTTCAGATCAGCTGCAATGTGACAATTTGCTTTCTAGAGGATACCCCCTCATGAAGTTTCCTCCCAAATCTGTCCCAAACAAGGACATTTGTCTGGGCTCCTCAGTACAAGAGAGACATGGAGTTCCTGGAGCAAGTCCAGCCGAAGGCTACAAAGATGACTAGGGGACTGGAACATGTCTCTTATGAGAAAAGGCTGAGGGAGCTGGGCCTGTTTAGCCTGGAGAAGGGATGACAGAGAGGATTTTATCAATGTCTATAAGTATCTGAAGGGAGGGTGTCAGAGGATGGTTTAGGCTCTTAGTGGTGCAAAGCAATAGGATGAGAGGCAACAGGTAGAAACTGATGCACAGGAAGTTCCACCTGTACATGAGAAAGAACTTTTTTACTGTGCACTGGAACAGGCTGTGGAGTCTCCCTCACTGAAGATATTCAGGAACTGCAATCCTGCACAATGTGTTCTAGGATAATCCTGCTTGAACAGGGAGGTTGGACCAGATGACACCACTGTGGTCCCTTCCAACCTCACCCATTCTGTGATTCCATGATTGATTCTGGGATTCTGGGATTCTGAGTGCAACAATCCAGCCAATTCCTTATCCACTGGCTGTCCCATCTGTCAAATCCATGTCTCTGCAGTTTAGAGACAAGGATGTCATGCAGGACAGTGTCAAATGCTTTGTACAGGTCAGGGTAGATGACATCAATCCCTGCTCCCTCATCTATCACCACTACAACTCTGTCATAGAAGGCCACCAAATTTGTCAGGCATGGTTTGCCCTTAGCGAAGCCATGTTGGCTGTCACCAACCACCTCTTTATTTTCTGTCTTCCTTAGCATAGTTTCCACGAGGATTTGATCCATGATCTTGACAGGCACCAAAGTGAAATTTACTGGCTTCTAGTTCCCTGGGTCTTCCTAATTTCCCTTTTTTAAAATGGGGGTTACATTTCCCCTTTTTCAGTTGATGGGAACTTCACTGGACGGAAATGATTTCTCAGATATGATGGATAGCACCTTAGCCGCTTCCTCAGCCAGTTCCCTCAGGACCTACAGACACACCTCATCAGGTCTCTCAGACTTGTGCACCTTTATAGGATATTAATCCCGATGTTTCCAGGTGTGTCATGCCTGGCTTCGTCTAGCCCTCGCTGCTGGACCAAAGGCAGCAGCTGTGGCGTTTTCACCCCAGAGATACCTTTGGCCGGCTGGATGCTGCAGCTAGGCACTCGGAACAAATCCAGGCAAAGCAGGAACTCAGTTTACCTCTGGTGGAAATGGTTCAGGCGACAGTGAAGAGAAAGGAACGGATTCTATCGTAGAGTCTTAATCCAGAGTTTTATTTCAGGGTGGTAGACCTCTGAATGTGGTAACAGCTCGCAATAGAACCCCGGGCCGCATGGTCTCGTCTGCTTTTAAGCCCCGGGGACAGGGGGAGGGGAAGGGACTGGTAAGGGCCAACCAGGTGGGAGGAGGGGAAGGCTCAAGGGATATAGACGCTTGGACAGGCCAATGAGCCCGGACCTGAGGGGCATCTTTTGAACTTCTACCAACCACAGGACGACCCTGCTGGAATGTTAAGATTGATGGACAGCTCTTAGCAGGAGGGCAAAAGGGGAAGGGGGAAGGTTGGCACACCTGAGAGGTTGGGATAGGTGAAACAGGAAATCACACTGCAACACACCTTCAGGTTTCTTAGATGGTTTCAAACTTCATCTTCCCCTACAGCATGCAGTTTTTCATTCTCCCAGTCCCTGCCTTCACCTTTTTCAAATTTGGTGGTGTGTCTGGAGCACTTGTCAATGCAGACCGAGGCAAAAAAGTTTTTGAGTACCTCAGCTTTCTCCATATCTTGGGTAACCAGATCTCCCATTTCCTTCTGGAGAGGGCTCACATTTTCCCTAGTCTTCCTTTTATCACCAACATAACTATAGAAGCGTTCTTGTTGGCTTTGATATCACTGGTCGGATTTATTTCTATCAGGGCTTTAGCTTTCCTAATCTGATCCATGGCTGATCAGACAATCTCTCTATTTCTCCCAGGCTACATGTCCCTGCTTCCACCTTCTGTAGGCTTCCTTTTTATGTTTAAATTTGTCCAGGAGTTTCTTGTTTATCTGCACAGGCCTCCTGCCATTTTTGCCTGATGCATCTCTCCTGAGCTTGGAGGAGGTGATCTTTGAATATCATCCAGCATTTTTAGGCCCCTCTTCCCTCCAGGGCTTTTCCCCATGGTACTCTACCAAGCATGTTCAATGTTTTCTTTAGAATTCATCTTGCCATTAATTACTTTAAAAAGCTCTTCTTGTTATCTGTGAAATACTGAATTCTCACTGAGAACATAGTTCTACAAGATACTTTCAACAGATTTTCCCCTTTTAATGGCCCTGTTTGGTTCAATCTTTTGCTGTAGACCGTGTAGTTTACAGGCTTAAAGACTGGAGCCTTAATTCTTCGAACTATTCAATCACAAAATCCCATTGTCTTCAATAGAAATTTGATATGAAAAAGCTTTTAGGTTTGGAGCCTGATTAAAATAATTTTGCTTTAAATCCACAAGGGTAAAAAAGAATTAGAGGACCATCTTGTGAGTTCCATGCTTACATATAGTAGCATTTTACCCCACAAGAAGCACTGCTGAAATCAGTAGATCTACTCACAAAGGACAGTATTATTCAGGGAGAAGGCCTCATAGTTTTATCTTAAAGCAATTTAGAATCATCAGATGTCAATGTCCATTGTAAAGAACAGATTAACTTCAATAACTATGCATAAAGTTCCATGTTATTTTCCAAAAGCATGAATAAAGTATGTAAGTTAACACTTCAGATTGAAGAGGTAAAAAGTCATTAATATCAACATTTTTGAAGTATATGCTTATGGACTGACAGTTGTCATTAACAGAATTGGTAGAAATTGATTTTTTGACAAAACAGTTTGCTGGGTTCTAGCTATGTGGTCATAACAATATGAATAAAAACATTTATAAAAACAGCACGTCATCAATATAATTCTTTCCTTATAAAAAATGTGTCAAGCGATCCTGTCATTGCAATTTTTTTCATAGAAGCAAATGAATGCAAGTGTTAAACAAGGACTAATCTTCTCCTTTGTGTCTGTTTCTTCATTACGCTTTTATTATGCTTTTGCCTTTGCATTGAAGATTTGATGAGAAGATGGTATGACAAGCTTGGCTTCTCCCAATGCAGCTGGCAGTGCTGAGGCCAAAAACCTGGATCTGTTGTAGTGGGATCATGAGAGAATTGTTCAGAGCACAGTTTGCCTGCCAGTTTTCCATCCACCTCAGAGCATTCAGCTTCATCCCCGAATCCCCTTAATGAGAAGTCTAGGACAATACCAGTATTGCTGTTTCTATTTGGAATCTTGTGGAAAGAATAATTGCTGTTTCCCAAGCATTTGTACTGCCCAAACTTTGACAATAATTACTTCTAAAGCCCCCGATTAACTCTGCTATCTGCTTCAGTATAAATAGCTATTGAAGTAGACAGAGGACAGCTTTTTTTCTCTCTCATAGTCTTTTAGTTTAGTGAAGTCTCACTGAATATTGAATATTGGTTAGGCATGGTATTTGATGCAGAAACAACAATGTACCTTCATTCACACTCCTTTATATCATGAGAACAAATGAGAAAATTATGCTTTGGTCTAATGCTGGAAATGCAATAAAAGAAGGCAGTTATGAAAAGTACTTCTCTGGTTTCTCATTCCTGGTTTTCTTTACAACTGTCAATAATAAAAATAACCTTCTAATTAGCACTGACATTTCTCAGCAATTAGTCCTTATTAAATTTTTATGCCTAAATATATAGCACAAAATTTCCAGTAAATCTTAAGCATCACAAGGATAGTGCTACAGACTTTGTTTTGTTTTTGTAAACCAAGCAAACTGAGACTGATGCTGAGTCTATTTCTAGGATGCTGGCCATGATTTTAGTCTCTCAAATAGTTTCTTCACCATCCTCCCTTCATATTGCTTCATCCAGAGTGCTGCTAGCACTATGCAAAACACCATCATGAATATGCACAATTATGGATATACACAGTAACTTTCCAGGGTTATCTGATGTGACATTTATAGGGCAGCATCATACATCAATTTAAACAAGACTGAAAAATATATCATCCTTCTTATTTCTAGTGTATTTTTAATATTTTGGGTCTGTCCTGGGAGCAATGTAAGCTGGTAGGAATTTGAATAAAATATTTTTCAAATTTATTACTTTACTAGCATACTACTTGTTAAAGATTATGTTTATTTATATACATGTGATATGTATACATCAATGTACAATAGTTTATCTTACCTTGAGATGAGTTATTTACATGAAATGAAAAAAAGTATTTTTGTACATAATTTGCATATATTTATGTTTCATGTGTATAATAATGGAGGCTAAAATGTCTCATATTGGACTGATTTCTGAAAATTTGTTTCATCCAATTGCTTCAAAAATCTGATCACTCATCTGATAGAATGATCTAGCAAGCTTCTCATTTTTATTCTAAGCGCAGAATTCTGAAACAATGACACTAAATTGTCTCTTGGTATTCATGACATACTGGAATTTTGTTCTAGATCTTTTGCACATCCTAGACATCTCAATATGATTTTTATTAAAGGAATTAATTGGGACATAGACTAAGAATTTCCTATTTTCAATTACTAATAATAATTGCTATTAAATATGATTTTTTTTCTATTCTATATATTTAAAGCAGCTAGTTCATCAGCTAGACCTTCAAATTCATGACAGGATTTAATTTGAAATCAGTAAAGTTACTTTCAGATGAAAGTATAATGCATTGCAACACCTCAAAATATCAGTAAATAATCACCATATATTAGTGTGTACCAGTAAGATTGAGAAGTCTCGCTTTCTATGAAAAACACCCAAATAAAAATGCCTGCTACACTGCAAATACTTATTACTGATTACTGTTATAGAATTAATTAATTTGCAAAAACATATGTGTTATTTAGGCTGCCACATGCCTCAAAATATTCACAAAACAGTCCATGCAATATCAGTCCTATATGTAGCCTTCAGTCTTAACAGAAATTATTCTATGGTTATATAACCAAACTTAAAAAATATTGCAGGCCAAATTAAAGAGAAAGCCCAATTTCAATTGTATATGTTCTTAGTTAAACTTACTCTCTGTTCATAAAATTTAAGAGTACGCTTCATTGTGTCACAAATGCATAAACATATCTCTGCATTTGCAGTAATGAAATAAGCTATAATTTTTGTTTTATTTATCAATATTTTTCTGATGTAGTCTACAGAAATTTTTAATGGACATAAACCCAATACCGTCCTTCATGTGCAACACAGTAGTGGAAGAGAATCTCACTGAAAGTCCTATCTTTATTATAGGAGATCTCAAATTTAATTAGGTAAATTAGCCAGAAAATAATGAAAAAAGGGAATAAGTGAGGAATGTTTGCTTTATATAACATAGGAGTGTTCAATCTAGCATATTACATTTATTTGTTTCAGGTGACTGTATGTACATTCAGTATAAACGACTATGACACAGTAAAAAAAATAACAACTGTGCTATTGCATATGAAGGTATAAAAATACTACACATACACAAATGAATGGGTAAGCATATGTGTGAATGCATGCATGTGCATGCATGTGCATCACACCTGAACAAAACAATATGGCTCCAATGTATGTTTTAAATTATAAAATTTATCATCTCTCAGAACATCTGTGAAGACCAAATGAATGTCTTTACATGTCTGGGGGTTTTTTTTCCAGAAAACGTGGATTTCCAAATACATAAATATAAGAATTTTATCTGCTTACTTCGAATATGTGTTTTGTATTCAGAAGTCATAGAAGGAGCGTCCTGTTTATTTTGTTCTGCTCTATGTTCATAACAGGTCCAGACCTGAACATCACTGAACACAAACTCCCATTGTAGTTTCATACTAGTGAACTGAGAGCTGTGCTCTTGAAGATGCTCAGTGCCTTACAGACATCAGACCAAAACAAACATTAAGACAGAGTAAACAGGCACATGAAAACTGTCACAACCCACCTGAATGAAATATACTAGGAAAATTTACACCAGCAAGGGATTTGTCCCTATATATTTTCAGTACATTTTTAAATTGTAGTAAATCCTAATTCCTGAAGAATCAGGCATTAAACCAAGCCTGCATTTGTTCTGTTTTCAGTTTTCAGACTAAGCTAAATTTTAAAAGCTGTTGAGCAAGGACTAGAGATTTTGAAGTAATCTTTAAGTGGATATACTTACTAAGGCCCTGATCCTGCAAAATATTAATCAGCTCACAGAAGGTCCAACATCCTGTCAAAATTATTGGAAAAGCCATCTGGAGAGCAGCATCTTAAAGATTTGTAATATATGCCTTTAAATTAGTGTATTGGTTTTGCATGGCCTGGTTTTTGGTAGCAGGGGGGCCACAAAAATGTCTCCTGTGAGGAGCTGCTAGAAGCTTCCACCATGTCCAGCAGAGCCAATCCCTGATGACTCTGAAAATGGACATGCTGCTGGCCAAAACTGGGCCAATAAGAGAGGTTGGTAATGCCTCTGTGATGACATATTTAAGAAGAAAGTCACACAGTTTTTCTTTTTCTGGTCAGAAAAGAGGAGGAGGTGAGAACATGTGAGGGAAAACAACATGGCAACACCAAGGTCAGTGGAGAAGGAGGGGGAGGAGGTGCTCCAGGTGCCAGAGCCAAGGTTCCTCTGCAGGCCATGGTGAAGACCATGGTGAAGACCATGGTGAAGCAGGTTGTCTCCCTGCAGCCCATGGGTCCACGGGGGATGCAGAGATCCACCCGCAGCCTGTGGGGGAGGTTCCTTACACCAGAGCAGGTGGATGCCTGGAAGAGGCTGTGATCCAGTGGAAGACCTGGTGGAGAGAAGGAGCCCCTGCTTCGAGGCTGGAGCAGCCTGTCCTTGGAGGACGGCGCCCTGTGGAATGAGACACCAACATCACAGCAGTTTTGAGAGGACCATCTGCCCGTGGGAGGAACTCAAGTTGCAGCAGGTGTGGTAGGACTGCTACTCGTGAGGATGGATCCATGGAAGAGAAGTTCACGGAGAACTGTCTCCCATGGGAGGGACCCCACAGTCTCACAGGGGAAGGATTTCTCTCAGAGCAGCAGAAGAAAATCTTGGTGATGAACTGACCAAAACCCCCATGCCCTGTCTCCCTGCATTGTCGGTGAGAAGGAGGGGGGGGCTAGGGGGAAAAAGGTGTTTTAAGGGCTTATTTTACTTCTCATTATCCTCCTCTGATTCTGTTAGTAATAAATTCACTTTACAACCTTAAGTTGAGCCTGTTTTGCCCTTGGAATTGTTTTCTCCTGGTCCTTATCTCACTCATTAACCCTTCGTTAAAATTTTTTTTTCCCTCTCCACTGCCCAGCTGTGGCAGGGGAGAGTGAGCAAGTGATTCTTGTGGGTGCCTGGCATTGGGCCAGTGTCAAACCACAACAATTAGTGACAAGTCAAAGCATTGTACTAGCTTTCATTAAAAGAGAAGGCTTGGTTTATTTTAAATTTTATTAGATTAGGAGTTTTTAACAGTACCAGCTATCAATACTTGAATTCTAAGCATCACCAAAATATTTTATGAACCTATTAGATTATGAAAATAAATGTGCTGTTATAAATTCACTACATGCAAACTCACATGTAACAGTTGCTTGTGTTTTGCATATTGCGTGAAAAATACTATTTGATGCATACAGTAGGTAGAAAAATACACCTGTCTACATAAAGATAGAAACATATAAAAATATTTCTTATGTATTTATTTATAGCTTTTTAAAAAAAATTTATTTGTTTTAAAAACATGAGCTAGAATTTTATTTGCAGAAAGCAAAATTCTGTCATTAAGTAGACACATTTTACAAATGTTACATAGTAAGTGTGATAAATGTTTTTCTTTTGAATTGTTGAGGAGAAAAATATACTAATTTGGCAGCAAATATTTGTTTAGTAAGCATATAAAATAAATTCATAAGAAATACAGGAAAGAGACATATTTTCTGTGCTAAGCCAGCCTTTATTTATCTCAGGAGATTTTTCATCTATGAATGGAAAATAAACTTTCTTTCATGAAGCCTGTGAACTGAATAATGAATGTCAGGTCTAAATCCTTTGATTTTATCCTGGATATTCTGTAGCATGCAAATGAATACTGAGGGTTTCCCCTGGCTTGCTCTCATATACCAATTTACAGACACTGGCACACTGTATGTATATAGATTCTCCTCCTGTCCCTCCTCCTTCACCTGAAGACTTGGTCTCAGCTGCCTGCTTTTCACAGAAAATCAAAAAAAAAGGAAAAATATCAGTAATAGTGATCTGTAAATTATTTTGACATATTTGATGCAGGAAAAAAAAGCCCAAAATCTTGTAAAACACATTGAAAACAAAGGCCACTCAGGACCTGCACTACAATATATTGTGGATCTAAGAGATCTGGAAGGTGGTTATTTTCTTGTAAGCAACACACAGCCTTCATCTACTTTGTTAAGACAATTTAGTTTTTCTTTGTTAAAGCTGCAGTATTTGTCAAATAAAATAAAAAAAAGTATTTCCATAAAATAACTGTAAAGCCAATTAACATCAAATACCTGAATCAGGCTCTAAATTAAAAAAAAAATTCAATAAGCATTCAATTTATTATTTCAGCGTATTTTTTTCTTTTTTTTCTTAATGAGGTTCACTTGTAAGCAAATATTTGATATTCATTATTTTTATAAAACTGATATAATTTCAGTTTATCAGGCTACAACAATAAAAAAATAACCCTATTATTGTGGTTAACCCAAAACGCTATTGTATTCTGTGTTTCTCTGTGCCCAAAATTGTTACTGTCTCTTTAACGATGAGCGGTGCACCCAGGAACAGACTCATGAGGTCGGGGGAGTGGTTTTGTGGGTGCTTTTAAAGTCTGCTCGAGCAGACAGCTTGCCCTTTTTTGCCACGTGGTATTTGCTCTGTGGCTGTTAGATCTTTGCTTAAGCAGAGGTTTGTCCCTTTTTGGGTTGTCTTTTCAGTTTTGTGGTTTTTTTCTTATCTCAGAAGACTGCAGTTAATGGTTTTGAGCTGCCTTAGGATGAATTCCGAAGGTGCCTGCCTCACGCCATGGGTGGCCCTGCTCCAGCAAGCCAGTCCAGATCGATCTGGCCCTGCTCCAGAAGAGGAGAGAAGCAGAGGCTCCCCTTTTCGTGGCAGCTTTTGCTGAAGGAATGAGTTCTGTTTCGAAGGTGGTGGTTTTTTTGGTTTTGCAACTGTAGCCACTAGTAAAGACTGCATTTCACAATGAAAAAGTGTTTCAAAGTGAACTTTGTAAACTCTGCCAGCACCAAGGGGAAAAAGCGAGCAAGTTCCTGGGGTCAGGCCGCTCCATGCCAGTGCCAACAGACCAGTCCTTCCCCCTCCACCACAGCTGAAGTGCAGAGCACAGCAGCAGCAGAGCCCAGCCAATGGCAGTAGGAAGCAGCAGTGTGATAAACGCATAGTTTTAGCTTTTGCAAATATTAAAGTGGATGCTATGTGTTGTGCATTATAATATAATGTTAACTTTTGCCAAAGTAGCTGTAGTTGTGAAATAATAACTAATGCTTTTATTTTTGTTGCTAGCTGGCAATAATTAAAATAACTCAGACATATTTGTGAAGTAGCTGATGCTGATTTAGAGTACTTGTGGTTAACTTGCAATAACTGAAATAAACTAAACCATCTGCATGGTCAGATAACATTTGAGGAGGACCCCTGCTACTGACACTTTGACTATCAACAACTGTTGTTCTGGTCTTTCAATAGTCTCAATCTACCCATTCAAAAAGATGACAGAAAAATTAATGCGAATGTGCAAGCATTAAACATTTAAATTCTCTACTCCTTGGTCATTATACTGATGGCCATATTTTATCCACTCCTTCACTGACACTTCAGTGAGTTTTACAAATCCGTACTAATCCCCCATGTGGTCTGTCCAGAACTATAACTTTGTTCTCTGTGGCAATAGCTTCATACATGTTATGAATTATATTTAGAAAATTGAGGCCTAAAGGCTTTGTCTTGACATGCATATTAATATGCTAATTTTTAACAGCAGTTTTTCTTTTCTGTAATGGTGCATGATTAGCAGAATGGAAAATCACAGAAAACTCCATATTGAACAAAGAGCTGATAGACAGTCTTTCTCCACAGAACACAGGGGTTCCTGTTGGCAGCCTTAAATTAAAATTAATCCTTATCAAGCATAGGTGGAGGGCTAAGAGGGGACCTTCAAAATTACCTGTTTCACTCTGTGTCTCTAGGAAGTCTAGGCATGTTTATCATCCTACCTTAAAATACTTTTTTCTTTTTGCATGTTACAAAGCTTTAGTTTGATGTCCCTAAGAAGTCTTATCTAGATTTCACCCTAGAAATTTTTCCTATATGAGAAAATTGATATGAAGTTCAAATATTATGGTCAAAATTTGTAAAACTGTTTTCCATCTGAATAAAGTCAGTGATGGAGCAGAATCCAGCCGACTGAGAGAGCAGAACTTAATCTATGATACCTGTAATAATTTAAATATTATAATATTTTTCCTGTTCATCTTCATCCAAACAGGGATTGTAAAGTGTCTGTTTGAGATAGGGCTAATTTTATTCATAGCAGCCCATATGGTGCTGTGCTTTGTATTTCTGAATAAAAGTGCTGATAACACACCAATGTTTTTGTTATTGCTGAGAAGAGGCTGCACAGCATCAAGGCTTTCTCTTTCCCACTGTCCCCTGCCCTCTACCCAGTGAGTAGGCCAGGGGTGGGCAAAGGGTTGGGAGGAGACACTGCTAGGACAGCTGACCTGAAATTAAATTATATTCCATAACATACAACATTGGGCTCAGCAATAAAAGCTCAGGAAAAGGAGGTGAGGGGATGAGAAAAGCGCCAATCACTTGTTTTGAAATTTTAAAAGTTTAATAGTAATGAAATGGTTATAAAAATAGTAATAAAAATTAGAGCAATAAGAATTTGGACAATCAGAGTTAGGACAATAAAAAGCAAAGAAATACGGACGTCCGGATGCTTTCCTAGGGCAATTAAGCCCTAAAAGCACTGAGACAGAGTGGAAATTTTCCAGAGTAGAAATCAATTTTGATTTAGGTGAAATGTGCCTCTTTGAATTAAGTCTGTAGCTTGCAAACATAGCTGTTTGATCTGACTGCCTGTTCTCGCAAAAAACCTATGCTTGAAGAAACTGCTTCAGCCAAAGGACAGAGATAAGGAAGGTCCCCTTGAACTCTGAAACAGATGGAGAGACTGTAGGAGACAGGGCAGGGTGACCCAGGAATTCTTTCTGTACTTTCTGATAAAAAAAACTAGTTGCAAGTGTAATGTGAAATCAGTAAAATGAATATGTATGAACCTATTGTGAAATTGCATGCATATGGATTAGTAAGGGAGATTAAAAAAGGATCTGGAGTTCCCAGAGGTACGCATGTCTTTTTAAGGGGAGCAATCCTCACATGCGTCCAGCGCTGTAATAAACATACCAGCTTTACAACTTTTACAAAACTTGTGGAGTTTTTTTTTCTGCAAATCAGCACACCTGCTAACAAAATATTAACTCTTAAAAGCAATAGCCTGTTGCATATTCATATATCTCATACATGATGCATAAATTCTTTTCAAACAAAGGGTGTTCTCTGGTTATTGTCAGCTTCTCCCCCTTAATCCTGTTGGCTCCTCACAGGCAGGAAGGAGACAGCAAAAAGTTTGTCTTTTCCAATAAGGAGGCAATAATTCTTGTCTTGGAGATTTAGTTGTCTAGTTGCTGTTATCTCTGTGCAAAGAATTTCTTAATTATCTCATCCCTTTCTTGAGCTAGTTAAAAAAGTATCTTACATCGCATAGTTTCTATTTTAACATTATGTTATAACCTAAAATTATATTTACCACACTACTTAAAAACTACAGTACTACCAATTAATACAACATAACACATATAAT
This sequence comes from Agelaius phoeniceus, assembly GCF_051311805.1. Classification (NCBI taxonomy): domain Eukaryota; kingdom Metazoa; phylum Chordata; class Aves; order Passeriformes; family Icteridae; genus Agelaius; species Agelaius phoeniceus. The sequence continues at coordinate 21,953,110 of NC_135301.1, forward strand.
ATTCCTTTTTACTATCTGCGAAGAGCCAATCATGTAATATGTACTTTTCACAATCCTCCCTCTTTTTTTTGTAAATCATTTGGCTCAAGCAATATTTATTGTTTTCTAGCCTTCATTATTCGCTCTTTTTTTTTTTTCATGAATCAATCTCGCTTCTTTGAAGGGGTCTTCTATATTATTTTGTTTCTTTAACACCATAATCCTTTGCGCCATTTTTGTTGTAGCCAACTTTTGGTCCATGGTCACTACTTGCATGCCTTGGACTACATTGGTGATGAGCCAAATGAAACAGGGGATCGAACAAGGAAAAAATATTAGATCAGCTGTAGCGCATAAAAGGAAGAAGCCTAACTTTTTCCACCATTCTATTCCCAATACGTTATCCCACCAGCTAGTATTTAGCATTGATTCCCACCTTTGAACCAGTACATGGGCAATTTTTCTGATATCATTGACTATATCTAGGACAGCATCCCCATTGTCACCTATTTTTAAACAACAATCTGATGTATTGAATTTTCCACAAACACCCCCTTCTTCAGCTAATAGATAGTCTAAAGCCAACCTATTCTGATACATGGCAGCTCTTGTTTGGGTTTGTTGCCTTGATATTAATTCCATTGCCCGACCAGTTCTGTTTGTTATTATCTCTACAGCAGCTTGGAGTCTTATAATACGATTTAGCATATAAATTGGGGTTTGATATCCCCAACTCCCATCTTGCGCCCAGGTGGCTGGCCCATACGTTTCCAGTATGTGTTCAGGGGGCCATTCCTCATCTCCCCATTTTTGGAATCCTCCAATCAAATCTCTTTTGTTTCTCTTTAGGTCCTTATGAACTGGTATCCCTAATTGATCCCCATCAGGTCCTGGTAAAAGAAAAAATCCTGGCTGTATGATTCCCAGAGTACAGCTCCCTTTCCACTGAGAAGGGAGTTTGGGGTATGCTCTTTTTCCACATATCCAAAATAAGTCATCTGGAGCTTTCCAATGGTCAATTTTTGTTGATCTATATTCTCTCAAAATTTGGAAATTTCTGGGATGCCAAAGTAAGGATTCTTGCCTGTATCATTACATTGAAAAAGTCTGATTTTATTATTATACTTACAATTTATTTTTTTTTTTTTTTCCCCTGGGTCCAGTTCTTCTGGAACCCACCATACAGAAGTTCCATTACTAACCTTATATCTTTTACAGGGAGTTTTTCCTACTTCATGAATGGACTTTTTCCCAGTGTTCCAGAGACATTCTTCCGCTATGACTACTGAACTCAATATCCACCCCTCTGGTTGGTTTTCTCCACTTATACTTGTTTGTTTCCACTTAAGGAGCTCAATTGGGCCTAAGCTGCTGCCTTTCCATGGCCATTCTTCTGACATCGAAATCCCTCCACAGACCCAACAATTGGTTAAGTTCCCTACTTATTCTTTCCCCCAATTCCACTAACTGATTTTTACCCATTCTTGAGATATCTATTTCTTTTTTTTAATTGCTGTTCAAGTTTCGTATACAAATCATCAAGTGAGATTGTCACAGGTTTAGGTGGTTGTGCTGGCTTAGCCTTTTTGTTTATCAATTGCGCTTTTACCAAATCTTGTGCTTTGTTCCCAATTGTGTATGTGAAAAAAATCCATCTCTTCCCTTTTGGGCATTGACTTCCCATCCTGTTACCACTTGTTCCTAAGTTCTCTGCAATCCAGTACTTTTTCCCCATTTTGTATACGATTGCGTAATTTGGATGGGTTATAACAGTGACTGTTGACATGAGTGTGAGAAATAAAAAAGGAACCTCGGTGTCTTTCCATATGGGGTTGCAACCCACAGCAGGTGTATTTGATCTTCTTGGTGGCGAATACACAGGCCAATCTGGTCTTGCCCTCTATTTCCTTGTCACTTTCTCTTTGCTAATTTCCAGGAAAATAGTTTTTGACTCTCAACTGTGGTTTCCCACCGTTCCTCAGGTATCTCCCATTCAACAGGCACTAATAATTCCCATCCACAAAACAAAGTTATTATTTCTGTTGCTTAGAGTTCTACCTGGACAGAGGATAGATTTGGTCTTGACACTTCCTGCAACAAGGGCATTGATTGTGTGAACTAAAATACCAATTTTTCCCACCATTTAAACATTTACATTTAACCCAGCTAGCATGTCTGGTATTTGGGTGAATCAAACAGGGTATTTGATATGGCATTGATGGAAGTTGTAACTCCTCCTTCTCTTTGTATAAATCACAGGCTAAGGCCAGAATACAAGAGTTCTCTGTCTGAAACAGTCCTGATCCTCCTATTATGGAGTGGAAGTATTCCTCCCCAAGGAGGGTATCAAAGGCATCTCAGAGCTTGTCCAGGCAGTATTTGAAACCACTGATATAAGTTCAGTCTTATTTCCCAATTCGGTGTGATCCTTTGTACGTTTCTTAGATAATTTGGGTCTTCCTAGTTCATTACCACCCAGTCCCCGTTTAAGAGTCAGTTTGGTATCACCCGGTCTTGATGTTATCATCCACTCCTTAGGTTCTTCCACAGGTCCTTTGATTCTGCTGGTGAGGATCCACCCTCGTTCACTGGTCCAGATTGCAGCCTCAGTCGTCAGCAATACCTGAAAAGTACTTTCCCAGTATGGAATTAAAGATTATTCTTTCCAAGTTTTTACTAGCACCCACTCCCCTGGATGAATATTATGGATTTTAAAGTCTAAAGGTGTGGTTTGAGGGATTATTCCTTTTAACCGCAAGTTTTCAAGGGTTTTTGTAATTGTGTTGACATATCCCTTAACACTCATTTCCCCTACTTCAAAGGAAGCATTTTCATGTTGGGTGGTTAGAAAAGGTAACCCAAACATCATCTCATAAGATGACACTCCCAGGTCTAATCTGGGTTGTGTTTGGATCCTCAGTTAGGCTAAGGGTAGGCATTGTACCCATGACATTTGGGTTTCAACTATTAATTTAGTCAAAGTTCTCTTTAAAGTCTGCTTCATCCTCTCTACCCGACCACAACTCTGTGGATGCCATAGGGTATGTAACTCCCATTTTATCCCCAAGGCTTGAATAATTTGTTGTAACACTTTTGACGTAAAATGTGTTCCCCTGTCCGAGTCTAACCTATTAAGCATTTCATATCTGGGAATAATCTGTTCCAAAAGGATTTTACTTACCACGTTGGCTGTGGCCTTGACAGTGGGAACTGCTTTCACCCAATGAGTTAGATGGTCTGTCATTACTAATAAATACTTTCCATCTTTGTACTTGAAGAAGTTCAGTAAAATCTACTTGGATACTTTGAAATTGTCCAAGAGCTAACTCATGACCTGCTCATGTTGTTTTCCTCATCACATTTTTATTTATCCTTTCGCAAGTTATACATCTTTCAGTTACTTGATTTGCTACTCCAAAAATCTCAATGCACCCATAGTTCCCTAAAAAATGATCACACAAAGCCTGGGTACCCCAGTGGGTTTTCTGATGCATGGCTTCTAATATTTTCCTAGTAAGCATTTTATTAAGTTATTGTTTTCCATCAGGAAGTGTCCATTTCCCAGATTCACCTTGCTTTCCTATCTTGCTTAATTCTTTTTTCTCTGCTTCACTAAACTTTGGAATTTCCAGTTTTTCCTCATTTGGAGTTAATATTAACATAACTCTTTCAGCCCCGTTTTCTGCTGCGTCTTTAGCTTCCTGATCTGCCAAATTATTTCCTCTTCTTTCTAGGGGCATTCTCTTTTGGTGTCCCTTAATATGTACTATAGCTATCTCTTCAGGTAATTTTAGTGCCTCTAAAACTTCTAAAATGAGCCCTTCATGTACTAATCCCTTTCCTCTTGAATTAAGTAATCCCCTTTCTTCCCAATTTTTTCCAAAGGTATGTACTACTCCAAGGCATACCTTGAATCAGTATATATAGTTCCTTTCTTGTGTGCTAAATTTTCCAGTGCTCTTTTTAGAGCATATAATTCACATGTTTGAGCTGACCAGTTTGAAGGTAATTTTCCTTTTTCAATAGTTTTCATGTCTTTTCCATCAACTACTGTGTACTCTGAAATTCTTTTTCCTTGTAGACATCTGGAGGAACCATCCACACAGATTATTTCCCCTTCTGAAAGGGGTTGTTCTTCAAGATCTCAAAATTTTGCTTGGTATTGCATATTTTCTAAACAATTATGTATTAAGTTATCTGCTGGTTCTCCATATAAGAATTGATCTGGATTTAAACTTCCGTTTACTTCTAGTGTCGGGTCATCACTGTCTATCAAGATTGCTTCATATTTTAACATTCTAGAGTCTGTCAACCATTTTTCAGCCTTCTGATTTAACACATTTCAAACTGCATGAGGTGTACACACTGTTGCCTTCTTGGGAAGGCGGCGGTGACCTGGTTTCGGAGTCCAGCACGGCGATCCCCCCCTGGGATCCCTCGGGGCCAGTAACGGACGCTAACACCAATGTGGTGGACGGTCAAAGGCGTTTATTGAGGGGTCTCAAGGGTATTTATGGACTAAGGGGTTTCTCTACGTCAGAAAGGGGTTTGGCTATACTTTCTAGGGTTAGTATGGAGTGGAAAGTTACTGGCATCTATAGGTTAGGGGGGCTACCTGTTTGGCTACATTCCAAGGGTGATCCTTATCTCTGGGGAGAGGGGCAGAAGGAGTCCTGTAATTTTCCGTCACAGCCCGAAATCTTCCGAACGCCTGTCCCTTACCTACCACACTTCCCCCCCCTCTTTCACAAATGAACGAGGTAGTCCTATACATAGGCACTGAAATGAGGTAGGAGGTTGAGATCTGACTAGGGAAAAGGGTCTTGGGAAACCTGAGTAAGTTTCTGCCAGGCAAGTCTCTCGTGACTGGCAGTGTTCCTTGTTGAATTCACAGTAATTGTTGCTGTCCCACGAACAGGATGCTAGCCCGTTCTAGGCGGGCCTGAATGAATGAGACTAGCCTGTTCAGCAGGCATGGCCTGAAGGTAATAGCTAAAAGCAGCATTGCCAATGGACCTATTAGGGTAGAAATTAGGGTGGTTAGCCATGGTGATTGATTGAACCAGGATTCGAACCAGCCCTGTTGGGCTTCCCTGTCTTTCTGTCTCTGAGCCAGTCTGTTTCGGAGTTCTGCCATGGAGTCTCTGACGACTCCTGTGTGGTCAGCGTAGAAACAACATTCCTCTTTCAAGGCGGCACACAGGCCTCCTTGCTGCATGAACAGGAGATCCAGTCCTCGCCTGTTCTGCAGGACCACTTCTGAGAGTGAGGAGACTGACTTTTCTAGAAAGGAAATGGATTTCTCGATCCTCTGCAGGTCCTCATCGATGGTCATCTGCAGCTGGGACAGTCCTTGGTGTTGAGTTGCTAGGGCTGAGATGCCTGTTGCTGTTCCAGCCGCCCCTAGGCCGAGCAGCATTGCGATAGTTATACCTGTTAATATTTCTCTCTTGTGGAGCCAGCTGTTTTCTTCGAAAAGGTGGTACACCTCTTCGTCTGAGTGGTACAGGACCCTAGGGACGATCAGAACTTGAACACAAAAGTCGTTAGAGTTATCAAATTTGGCAAGAGACACACAGGGACTCACTCCAGATCTCTGGCAAACCCACATCCCAGATGCGGATGGGACTACCCACTTATTATTCTTCCTGTCGGGCTCAACTACTTCGGTGCAGATGTCGCCTTTCCGCTTAGCTAGGGTTGCATTGCCAAAGCATCTGCCCTGACCTGTGACTTGACTCAGGGTAATTCCTTTGCGGGGTGTGTCCCATCTGCACTGGCGAGGGGCATCGGCTGTGGAATAGCTGAAGGGGGTATCTAAAGCGACTCCTTCGTAAAAGGGAGGCTTAACATCGTAGCAAAGCCAGCAGGAGTCGGTTAGGTTAGGGTTAGATTCATTCAGGGATAGAAAGGTAGCTTCTAACATGCGAAGGATTGGGTCCGAGCCTGACCTGGCTGAGTGGCCTATCTGGAAGTCTTCCTCATTGCCAGTCGGGACATCGGTGACCCTTGTGGGCAAGGCTTTGGGGTAGGTCATGTTTCTCCCTTTCTGTGTGCTTTTGATCACTTTGTTGGGCCCAACTGCTCTGGGTGCTGACGGTTGGAGTCTGGTAATTCGCACATTCACCCACTTTTCTGACCCTTGAAGGACTACTGTCCATGCTTTGCCCATGGCCCAGCTAGGGTGATTCGGCTGCAAAACTGTCATGTTATAGTGAGTGCATTTCCGGAATTTGGGGACTTTATGGTGATTTCGATAGAAACTTCCCTGAAGGAAGACGGGTGTTTTGCAGCCTGCGGGTGCCCAGGTGAACTGTAGGAATCTGTCGGGCTCTTGTGGGTCCCACCCAGGTCCTGACGGCCTGGCGTCTGTAACTATTGTTTCACAGCCCCAGTGCCCACAGTATCCCCACCCTGGGCAATTGCAATAACTTTTTCCTGGGTTTGAGGCTGGGCACCAGTAGGATAGGTACATGTGTGTGGCGTGTGAAGAATAGGGGTCTACCTTTGGTTGTTCCGGAAACAGGTCGGTGACGTGAAGCACGAAGGATGGGGCATTTGGCGTGGTGATGTCTCTGAGCATCTTGTCTCCAGCAAGATGTTGCATGACCCACCTGAAGGGCTGATGAGGGTAGTAGTCTGGGCTGGCTTGCCCTCTGGCGACAAGCCCCAACAGCATAATCACACAGAAACACCGTTGTTGCTTGGGTCTCACCCGTGCGGGTCTCTCGGGCGCTGTCCGGCGGCTTGGTGGACTGTCACTTTCCTCTGGAAGGGGAATGTACGCATCCCGGGGACGACCCATAAGCATGTCCTGTAAATAGAAACTCACAATTCTCATCAGCCCTGTCCTGCCCACTGTGAAGGTCGGGCTTGATCGACCTAAGTGGACACCACCTAATTTTGCCGTCCTTTTTGACAGCTGCGTACCCTCGTCCCATGAGCATCAACCTCCAGCCCTGTTCCCATTCGCCTAGCTCATTTCTAATTACAACCTGAGGGCCTTCGTCTAGCGCTCTGGTGGCCCAGTGTTTTTGGACGGGGCTGTTTGTTTCATCCCCCCTAGGAAATTGATTCAGTGCTAGCAAAGCGGTTGCTAGTATGCGTGCCTGATCTCCCGGGGGAATAGAATTGGCAAAGCCCTCTGCTTTTGCCAACACCTCCAGCCTGGTTTTCAGGGTCTGATTCGCCCGCTCGACTATGGCCTGCCCGGTACTGTTATACGGGATACCCTGTACTAATGTGATGCCCCATTTCGAGGCGAATTCTTGCACTGGTTTGGAGGTGAAATTGGAACCGTTGTCAGTTTTGATCTGTTTGGGGATGCCAAGCCACGCCATGGCTGTCAGCCAGTGCTGAATTGTGGCTTTAGAGTTAGTTTTGGGGTGCTGTGTGGCCACGATCATTCCGCTGAAAGTGTCCACCGTCACGGCAAGCCATGCTCGGGGCTTCAGCAGTTGACACAAGGTGAAGTCCGACTGCCAGACTTGTGAAGGCCTGAGACCTCTCGGGTTAATTCCACTGGTCCACAGGGGTGACTTCTGGCAGTGAGGACAGGTAGCCACCACATGTCTTGCGTCCGCTGTTGAAATCCTGCATCTCTTCGCCAGGGCCTTGGCCCCGATATGGAGTGATTCATGCAGCTGACGAGCTTCCTGCAACGTCCATACGCCTTTTGCTGCGGCGTCCGCCTTGTCGTTGCCTGTCTGGAAGTAACCTTTGATTGGGTCGTGGCTGTTGGCGTGAATGATGGATACGGTGCCCTGTCGTGAGGAGAGCGCTTCTTCCAGCATTAGGGCTGCTGTAGATGTTGACACACCTGGTCCTGCCATGGCTAGGCAAAGCCTTGCCACGAATATAGAGTCTGTTACTATATTGAGGTGTTCATCTTTGAAAAGTCCGCACGCTAAGACCACTGCTGCTGCTTCCAGTTGCTGCACTGACAGTTTGGGGTCACATGCTTTGATGCAATGCCATTGCTCTCCTGCCTGCCACACTGCCGTTGCCGTAGAAGTCGTGGAGGAAGCATCCGTGAAGACCGTTGGTCCTGGCTGCGGTCGGTCCTTGACCTTTGGAGGTATGTCTATGTCGACGATGGTCAGCAGCCGAGTCCAGGGTGGTTTTGCAGAGTAGGAGATTTCCCCTCCGAAGCCGGTGAGAGCAAGGGCTAGGTGCTCTGAAATTGCGGGCGACTCTGCAGACGGTTGCTTGTGAAAGGGAAGGTGTATTCTTGTTGGCTCAGTTCCTAGGTGTCTCAAGGCGAGTTTCCTGCCTTTCCTGATGAGGCTGGCGACGCATTCAATTCCTGGGGAGAATGCATGAGCAGGTCTCCCGAGGACCACCCATTGGATCGGCCGGGACTTTTCGGAAGGCCCTTGTGCCAGTGCTCCCACTCCGCCCTTTGGCGTGAAGTGGACGTATAAGTCCAGGGGCATGGCCGGGTTCCACCTGGCTAGCGTGCCGGTGGACATCTGCTGGTCGATGAAATCGAGGGAGCTCGCCGCTTGCGGTGTCAGCTCCTTGGGTTCCCAGGGGTGTTGTCCCTTCAGGAGGTCATATAAAGGGTCCATGACCTCGGGGGGGATCAGGATGACGTTGCGGACCCACTGCAGCAACCCCACCAGGCATTGCACATCGTGAAGTGTCTTGATATCCTGGTTGATCTTTACCTTGGGAGGAGTCACGTAGGAGCTTGTGATTCCCACTCCCAGGAAGGTCACGCAGGGCCCTGTCTTGACCTTTGCACTTGCGATCTCGAAGCCGTTGGTCCGGAGGGTTTCTGTGATTGTAGACACCAGGTGGTCTACCTGGCTCGTCGATGGTGCAGCGACTAGGATGTCGTCCATGTATTGGATGATGGTTGCGGCAGGGTAGGAATGTCGGACTGGCATCAGTGCTCTGTCCACGGTGACCTGGCAGATAACAGGACTGTCCACTAGGCCCTGTGGAAGCACCCTCCATTGGAAACGGAGGTTAGGCCGATTACCGTTTGGAAACGCAACGGAAAAGGCGAAGCGTTCTCTGTCGTCCGGATGCAGGGGTATCGAGAAGAAACAGTCTTTGATGTCCAGCACTGCGCACGGCTGTCCTTCAGGGATAGCTGAATTCATGGGTAGCAGTGTCTGGACCGGACCCATGGGTCGAATCGTCTTGTTCACTTCTCTCAGGTCGTGGACGAGACGATAACCCTCTCCGGACCTTTTGGGGATTACAAACACAGGGGTGTTCCATGGACTGGTGGAGGGTTCTATGTGACCCTTTTGCAGTTCACGGTTGACCAGTTCCAGCAAAGCTGCCACTCGAGGCTCTGACGAAGGCCACTGCTCCCTCCAAATAGGATCTGATGATTTCCAAGTCAATTTGATCGGCAGCTGAGGGTGTACAGCAGTGGCCTTTATGATAAATTTGTAATCTTGACTCCTAGCATAGCAAGGACGTCCCTTCCTATTAGTGGCGGAGAGTTTTGCAAAATGTAGGGGTAAGTCGCTACTGTCTGTTCTGGTCCCTTGTTCGTGTGAAGCGTTATAGCCACCAGCTGGGTGCTTTTCCACGCCCGGGTTTGTCCCCCCACCCCGTTCACTGGAGGGACTTCCTTAAACTGCCAGTGCCTGGGCCAATGCGACTGGGGGAGAATCGTGCAGTCTGATCCCGTGTCTACCCAAAACTGAAGTCCTATGATGCGGGGGTCCTGACTGCCATAGAGGCGGCATGTCCCCCACATCGTCAGGGGTTCCTTCCCTATTTTCATGGCCAGGGCCACCCAGGGGTCCCGGTCTGGGGCGTTCCCTGCTGGTCCTGTAGCGCTTGCGTGGCTTGTGGTGGTGGGGGGTGCGAGGGTATGGTTGGTGGTACTGCATAGCCCTGCCATTGTATCGCTGGCGGGGGTGCGATACTGACTGCCTCCTGTGGGAGCATAGGGTATGAAGATCCCCTGCCCCACTGTGGGTTGGCATAGATGGGCCGTCTCGCATCCATAGCGGGAGGGGGCTGAATATGGCCCGCACGTCCCCTCCCTCTCAAAAAGCATACGGCTTATTTGCACTATATCAAAAGGGAGTAAATCATCATTGCTAAAAAGACCGTCCACGAGAGTGGAAACCACCCCTGAGTTAATTCCTTTTTCTGAAATAGCTTTTACTATTGTCTGGATGTCTTTGGAATTAACGGGAGTATACGTTCTTTGCTGGTTCCCCTGGGGTCCTGTAATCCTCACCGGGAAGGCATGCACCGACGCTGCGGGCGCCCATCCCGCGCATTCGATTTTGATTTTACCCCAATCGGTGAGTTCGTATTGGGGCTGGTTCCCGACTGTGTTAAAAGTTTTATTTGGTTTCGTCCGAAACTGCATTGATTCTGTTTTCTCTGCTTCCGAGTCGCTGCTGGACTCGGTCGGCTCCGCAGGGCGGTCTGGGGAGCTGTGGTTCTCTTCAGAGTTGGAAGTCGACTGCCAATAAACTTCCGGTTTCCCCTGCCGTTTTGTTTGGCTTCGGCCCCGCTCCTCCCCTTGGGGGCGGTGCCGCTCCCGCCCCCTGGACTCGCCCTGCCTCCCGCAGGGAGGGATCTCTCCCATATATGGTGGCAACAGTGGGCGCGGCTCCCGAGCGAGTGCCTGCCCTCTGTCGCACCCCCACGCATGCCTGTCTGCTGGGATCCACAGCTCCCGGCCGGGCATGGGCTCAGCGCTGGTTCCCCGCGCATGCGTGTCTGCGGCTGGCCGCGTTTTCGGGTTCTTCCCGCCGTGGGCCGATGGGCTCCACCCCTCTTCCCGGCCACCCGCGCCGTGTTCAAACGGGTAAGGCAGCGGATCCCCTCCGCCGCCCGCCCGCGCGCTTGCCTTCTTGATATTTCAGGCTTCTGCCGCCAATCCCTCCCAAAAGGACCGCGCGCGTCCCTCCGCTTCTTGCGCTAAGTCGGCTATCGGCGGGGAAGGGATAGGCGAGGGGCCCGTGGGCACCCCGGGGGGCTCCGGAGAGGGTCTGGGCCCCGGCGGGTCCCCCGAAAGGGTCAGGGGGTCCCCCGGGGGCTCCGGGGGCTCTGGGCTCCGGGAGGGCTGGGATGCGCCCGGCCCCCGCGTCTCCCCGCTTTCAATTGGGTCGCCACCAGGAGGGGTTCGCGTTATCGCCCCCTCCCCCAGCTGTGGCATGATTAACAAACAGGAACGCGCAGCGTTCCACGTCTCCTGTTCTTCTAATGCTTTGCGTAGGGCTGCTTCTGCCTTCCCCCACGCTTTCAGGCTTTTGCTGCTGCCCGTGGCTTTTGTGTCCTCTGCTAACGCGACAGTACATTTCTGCCACGCCTCAGAATGCAATATATCTATGGGTCGGTCAATGACCCCGAGCTCGAGGAGTCTCGTTAAAGCGAGATTAAAATTCCTGAGCTCCCATTTGATTCCCCATTGCATATGTATCGAACTTACGACCTTCGCTATCGCTTCCATATGAATTGCGGGTCTCTGGGGCGTCCCCCTGCTTCGCCACAGTCATTCCCGCCGCTGTGGACGCTGTCCCCCAGCCAGGAGTACCCCCGTCGCCCGGACTTGTCGTTCCCAGGTTTCGGCACCACTATGTTGCCTTCTTGGGAAGGCGGCGGTGACCTGGTTTTGGAGTCCAGCACGGCGATCCCCCCCTGGGATCCCTCGGGGCCAGTAACGGACGCTAACACCAATGTGGTGGACGGTCAAAGGCATTTATTGAGGGGTCTCAAGGGTATTTATGGACTAAGGGGTTTCTCTACGTCAGAAAGGGGTTTGGCTATACTTTCTAGGGTTAGTATGGAGTGGAAAGTTACTGGCATCTATAGGTTAGGGGGGCTACCTGTTTGGCTACATTCCAAGGGTGATCCTTATCTCTGGGGAGAGGGGCAGAAGGAGTCCTGTAATTTTCCGTCACAGCCCGAAATCTTCCGAACGCCTGTCCCTTACCTACCACAACACACAATTAGTTTACCTCCAAAAGTAAGCTTATTACTTTCTTCTACCAGGATTGTAGTAGCTGCTAAAGCTTGAATACATACTGGCCAGCTGTGGCTCACTGGGTCCAACATCTTTGATAAATAAGCTACTGGTCTCTGTACTCCTCCCCACTCCTGAACCAGATCTCCACGAGCTACCCCATTTTCCACATTTACGTACAGACAAAAGGGTTTTTCTAATGAGGGTAAGCTTAAAGCTAGTACAGAGGCCAGTTTTAACTTCAACTCTTCTAATTTAACATCCTCTTCTTTGGTCCACTTTATATCCTCTCCCTCTGTCAATTTTCAATAGAAAAATTTTACTGCCTCTGTGTCGCAGACATCTTTTATGGAAAATCCTTTCTTTAGGATTTTTCCTCTTGAGAAGCTGAGAAGCCTCAGAAACAAAATGTAAACATTGATTATCTGTTGCTGTGGAATGCAACAGGTAGATCTTTGATTGGCCCATGTTAGATGTTTGTAATTAATGGCCAAACACAGCCCAGCTAGCTCGGACAGAGAGCTGAGCCACAAACCTTTGTTATCATTCCTTCCTATTCTATTCTTAGCTAGCCTTCTGATGAAATCCTTTCTTCTATTCTTTTAGTATAGTTTTAATGTAATATATATAATAAAATAATAAATCAAACCTTCTGAAACATGGAGTCAAATCCTCATCTCTTCCCTCAACCTGGGACCCCTGTGAACACTGTCACACCTCTGTGTACCCATCAATCCATAATCTAAAATATCCCAATAATCCAAGTAGTTTTCTGATTTCCCTCTTTGAAGAGAGAGGGGGAAGAGATAAAATCCCTGCAATTCTCTCAGGGTTGAACTTCCGGCTACCCTTACTTATTAAGTGTCCAAGATATTTTACCCCTGGTTCTACAAATTGCAGCTTCCCTTTTGATACCCTTAATCCTTTTTCTCTGAGAAAATTCAAGTTGTATAGTAGCCTCTCCAACTTCAGCTTCCCCAGATAGTAAAAGATCATTCAAATATTAGATAATTTGTATTCCAGGATGAGTGGGAAAAGCTTGTAGTATTGTTTCTAAAGCTTGCCCAAATAAGTTTGGAGATTCAGTGAACCCCTGTGGTAACTTTGTCCATCTTAATTGCTGCTTTCTCCCAGGTTTTGGATCCTCCCATTCAAATGCAAAAATATTTTGGCTCTGCTCAGCTAGGGGACAAGACCAAAAAGCATCTTTAAGATCCACTACACTAAACCACTGATGCTGGGGTGGGACTTAGAAGAGTATAAAGATTTGGTACCACTGGGTAACAAGTCTGAGTTCTTTTGTTAACCTCCCGTAAATCTTGTACTAATTTGTAATTCCCATCAGGCTTTTTTACTGGGAGAATAGGGGTATTGTGAGGAGACATACAAGGTTCTAATGTCCCATCCTTTATAAGTCCTTCTATTACTGGCTTCAAACCTTCCCATCCTTCTAAGGATATAGGATACTGACATACACGTATGGGACAATCTTCTTCAATTGTAAGCCTTATGGGGTCGATATTTAATCCTCCCCTATTTTCTTCCCCAGCCCAAACTTCCTTGTTAATTTTTTTCTCATCCTCTTGGCCAAGTTTTAAAACTCTAGCTGTCATTTTCCCATCTTCTGGTATAACCCCTATTCCTAGTTTCACCTGTAAGTCCCTTCCCAATGGGTTGCTACCTGCCCCAGGGACCAGAAGACATCCCCCATCCAAATTCTAGTTTCTCCCTCAATTACCACATCTTTAATGACAGGAACTGTGAAACTTTCTCCTTTTGCCCCTGTTACTTTTACAGTATCTTTGCTCACACTATAACCTTTTGGAATATTTACCAGGCAGGTTCTTTCTGCCCGTGTCTATCACAAATTCTAATTCTTCTTGGGGACACACTTCTAAAGTTATCACAGGCTCCATATGGCATTTGTTTCCCAAAAACTAGAGCCTATGACCCCACCCTATTCCTCCTCTGTGTGCATCTCTCAGAAGATTTTTAGATCTTTTACCTGCTTAGGACAACTTCTCCTATAATGCCCTTTGACACCACAGTAAAAACAGACATTTCTGGAATGTTCCTGAGATTTGGTTTGTATTGGGGTTCTGGTTTTTTCCTTTCCCATGTCTCTCCTACCTTCCTATCTAGGAGTAGTGTCTGGGTGTTTTAGATTTCTCTGGAAATTGTTTTCTCACATGGTGGTTGCCATATTTTGCTTTCACTTTAGCTTTTTCCTTATCCCTCTGGACAAAAATTTGCTGAGCGTCCTTTAATAAATCATCTAATGATCTGTTATGCCAATCTTCAATTTTTTTTAGTTTTTTTCTAATATCTGGCCAGGCATTAGTGACAAAATTAATCCTTAACAGAGCTTGTTGCACAACGGTTTCAGAGTCTATTCCGGAATATTGTTTCATATTTCTCCTAAATCTGTCTAAACATTCAGTTGGAGTTTCTTCTTTCCCGTGCTGTGCCTCAAAAGCCTTTTTAGCATTTTGCCCTTGGGGTGCTGTGCCTCTTTTATTCCCTTGATTATTAAATTACAATATTCATTCATGTTTTTCCTCCCCTCCTAATTATTTTGACCCCACTCAGGAGGTGCTGTTGGCATTTTCTCTTCTCCTGGGGGGCTCTGAGGGTTTTCTTTTCTCCTGTCCTGGTTTAGGGCAAATTTGGGAGAGAATCTCCAAAGGGGGGCCCCTCCAGAAAGCAAACCCACACGGCCCCTCCCCGCAACCAGTTCGGGAAGAATTCCTCGGAGAGAAGTGGAAAGAACCTGTTTATTTAACAGGCACAGCACCCCCCAGAACACAAAATGAACAATACCGGATGACACCACTCTTTTATTGCTCTGAAAAAGATGACAAATTCAGAAAGTCTCTCTTGGGGGTGGTCGGTCTGTTATCAATCCCTCCGGCACTGGGGCAGCTGCTGCAGCCACAAGGTGCAAACTCTCAGTGTTCCCAGGTCCCAGTCCGGAGCAGGTTCGAGTAGGTCCACAAAAAGGAAAGGAGAAACAGTCCAGGAAGAAATTTGGACTGTTTAGCTAAACTAGCTAATGAGCAGAAGCAAGAGTGAGCAGAAGCAAGAGCAAGCAGAAGCAAGAGCGAGAGCAAAGCGAAAAGCAAAAGCAAAAAAGCAAAAGCAGCACTATTTACTGTCCCATCTCTGTGTCCTGCCAGCCGTGGGGGAGCGGCTGATAAGAAACCAAAACAAAACTTTCACTCTTCAGAGCCAGTCTTAAAGGCACAGAACATAATATCCAGCATAAACAGAACACATAAATGGGGATACAAGCATCATAATGTCACCCTAGGACATTCCACCCCTTATCCCCATATCATCAACATACTACCACACATCATGCATTTATTCACATAAAACTTCCATCTGTTCCCCCAAAAATTACAGGCAATACCCATCATGCCCTCATCACATCCCCACACTGGACCACTGAATCCAGGCCCCATACTACAGAGCTGCAGGATTCCCCCCTTTCACTTACTCACTCAAAGTTCCATCTTCCACTTGCTCAGACCTTCGACACTTACACATTTCCTTCTATCTCATGTCTGTATGGTTTAATGTACAGACAATGGCAGTAACATCCAACGAACAGTGATATTTGCATATCATTCTCACTCCACAATCAGATCTCCCTGAGGTACACATCATGTCGTTCCATCTCTTTGCATTATCCACCATGTGCAACCTGGTCCCTGAGAAAAGACAACCCCATGAATGGGTTTGTCTGTGCTCGAGGCAGAATTGATCCACACAGTCTTCCCTAACAAACCTCTGACATGTACCACTGGGACTTTATCTCCATCTATTATATTCAGGGACTCAGACTGGGCAGGACCTGCTCAGTTGGTGGAGCCTCGGGTGTTAACTAACCAGGTGGCCTTTGCTAGATGCTGCTCCCAATTTTTGAAAGATCCCCCACCCAAAGCTTTTAGCTGTGTTTTTAGTAGTCCATTGTACCTCTCTACTTTTCCTGCAGCTGGTGCATGGTAGGGGATATGCTACACCCACTCAATGCCATGTTCCCTAGCCCAGGTGTTGATAAGGCTGTTCTTGAAATGAGTCCCATTGTCTGACTCAATCCTCTCAGGGGTACCATGCCTCCAAAGGACCTGCTTTTCCAGGCCCAGGATGGTGTTACGGGCCGTAGCATGAGGCATGGTGTTTGATGCTGGCGCAATGCCAGTGCCCCCATGAAAATACATTCTCCCTGGTGTCTGCTGTGAGATGTGACTAGGAATAGAGCAAAGCAGGCTCCAACTTAGGAATACAGAAGAGAAAACTTTATTAACCTACAACTATATGAAAAAGGAAACACACAGAAAGAATGAAAACCTTCCAAAAACATTCCTCCTCCCCCCACCAAATTTCCAATACATCCATCCCTCAGATCACCAACTCTCAGTCCATCACCACCCTTTAGATAATCAATTCTCAGTTCATCAAGGAGTGAGGAGTCCCTCTTGTGCCATAGGCTTCCCCTGGAAACACCGTTGAGACCTCTTGTGTTTCCTGTCACACGTGGCACCACCTGGAGATCATTTGCCATCCTGACATCTTCCTTCCATGCCCAGTGCTCTCACCACTGCGCATGGACCAGAGCTACTTCTAGGGTTTTCCTTTTAAGGGTGCTTTGTCCAGTTCTAAAAAAGAGCACAGTCTCTCACTTTCGGGACACCTGTCCCCCCCCAAATTTCACTCCCCAGGGGCCGAGGGGTCTCAAGAACAGAGATCTTCTCCTCCACTGAAGATCGAGGGCACCAACCACCCTCCTCACCCGTCACCTCTGTTCACGCACACCTTCACATAACAACACTGAGCTCTCTTGGCTCTGAGCCATTGCCTCCCCCTAAATGCAGTCTCTGCGTCACAGGAAAAATGGTTCTGTCCATGGCTATACAAGAAAAGTCCAGCCAAAGGCCACCCCATCACCTCCTCCCACCTAAGATTCTTTTCCACTTCTCTCGTGGCCCATTTCCTCTTATCGCATCTCTATCTCTCTTCTCATTCAGCTCCAGGAGGATTAGCATTTGTAAGGTTTCCATCATCCAAGAAAAGGGTAAAAATCTCAGTCTCTGCCTGTCCAGAACTCCCACGCTGCCCTGCCAGGAAACTTCTCGCCACCCCCCTTCTCCTTCTCGGCCGGCTGCCATGCTATCAAATTTCAAGGTGGCACACGCACAGACACCAGCTCTCTGTCTCTCTCTCTCTCTCCTGGGGGGGGGGTGGCTGCCCGATGCCTCTTGGTGCTCCTCCCCGCTTCCGTCCTCAGGGCCCAGGCCTACCTCACCCGGCCGCATGGCTTCCCCTCCCCTCCCTTGCCCAGCCAGCAGCTGGGCAGGGGAGGTCTGAACCTTTCACCCACTGGAACCAAGAGAAAATTTTCCTGGGAGTTCTCTGCTTTTAACTTCCTGTGTTCTCAGAGGCGTATCCATGTCCTCAGTGGCCACACCAGGTGCCAATATTCAAATCTGAGCATCTATTGGTTTGACCACAGCATCCCAAAAAAAAAATCTCACTTCTTCTCAAACCACGACACTTTCCAACCATCCCGTGGTGGCTTCTACCATTGTGAGCACGTAGCACTTGCCTTGGCGTGTCTGGGGCAGTGTGATGTAGTCGATCTGCCAGGCCTTCCCATACTTGTACTTGGACCACCGCCCACCATACCATAGGGGCTTCACTCGCTTGGCCTGCTTGATGGCAGCACACGTCCCACAGTCATGGATAACCTGTGAAATACTGTCCATAGTTAGATCCACCCCTCGGTCTCGTGCCCACTTATAGGTGGCATCCCTGCCCTGATGGCCTGAGGCATCATGGGCTCATCGAGCTAGGAATAACTCTCCCTTGTGTTCCCAATCTAGGTCTATCTTGGACACCCCTATCTTTGCAGCCTGGTCTACCTGCTCATTGTTTGTGTGCTCCTCATTGGCTCTACTCTTGGGGACATGGGCATCTACATGGCGGACTTTCACAGGTAGCCTCCCTACCCTGGTAGCAATGTCTTTCCACTCAGCAGCAGCCCAAATTGGTTTTCCTCTATGCTTCCAGTTAGCCTCTTTCCACCTCTCCAGCCATCCCCACAGAATATTGGCTACCATCCATGAATCAGTGTAGAGGTAGAGCTTTGGCCACTTCTCTCTTTCTGCAATGTCCAGGGCCAGTTGAACAGCTTTGAGTTCTGCAAGTTGACTTGATCCACCTTCTCCTTCAGTGGTCTCTGCGACCTGTCGTGTGGGGCTCCATACGGCTGCTTTCCACTTAGGGTTCATCCCTATGATGCAACAGGAACCGTCAGTGAAAAGAGCGTAGCGTGTTTCCTCTGGGGGCAGTTGGTTATATGGAGGAGCCTCTTCAGCCCGTGTCACTGGTTCTTGTTCTTCATCTGTGACACCAAAATTCTCACCTTCGGGCCCATTTGTAATTACCTCCAAAATCCCAGGGCGATTCAGTTTACCTATACGGGCGCGCTGAGTGATAAGAGCAATCCACTTGCTCCATGTAGCACTGGCGGCATGGTGAGTGGAAGGAACCTTGCCTTTGAACATCCACCCCAGCACCTGTCGCTATAGGACACAAAAGAACACACGCTCACACCGTTCTCAAGGTGAAAGAGAAAAAAGGGCCGTTTATTTTCTGACTCCAACATTTATAGTTTTCCAAAAGTGACAGTGGATTGGAGGGTGACAGTGGCACCTCTCCAATGACACTGGTTAAACCAACAGTCCATCAACTCTCTCCTCCTCCATAAAGGAATGCAAAACAATGAGTTATTTACAGAAAGTGTGTGAGAAAATTCACTACAAGAATGTCAACATCAGAAGGCTTAGAAAATCTTAAAAAACCAGGGTGACATCTCACCTTTTTTCCATTTAAAAAGAAAAAGAAAATAAAATGAACAATGTAAAAAGGAAAACATGAACAATGCTCAGTGTCCACTTGCGGACGAATCATCAGAGCGATCACTCCCGTCATCTGCATCTGAGTCATCACTCAATGATCCGCCCGCTTGATCCCTTTCAGGTTGGTCACGGTCTCCGTCTTGCTCATTGGCTGGATTCTGCCTCTGCGGTCGCAGGTCAGGGCGAACACATTTTGAAGGTACCCAGCGTACCCCAGTATCTGTGGATACACAAGCATACCTGCGCCCCGAAGCGATAAGGTCGTAGGGACCTTCCCACTGTTTGGTGACTAAATTCCGCACCCGAACCTTAACTCGAGGCTGATGTGCCTCGTCCGCAGCCTGCAATGAGAGATGGTGATTCAAAATGACAGGGTTATTTGAGTTCTGTGGCACAGTGAGACGATTGATTGTGTACAAAGCTTTTGCCAACCGACTGTGCGGGGTTTCACCCTGCATTCCCTGTTTTTGTTTTTGAAGAACCCGCTTCAGAGTACCATGAGCGCGTTCTACAATAGCTTGACCAGTCGGAGAATGAGGGATCCCGAACTTGTGCGAAACACCCCACAACTGCAGGAACTGCCTCACCTTTTGCGATGCGTAAGCAGGACCATTGTCGGTTTTCACCGCAGAAGGTATGCCCAAAACGGCAAAGGCCTGCCTCCAGTGGGCAAGGACATCGCGGGCCTTCTCCTCAGTGTGAGCCGAAGCCCACATCGCAGAGGAGAACGTGTCCACAGTGACATGCACATACTTGAGCCAGCCAAACTCGGCAACCAGGGTGACATCGGTCTGCCAAAGCTCCAAGGCCCTAAGGCCTCTGGGGTTCACCCCTGCCGGCAAAGGCGGAGCAAGTGCGTGGCAGTCATCACATGATTCAACAATGTCACGAGCCTCAGTTGGCGTCAGCTGAAACTGCTTCTGCAGGGTATGTGCGTTTTGGTGGAAAAACCCATGCGATGCCTTGGCCTGCGCGAGTGTATCAGGCTGAGGCGCTACCCACGCTGGGTTAGCCAGCTTGTCAGCCCTCGCGTTACCTTCCACTATAAAGCCCGGCAAAGTGGTGTGACTCCTCACATGCAGAACATAGAATGGATGAACCCGGGCCTGAATGGCACACCACAAGGTCTTCAGTAAGTGAAACAAGGCAGGATTACTGACCTCCTTCAAAACCGAGTGACCCAACTGCTGTGCGATATCAGCCACATAGGTGGAATCCGTGACCAAGTTGAAAGGCTCCTGGGAGAATCTTTCAAATGCCATGACAGCAGCCCTCAGTTCAACCAACTGGGCTGACCCATCCTCATGGCCTTCCAGAACCTGCCACTCAGATCCGTCCCTCCAGGTAACAATGGCCTTCCCCGGGAACTCCGAGGGGTACAAGAACCAGACCCCTCCCAAAGCTCCACACATCTCTTCCACTGCACCAGCAGCGGTCCCGCATCTAGAGTGCAATCATCAAAAAGGGCCTCCATGAGGCGGGTCCCCACACGAGACCACTCCTCCCTGGAGAACACCTTCTCAGGACCCGAAAGAAACCCTTGCTCCCGGGCCCACAGAAACAATCTCTCAAAATCATCCCAGGAAACAGAAATCTGTTTCCATTCCAGGACCCCCCTCCAAAGATCCAAAAGGAGGAGATCCTCCTCAAAACCCACAGCGCTCACCATTACCCTCAGAACCGCAGGCAGAGCACCAAAGAGGGGGGGGGAAAACCTCACCGCAATCTGCTGCAATACACACATCGGGGTCACCAGATGTCGCTATAGGACACAAAAGAACACACGCTCACACCGTTCTCAAGGTGAAAGAGAAAAAAGGGCCGTTTATTTTCTGACTCCAACATTTATAGTTTTCCAAAAGTGACAGTGATTGGAGGGTGACAGTGACACCTCTCCAATGCCACTGGTTAAACCAACAGTCCATCAACTCTCTCCTCCTCCATAAAGGAATGCAAAACAATGAGTTATTTACAGAAAGTGTGTGAGAAAATTCACTACAAGAATGTCAACATCAGAAGGCTTAGAAAATCTTAAAAAACCAGAGTGACAAGCACTGGTAGTCGGGGTGCCAGGAGGAGTTGCACTTCTGTACCAATCACCTCTGAGGCGGCTTGGACTCCTTCATAGGCAGCCAAGATTTCTTTTTCTGTTGGAGTGTAGTTGGCTTCAGAGCCTCTGTAGCTTCGACTCCAAAATCCCAGTGGTCGACCCCGAGTCTCCCCAGGCACCTTCTCCCAAAGGCTCCAGGACAAGCCATGGTTCCCGGCTGCAGAGTAGAGCATGTTCTTCACATCTGGTCCCGTTCTGACCGGGCCAAGGCCTACTGCATGAGCAATCTCCTGCTTAATCTGGGCAAAGGCTTGTTGCTGCTCAGGGCCCCACTGGAAATTGTTCTTCTTGTGGGTGACCAGGTAAAGAGGGCTCACGATCTGACTGTACTCAGGAATGTGCATTCTCCAAAAGCCTATGGCACTTAGGAAAGCTTGTGTCTCTTTCTTATTGGTTGGTGGAGACATAGCTGTGATCTTGTTGATGACGTCTGTAGGAATCTGACGCCGTCCATCTTGCCACTTCCTCGCTGCTGGTGGCACCCCAGGGGGTGCAGGCAAAGGCAGAGAAGTATGCCTATGGGGATTCCTGATGGGCCTGAGCCTAGCTGTGTGCGGGACGTTTAGTCTGCACATTGAGACCCCACTCCATGCTGGGGAACAGAGCCCCACGGACGAGTGCAGTAGGTGCACCCGGATTGTCCTGGATGGGCAAGGAGGAAGGGGAATCTCAGCATACCGAGCCCTGGGAGACTGCATCGTAGAACAAGGCAGGTATTGCGCGATAAATGGCACTTGGTTGAAATTATGCAGATTGGGCAAAGAGCTGTTGTGTTTTGATCCAGAGGCGAGAGATAAGAATGGGCGGTCAGGCAAGCTCAGCCACAGAATACAGAAAAGAAATGTGGAACCAATGTCAATCCCCGTTTGCAATCAATGTAATTGGACAATGTGGGTCGGGGGAAAGACTGAATCGATTTTTGTAGCGTACTGTCAAATCAATCAATCGTGTTATGATAATTCTAGATTGGGAATGTGTGTGATGAATGGGAAAATGTACTGGGTTGGGGGAAATCTGAAATATGAGAATAAGCTCACCCTGAACAAGGAGCCTGTCATTCTGGACCTCGTCCAGACAGAGGATGACAGGGCTTGTCTGCAGTATGATAGGACTTTCTGTTTTTCAAAGAATAAGGATGGGATAGATCCTGAGGGCAAAATGAAACAGATAATTCAGGAACTGAAAAGAAGGGAGTCTGAACTGAGAAAGAAGAGGGTGGAGCAAGAAAGACTGAAAACATTAAGCGAACAGTACAAGCAGCTTGAGAAACAATATGCCAACTGGGGATTACCTGCCCTGAATCGGAACCTGGTCATTGATTTGGTCCAGCAGATCGCAACTGAACTAGGATTTTCAAATTGTTGGATTTGTGGGGGGCTGAAGTCCGCTGAGAAATAGCCCTGGAAAGGTGAGAGCTTAACTCCGGAGCAACTTCTGAAGTGGGACAACACATGGGTCTCAAAAGTGACACAGAAGCCTGAGGGATGGGTGTTGGATCAACGGATGATTGGAACCATTTGTGTCAGCCGAGAGGGAAGGGAATATACCGAAGTAGTAGGATATACCCCGTGTATATCCACACTAGTGGTAAATTGAAGTAGTAGGAGCAAGGTCTAGCAACCAGAGCCTCCTACAGGATACCATCAATCGAGATAGCAGAAGTCACCAGAAAGATACATCTGAATACGCAACTTTCCCCTGACAACACCTGTCACTACTCAGGAAACTGCGATTGTCCAGCCCTGCACAGTGAAAGAAACTTTCATGCATATGCAGGATTACAAAAGAAATCAGGGCGCCTCTGCCTCAGGCATAAAAAAGTGTATAAAATAGCCTTGCTGGAAACAGCATTCGTGAACAGAGGGAGATCTGATGTGATAGAGGTTGGATCTAGGTTCACCCAGCGCCAATCCCGGGCTCGACGCTGTCTCTTTGGCTGTGGGTTTTTGAGGACCGTATTTTGGTCGCGGAAAATAAAATCTTTTGCAATTTAATAATTTGGCTTTTTGATTGATCATTTATAACACACTGATAAGAAATAATAAACACCTGAGTCCAAACATGAACTACTGTCTCAAGTGCCTTCAATCCCAACCTTGAGAAACCGATAACTGATGCCTCCGTGTAAAAGTGGCAGCCCAGTAAGAAGAAACTGTGCCAGAAACCCTTGACGAAAACCAGGACACAGGAAAATTCCTCCGCAGATGAACATCTCGGTGTTTGGACATTTGGAAAACCCGGTGGAAGGAGCCAATTCCCGTGACATTCAGGTCGTGGAACAGACCAGACCCATGAACAGCAGACCCATTAGGGTCCGGTAAGCTGTCAAGGAATCAGGATGGGGGGTAACCACTCAAAAACTGAATTGGATGTCCTAAATAATCTAGAAATATTGATGAAATAGCATCTAATTCGAGTCTCAAGACAGGAACTGGAATTTTTGTCATCCTGGGTGAGGGAGATGTTCCCAAATATCTCTGTTAATGACTTATTTGACCCAAATCTGTAGGAAGATGTAAATACTAAGCTTTACCACGCAGCTACGTGTAAAGATAAAAATGCTGTGAGATTGCTTTCTGTTTGTAGAGTTATGCATGAAGTTATACATACTAGAAAATGCAAAAAACCCTCGGCAGAAGCTGCTCTGCAAAAATCTCAGCAGCTGCAGGGTGTTTCCTCGCAGGCTGAAGACCAGGGACCTGCGGCCCCCACAGGGGGAGAGAATGCCCCCCCTTTTCCCCCTGAATTACAAGAGGGAGGTCTTATCCCTATGAATGCTGGCGTTGAGTCATCCCCTGGTCCGGGAGAGGTGCGCAGTGGGGGTGATGCAGCCCAGGCAAAGCCCGAAAAGGACCCAGGGGGATTTCCCAAGATGAAACTGTTGGTGGGGGAGGCGGACGAAGCAGACATGGCATTTTTCGAATTCTTTACGTGTATCTCGGAGATAGAAGCGGGAGGGGCTCGGGAAGCCGCCGCTTTCCCCACCCCTCTCCACACCTTGGGGGCAGTTCCAAACGGCTGAGCCAGCCTCCAGAGCTGGGGTGGCAACGCCCCTGTTACCTGGTGGTCCACCCATAGCTCCTGCCCCCGTCCAAGCCCCAAAACTGACGTCAGAAGGGTCTCTCCAACCCCCTCGGTCAGCAGGGGCGGCCCCGCATCCAGTAGACGTCTGATTTGTCCCACCCCCTCCCGCCTCCGAGCCCCAGGCTACGGCACAAAAGGTGGAACCCAGATCGAGTAGGTCGGACGTCATTCCACGGCTTGGAGCAGTCCCTCCCCTCCAAACTGCGCAGCCTCCGAGCCTGCACGGGGCAGCCCCTCCCCTCCAGCTCGCGCGGCCGAAAGCAGCGGGAGCGGTAAGCCCCCCCTGCTCCCGCTCCAGCAGCATCGGCGAAGCCTGAGAAATCGCTCACCACAGCTCCCCCAGGGGACATTTTAACCCTGCAGAAGCGCTCCCCACAGACAGGGGACTCCCTGAATTACTGGGGACCAGCCCGAGAGCGGGTGGATCGCTCCCCGGCGGGCAACAGTTTGAAACCGTGAAAAGCTCCCAAGATACGCAATCTGCTCAGCCAGGAACTGCACAGACAGATCAGGCTACGCAAAGTGCGCAGCCACCGCAAACAGAGAAAAATAAGGAAGTAGCGCAGCCCGGTACGGGTGAGATGGCATCCAGTGCCAGCGGGGCGGCCTCAGCGGCTACGCGGCAATTTTTAAACGTAACAAGCACGTCTTTGCCTTCAGCAAGTTCGCAGAGCCTGGCGGGGACGAGCCGGGGGCAGATGGAGGTTGCGGGAGAATAGGGACCGCTTGGAATGAGTAAATGGGAACACGGTTCCCATTCCAGACCGAGGGTTACAAACACAGACCCAGAAATCACAGTCGGTGGTTCACTAATGCCTATAGCCGCGGCGCGCAGTCTCCCTTCCCTCCCTGCTTTCTTTCAAGCGCCGACAGACCGCAGGGCAACAGCCGCGGTCTTCCCAGGTCCTTGGATGCCTTCAGGCATCTCAGCAGCACCAATGACCTCTCCCTTCACACATTCCGTCACATACCATGGCGCGGTACCGCGGGAATTCCTCACAGACCTTTTCTTTCAGCTCAGAGATTGTGCGCAGGATCTGTCCTTTTCACAAAATGGCGGCGTCCTCCACCGATCTTCCGTACAACAAAATGGCGGCGGCTTTTACACGTCTTCCATGCAGCAAAATGGCGGCATCGTCGGCGCTTCCACGTGCAATGATTACGTATTTCCGCCAACGCCATTTTGCGACAAACAAGATGGTCAACCTCCTGCTGCAGCGCTACCTCTGGCCGCTTCTTATATTGCACCCTCCAATTCTAATATGCAACAACAAATGCAACCATCAAATCCTTATACAGAAGGAAAAGGAATGAATTCAGCCTCGAAGCCTGAAGAAGGAGCATCTTTGCAGGAAACAAACCCACAAAATACAGACAGAGTAATTGTCCCCTTTCCTCATATTCCAGAAACCATCTCAAATAATAACACAAAAGATTCTTCAAGAGACACATCCAATTCTACCGATTGGGCAGAGATTAGAAGAAAAGCATTAAAAGAATGAGATTTCGACATGATGTCAACACAATTAATGGCCATGCCAATGAAATATGGCAGGCAAAATGCAAATCCCAAGTGGATCAGCAACAGCCAGTTTAAGTCTCCAGAAAGGAATTTGAATCCCTGCTGCTATGAGCAAAGAAAACCTACCCAGCTCTTACAGAAAAAGATCTATTTGAACCCTGTTTATGGAGAGATGCTAGCATGAAATTATATGATTGCATCACCTTGCAGGACCCAAATGCAGGGGCGCTATTGTCCGCTTGTAGAGCTCTCTACCAAGCAACATATGATGCGAAATACCTAGAATCTGCTGCACACCCACCCTTACAGACCCCCCCAAGCAACTGAGGGCTTTTCCCCATGGGCAGAAGGGCAGGAGCCCACTGCCCCCCACCTGGATCCCTGGAAACATTCCCTGAAACTCATGATTCCCCCAGGTCCCGGAGGAAGCCGCTCCCTTGTAGGAGCAAGGGGATTTTCCTGGGGAGGAGAGGGAGGTAGAGGGGGACTCAGAGTGGGAGGAGGACGATCATGAGACTGTGGCTCAAGCAGAGCCCGAGAGGGGACCAGTTCCCAAGTTTAAGTTACTCCTCGGTGAAGAGGAGGAAGACGATATGTCCTTTTTCAAATCCCTTACACCTGTGCATGTCCCTGAGGTGGAAGAGGGGGGGGTTTGAAGAGCCACCCTGTTCCCCACCAGTTTCCCCTCCCCATTCACCACCCTGGGAGGTGTCTCAGGCGCCCAAGGCTTCGGTGGCAATGCCTCCTGTTTTCGGCAGGCCACCCACAGCCCCTGCTGCCGCACAGCCTCCGAAAAAGACATCAAAAGGGCCCACCCAGCCCTGTCTCATGGTAAGAGCACTTTTGGGGCCTGCCGACGTCATCCAGGTACCACCTCCTCCTGCCCCTGAAGCCCGAACCACAGCACAAAGGGTGGGACCCACGGGAAGTGGGTCTGACGTCACCATTTGCCTCTCCTGGCAGTCCGCACAGGCTCAATCCGTGCCAGGGACGGCGCATGCTCCCTGCGCACCCTCAAGTCAACCCTCTGCCCCTCCCACCGGAGCCACAGCCGCCCCCCCTTCCTCCACTGCAGCGGTGGCCATGGTTCGCCGATGGCCAATGTGGTCAAGCATCACTGAGTTTGGGCAGCCATTGTCTCTTGAAGAGGCACATCCTGTCCCACCCCATCCCTGCCAAGCAGAGGCTTTCAAACCATCCCAAGCTGCGGCAGCCGCTGCCGCTGTAAAAAGCGGCTCACGGCCAATCTGTGGAGCAACAGCACCACTGCAGCCACTTCAACCACATTACACAGCACCTTTTCCAGTTCCCTTTTCAGATGAACAGAATACAATCAATGTATTCCCAGGTGAATGAGAAGTGTCAGGACAAGACACATCAGCTACAGCACATTTTCCAAAGACTGATCAGGAGAGCAGAGCTCAACCCATGGGTGATCTGGGAGCACAACTTCCACCACCCCAAGATATCAACAGCAAAAATACTATGACCATCACAGCCAGACAAGACATTCCTATGCCATCACAGATCCCACCCTACTTTTGGCCCACAACAGACAAAACTCCAGCACCTCACCTACCTGCCCCAAGAGCTTGGTTTCCAGGGAAACAGTCCAGCTCCACGATTCACCCACGTCTTCCCATTTTCAAAAGACTTTTTACAACAGCTCTTCCTCCAACTCAGGGAATGTGCTCAGGAATTCCTACCACAACATAATGCACACTTTCCTCAAACTTCCTTTCCAGGGCAAGATGGCAACACCCTTTCTGCATCCTCTGTAAATACTCCCTATATGTCTACATCGATGCCATCTGCAGTGCCACCAATGGCGGGTTCAGCCATTGTACCCTCATTTCCCCTGTGTGCACAACCACAGATGTCCCTCTCCATGCCTCAAACAAGAGGGGGAGGGGTGCATGGGATGCATGCAACCTTCAAGCCAGAAAAAAGTACATGCTGGCAAACTACGAATCTACCAAACATGGCCATGGATTTGGTCCCATTTAGCATACATGTCTCAAGAGACATGTCCAGTTCAATGAACTGGGCAGACAGCAGGAAGAAAGCACTGAAAGAAAGAGACTTTGATATAGCAGGCACAGATAGCATTGCATTGCCAGTGAGATACGGGAGACAAAATGAAAACCCTAAATGGGAACCTCTGTCATCAAAGATTAATTAGAAGCTGTTAAAACCAACGGCCTTGGCTCGCCATACTTCAGGCAGCTTTTGAGAGGCACATTCAACAGTTATGATTTGGTGCCTTCTGACTGTAGGTACATTGCCTCAACAATTTTTACAGATTCATAACTCCTGCTGTGGGATGCAAGATGGCAGAGGGCTCTCACTCAACTGAGAAATAGATATGTGTGAGGGCCCCATGCAGCTCTCATGCTGGCCCAATTAGCAGAAGATGATCCCCGTGACAAACCTGAAGATCAGTCAGCAGAGTTGCCTCAAGATGTAATTGCAGACATCAAAAAGGCAGCACAAATGGCAATTTTGCAAATTCAACCAATTGAAACTCCAGAAGGTATTTACACAGAAGTAAAGCAAGGTCTCTCCGAGCCTTTCACTTCATTCATCGATCGTCTCATGCAAGTGGTGGACCAACAAGTGAGTGATGAAGTGGCAAAGCCACACTTGCTTCAAAGTCTTGCTTTTGCAAACGCCAACGCAGAGTGCAAATGTATAATTAGTGCTGTGCCTGGTCAACTAACCATGACTGAAATGATAGAGGCATGCAGCAAGGTAGGCACAACTCAGCACATCACAGCCATTTAAGCAGGTGTTTGGACGAAACAGGTCAGAAAAATTCTTCAAGAGCAGCACGAAGAATTTTTGAAAACGCTCGAAATGCTTCATCCAGCTCTTCAACAGGCTGGTTCCACAGAAGTGATGGCAGTAGCATTTGCCGGAGGACCATGCTTCAAATGCAGAAGATATAGACACGTGTTCTGGTTTGAAAGCAAAACCAGTGAGAGACTCCAAGTCAGAAATACAATTTATTAGGAAAAGGGAAAAGAAAACCAAAATACATGCAATAATACAAAAGAAAAACCACTGACAAAGTCAGAATACAACCTGACACCCTGTTGGTCAGGGTGTTGTTAGCAGTCCAGTTGGATGGGTGGCTGCAGTCCTCCTGGAGTGGCAAATATGGTTCTGTTGGAGCAGTGATCCTGTAGAAAGGGTGTAGTCTTCCTCTAAAGATCCAGGGGAAAAAAACAGCCATTCCTCTGAGAATCCAGTGGAAAGACTGACTGTTCTGTTCCGAATCCCAGATTATATCCAGGTGGGGATGCTTAGCTCCTCCCCCCTGGGCAGAGCATCTCCCAATGGGCTGTTACCATTCTATGAGTCATGTGGTGGGTTCATTAAACACAAATGGCTCCTGGAGGGAGTTATCTCTGAGTCATGGGGAAAGGCATTGATGAGCTCATCAGCAGGAGATAAGGAAAAAACAATGCCCCTCCTGGTTTCAACAGCTCTTGAGGATGGGAATAGAATACATCTTAATATTGTAACCTAGGACAACGTGAAAAAGAACTGTCCAGAACCAGCAAAAAGCGTGAAAGCACCAGGCCTTTGCCCAAGATGCAGAAAAGGGGAACACTATGCAAATCAGTGTTATTCCAAACATGATATAGATGGAAATCTTTTACTGTGAAAAATGCTTCCCAGGGAGGGAAACCACCGTGTAAAGATAAAAGTAATAGTAATGATTTAACTACCCAAAATGTCTCTGAAGACAGAGCATTTGGGAAATGTCAATCAGATCTTATCTCTAGGGTCATCAGCTGATTCCCCAATGGTTCAGAGTTTTGGGGATTGTTGGTATTGAGTTTGTAACCTTTGTTATTTTTGGTTTTTATAGGTAATACTGATAAATAGTGATTGTTGTTAATGTTATATGAATGCTTTAAAAAGTTGTCTTAACCCCTTCAAACACTTCCTGTTGATAAGTTGATTATATAATGTGAATTCTCTGATTTTTGTAGTAAGAATTATTATTAGGTATTGTTGTAGTATTTACAGCTGGCTTTCATGTGTTTTACTATCTCTTCGTGTGATCACCTACAAGACACTTGTTACTTCATGATCCTGCCTTTTTGTTTCTTAACTACTCATATGTTTTCTTAATCAAGACTGCTAGTCTTGTGGCTTTCTTCAGTTATTATTACAGAAGCACCCCACCAGAGAGTTCAGCTGTAACATTAACCTCTTTGAGTTTTGTACTAGGTAATCAGTCTCTCATTCAGCTGCACTTCCTCCACCTTCACACTCTCAGTTTCCAGATCCAGGCTCACAATCCTGACTATGACCACTTTCAGATCTTTGAAGAAGAGATTTGTTGTGTTTGAAGAATCTCTATCCTGAAGGAAACTTCAGAGAGATTAAACTACTTGATGGTTTGATTGGTTTTTAACCCTAAGGTTTCTTATTCATAACTGTTAATTTTAAGACTCTTGTTTTAAAATGTGTTAAGTGATACCCACCAATTAGAGTTCAGGCTCTGGCCAAGCTCTAGCTCTACTTGGATGGAGTGATTGACAATCAACCCAGATATTTTCTGCATCAAAAACTATTCAAGTCATTTTGACTTGGCAATTTGACCATATATATATGTGTCAGCTGAGCCTATTTTCAAAAGGAGTTTGGAGAAACAAGAATCCGGTCATGATTTCTCCAATTTTCTGTTGTTTTGAGGTTCATCAGCTGCTGCAGACTCTGGGATGACAATTCAGTGTTGTAATGCTTGGTAATTGTATGATTCCGCATGTGTTATTGATTATGTGTATTATCTGATTGATTCCTGATTGCTGTTAGTTTCTTCTTTACTACATTCATTGTTTTGCTCCTGATTTCTCATGCTCATAACCAAAGAATGATAGTAATAGCAACTTATGTTGTTTTCTTACATTTCTCTATGCAATTTTGCAAAACAGAACTGATCAATGTTTTATTTTCACATCAGGGCCCATTCTTCACTTCCAGGATTTTGAGAAAATCCTCCAGTCCCTGCAGGGATGTGGATTTGTTTGTGTTTTAGCAGGTGCAAAGTCCAGCTGGATTTCAGTGAAGAATGTGAAATTCTGCCAAATGCAAGGAAATGCTGACCATTCCACAAGCAGAGAAGACACACAGATGTGGACTGCACAGAGATTCCAACCCTTATGTTTCACCCACAGAAGATTGTGTACTTTGGGCTTCTTCAGGGTGTGAGAATCAGCGGTGTTGTAGAATTTTTGTTAGATGATAGCTTAAGCGAAATATGGGGTGTGGTCAAATGTGTGTCTGACAGATGGTTGACAAAGTTGTCAATGCAGTGTTCATGGTTCAAACAAGAGGGGAGATGTTGGAATCCTGGATGCTGAGAATTTTAAACTTTCTATGCTGAAAGGCACAGACTCACAAGAGAGCACTGCATTTGACCTGAGGCTGTGGAGAAGACTTCCAAAATTGATTGATAGCACTGGGATTACGGGTGTGTAGTTGGTTAGAAGTGTGTAATATCACAGGGTGGAAAACTTAAAGTTTGGGATTTTAGATATGAAACAAGATGGAGGTTTTAGGGTGAAGGCAGGTTGTTCTTCTTCACCTTCTTCTTCCTTCTTCTTTATGGGTTTGGGTGATGTTTTGTAATTGGACAGAAAAGTCCATATTGCGGGCTTCCAGGGATCAGTTATTGGGTTAAAAGGGAAAATAATCTAGGTGTCATGTCTTAATTGGATAGTTTAGTCTTAAAAGACCTTGTAACAAGAGATAGTTAGCCATTTTGTGCCTTGCTAATGAAAGGCTGCAGAACTCATGGTTGTGAGGCTGTTTCACTGATAAGAAATAATAAACACCTGAGTCCGAACATGAACTACTGTCTCAAGTGCCTTCACTCCTGAGCTCGAGAAACCTATAGTCAAGGCACTTGCTTACTTTACTGTGTAATAGAGTCCAGAGCTGGTTAGTGGCCACTGTCAGCTTTTTCTGTTTGCTGTATCACTTATCACCATACTCTGGTTCTGCAGGGAACGTTTTTTATATCAATGACCATGCGCTTGGGCTGGCATATGGCCATAGCATTGCTGCCATTTCTGTGCTCCACAAGCTACCTTGCAGCTATTTTTTACAGAACCACAAATTTTATTTAGCAACTATGGTGGGTTTACCTTGACCGCCTGCCAGATGCCCACTCAGCTGCTCTTTCACTCTCTCCCCTCAACAGGACGGGGGAGAAAATAAGATGGAAAAGCTTGTGGATCAAGATAAAAATAGGGACATCACTTATCAATTGCCATCATTGGCAAAATGTATGACTTAGGAAAAACTATTTTACTGCAAATTCTAACTAAATTCAGATAGTGGGAAACAAAGACAAAACTAAAAACTACCTTCTCACATCCTTTCTCGACTCAACTCCATTCTCAACTCCTCTACATCCTCCACACCCTGAGTATTTGTATTGGCTTCGCATGGCCTGGTTTTTGGTAGTGGAGAGGGCCACAGAGGTGGCTTCTGTGAGAAGCAGCTAGAAGCATTCACCATGTCTCCCAGAGACAATCCTTGGTGTCTCCAAAAGATGGATGTGCTGCTGGCCAAGGCTGGGCCAATTAGAAATGGTGGTAATGCCTCTGTGATAACATATTTAAGAAGAAATCAAAACAAAAGTGGTGATGCAGTTTTAATTGAGGCCAGAGAAGAGCTGAGTGAGAACACGTGAGAGGAACAACTATGAAGACACCAAGGTCAGTGAAGAAGGAGGGGGAGGAGGTGCTCCAGGTGCCAGAGCAGATTCCTCTGCAGCCCTTGGTGAGGACCATGGTGAAGCAGGCTGTCCCCCTGCAGCCTATGGAGATCCATGGGGGATGCAGAGATCCACCTACAGCCCATGGAGGAGCCCCATGCTGGAGCAGGTGGATGCCTGAGAGGAGTCTGTGATCCTGTGGGAGACCCAGTGGAGAGAGGGGTCCTGGTCTCATGCTGGAGCAGCCTGTCCTTGAAGGACTGCACCCTGTGGAAGAGTGATCCACTATTGGGGTGCACAAGACAGAGAGTACTTTGGACCTTATTAGCATAAGAGAATTGATAGATAAAATGCCTTGGCAAAAGCAAACAGAACTTTGAAAATTAGATCTAGATAGCAAGAAGATTTAATTAGACTGGTTTACCGGAAAAAGGAAATCCTATTAAACTCTGCAAACAAGAGATGTTGTTATATGCATACTTTTGTGTACGTGATTTCAACCTAATCATTGTAGTACACATTACTAGTCTCCCTAAAATAGTATATAAGTGTTTGTATCCCACAATAAAATCGGATTCTGATCACTGAGTCAGTCTCCCCATCTCTCTCCATTGCCGACAATTGGTGCCTCCGTGGAGGAAGAAAACCCGGCCTGACTGGCGGGCAGTTGGCGAGCCCCTGGAACTGATTGTGACGGTGATTGAACCACATCTGGGCCGGCAAACCCTGTCTGCTGCAACTGACAGGTGAGCCAGGGGAACTAAAGGAATGGGAAAGGAAATGTCCAAAGAGAGAGACGTCTATGAAACCATGCTTGCCCTTCTGGGCAGGCATGCCTCCCCCATCCCAAAGCACGACCTTAAGTCACTTTTACAATGGGTGTCACACATGGTCCTCGACGCTACCCCTTCTTCTGTATTTACTCTCCGTTTCTGGGACAAGATCAGAGTAAAGCTCTATGACCTGGCTACACCGCCTGTCCACGAGCCAGAGCTCTGAATGCTTCCTGCTTGGAGGGCAGTCATGGACGTGAGTAAAAAAGAGGGATGGAGCAGGGAAGCCTGTGAGGCTATCGCTGAGACGGCCCTGGCAACTGCACTGGATTGAAACCTGCCCAGGTCCTGCTCCCCATCCTCTGTCCGCATGCCCTCCCCGGCGAACCCCAGGGATAGAGCCCAGTCACCACCCCCAGTCCCACCGCCACACTGCCAGTGATCCCAGAGCCGTCAGACGCTTATCGCTTATGCGGCAGACACTGACTCTAGCAGTGAAGGGGAGCTGGACTCTTTCAACTCCGGCCCCGGCCCCGAAAAAGATGCGAGCTTACTCCCTTCGGATAAGCATAACAATTGGTTAAGGTTAAAAAGGAAAGCCCTTAAGCACAGAGACTTTGACACTGGGGCAGAAATCTTTGTGGCCCCTGTGCAATTTAGCCCAAGGGGGGGAAATCCACAATGGGAGCCCCTAGATCACTCCGAAATTAGGGAACTGTGCCGTACCGCTGCAGAATATGGACTGGGGTCCCCCTACCTTAGTAATTTGTTAAGACCAACCTTTACTACTCACCTCATGACTCATGATGTTAAGTTTCTGGCAAATCTGTTGCTCACACCGACACAATATGCTATATATTTATCGAGCAATGGAAAAAAGGACTGGAAAATTTAATTGCAATGTATGCAGGGCATGCAAACCAAGCCCTGGCTGCCTTAACTATTGACCACCTTGCGGGGGAGGGGGCGCATACTGACCCTAATGGCCAAGCCACCTTACCGAGAGAAGCCCTACAGGGTATTACAAAGGCAGCTCGCCTGGCATTCCTTAAGGTTCCTGATGCCAAAACTCCGCAACAGTCCTTCATAAATATCAAACAAGGTCCACAAGAGCCTTACATGCAGTTTGTGGACAAATTGAAACAAACATTGTGGAGACAAATCAATAGAGAACAAGCCAGGGAGATTGTACTCCTCAAACTGGCCGTCAAGAACACCAACCTGGACTGTAAGCAGCTTTTAAAATCTTTACCCCCTGAACCTGAACCCACTTTACTCCAAATGATAAAAGCGTGCAACCGCTTGGGGACATTACAACACACCACGGCAGTCACATATCAAGCCATGGGGCAAGGCATAGCAGATGCTTTTGCCACCCTGAAATTAACCCCCGGGAAACAGCTGGCTTGTTTTGGCTGCGGGGAGTATGGACATATCCGTAGACACTGCCAAAGAATGCAAAAACCTTAAGCTCCGGGTGTATGCCCTCACTGTCGGAAAGGCCCTCACTTTGCTAATATATGCCACTCTAAGTTCCACCAGAATGGCCAGTGTCGCACGTCCCGGCTAGATGGTGACAGTGGGAGGGCAACAGTCCCCCTCTTTTGGGGCTCCGCAGAATCCCAGCTACCAGTGGAGGTGCAACGCGAAACAAAAGGGCCACAGCACGGGCCTGGGGGGCACTGGGTTACTTTATTTGATGGTAAACTCCCCGAGTCCCGTGGTCCCAGGCAACAAACTGGGGGCAAAAAACAGCTTATAAAGGGGGGCAGGTCTCAAGGGAGGATACAATGTTCAACTAATCAGGAGAACTGGGGGTGGAACACAAGGCAGGGAATACAATGTATAAGCCAGTAAAGGATTTCAAGGGAGGAAAACTGCTTGGGATAGGAGGGGTTAACAACTGGATGTGGGGGGGAAGGGGTTTAAAACTTGGCAGGGAAGTAGCTAAGAAACAAACAGATAAGCTGACACCTGGCTCAATTGAATAACAAAGGCATGTCTGTGTCACTCTAAAAACAGGGGGAGAAAAAACCCAAAAGGACTACTAAACCACAAATCAAACAATAAACATGCCAAATAAAAAACCACAATGCAACAGGCCAGCCTTTGCAGGGAAAATTCTCTCGCAGTGTGGGATGGCGATGTGCGAGGACACAAATTCCGCAGCCAACGCAGCAGCTGGGAGCAACCATGAATTTCCAATCAGCCCTGCCCCTGCCCGCTGAGCAACTGTCGCTGACTTACAACCAGCCACCCCAGGCAGCGCAGAAATGGACCTGGCAACCTCCAACACAGTAACATTACTTGATTCATCTGTCCATTTGCTTCCCACAGGAGTTTTCGGACAGCTAGGACAGAATATGCATGCTTTGATTATAGGCAGATCTTCCACCTCGATAACAGGATTGTTTGTTCTCCCTGGGGCTATAGACTCTGATTCCCTTAGGGAAATAAAGATCATGGCTTGGACCCCCAATCCGCCCTGTGTAGTCCCGGCCAGGAGCAATATAGCTCAGCTTATACCCTTTCCTGCAGCACCCCTGTCTGCACCCCCGATAACTCAAAAGAGGGAGGGGGGTTTCGGTTCTACAGGAGTCCCACAGATATTACAGACACAACGTATTACATCTGAGTGTCCAACATGTCAATGCAAAGTGACTCTGAAAGGTAAAGACACTCCTAACAAGACTTATTGACACAGGAGCCGATGTGACTGTTATCTCAAAAAACCAATGGCCCAGTGAGTGGCCACTTTTGGCTGTGCCTCAGATACTCTCGGGCGTGGGTGGGAACCGTGAAAGCTTGCAGAGCCAACACTTGGTGCAAATAACAGGGCCTGAAGGGCAGATAGCCACAGTAAAAACTTTTGTGCTTTCTGTTCCTCTGGTTTTGTGGGGAAGGGATGTGTTAACACAGTGGGGGATTTTTACACATTCAAATTTTCCTAGAGGGGTCATTGGGATGCGTGACACCCCCAAACTGACTTGGAAAACCTCTGATCCTGTGTGGGTGAACCAGTGGCCCCTGCCATTAGACAAACTGCGCATATTACAAGAACTTGTTCAAATACAGCTGGAAAAAGGACATATAGTCCCGTCTAATAGCCCTTGGAATTCCTCTGTGTTTGTGATCAGAAAGTGATCTAGGGGGTGGAGGCTGTTGTATGACTTGTGGAAAATAAACGAAGTAATAGAAGAAATGGGAGCCCTCCAGCCAGGGCTCCCTTCCCCTTCCATGATCCCCAGAAATTGACATTTGACAGTGATTGATTTAAAAGATTGGTTTTTTGATATTCCGCTGCATCCAGACGATGTGCCAAAATTCAGCTTTTCTGTACCAAGCATTAATATGCAGGAACGACTAATTCGATATCATTGGATGGTATTACTGCAAGGCATGCTCAACAGCCCCACTATTTGCCAATGGTATGTTGCAAGGACCCCAAGTCTGATCCGGGAACATATGCCTGATGTTCTGTTGTATCATTACATGGATGATATTCTGATATCTGCAGAAACTGATTTGAATGGAAGCAGTGCTGGCCATCAGCCAGGCTGTTACATCAGCAGGTCTGACCATTGCCTCTGAAAAGGTTCAAAAGTCATCCCCATGGAAATATCTGGGCTGGCGCATTGGAATGCACTCTATTTCGGCACAACCTTTGCAAATTTTAGCTGAAATCAAAACTTTGCATGATTCACAAAAATTACTGGGGACTATAAACTGGGTTCCTCCCTTGCTTGGAATTTCAAATGCAGAATTGGAGCCATTGTTTGCCCTGCTAAAGGGAGAGCCTGACCTCTTATCACCTAGACATTTGGACACAAAGGCACAAGCTGTGCTTCAAAAGGTAGCTGATGCTATCTCACAGAGACAGTCAGCTCACTGGGCTCCAGAGTTGCCACTTTGGTTAATAATTCTAAACCCTGACAGGCAACCACGTGCCTTGATATTTCCGTGGGACTCAGAAAAACCAGACCCTCTGTTAATTATCAAATGGGTCTTTTTGCCTAACAATATGCCCAAGACTATTTCCATGCAAGATGAACTTATGGCTGTGTTAATTGTCAAAGCTTGTCAAAGACTAACCTCCTTGGTCGGAAGGGATTTTGACCGTATCTTTTTACCTCTTACAATGTTCTATTTGGATTGGTTGCTACAGAAATCTGAGAAACTGCAAATTGCTTTATCAGATTACCCAGGGCAGATATCTATCCATCCACCTAAGCACAAAATGTTAAGCTGTTCTTTTAATTTGCTCCCGAAGCCACAGAGAAATGAGACTCCTTTGCAAGCTATGACAATATTCACGGATGGTTCTGGGAAAACCCATAAATCAGTGATTGCGTGGAGGGATTCTGATAGCGGAACCTGGCAATCTGATATTGCTGTTGTTGAAGGGTCTCCACAAATTGTAGAATTAGCTGCTGTGGTCAGAGTGTTTCAGAAATTCAGCTCACCTTTTAATCTAATAACAGACTCTGCCTACCTAGCCGGAATTGTGTCTAGAGCAGAAGCCTCTGTCTTAAAACAAGTTACAAATGATGTTCTTTTTTACTGGTTGAAACTAATAGCTTTTCTTTTGGATCAAAGGACTGCTCCTTATTTTGTTATGCATATAAGGTTGCATTCCAATTTGCCTGGGTTTCTTACAGAAGGCAACGCCCAGGCAGACTTGTTAACCCTACTGGTGCAACATGTTTTACCAAACAAAATAGAGCAGGCTCGGGTGAGTCACTTGTTTTTTCACCAGAACACTGGGGCTTTAGTAAGGCTTTTTGAGCTTACTCCAGCACAAGCTTCTAGTATCATTGCTACATGTCCTGATTGTCAGTGTTGCTCTCCTCCTAATGTGAACACAGGGGTCAACCCGAGAGGTCTACAGAGCCTACAAATTTGGCAAACAGGCGTGACGCACTTTCCTGAATTTGGCCGTTTGAAATTTGTGCCTGCTTCCATTGATACCTTTTCGGGTGCTCTGTTTGCCTCAGCCCACACAGGAGAAACAGCAAACGATGCTTGTTGTCATTTCACTGCTGCCTTTGCCACATCAGGAATTCCGCAACAAATTAAGACAGATAATGGCCCTGCATGCATTTCCCATAAAGTTGCAAATTTTTTCTCCTTATGGGAAATTACCCATAAGACAGGCATACCCCACTCACCCACCAGGCAGTCCATTATAGAGTGAGCCCATGGCTCCCTCAAGCGTCTCCTGGCCCAACAGAAGGGAGGAGCTGGAGATACACCTGCTGAAAGACTACAGAAAGCCCTATATGTTTTTAATTTTTTTAACTGTTCCATGATGGATTTAAATCCCCCTATGACTAGGCATTTTGCATCATCCACATCTCTTTCCTGCAAGGAGAAACCACTGGTACTCATTCATGACCTAGAATCTGGAAAAATCCTTGGCCCTTACCCTTTGGTCACTTGGGGGAGGGGTTTTGCTTGTACTTCCACAGAAAAGGGACCTCGTTGGATCCCCGCAAGAAATGTGAAACCATTCCAGGAACCTCTACGAGCACCTGACAGAGACCAGGCCGCTACCCAGTTCTCAGAAGAGGAGGGGGAAGAGGAACCACACAGAGACTGCAGCTCATGACCAACATCTTCTGTCCCACCTGCAAAGGAAACTGTGAACCTTGGGTTTTATGTCAGTGTAAAAAGTGTGGAGATCGATGGTATCGCAGAGCCCTTTTGGCAAAAGCATGGTGTGCATTGTGTTATGATGTGGAGTTACAAATAAGGTATAAAGCCATTGAATTTTTAATTGTAGTAGGCCACGAGAAAAGAGATAGCCCTCGCCTCCCTATTCTCAGGAGGGAAGTTTTGAGGGAAGCTCAAAATAGCCATGTAATATATGTTATGAAATAATTCACGCTTAAAGAGAGAATGTATTTTATAAGATTGTAAAATCCAAACGAGTCTCTGACCACAAGCAGCCCAGAGAGACCGATGTCTACTTTGGAATGTCAAAATTCCTGAAGGCAGCAGGAGAACAATATCCCCGTTTACCCATGAATAGACTCGGCCATCGTGATAATTGTCATCCTCCAGAGTAATCAGGAGACACCCAAGTGGCTTGACTGATACCATCGATCAAGATAACAGAAGTCGCCAGAAAGATACATCTGAATACGCGACTTCCCCTGACATTATCAGCACCTGCCACTACTCAGGAAACAGCAACTGTCCAGCCCTGCACAGTGAAAGAAACTTTCATGCATATGCAGGATTACAAAAGAAATCAGGGTGCCTCTGCCTCAGGCATAAAAAAGTGTATAAAATAGCCTTGCTGGAAACAGCATTCGTGAACAGAGGGAGATCTGATGTGATAGAGGTTGGATCTAGGTTCACCCAGCGCTGATCCCGGGCTCGACGCTGTCTCTTTGGCTGTGGGTTTTTGAGGACCGTATTTTGGTCATGGAAAATTAAATCTTTTGCAATTTAATAATTTGGCTTTTGATAGATCATTTATAACAGCCATATTTGCAAAGTAGAGTGCAAACAAAACAATTTAGTGCCTTATATCTGGCCAGTCCCTGAACAAGCTAGGGAAAGGACAAAAAGGGAATGTGCTAAGAGATATGCTTGGAAACTAAAATCCAAAAAGGGGTTTTTTGCTGCAACATAGAATGGAGTTAAAATGAATGCTCTGCTTATGCTTCTTAGCACTGATTAGTTTTACTAACACAGCCTGGCCTGTTGACCAACCCAAAACAAATGTTTGGATAACTCTAGCCAATGCAATAAAACAAGATACCGTATGCTTGGCCACTGCATCCCCAGAAAATCCATTTTCAACCTGTCTAGTAGGCTTGCCATTAGACAACTGGCCAATACCAAAAAATACCAAAAGCGTGGTGCGGAGCTCAAATCCTGTTGATGCATGGGATCAGTGGACCCCCTACCTTCCTGAGGCACCCTTGGAGCCCCAAGAATTAGAGCTCCTGGGTTCTGTAAAAATGGATTTTTGTGTTAATTTGAAATACACCAGAAGAAATCAGTCTAAAGCTTGGGATGTTTCTCCCTATCACCCTGTGTATAAGAATCAAACCTTTTGGTGCAATTACAGTTCTGGCAGCCCTTCTAAATCCAGCAATGCCCCCCCTAAGGCTGCCATCAGGAATGTTTTTGGTCTGTGGAGATCGGGCCTGGGCTGCTATCCCTTCGCACATAAAAGGAGGTCCCTGTAGTCTGGGACGATTGACTGTGCTAACATCTAACACATCCATGATTTTACAGCACAAATATCCCCACAGAATAAGGCACAGTTTACATGCATTTGATAAATACTGTAATGATGAAGTGTCTCTGTGGTCTGAGACCCAAATGAATTTGGTCTCTACTTTTGCCATAAATGGCTGCAAAAAAGGCCTTAACCCAGTTAAATGAGATGGCTTGCTGGCTGGCAAAACAGACAAATGCCACTAGCTCTGCTTTATCAAACCTATTAATGGATGTTGATAGTGTAAGGCACGTTACTTTGCAAAATAGAGCTGCAATAGATTTTTTACTTTTAGCACAAGGTCATGGCTGTGAAGATTTTGATGGAATGTGTTGCATGAACCTTTCTGATCACTTGGAATCTATCCATAAAAGCATACAACAGCTGAAGGATAGTGTGTTTAAACTAAGAGTAGAATCTGGATCTTGGCTAGACAACCTGTTTAGTGGCTGGGGTTTAGCTCCCTGGCTAATGGATTTCTTTAAGATAGGTATGTATGTGGTGATTTTGATAATAATTATATTAATCGTGATACCTTGCTTGCTCAAATGTGTGCAGAGATTAATTAATAAGACCATTAAAGGAGTGGTTTTGGTTTACACAGAAGGGGGAGATATTGGGGTGCACGAGACAGAGAGTACCTTGGACCTTATTAGCATAAGAGAATTGATAGATAAAATGCCTTGGCAAAAGCAAACAGAACTTTGAAAATTAGATCTAGATAGCAAGAAGATTTAATTCGACTGGTTTACCGGAAAAAGGAAATCCTATTAAACTCTGCAAGCAAGAGATGTTGTTATATGCATAAGTTAGTTTATGTGATTTCAACCTAATCATTGTAGTACACATTACTAGTCTCCCTGAAATAGTATATAGGTGCTTGTATCCCACAATAAAATCAGATTCTGATCACCAAGTCATAATAAAGCCTCTGATTTGGCCTTATCATAAAGCAGAGCAATAGGGCTCAGGAGCTCAGTCCCTGAGTAGGGACCGGGTGCCCGAAGCTAGCTCGCTCATGCCAACACCGCGGGGCTACCATCTAGCAAGCATGGTGATTATCAGCTCTATAGTGATTAGCAAGCTCTCAGGATTTCAGCTTTGCTTGCTAGGTAGTGGTGCCCTGGGCTTGAGGCTGCAGCAGACGGAGAGAGAGGAGAAGGAGGAGGCGCAGGCTGTTCCACAGAGATGGCTTTATTTGGGGAGGTCTGTGAAGGGTCCCTGCTCTTCTTATTTCTCCACTAACGGGGTACGGTATGCTTCTTTTATAGGGTTGGAAAGGATCCAAGCTTGACCAATGGTAAGGGGTTAACATGACATTGCCTTATAGGGTTACAGAGATAGGTTAAGGGCGGAGGACAGGGAAACAGGAATTTTCTTTTGCTGTTTCAGCATTCCTATTGTTCATATTCTCCATGGTGCTATTCCTAAATCTATGGGGTTTACTACAACTCCACTTTCTGTTTTTACAAAAAAGGTGTTCACTATAGTTCTTTTGAAACAG
Source organism: Agelaius phoeniceus (assembly GCF_051311805.1). Lineage (NCBI taxonomy): Eukaryota > Metazoa > Chordata > Aves > Passeriformes > Icteridae > Agelaius > Agelaius phoeniceus. Next base: position 21,994,928 of record NC_135301.1, read on the forward strand.
TGAACAAGGCACGAGAGCATAGCTAACACAATAACAACTACAAGGAGAATCAACAACATTCCCTTAACCAAGGATGCAGCCCATCCTGTTAATCCCCATTGCCCAAAAAGTTCATTGACCCAGTCTGGGATTCTTTCTACTTTCAAGTCCTTCACGAGATCTTTCAGTTTCTGGATGTTCACATGGATGGATTCTGAGCGTGAAGAGAGGTTGAAACAGCACATCCCTTCAAAGTCTTCACAGCCGTGTCCATGGGAAAGCAGCAGGAAGTCAATTGCTGCTCGATTTTGGAGTGAAGCCTGTCTTGTGGTTTCTTCTTCCTTTAAGAGATCAGTCAAGGCTGCAGATGTAGCGTTAGCTTGTTTACTGAGCCAGCACCCAAGGTGATTGATTTCACCAAGGGCTTTAGCTGCAGCTACCCAGGGTAAGAACAGGGAGACAGCAATCTTTTTTGGTTTGTTCCAATCGTATAATTTAGGATCACAATTTTCATCAAATTCAGTGTAGGACCTTTTTTAGCGTTTTGATTCGCTTTCTTTTTTCCAATTATGTAACAGGGTGATGTTTGGAGTAAGGGTAGAAAGTTTTCCAAGTGTACAGGGACCTCCCTGGAGTTGGGAAGGGAACCCCAGACATACTCTGTCACCACAGATGAGAAACATTCCCTTGGGTAATACTTTGGGATGGAGAGAGGACACAGAAATCACATGAGCCGTGTAATTGCACCAATCGTGAGAGTTATAGGCTTTGTTAATTGGTGATATCGCTTTTCGATATGTGTTTTTGTTCTGGTCAATTTCTGGCCAATTGTTTTTTGGACGTTTAAAGTAAAATTTGACACAGTATGTGGCCTTGGAGGACCCCAACAGATCTAATTCTTGGGGTTCCTCTTGAGCAGCTGGCAGAATTTTTGTCCACTCGTCCCAAGTATCAGCCACATTGGGTCTCTTACCTGTGGTGCGGAGAAGCTCTGAGTTATAGACAGGCCAGTCATCTGCTACAAAGGGAATTCCTACTAGACATGTGGAAAGTGGATTATCAATGCTTCCCATGGACAAGCACATGTTGTCCTTTTTTAATGTTTTTGCTAAGGTTACCCAAACATTATGGCTAGGCTGTGGGCTAATCCAGCCGAAGGCACGCGGTATGGTGAAGAACATCCAGGCAGCAGTGAGGACAGCAGCAACGGAGATATTTTTCATCTTTGGGCAGGAATAGGGCTTCTGATAGGGAATATAAGCAGAATTTGTTATCTTTATGATGAGAGTGTTTTCTGCCTTGTTCTTTTCGTGTTCCCCTCCTCCCCCCCTTTTTCTTTTAATTTCTAAGCTACACTAAGGGAGGAGGAGTGGGTAGAAGGTTAAGGGGTTTTAAAAAGTTAGGGAGAGGAAATAACAGGGGTTTTTTTGTGTTTTTTTGTTTGTTTTTTTTTTTTTTGTTTTTAAATACAAAAAAACAGTGTAACAACACATAATTCAGAGAACACTTTTGTGTTAAGGCTATCTATGGCCTGATGCAGCAGACTGTTGTTTAGCTCTCAGTTTTGTCTGCTGTCTTGTAATGGGGCGGTCTGTTCTTGTGTTTGTGGGTATTCGGCGACGTCTTCGTCTCCAGGCAGAGCTGGTTTGGTTTTGAGGTGGTCTTGTGTTTGCCTCAGGAGAGTTCTTGTCCCCGTTTGCAGGAGTAGTGTTCGCAGTGCCTAAGTATGGCTTTATGTTTTTTCCTGGGTACCACCTCGGACCAGATGGTAGTAGCACGCACGCATATCCTCTACCCCAGGTAATCAGCTAGAAAGGCCCAGAAATTTGGTGTGTTTCAGGGTCCTTCACGAGCACAAGTGGTTTCTCAGTGACCTTTGCTTGGGTCGTATTTGCAAAGTGGCGAAGTATTGGTGGATCAGGCTCTGATGCTGTACAGTTCAGGAAGTTGATGACATAGAGAGCCTTGCAAAGTCTTTCCACTGGAGATGTGATTCTCGTGTCTCTGTTCTGTTGATCGAGGACTCTTTTGAGGGTTTGATGTGTCCTTTCCACGATGGATTGTCCTGTGGGGTTTACAGGTATGCCGGTCTTGTGTGCTATTCCTCATTCATTGAAGAACTCCTTCAACTTGCGTGAAGTGTAGGCTGGTCCATTATCTAATTTAATCTCTTTTGGTACACCAAGGGCGGCAAAAGTGAGGAGAAAGTGTTTTATTGTGTGCATGGTATTTTCTCCTGCATGTGATGATGCAAATACTGCTCCTGAAAACGTGTCGACTGATACATGCATGTATTTTGACCTTCCAAAAGGTGTGAAGTGAGTTACATCTGTCTGCCACAGCTGGCAGCTATTCAGACCTCGGGGATTGACTCCCGTCCCCATAGATGGTATCTGATAGTTCTGACAGTTCAGACACGTAGCCACGATAGCCTTTGCCTGATCTTTTGAGAGCTTAAACATTCTCATAAGGGCAGGAAAATTTTGATGAAAAAACGCGTGTGACAACTTTGCTTGGGCAAAGATGTTAGGAACATTAGCAGTTTCTGCTGCCATTGCTAATGCATCCGCTTTCCTGTTGCCTTCTGCAGCAAAACCTGGGAGGTCCGTGTGTGACCTCACATGCATTATATGGTAAGGTTGCTTTCTGTGGGAGATTAGGTATATTAATTTAGAGAGCAGTTAGTACAACTTTGGATTAGAGACCTCTTTGAGAAGAGCATGTTCTGCTCTCATCGCTATCCCAGTGACATAAGCTGAATCTGTAACCAGATTGAAAGGCTCGTTTTTAAATTTTTCAAAGGCTCTGACAACAGCTGCTAATTCTGCGATCTGTGGAGATCCCTCCACTATTTGTGTGTCAGAGTGCCAATCTTGTGTTTGGGGGTCTCTCCATGTAACCACCGACTTGTGGGAAGACCCTGAGCCATCTGTAAAGAGGGTTAGAGCCTTGAGAGGTTTTCTACTTTGGATTCATTTTGGAATCAAATGGAAGGTTACATCAGGGTTAAAAAGTTTGTGTTTTGGGATCTTAACTGAAGTTTGGCCCGTGTAGCTATCCAGGGCAAACTGGAGGCTTTCATTGGTCTGGATCAAATCCTCAAAGTCTGTAAGAGTTATTGGTAAGTATATGCATTCGAACTCACAACCTGAAAGAGAGCAAAGGCAAGTCCTAGCCTTTTTTATTAAATGTGCTATGACCTCCTGGTAGGTGGTAAGTGTCTTTGTGGGCTGGCTACTTGTAAAGACCCATTCCAGTATCAGCAAAGGGTCTCAAAGCTGGGAGTCCCATTGGAAAATCAGTCCATGGAATCGAGGTGCTTTTCCCAGGATGATGACCTGGAAAGGCAGGCTGGGCTCGAAGCGATGGGCTTTGTGTGAAGACAGGGCTTCCTGGACTTTGGTGATGGCACCTCTGGCTTCTTCTGTGAGAGTGCAAGGAGAGTCCAGGTCCTTGGGTCAATGAAGAAGGTTGAACAAGGGAGCAAGGTTCTCTGTTGTAATTCCTAGCAGTGGACGTACCCAGTTGATGGATCTGCACAGGCTGTGTAAGTCCCTGAGGGTTTTTGGGTCGTCATTTATGGTGATCTGCTGAGGTACGATGGTCCTTTCCCGGATCTGGACTCCAAGGTAAGTCCATGGCTTGGTGTACTGTATTTTGTCCTCACAAATCTCCATTCCTGCCTTTTCTATGGTTTTGATAGTCTTTTTAATTGTTTTGGTCCAAGGAAGCTTTATCTGAAGCATACACCAGGATGTCATCCATATAGTGATGGATGATAGCATCGGGGAATGATTTCTGAATGGGAGACAGGATGTGAGCCACGTACCACTGGCAAATAGTGGGCGAGTTTTTCAGGCCTTGAGGAAGATAATGTCGATGATATCTTTTGAGCGGGGCCTCCTTGTTAAGAGAGGGAACGGAAAAAGCAAACTGTGGAGCATCCTCAGGGTGCAGAGGAATGCTGAAGAAACAGTCCTTAATGTCTATGATAGCAAGTGTCCAGTCTCTAGGCAGCATCGATGGGGAGGGCAGGCCAGGCTGGAGAGGGCCCATGTCCTCGATGACCTCGTTGATTCTGCGAAGGTCGTGGAGGAGCCTCCACCTGTTTGTCCCAGGCTTTGGTAGAACAAAGACTGGAGAGTTCCAAGGGCTGTCGGACTCCACTATGTGGCCTTTTGCGAGCTGTTCTTCCACGAGGGTGTTTAGAGCGCGCAGCTTGGCTTTAGAGAGGGGCCACTGTTCAATCCAGATCGGCTTGTGATTTTTCCAGGTGAGACGAGGTGTTTCTGGCAGCGTGCTTAGCTCAGTGGCCCCGATTAGAAATCCTGAGTGGGAATACATAGGGAAGCTCCCCACTGGGATAGAATGTCTCTGCCCCAAAGGGTGATGGGGGCCCTTACCACGAATGGACGAATGGTTGCCAGCTTGCCTTCAGGCCCTTCCACGAGGATGTTGTTCTTGCTTCTCATGGACACTGTAGCTCCACCAATCCCTGAAATCATGCCTGCAACAGGTTGTAGATCCCAGTGTGCTGGCCATTCTGAGCGGGCGATGATGGTCACATCAGCACCGGTGTCCAGCATCCCTGGCAGGTGGGTCTTCTCGCCTTTGCAGGTGAGGCCACACTCGATGGTAGGCTTGGATGGTCCCATGACTTGTGCCCACATAGCTGTAGGGTTGAGAGGAATCTGTTCCCTGTGATCCTTTGGGAGTAAAAAGGCTTGTGCTATTGGAGTTCCCTTTGAAAGAAAAAATGGTGAGTCTATGCAGTATACCTGGATGAGAATCTCTTGTCCTGGCTGCGCTGTCAGCACTTCTGGAACAACGAAGATCTCCTTTGGGCTATTAAGAGAGTCACCTATAATTAAAATGTCCGAAGGACCACCTTTTGGGCCATATTTGCCTGTGGGAACACGGTGAACATTCTCATTGTTAAAGTCAATGGACAAAGCAGTTACCAATTGCCAGCGGGTTCCCATCTGGGTTGCCCCGTGGGTTGTATGCTCTTCTTGTGGTCCGGAACCTCCTGGGATGGTGCGGGGTTGGGTCTGGGTGGCCTTTGATTTGTTGTCAGCGCCCGGGGCTCGACCGGGCGGTGCAAGGAGTTTAACGGATGCTGCTGGCAGTGCTGCTGATTCTGGGGTCTTTGGTAATTGTTACGGTGGTATCAGGGGGGTGATCTCTCTGGGCAATCCTTTATGTAATGTCCAAGATCCCCACAGTGATAGCATTTAGCTTGGTCTTTAGAAGCTATTACTGCATATGCCCCAGAAACTCCTTCAGCAATACCCTTAGCAACTGCTTGGGGGAAGGGGGGCTGGGCAGGGTGGTGGTGTGGGCATGGGGGGAGTGGGGGTGAGCAGGCAGTGGTACCGGTCCGGGGTGCCACGGTTACAGGGTGGTGTGGTGGGACTATGCTTGTGTGAGGTCTTCCTGCTGTGGCAGGCAGGGAGCAGGGGGAGGGGCCGGGGATGGACACAGGCTCGGGAGTGGCGGGAGTGTGGCTCGGGGAGCCGTCAGGAGGGGCCGGGCCGGTCGGAGCCAGGGTGAGGGGAGCGGGGGCGGCAGGCACGGCGATGGGAGGAGTCGTGGGGGAGACCAGCGCGGGGGTGGGGGGGTACGCAGCGGAGGGGGGCAGAGCCGATGCAGCGGTGGAGAAGGCGGTAGAGGCAGGAAAAGGGACCCCCGGGACTGGAAGCAAGGAGGAAGCCGAGCCGGGGGTAGGGGGGATGTGTGGAGTTACAGATAAGACAGGATCCGCAGAGTTAGGCAGCGCAGGTCCCACAGGGGTGGAGGATGTGGTGGGGGGGAACCGTGGTGGGCAGTGTAACCTCTGCTTTAGGAGTAACGGAGGCGAGAGGGACTTTAGGACCTAAGGGGTGATGTGAGATATGCAAGTGACATTCCTCTGAGTCCTTATCAATCTCATTAGTTTTTGAAGAGGAAGTGTCTGTTACCTGCAAGATTTTTTCTCTGTTAAATCTTTGAACGGTTTTAGTTATTATATGGAATAAAGGCAAATAATTAGTTACAGAGAAATCCTGGTTTGTTTGGGAGATATATATTGTGTTTCTGATCATATCCCAAAAAATAATTTTCAATGACTGTTTTCTCTCAGTATCAGGGTATTGCGAAATAATCCAAGTTACAAATTTTTTAAGGTTAATTTTTGAGAGCTTGCCTTTAGAAAAGGAGAAGTTGTTAGCAGATAAGATTTCTAAAATAGTTAAATATATCTCTCTCTCAGTTTTACTTAGTTTTAATGTACTAAAAATTGTACCCATGTTAATGGTTAGCCCTTCCAGCAGAAAAAACTCAAAAAAAAAAGGAAAAAAAAAAACGAAAAAAGTTTTAGAGCCCCGAAGTTATGCGTGCAATATTAGCTAATACTTACAGTACCTGGGGTCCAAGACCTGTGGAAGGGGTCTGCTGACGTCAGTTCTCCTCAGAACTTTCTCTCGTTCAGATGTAAGTTTTGAGTGTCGAACTGACCCTCCTGAGGATAGGATTTTCTAAAACGAAAAGTCCCTTCACAGAAGGAGCGGCTTCCCGAACAGGCAATCACAGAAAACCCCGGGGGGCTTCGTTGCTCAACCAACGGATATCGCCTCTGGGCGGGGTCCGTAGTCGTTGGGCCGCCACTTTAATAAAGCCTCAGATTTGGCCTTATCATAAAGCAGAGCAATAGGGCTCAGGAGCTCAGTCCCTGAGTAGGGACCGGGTACCCAAAGCTATCTCGCTCATGCCAACGCCCGCGGGGCTACCATCTAGCAAGCATGGTGATTATCAGCTCTATAGTGATTGCAAGCTCTCAGGATTTCAGCTTTGCTTGCTAGGTAGTGGTGCCCCGGGCTTTAGGCTGCAGCAGACGGAGAGAGAGGAGAAGGAGAAGGTGCAGGCTGTTCCACGGAGATGGCTTTATTTGGGGAGGTCCGTGAAGGGTCTCTGCTCTTCTTCTTTCTCCACTAACAGGGTACAGTATGCTTCTTTTATAGGGTTGGAAAGGATCCAAGCTTGACCAATGGTAAGGGGTTAACATGACATTGCCTTATAGGGTTACAGAGATAGGTTAAGGGCAGAGGACAGGGAAACAGGAATTTTCTTTTGCTGTTTCAGCATTCCTATTGTTCATATTCTCCATGGTGCTATTCCTAAATCTATGGGGTTTACTACAAAGTCAGTCTCCCCGTCTCTCTCCATTGCCGACAATCCACGCTGCAGCAGTTTGAGGGGGACCGTTTCTCGTTGGATGGACTGATGTTGGAGAAGTTTGCAGAGACCTGTCTCCTGTGGGAGGGACCCCACGGTGCAGCAGGGGAACAACTCCTCTCCCTAAGCAGTGGGAGAAGCCACAGCTGATGAACTGAAAATAACCCCCATTCTATCTCCTTGTGCTGCTGGGGTAGGAGGTAGAGCTGGAAGCAGGAAGGGGTGGGGGGAAGGTGTTTACAAGGGTTTTATTTTACTTCTCATTATCCTGGTCTGATTTTCTTAGTAATAAATTCACTTCATATCTCTAATTCAAGCCTGTTTTGCCCATGATTGTATTTTGTGAGCCATCTCTCCCAGTCCTTAGTTCAACCCACGAACACTTTGTTAAATTTCCTCTTCTCTGTCCAGCTCCAGAGGGGAGTGAGTGAGCAGCTTTCGTGAGTGCCTGGCATCTGGCCAGTGTCAAGCCAAACAGCTGTAAAGTGAGCCATTGAGGAAGAAGACTAGCATGGCTGAACAGGGAGCTTTCTCTGTGACTCAGGGAAAAAAAGAGTTTATGACCTTTGGGAGAAGGGTCAGGCAACTCAGGAAGAGTACAAGGATGTCATTAGGTCCTGCAGAGAGGGAATTAGAAAGGCAAAAGCCCAGCTAGATCTCAATCTGGTTACTGTTGTAAAAGACAATAAAAAGTGTTTTTACAAACGCATTAACAACAAAAGGAAAGCCAAGGTGTCGGGTCGGCGGAGGAAAAGCAGCACACAATATGCGTGATCAGCAAATCCCAAAGTTTATTGATAGCTCACACATATTTATATTGGTGTTAATGAAGCTTATACATATTACAAAGCTGAGCTCATTATTGGTTAAACACACATAAATCAACCACACCTACTTCTATACTCAAACAATTATTTTGTTTCTACATCTACATTCCTGTGGCTATTCTACCAAGGCTATCTTCATTTTTCTGGCAAAAGATTCTCTCCCCCATCTTCATGTTGCAGCAAGGTCACCATGACTCTTGTCAGTGATTGGACACTGACTACTTAATCCCCAGCTTGTCTCCTTGAAACTTATCCAACGGTATCATGTCAAAGTGACCTTTCTCAGCTAGCCAATTATCCACAAAGCTCTCCACACCAAGGAAAATCTCCATCCTTTATGGGATGCAGAGAAGAACACTCACCAAGCGTGGCAGCTGCTCTCTGGCCAAAGACAGCAACAGGCACAACTTTCCCAGGCATTGTCCTGGGGAAGGCTGTGAGATCAGAGAAAAGAATGATAAATAATTCTTATCTTCATTTGCTGCACCTGTTGTTGTGAACATGTGGAATGTGTTATGGAGATTTGTTTACCAAAGGGTGGTTTCTTAATTAGCCAATGGTGATAGTGTTTTGATTAATTGACCAATCAGGTCTGTCTGTATTGGACTGTCTGTAAGGGCGATGAGTTTCTTAATATGCATAGTATAGTATAATAAAGTGACTGATCAGCCTTCTGGAATCATGGAGTCAATGCTAATTATTACCCAGCTGGGGACATCGTGCTATGACAACCAAGGCTGAGGAAAAGGCTGAGGTACTTAATTCTTTCTTTCACAGAATCACTAGGTTAGAAGAGACCTTCAAGATCATCGAGTCCAACCCATGTCCTAACGCCTCAACAATGCCATGGCGCCAAGTGCCACATCCAATCTTTTCTTAAACACATCCGGGGATGGTGACTCCACCACCTCCCCAGGCAGACCATTCCAGTACTTTACCACTGTTTCCATAAAAAACTTTTTCCTAATATCTAACCTATATTTCTCTTGGCGCAGCTTAAGACTGTGTCCTCTTGTTCTGTCAGTTGCTGCCTGGTGAAAGAGACCAACCCCCACCTGACTACAACCACCTTTCAGGAAGTTGTAGAAAGTGATAAGGTCACCTCTGAGTCTCCTTTTCTCCAGGCTAAACAACCCCAGCTCCCTCAGTTGTTCCTCATAGGGCTTGTGTTCTAAGCTACTCACCAGCCTTTGTTGCCCTCCTCTGGATGCGCTCAAGCGTCTCAACATCCTTCCTAAACTCAGGGGCCCAGAACTGGACACAGTACTCAAGGTGTGGCCTCACCAGTGCCAAGTACAGGGGATGAATGACTTCCCTGCTCCTGCTGGCCACACTATTCCTGATACAGGACAGGATGCCATTGGCCTTCTTGGCCACCAGGGCACACTGCTGGCTCATGTTCAGTTGGCTGTCAACCAGTACTCCCAGGTCCCTTTCCGCCTGGGTACTGTCCAGCCACACCATCCCCAGCCTATGGTGTTGTAGGGAATTATTGTGGCCAAAATGCAGGACTCGGCACTTGGACTTATTAAACGTCATCTTATTGGACTCTGCCCATCCATCCAGGTCTCTCTGCAGAGCCCTCCTACCTTCCAACAGATCGACACACGCTCCCAGCTTGGTGTCATCCACAAATTTACTTATGAAAGACTCAATACCCTCATCCATGTCATCAATAATAATATTGAACAAAACTGGCCCCAGCACAGACCCTTGAGGAACACCACTAGTGACTGGCTGCCAGCTGAATGCAGCACCATTCATCACCACTCTCTGGGCCTGGCCATCCAGCCAGTTTTTAACCCAGCAAAGAGTGCTCCTGTCCAAGCCCTGGGCTGCCAGCTTTTCCAAGAGGATGCTGGGGAAGATAGTGTCAAAAGCCTGGCAGAAGTCCAAATAGACAACATCCACAGCCTTTCCCACATCCACCAGGTGGGTCACCTGGTCATAAAAGGAGACCAGGTTGGTCAAACACAACCTCCCCCTCCTGAACCCATGCTGGCTGGGTCTGATACCCCGGCAATCCTGTAAGTGCTGCATGATGGAACTCAAAATAGACTGTTCCATTACCTTACCGGGTACCGAGGTCAGACTGACTGGTCTATCATTTCCAGGATCCTCCTTCCTACCCTTTTCGTGAATGGGCATCAGACTGGCCAGCTTCCAGTCATCTGGAACCCCACCAGTAAATGATGGAGACTGGCTTTGCAAGCTCATCTGCCAGCACCCTCATCACCTGGGATGGATCCCATCTGATCCCATAGATTTATGAATATGCAAATGTTGCAGTTCTTTTGAGGGGGTCCCTGGGGAGTCCCCAGGGGGCCGCCTAAGCTGTATGTTTGCTGGTAGCAGCAGGCAGGCAAGGAGACTCCACAGGGCTTCTGAGGGTGCTAACTAGATGAGGGTTTATTGGGGGTTCCACCCCCGGGAGCAGCATGGTTTCTGAGGGAGAAGAGGGGAAGGGGGAGAGAGGGAGAGCCTAGGGAGAAAGGGGCCAAGAGAGACTCTGTGGTCTCCCCCCACAGCTTAACAGGAAGATTCAAAGTGGGTGTGGAATAAGACTTGGGCCAATGGGATTACAGATACATGATACTTCAGGGGAGGATCACAGGCTTGGAATAAACCTTACAGTTTCGAGGGGTGAGACAGAGCATACCATTTAACTAAAATGTAACACCACATCCAAGCAGCTCAGCAGTTCTCTGACTGCTTCCTCCTGGATAATAGGGGGACCATTCTGCTCCCTGACACCATCTACCAATTCAGGAAAACAGTTGTCCTGAGGACAAGCCATCTTCCCACTAAAGACTGAGGCAACGAAGGCATTAAGCACTTCTGCCTTCTCCTCATCTGCAGTTACTAAGTTCCCTCCTTCATCCAATAAAGAACAAAGGTTCGTCTTACTCTTCCTTTTCCCATTAATATATTTGTAAAAACATTTTTTATTATCCTTCACACAACTTGCCAAATTAAGTTCTTACTGAGCTTTGACCTCTACAATATTTTTTCTACATGCTATTGCAACCCCCTTAAATATTTCTGGAGACATCTGACCCTCCTTCCAAAGATGATACATCCTCTTTTTATTCCTACGTTCCTCCAAAATCTCCTTGCCCATCCAGTCTGGACATTTGTGTTGACGACTCATCTTTGGGCACACAGGGACAGTCTGTTCCTGTGCCCTCAAGATCTGTTTTGAAGTATGCCCACCCTTTCTCGAATCCTGTGTTTTTAAGGGCTGCTTCCCAAGGAACTCTCTGAATAAATCTCTTGAATAGGCTAAAGTCTGCCCTCGTAAAGTCCAGTGTGAAAGTTTTATTGATGCCCCTTCTTATTTCACCAAATATTGAAAAATATAATTTCATGATCACTGTGACCTAGATGGCCTCCAACCACCACATCTCCCACCAGCCCATCTCTATTTTCAACAATAGGTCTAACATAGTCCCTCCCCTGGTGGGCTCACTCACCAGCTGTGACAAAAAGTTGTCCTCCACACACTCTAAGAACTTCCTGGACTGTCTCTTTTCTGCTGTGTTAAGTTCCCAGCAGATGTCTGGTAGGTTAAAGTCACCTACAAGAACAAGGGCTGGTGATCCTGAAACATCCTCCAGCTGCTTTTAAAATAAGTTATCCACCTCTTCTCCCCGGTTGCATGGTCGATAACAGACTCCCAGCAGGATGTCAGCCTTGTTGGCCTTCCCCTTAATTCTTACCCATAGGCATTCAACTCCATCTTCATAACTTTCAATACCTATGGCATCAAAAGCCTCCTTAATATAAAGGGCTACCCCTCCACCTCCTCTCCCTTTCCTGTCTCTTCTGAAGAGCTTGTAGCCATCCAGTGCAGTGCTCCAGCTATGTGAGTCATTCCACCATGTTTCCGTGATGGTAACTACACCATAGTTTTGATGCTGTACCATGGCTTCCAGCTCTTCGTGGTTGTTATCCATGCTGCATGCATTAGTATACATGCTCTTGAGCTGGGCTGCTGATTTCACCCCTGACTCTGGCTCACCACCCTTGGGCTTGCTTCTGGAGAGCCCAATTGCATCCTCTTCCCCTTTCAAACCTAGTTTAAAGCCCTCTCAGTGAGCTAAAATCCTTCTGCTCTTAACAGAGAGATGGACTCCATCCAGTTCCAGCAGGCCAGGTGCTGTGAAAATTGCCCCATGATCAAAGAACCCAAAATTCCACTGATGACATCAACCCTTGAGCCACTTGCTGATACACGTTGGCTCTCCTGTTCCTTTCATCATTTGTCTGCCACCGCAGGGCCTGAGCAAAACACTATCTGTACTGCTACCCTATCAACCACTTGACCCAGTGCTCTGAAGTCCCTTTTAATTGCCCTGGTGCTCTTCTTTTCAGTCTTGTCACTGCCAGCCTGGAGTATCAATAATGGGTAATAATCAGAGGGCTGTATCAGCCCAGGTAGTCTCTCAGTAATATCCCATTCCTGAGCCCCAGGGAGGCAACAGACCTCCCTGTTGGATGGGTCCAGTCGACACACAGGGCTCTCTGTTTCCCTCAGAAGGGAGTCACCCACTACCACTTATCAATGCAGGACAACCCCCAGCCAGGGAATAATGTGCAATGACTCCATGATTCAGAAGGCTGAACAAATGCTTTATTAAGCTATACTATGTTGTAGTAAACCCCATAGATTTAGGAAAAGCACCATGGAGAATATGAACAATAGGAATGCTGAAACAGCAAAAGAAAATTCCTGTTTCCCTGTCCTCTGCCCTTAACCTATCTCTGTAACCCTATAAGGCAATGTCACGTTAACCCCTTACCATTGGTCAAGCTTGGATCCTTTCCAACCCTATAAAAGAAGCATACTGTACCCCATTAGTGGAGAAATAAGAAGAGCAGGGACCCTTCACGGACCTCCCCAAATAAAGCCATCTCCGTGGAACAGCCTGCACCTTCTCCTTCTCCTCTCTCTCCGTCTGCTGCAGCCTAAAGCCCGGGGCACCACTACCTAGCAAGCAAAGCTGAAATCCTGAGAGCTTGCAATCACTATAGAGCTGATAATCACCATGCTTGCTAGATGGTAGCCCCGCAGCGTTGGCATGAGCGAGCTAGCTTCGGGCACCCGGTCCCTACTCAGGGACTGAGCTCCTGAGCCCTATTGCTCTGCTTTATGATAAGGCCAAATCTGAGGCTTTATTATTACGTTACATTACTACTATAAAACTATATCACACTAACGAAAAACCCGTGACCCTTTCTGACAGTCACAACACAGCTTTGACCTAATTGGTCAATCGATCCAAACAATCATCACCAGAGTCCAATTAACAAATCCCTTTTGTTACACAATCTCCATAACACATTCCACATGTGCCAAACAACAGGCGCAGCAAATAGAGATAAGAATTGTTTTCTCTCTCTGAGCTTTCTCACTGCCTTCCCCAGGAAAAATCCTGTCAGAGAGAATTATGTCTCTCTCTGTTCAAAGAGTATGTGAATACCACAACCACTACCCTTCTTTTCTTTTTAATGCTAGAGGTAGTAATCTGTTTGACAGACAAAGTGTAATTGGAAGGCTTACTGGGCAGATTATTTTCTTCTGTGTCATCTGGTTGACCCTCCTCATCCAGGGCTTCATACCTATTCTGAAGTGGCACCTGGGTAGGTGATGGGAGTTGGGAGGAATTTTTATTACCTCCCCGAGTAAGGACCACTTTCCACTCCCTTTCATCCACCAGGTGTCCTCCTATTGCCTGATGGTAGGACGCATGGGAGTCCTCTGACTCCTGGTGGGCTTCTCTCAGGGATGGAAAGGTAAAACTCCACCAGTCTATTTCCCTTTAACTTTCTCTAATGCTCCTTAGTCTTTCTACTTCCTCCTTAAGCTCGGCCACCAGCAAAAGGAGATAATTCACCCGTTTGCACCACAGGCAGGTGTCTTTTGCAATGTCCCCTGGTACTACTGACAAGCTCAAACACTCCTCACAGGAAGGGGTCTGGACAAATGCTTCCTTCTTTGAAGGTTCTGTTTGGCTAGGTACATATTTACTAGCTGTAGATTTTGATTGTGTAATGACCATTGCTGAAAAAAACCCAAACCAACCAAATTTCAACACAAAACAAACTAAAAACCCCACTAGCAGGCAGATGCCTGCAACCCTGCCTGCTTGCTCTGCCTGTGCCAACTGCTGCACAAACTGCTGTGCCACGTCCTCAGAGACATGTCACACCCCTGTTCACCACACTCTGGGTTGCCACACTCCCTAGAGCACTTTTTTAATCACACCACCACTGGCCAGAGGAAACCTCGCACTGTGCCTACACCTGAGTAGCTTTCCTGCTGCACAATGGCTTCCAGCTCCTCCTGGTTTTTGTCCATACTGCTGCATTGCTGTTAGATGCCCTTCAGCTGGGCTATCGATTTCACCCTCGACACTGGCCTGCTGCCCATAGGCTTGTCTCTGGCGAGCCTGGTTTTGTCCCCTTCCCCCTTCAAACCTTGTTTAGAGCCCTCTCAATCAGCCCTGCCAATTCACAGGCTAGAAGCCTTTTCCTCCTTTTAGACAGGTGAACACCATCAGTCTCCAGCAGGCTCAATGCCATATAAACTGCCCCATGATCAAAAAAGCCAAAATTCCACCAATGGCACCAGTCTTCAAGTTGCATGTTTTTCAGGTGTGTTCCCCTGTTCCTTTCAGTATTCTTCCCTCTAGCAAAGGGATTGAGGAAAACAGCTCCTGAATATCTGTCCCTTCAACTAGTCACTCCAGTGCCATGAAGTCTCTTTTGATTGCCCTTGGACTTCTCTCTTTGAGCTCATCATTGCCAACCTATAGCCAACAGTGGGTAATAATCAGAGGTTAGTGATGTGACATAGAAATGTGCCCCAAGCTGTTTGATCCCTGGGTGGTCAGGCATGTGGGAGGACTTGGGCAGATGCCTGTAACTCTTATCACCTCCAGTAGCCTGGGATTTTATGCCTGAACAGATATGTAATCCTATGGAATTGGTATACCACTTACTTTACAGAAGGGTGACCCTGTGAGATCCAGTAACTCCTAACATTGCTTTGGGGCTTGACCTATGCCTCTCAAGCTTCTTTCCAGCACCATCAGAGGAGCAGGGGAAGGAAGGTCTCTGCATCTGAGGACAACATGGCTGAGACAGCAACCCGAACACCAGCTATAGTCATTTCCCCAGTAGTCAAAAAACCCCCAATGGATGCAGAGGTTGATGAGTCCATCCAATCTGTTAGAAAGGGAGGAGGAGGAAGAGGAAGATGAAGCAGAAGAGGAAGAGGAGGAGGAGGAGGAAGAACCCCAGGTGCACATGGCATGGCACTCTAGGATTCCTCATGTGTGACCAGGAGGAGGATATATGAAAGTGGGATGGTGTGTCTTCCTCAAAGCTATAAGCTGGTATATGTGAACTGCAGGGGAAGACATCTGCTAAGGCTGACACACTCTGGTTGCTACTAAGAGATTGGAAGGAAAGCAGCAATCCCCCAGATTGCCTCTCCTCCTGATCTTGGTGATGGGACTTCTGGTCTGATACTGCAGGATTCAGATAGTAAATATTCTGACCAGGAAGAAATGAAAACAATAATAGGATTTCCTGGACTCTGTGGATTCGATGATCTGGCACATCATATCCACAGGAGTATATGGCTCTAGTGTACACTGGTACACAGTATACCCTAATGCCATCCAGGTACAAGGGATCAGAACTTACCTGGATTTTGGGAGTGGCAGGATGATCCCATTAATTGTCTCTGTCTAGGTAAGCTGTTAAGATAGAAGTGACAGTGTCTTTTCTCTTCTCCATGACTCATCCCTGATAACTCCCTATCTCCACTAATGAGCCATCTAGATCTCTAAGCATGACTCATAGAATTACATCATTGTGGAAGTTTGCAGGCAGCCCCAGCATGGGAAGAGACGAGAATCTTGACTCCATGTTTCAGAAGGCTAATTTATTATTTTATGATACATATATTATATTAAAAGAAAAAGATATATTAAAACTATACTAAAAGAATAGAAGAAAGGATTTCATCAGAAGGCTTGAAAGAGAAGCAAGTGGAACAATAACAAAAGCTTGTGACTCCCAGAGAGTCCAAGCTAGCTGACTGTGATTGCCCATTAATTAGAAACAACCAACATGGGCCAATCAAAGATGCACCTGTTGCATTCCACAGCAGCAGATAATTATTGTTTACATTTTGTTCCTGACGCCTCTCAGCTTCTCAGGAGAAAAATCCTGGCAAAGGGATTTTTCAGAAAATGTCTGTGACATGTCACCCTTTTTATTTAAATTAAATTAAAAAGAAATGTGTTTGTAATTTCATCTGCTGGGCCCATGCAGAAGAGAGAACAAACACTTGAGAGGTTATCTGTTGCCAATCAAAACCTCAATCGAGTGCTGATGTGGAATGATCAAGGAAATTCTTCACCTGTAGAACATCAAATTCTCTCATATCACTAAAACAATCTTACAATATAAGAAAATGCAAAAACAATGCAAAGAAAGTTCATTGCTTCAAGTCCAAACAGCTGAGTTTCAGGAGAAAGTCCATGGACTGGAGATGTTTCTCTTTGACATCTCTGGAAGTCCCTTTTGGTCCTGAAACAGGCTTGCAGAATCCTGAAACAACAAATTGCTAAAGAAAATCCATCAATAGTTATCAAAATCCATTGACAGTTATCAAACAATTTTGAGAAAATTTCTGGAATGTCCTGGCCACAGCCCTTAATTGAACCACTTGGGCTAAGGCTAATTTTTGGCTTTTCAATGCTTTTGAGCTGCTAGCTCTTTCAACTCTTTTTATTTAATTCTTAAATTTTGTTTTGTTCTGTTGTTTTGTTTTTGAAAGAACAGCAGCAGAGAGGAGCCTCTAGGACCCCGCGGGGGCCCTGGCCCTCCTGGATGGATCAGGAATCCCAGACCCAGCCCACAGAACAGTGGCCCAGGTCCTGACAGGGGAAGCAAAGCCCCCAAAACCAACAGCCGGCGGGGTGGAGGCCCTGGCCCAGGGAACTGAGCCAAATGGCCCAGACCTGGCCCGCGAGGTGGGCTGTGTGTTCTCACAACCCAGCACCCTTCTGCCAATGCCTGGGCAGCACGAGTGACCAAATGTCTCCTCCCCCGTGAACCACCGGCACATACTGACAGTTGGGGAAGAGAAGGTTTCCCAGGGAACACCACCCCGGATCTGGGGGTGCTTTGTCCCCACAGCAAGCGAGCGATGCTCGCTTTCCGCTGTTTCTCTTGCATCTGCAATGCAAATGCAAAAAGTGTTCCCACTTTCTGCCCCCTGGCACCATCCCGACCCCCTTCAGGCTCGGGACCAGAGGCAGAACTTTCAGGAACCACCTCCCCCACTCCGCTGGGGGGCGCGAGGGATGCCGGGCATTCCAACCCCCAACGAGAAACCCCCGACCAAACGTGAATTGGCCCGCGAAAAAAGCTGTGTCCCACAAAAACACTAAATTTGAAAGTGTTCACTCTTGCAGCACCAGTTAAAAGCAGGCGAGCTGGGCTGCTGCCGCTGCAGGACAGGCTGATCACAGGGTCTGACGCAGATGCTGCAGTGGAGGACGGGGTCCCCGAAGGTGGCAGAACTGCTGAGGGGGCCGGTGGGGGCAGCGGGGTCGCCAGGGCCAGAGGGAGCGCATTCCCTGCCGGGCTGGAGGCAGCAGCCGCATCTTCTCCAGGTTCCGGAAGCTGCAGTGCAGGTGCAGACAGCAGAGCTGGCGGAGGCAGCAGGACAGCCGGGGGGGTGGCGGGGCCACGGGGTCGGCCCCCGGGGCATCCTCAGGCAGGCGGACATCCTCGGAGACACACCCCTTCTCTGAGACAGACTGCCGCCGATCGCTGCTGCTGTCTATTGCGTTGCCTAGCAACACAGAGACAGGCTCTTGTTGATCATTGCTTATGAACATCTGTGTGGCGAGGGGGAGTGGGCTAAGCCTGAGAACCAAGCTCGAGTGTTATCAAAATTCATTTTAGATAAGATTTCAAAAGCTGCGGATAAGGCTTTTAACCAGCTACCAACTGCTGAAGCTAGTAGTAGTTTCCTTGACATTAAACAGTCTCCTTCAAAAAGTTTCTTGCAGTTTGTCGACGGGCTCCGTGCACAGGTTGAAAGACAAGTGCGGGACCCCAAGACACAAGTGGAGATAGTGAAAGAGATGGCACAGAGGAATGCCAATGAAGTCTGCAGCAGGGTGCTCCTGGGACTGCCTCTCAACCCCCCACCTACACTGGCAGAGATGATTGAAGCATGTGCTAGGTAAGGCGGAACTGTTTGCTGCACGGGAGGCGTGGTCAAGGCCAACAAACCCAGAGACTGTGGCAGCTGTATCTCCAGGACTCAGGAGGCAATAGATGTCATCAGAGCAACTTCAACATGTCATTTGCTTCATATGCAAAAAACCAGGACACTGCCCAAGACTGCCCCCAAAGCCAGCAACAAAAGACACCCTTCACACCAAAAAATCTAGGACACTAGTGCCTGCCCGCCCCGCGCCACGACATAAATGCAGTGGGCTTCCTTAAGGGGAAAACCTCCCTCAAAACAGAAAAGGGAAGCAGGGTGCAGGAAAGCAAAATAACTGTATACAGGATAAAATCTGGTGGCCTCACAAGCGTTTCCAGCTTGTGACCACCAAAGCTTTTGTGTTCAGGTCTACCCAGTGGACAGTCATTGGAGGGGACCTACCAGAGGACTCGCAGAACTTGACAAAAGATTGCACAAGATTGGTGTCGTGGTTTGAGAGGAAGTAAGTTTTCTGGGATGCTGTGGTCACATCAATGGGTGCTCAGATTTTAATATTGGCACCTGGTGTGGCCACTGGGGACAATGGATACGCCTCTGAGAACACGGGTTAAAAAGCAGAGCACTCCTGTGGGAAGTTCTCTTGGGTTTCGGCAAGGAAAGAGTTCGGATCTCTCCCCCGTCCAGCTGCTGCTGCTGGGCGGGGGAGGGGGAAGCCATGCGGCTGGGTGAGGTAGGCCTGGGCCTTGGACAGAGATGGGAGGTGAAGAGGCCCTGGCATGGAAGGGTGGGAGAAGCACCAGGAGGTATCGGGCAGCCCCCCCAGGAGAGAGAGAGAGTACAGCCTGTGACTGCTACCTTGAAACTTGATAACATGTGCCGGCAGCACAGCCGAGGGCGGGGGGGTGGTGGGGGGTGCAGCGAGAAGGTGTCCGGCCGCTGTGGGAGTCTCCGGGCGGTCAGAGCCCGAGCTTTTAACCCTTTTTTGGACAATGAAAACTTTGCAGAACATTAACCTTTCCTAGAAGAGAGAGAGAGATGAAATAGAGGAAGAAATGGGCAAGTATGATGAAGGTTCGTGCAAGTGAAAGATGCCAGAAGAGTAGAGAAGAATCTTAGGTGGGAAGAGATGATGGAGTAGTTTTTGCTGGACTCTTCTTGTTATAGCCATGGACAGAACCATGTTTCCTTGTGACACAGAGACTGCATCCAGGGGGAGGCGATGGCTCAGAGCCAAGAGGGTTCAGTGTGGGTACCCTTCGGCCCCAGGGGGTGAAATTTGGGGGGGCCAGGTGTCCCAAAGGTGAGACTGTGCTCTTTTTGGAACGGGACAAAGCATCCTTAAAAGGACAACCCTAGAAGCAGCTCTGGTCCATGTTCAGTGGTGAGAGCACTGGACATGGAAAGAAGAGGTCACGACGGCAGATGTTTTCCAGGCAGTGCCACGAGTGACATGGAAACACACAAGGTTTCAACAGTGTTTCCAGGGGAAGCCTATGGCACAAGAAGGACTCCTCTCCTCTTGATGAATTGAGAATTGATTATCTAAAGGGTGGTGATGGACCGAGAGTTGGAATTTGGGTGATGGATGTATTGGAATTTGGTGGGGGGAGGAGGAAATGTTTTTGGAAGGTTTTCATTTTCCCTGTGTGTTTCTTTTTACTTATAGTTGTAGTTTAGTTAATAAAGTTTTCTTTATTTCTAAGTGGGAGCCTGCTTTGCTTATTCCTGGTCACATCTCACAGCAGACACCAGGGAGAGTGTATTTTCATGGGGGCACTGGCATTGCGCCAGCGTCAAACCATGACAATTGGACAGTGAGTACTTTGTTATTGGGGACATCGCACACACACCCATGGAGATTGAGGTGGCTCCCATGACCGTCAAAGGGGGCATACCTAACCTCATTCTCCTGGCGCGTTGTCCACAGCCACCCTTCTATTTGGCCAAGAGGCAAATCATCGCCCAGGCCATTCCTGTTCCAGCAGAAATTTCAGTAGATGACAAGGCACCAGGTGTATACTGGGCAGAAGTGGTTGGCGAGGACAAACCCATTATGGGATGCAACCTAATGCGTGGAGCATAACATCTTCACATGGAAGGGTAGCTTGACACAGGGGCAGATGTGACAATCATACCTGAAAGGTTGTGGCTGTCACATTGGGATTTGCAGCCCGTGGCTGGTAAAATCCAAGGTGTAGGAGGAGTCATATTGGTAAAGATATCGAAAAGCATTGTGCAAATTGAGGGACCAGATGGAAAGTTGGCCAGTGTCCGCCTGTTTGTCACTGATTACAAAGCTCCCTTGTGGGGGGTAGAGACACCATGTCGCAGTGGGGGGTCAAATTGGTCATCCCTAAGACACCCCACGATTTTTAGAAGCGGCCACTGTGGAGCCCTCTGTCCATAAGTTAACATGGCTGAAAAATGATCCAGTCTGGGTAAAACAGTGACCACTCAGTAATGAAAAGATAGAGGTGCTCGAGGAGCTTGTGGAAGAACAATTGGCTAAAGGACACATTGAAGAGTCATCTAGCTGCTGGAATTCCCCAGTCTTTGTAATAAAAAAGCCAGGGAAGGATAAGTGGCGGCTCCACCATGATTTAAGAAAAATAAACAATAGAATTGTGGACATGGGGTCTCTCCAACCAGGGATGCCCTCCTCAACTATGCTCCCCCAAAATTGGCAATTGGCTGTCCTAGACATCAAGGACTGTTTCTTCCATATTCCCCTACACCTGGAAGATGCACCATGGTTTGCCTTCTTGGTTCCGAACATCAATTGAGAAGCCCCAATGAAGTGTTACCACTGGAAAGTATTGCCTCAAGGGATGAAATGCAGTCCATCCATCTGCCAGTGATACGTGGCTTCATTGCTGGCCCCAGTGGGCCCCCAGAAAAAAGAGGCAATCATCCTACACTACATGGATGATGTGCTTGTGTGCGCCCCCGATGACATAATACTCCAAGACACACTTGACCTAGTGGGTAAAGTTTTAACCTCTGCTGGATTCCAATTGCAGGAAGACAAGGTTCAGAGGATGCCACCTTGGAAGTACCTGGGCTGGGAAATCCCTGCACAGACCATTGTTCCACAGAATTTGAAAATTAGGAGTGATCCAAAAACCCTAGCAGATCTCCATTCATTGTGTGAGTCTATAACTGGGTCAGGCCTTGGCTAGGCCTCACCAACGAGGACCTAGCTCCCCTTCTCAATTTATTGAAAGGAGAGGGAGAGCTAGCCTCTCTCAGGGAACTGACCCCAGAGGCAAAAACCGCCCTCCAAAAAGTGCAGAAAGCTTTAGCCGAGAGGCAGGCTCATCATTATCAGCCCAAGCTGCCTTTCAAATTCATTGTTTTGGGGGAGTTACCACACATACACGGGTGTTGGGGAGGATGAAACAGGAAAGCCTTATAAATATGATTGTCTGGCAAAAAATTTTGAGAGTATAGAAACTATAAGCGAGATTGAAATGAAAGCAAGCTTTGAGATCCCTTAGTTACTGAACCATGGGAAAACAATGCCGTGGCTGCTGAAGGTAATCCCCTTTTGATGAAACAAGACCCTCTGCAAGCAGGCAGGTCCAAGGGTCCAGCAGACCCTGCCAGCTTGGCAGAAGGGGTCCAAAGAGTAGTTTTTAGGGTTTAAAATGTAGCACAGTATGGTAATGTAGTGATTCTTATAGGCTGTATGGAAATGCTATAGGATTTGTATGTTGTACTAGATTGGTTAATGAGAATCAGAATATTCAACACAGAAGATGATTTATTATATTGTAACAGGAACTTCGCTCACTTACTTTCCATACTCTTACTTACTTACTCACTTACTTTCTATACCCTTACTTTTGCCTCTTAGCTCTTACCCCTTTTACTCTCTTATGATTTTACACTCTTATCCTCCCATCCTCTCTACCCCTCTCTTCTCTCGGGCCTGCTCCGAGCTGCAGCTGGCAGCTCCCAGCAGGGCCCTGCACCCATGCCCTTTGTAATAAACTGCAAGTGCCACGATCTGGCTTCAGAGATCTCTTGTCTCCATCCATCCTGACCGTGCTGATCCCCCCATCACTCCTACACACGGGTTGATATTCCAGTGGTTTAAAGGGCAGAAGGATTCACTTCTAATCATAGAGTGGGTTTTCCTCTCCCATCAGAGATCCAAAACCATCACACAGCCACAGGAGCTGATAGCTCAGCTGATCCGGAAGGCCAGGGTAAGATTGCGTGAGCTAGCTAGTTGTGACTTCCAGTGTATTCACCTTCCAGTCGCACTTTCTAAGAAGGGAAAGAACTCTCCCGAGAGGTTGACTGAAAAGATGCTCGAGGACTTGCTCCAGAGCAATGCCAGTCTCCAGCTATCTCTGGACAGCTACAGTGGACAGGCATCAGTCCAGGCCCCATCACACAAGCTGTTCAATGAGGAATTCCACCTCATTGCTCCTGAGAAAAGGAGTCCTAGGCCACTCAAGGTGCTTACACTGTTCACTGATGTGTCCAGGGCATCCCACAAGTCGGTGATGACCTGGAAAAATCTCCAGACCCAGCATTGGGAAGCTGATGTTGAGTTTGTGGAGGCGTGGCCCCAGATCACTGAACTGGCCGCAGTCGTGAGAGCCTTTGAGAAGTTCTCGGAGCCAATTAATTTGGTTACCGATTCAGCCTACATGGCGGGAATAGTGTCCAGGGCGGAGCAGGCAGTTCTCAAAGACATCGAGAACAAGCATCTCTTCAGGTTGCTCTCAAAACTAATTTATTTAGTTTTGCAGCAGGAGCACCCCTTCTATGTGATGCATGTGAGGTCACACACTGATTTGCCAGACGAGGTCGCAGAAGGTAATAGCAAAGCAGATTCCCTTGCTGTCCCAGCAGAAATGGCACGCCTTCCGGACGTCTTTCAACAGGCAAAGCTAAGTCACCAGCAATACCATCAAAATGTTCCAGGTCTAATCTGTCAGTTCCAGCTAACACAAAGTCAGGCTCGAGCCATTGTGGCCACCTGTCCCAATTGCCAGCTTCAGGCAGTGCCATCCCTGGTTGTTGGGGTTAACCCCCGAGGCCTTGAGAGCTGCAAAGTGTGGCAGACAGACATCACGCACATTCCCAGCTTTGGTTGCATGAAATATGTGCATGTCAGCTGTCGCAGACATCTTTTTATGAAAATCCTTTTCTTAGGATTTTTTCCTGCTGAGAAGCTGAGAGGTTTCAGCAACAAAATGTAAATGGTTATCTGCTGCTGTGGAATGCAACAGGTGCATCTGTGATTGGCCCATCTTCGATGTTTACAATTAATGGCCAACCACAGCCCAGTTAGCTTGGACTCTCTGTCCGAGACACAGACCTTTGTTATTCATTCCTTTCTATTCTTAGCTAGCCTTCTGAGATGAAACTTTTCCTTCTATTCTTTAGTATAGTTATAATGTAACATATATCATAAAATAATAAATCAAGCCTTCTGAAATATGGAGTCAGATCTATGTCTCTTCCCTCATCCTGAAAACCCCTGTGACCACTGTCACAGTCAGCATAGATACATACGCGGGTGCCGTTTATGCCTCTACCCATGCAGGGGAAAGGGCTGTGCATGCCAAACAACATTTGGTGCAAGCCTTTTCAGTATTGGGGATCCCTAGGGAGATTAGGACTGACAATGACCCAGCGTATGTCTCCAAGGAGTTCCTAGAGTTTGTCCAGCAGTGGGGAGTGGAGCATATGACAGGCATTCCCCACTCCCCCACAGGTCAAGCTGTGATCGAGCGTGCCCACCATACACTCAAAGAAGTCCTGGCTAGGCAGGGCAATTCTGCAGCGTGGATGACACCACAACAAAAGCTCTGCAAAGCCCTGTTTACCATCAATTTTTTGAATTGTTCATTTGAAAACATGAATCCTCCAGTAATACATCATTTCAATAATAACAATTGGTTTAAGTTGTCACAGCGTCCACCAGTTCTCATTAAGGACCCAGAATTTGGGAAACCAAGGGTCCTTATGAGCTCGTCACCTGGGGGGGGCTGATTACACTTGTGAATTCACCCCCTCAGGCCCTTGATGGATAGCCCAAAAGTGGGTAAAACCTTTTGTCCCCAAAAATCCAGCTCCAGCAGACGGGGATGAGAAGCAAGCAGCTGTCACCTCAATGAGAAGATGCTGCCAGAAAAAGGAGGAAGAATCTTCCTAAAAGAGTTATCTGCATTCCGGCAGACCCATGAACTTGAATATGGTTTTTCTTTTTTTTTTAATGTTTGTTTTCCTTTGTAGAAAAGAAAATCTACCTCCCACCTAACCTCGCGATGAGCCCTGTCCGAGTTGTCATCCTGTTTGCACTGAGAAGTCTGACAGCTGCATGGATCGTTCCTCAGCCACACCAAAACATCTGGGTGACCCTGGCACAGATGCTCCAACAGGAAAATATATGCCTGTCCACAGCAGCAGCGAAAGACCCAATGTCTACCTGCCTGGTAGGGATTCCATTGCAAGCTGGAGAGTCCACAGACAAGTTAGGTACACCTATACCTCACCCAAGTCCCAAACCAAATCACACACAACCACACAATATCCGTCACCAGCGAGCTGTAATGATTAAAAACCCCTTAGAGGAGTGGCTGCTGAAGTTACCCAGAGCTGCTCAGGAGCCTCAAGGGTTAGAGCTGTTGGGTTCCTCCCCTGCACCATACTGCATACACTTCTTCTTTATCCCACATTCCAACACCAAACCTTTTAATAACATTAAACAGTATCGAGAAGAATTCACTGCCAAAAGGTGGTGTAAGGTTTTAAGCCATGTTGCAGCAGACAATCTGTAGCATTCACATCCCAAAAGCCTCCCTAAAGGTTTGTTTTTTATTTGTGGGGATCGGGCATGGGCAGGTGTGACTGTGGTCACAAGGGTTTTCAGGATGAAGAAGAGACGAGAATGTTGACTCCATGATCAGAAGGCTTGATTTATTATTTTATGATATATGTTACATTAGACTATACTAAAAAGCAATACAAAGGAAAAGGTTTCTTGAGAAGCTAGCTAAGCTAAGAATAGAAAAGGAATGAATAACAAAGATCTGTGTCTCAGACAGAGCAAGAGCCAGCTCTGCCATGAGTGGTCAAGAAATCCAAACACCCACAGGAGACCAATCATGGGTCTACCTGTTGCATTCCACAGCAGCAGATAACCATTGTTTACTTTGGTTCCTGAAACTGCAGCTTCTCACAAGGAAAAATCCTAAGAAAGGATTTTTTATGAAAGATGTCTGCGACATGTCACCTTTTTTTTATTTAGTTAAATTAAAAGGAAAAAGTGTTTGTAATTTTCTCTGCTGAACTCATGCTGAAGAAAAAGACAAACACTTGACAGGTTATCTGTTGCCAATCAAACTCCACTCAAGTGCTCCTGTGGAATGCACTGGGAATTTCTTCACCCGTAGAACATAAATTCTATCATATCACTAAAACAATTTTATAATATAAGAAAATGAAAAAACAATGCAAAGAAAATTCAAGTCCAAGCAGCTGAGTTTCAGGAAAAGTCCATGGCTTGAAGATGTTCCTCTTTGCCATATCTGAAAGTTTCTTTTGGTCCTGAAACAGGCTTGCTACAGAAAAAGTCCATCAATAGTTATCAAAAGTCCATTGACAGTCTTCAAACAATTTTGAGAAAATTTCTGAAATGTCTTGCCACAACTTGGGCTGAAGCCAATCCCTGCCTCTGAGCTGCTGCCAGCTCTTTCACCCTTTTTTATTTAAGTAATAATTTTTTTTTTTTTTTTTTTTTTTTGTCTTGTCGGAAAGAGCAGCAGCAGCAGAGGAGCCAGAGAGTGGCCCTTGGGGGCCCTGGCCCATGTGGAAGGATCAGGAACCCCAGACCTGGCCCACAGAAAGGTGGCCCAGGACCAGAAGGGGGAAGAAAAGCCCCCAAACCCAAAAGGAGGCCGGGAGGTGGCCCTGGCCCAAGCAACCAAGCCAGACAGCCCAGGCCCAGCCCCCGAGGCAGGCTCTGCATTGGCACAGACCCGCACCCTGCTGCCAGTACAGTGGCAGAAGGGGTGACCAAATGCTTCCTTTCCCCAAAATCAACGAGGCATGCCAGCAATGGGAAGACAGAAGCTGTCCCGAGAAACTTCGTCTCGGGTCTGGGGATGTCCTTTCCCCACAGCAGACAAGCGATGCTCGCTTCCTGCTGTGCCCTCTGCCTCTGCGATGCAAATGCAACAGGTGTTCCTCCCATCAGCCTCACGGCACCACCTCCACCCCCTCTGGGCTGGGGACCAGGGGCAGAACTTTCGGGACCCACCTCTCCCTCGCTGCTGGGGCGCGCAAGGGGCGGCAGAGAGATTCGCATCCCCCAGGGGGAAACCCCAGACCAAACACCCCCCAACCCGCCAAGAATGCTGATCTTGAAAACAGGCAGCCGCGCTGCGCCCACAGCCAGCTGTCGGGCCATGCCTCCTCCACGGAAGGACAGGCTGACGCCCTCTTCCCCTGTCCCAGCTCCCCCCGTAGGGGCAGCCCCGAGACAACCCGAAAAACTCGGGGAGGAAGTCACGCTGGATGCAGGAGGCGCCGCTGCAGCTGCCGACGGCTCCAGGGCAGTCTCTGATGCAGACACGGAGGACGAAGTCCCCGCAGGGGCGGGCAGCGGGGCCGCCTGGGGAGGCGGCGGGGGCGGCGGGGGCGGCACGGGGTCGGCAGCATCTTCTGTGCCGGACATCGGCCGCAGAAGCGCAGTCGCAGAAGGCGGCGGGACGGCCGGGGGGAGCGGTGGATCGCTGTTGCCCAGCAACATCAGCGCAGCCGCGGGAAGCAGTGTCTCTGAGACCTCAGATGCAGGCAGGGAAGCCGGCGGAACCGCGGCCGGAGCGCCCACAGGCTCCCCTGCAGGGGCGGCCGCAGGAGGGGTTGGGGCGGTGCTTGTGGCGCTGGCCGGGGCGGTGCCCGTGGCGCTGGCCGGGGCGGCGACGCCCACTCCCATCCCCCCTGAGAGCAACGGGAGGGGGGAAAAACGCCTCCGTCTGAGCATGCTCCGAAGACGCAGTAAAAAAAACTTCGGCTGCGGGCGAAACTTCGCCCCCCCACTGTGGTTCAGGGGGGCTGGAAAGCAGCAGATCGTCCCCCTCCAAAGGGTCTTCCCCCGGAATCGGGGGGAACGGGGCTTTGCCCTTGCAGTTAGCAATCCAGGGAAAAACAGCTGCTCTCCGTTTCAAGACTAGAAAGAGCAACAAAAAGGTTGGATAAATTGAGGGGCATCCGAACCCACGGCCCAAAAAGAATTGGAAAATGGAGTCCATACACTCCCAGACAAACATATCGAGGGCATATAGCACATTCGTAAAAAACCCAAAGAGCTTTGCCCATCGAAAAAACTCATAGAAATCTGTCTCCAACAGGAGAATTCCGTCCTCTTCACCCCATTTTTGCCAGAGGGCCATAAGTTTCTCCTCTGAAGGGGAGAGTGGAACCTCATCCTCTAGGGGAGAAGTCCTCCAGATGAGCAGCCACAAACTGTGAATGGCCTCATCTTCAGGAGGGGAAAAACCAACAGTACCTTGTGACAGTGTCCAGGACTCTCTGGCTATCTGCATGGTGCTGCTGAGCTTTCTGAACATCTTCCTGGAGGTTTTCAGAAAGTTCTCTTTGTGGTCAGCCTTGCTGTGAACTCTGTCCAAATCCGGATCCTCAGTTCTTCAGCTCCTGGCTAGAATCCACTTCTGTGGTCACTTGTGAAGCAACCATCAATGCCACACATTCAGGGTTTACCCAGTGCAGCAATGCTCCTCTGGTGGTCTCACCAAGTGATGATTGTCCTCCTCAGTCGAGGGTCACCAATTGTGACTGTGGTCACAAGGGTTTTCAGGATGAAGAAGAGACGAGAATGTTGACTCCATGATCAGAAGGCTTGATTTATTATTTTATGATATATGTTACATTAGACTATACTAAAAAGCAATACAAAGGAAAAGGTTTCTTGAGAAGCTAGCTAAGCTAAGAATAGAAAAGGAATGAATAACAAAGATCTGTGTCTCAGACAGAGCAAGAGCCAGCTCTGCCATGAGTGGTCAAGAAATCCAAACACCCACAGGAGACCAATCATGGGTCTACCTGTTGCATTCCACAGCAGCAGATAACCATTTTTTACTTTGGTTCCTGAAACTGCAGCTTCTCACAAGGAAAAATCCTAAGAAAGGATTTTTCATGAAAGATGTCTGCAACAGGCAGGAATCCCTTCTCAGCTTTTAGGAGGGCCATGTACCATCGGGCGGTTGTCCCTGTTGACACCCAACCAAACCATGATTGGTGAGTGGACTCAAAAGAACAATTTGGTCAGCAAAATTCAAAAGAGAAGCGTTGACAATTTGGACCCAAATTGTGATGCAGAAATCTTCCATTGGGCCAAGTCAAAAAGAGTTGCTGTATCCCTGTTCCTTCCATGGGTTGCAGCAGCCAAAGCGCTAGGCGAATTGGGCCACCTAGAGTGCTGGGTAGTCAAACAGGCAAACTTGACATCCACGGCCATCAGCTCCCTCCTAGAGGACGAGGAGATTACCAGGCAGGCCACACTCCAAAATCGTGCGGCCATAGATTTCCTCCTGCTGCTGCATGGACTCGAGTGCCAGGAATTTGAAGGACTGTGCTGCCTGAACCTAGCATCAAAAGCACCCAACGTCCACGTGGCTCTCCGAGAAGTGAAAAGCCTGATCGGACTTGTCAAGCAGGAATCCGAGGACTGGTTCTGCGGACTGTTCAAGGACTGGGGACTCTCGGGGTGGTGGACTTTTATAATTAGGAAAATTTTGTTGGTTTTTGTTGTTCTTTTCCTAGTCATGTTAGCATTCGGCATTCTACGTTGCATACTTTTTGTCATGGTTTGACACTGGCACAATGCCAGTGCCCCCATGAAGATACCCTCTCCCTGGTAGCTGCTGTGAGATGTGACCAGGAATAAGCAAAGCAGGCTCCTACTTAGGGAAGAAAGAAAACAATATTTATTAACTACACTACAACTCCAAATAAAAAGGAACACACACACAGGGAAAATGAAAACCTCACAAATACATTTCCTCCTCCCCCCATCAAATTCCCAACACAATACATCTATTCCTCAAATCACCAACTCTCGGTCCAGCACCACCTTTTAGACAATCAATCCTCAGTTCATCAAGAGGAGAGGAGTCCTTCTTGTACCATGGGCTTCCCCTGGAAACACAGTCGAAGCCTCGTGTGTTTCTGTGTCCCTCGTGGCACCACCCGGAGAACATCTGCTGTCTTGACCTCTTCCTTTTCATGTCCAGTGCTCTCACCACTGAACATGGACCAGAGCTGCTTCTAGGGTTGTCTTTTTTAAGGATGCTCTGTCCCGATCCAAAAAAGGCACAGTCTCTCCTTTGGGACACCTGTCCCCACAATCTCTCCTTTGGGACACCTGTCCCCCCCCCCATATTTTTTCACCCCCTGGGGTCGAGGGGCACCAACACTGAACCCTCTTGGTTCTGTGGCCATTGCCTCCCCCTAGAATGCAGTCTCTGTGTCACAAGGAACATGGTTCTGTCCATGGCTGTACAAAAAGAGTCCAGCAAAAGCCACTCCATCATCTCTTCCCACTAGGATTCTTCTCTATTCTTCCACTATTTCTCACTCGCCCAGACCTCTCTCACACTTGCACATTCCTTCCTCATCTCCCACTCTGTCTTCTAGGAGAGGTCAATGATCTGTAAAGTTCTCATTCTCCAAAAAGGGGTTAAAAGCTCCTACAAGCGGCCAGCTGAACCCCCCCATCTTCTCCGTCCCAGCTGTGCTGCCAGCACAGGCCCATGTTTATCAAGTCTCAAGGTTACAGTCTCAGGCAGTGGCTCTCTCTCTCTCTCTCTCTCTGTGTCTCTCAGGGGGGGCTGCCCGATGGCTCCCGGTGTCTCTCTCTCTCTCTTCCACCCTTCCACCCCCAGACTCAGGCCTACCTCTCCCGGCCACATGGCTTTTCCCCTCCCCCTGCCCAGCCAGCATCTGGGCTGGGGGAGAGACCCGAACTCTTTCCCGCCGGAAACCCAAAAGGACCCTCCCAGGGGAGAGCTCTGCTTTTAACCCCGTGTTCTCAGAGGCGGACCCATGTCCTAAATGGCCAGGTTAAATGCCAATATTAAAGCCTGAATATCCATTGGCCAAAAACACAGCATCCCAAAAAACACATTTCCTGTCAAACCACTACACTTTTAAAGGCTATCAACGGTTTGGTCTCCACTACCTCAGAAGTCAACCTCATAGAGTTTGTGGAACTAAAGCAAATTGACAGGCCCACGAATCATGAGTGGTGGACAAATTCATAATCTGCAGCAGAAGTAGTCCGATGCATTTCCTTTTAATTTTAGTTAAAAGAAAAGGGGGAGGTGTTGTATTGCACTAAATAGTTTATTTGCACTGGGTGATGGGAAATTTGTACTGAGTATGGTACGTCACACAGATTCTTATTTCCCCTCTCCCATCACATGGTCTTTCCCTCATGCACCCCTCTACTGTACCTCCTGGTGGTCTGTCCCCTGGTTACCCCTCCCCTCGCCCCTCCTCAATGATATCCCATTGGCTGCGGTACTATTCCCCCACCCCCATCCCGTCAGGTATAAAAGTCCACTTCAAGAAGGGCACACCCTCTTTTTCACCTGGAAGGTTTCACCTGGAAGTGTCTCCTCCCAAGCCAATAAACAGGACACCCATTCCCATGTGGAGAAGAGTGCTTCTCGTCTTTTATTCTTGTCTATGTAAGACCGTGTGGGCTAGAGTCCATAGCTAGCCGTATTGGACTCATACAACAGCCCGAGAGACACGGATTTTTACAGATGTTGTTTTGTAAGCAAGAGGGAAATTGGGATGAGGTTCCGTATGTTGATTTGTTTTTTCTATTTGCGAGATAAGCCAGAATGGCAGACTGAGTGTGGATTGATGGTGGTCAAGGCATTTGTGAGTGATAAGTATGAGATCTGTGTAAAAGGGAAGCGTTGTTTAGAACACCTGGCGTTGAAAGAAAGTTTGTGTTTGGGGAACGATATGGATGTTGATTTACAAATGGTTCTGACACGACCAAGAGAACCTGGCCCTATTCCACCTGCCCATACTTCCCCCAACCCTACTTGACCTAACCCTATTTCACCTAATCCTACTTCACCCATCTCTCTCTACCCCTCTTTCCTGCCTTCACCTTATCCTTCTTCCCCTGGAGATGATCAAAATCTAACTGTGATACAAGGAAACGGGAGAAATGTGAGTGAGGAAGATAGCAGTAGTGGGGGTGATGATAACGAATCCGCAACACTGGTATCTCATCGGATTCCGTCAAAGCTTGCCCCCATCCTGTCTAAAACAGGAGAAAACTTGGGCAGACAAAAGCGGACTGTGATTGCCCCCTTGAGACTAGGAATAGGAGCGAAGGGGTCGGTATTTGTAAAAGTACCTTTCTCTCCTGCGGACTTGGTAATTTGGAAACAGTCAGCTGGGACTTAGAGGGAAAATCCTGATAAAGTGGCAAGGGTGGTAAAAATTATCATGAAAACTCAGAATCTGGACTGGGATGATATACAAGTAATATTAGATACTTTAATGGATTCTACTGAGAAAGAGATGGTGCTTAGGGCAGCCAAGGAAAGAGCGAGAGAAGATGTCAGAAACAGGCTGGTGACGGGGACTCTAGATGATAATTTTCCAACCAAGGATCCAGGCTGGGATCCTAATACACCTGGGGGTATGCAGAAGCTAAAGAAATATCAGGAGTGGGTCCAGATAGGGGTTCAGAATGCTATATCTAAGATTGTGAATCGGTCAAAATTGTATGAGGTCAGACAGGAAAAGAAAGAATCCCCTACTGTGTTTTTGGAAAGGCTTAAAGAAGCAGTGAGAAAATATACAGATCTCCAAATAGAGCAAGGGAAGGTTCAACTCGCCCTCATATTCCTGGGGCAGTCACAGGATGATATTAGCAAGAAATTGCAAAAGTTAGAAGGGGGGAGTTGAGGAATTTGGATAAACTACTTGAGGTAGCCTGGAAGGTATACAATAATAGAGAAAAGGAGGCTGGTAAAAGGCAGCAGCAAAGTCTTTTGTCAGTAATACAAGAAAAAGAGAATCCAGGTTTCAGAGGACGTGGAAGAGGTGGTCGTGGACTGGGTAGAGGCGGGTTTGGCAGGGGTCGTGGAGGACCAGTCATGCAAGGATTAGGCTTAAATCAGTGTGCATATTGCAAGCAGGAGGGGCATTGGAAGAGAGAATGCCTGAACCTGGTTTAAGCAGGGCAATCAGTTCCAGCAGGAAGACGTTGCCAAGGTGATGGTGCCGGGGGAATATCACAGCTGACTAGAACCGGACCCAAAATCAGTACAGGAACCTGTGGTAACCATACAATTAGGGGATAAAGAAGTAAAATTCCTGGTGGATACGGGGGCCATGTATTCCATACTAACTTATTTGAAAAGGGAAATTGGGGACAAAACAACGACAATAGTTGGAGCCACAGGGAAGGAGGAAAATTGGTCATTCTTGCAACCCTTAGATTTGTGTTTTGGGAACAAGGTTTTAACGCATGAATTCTTATATGTGCCTGAGTGTCCAATTCCGCTTTTAGGGAAGGATTTGTTGGCAAAACTTGATGGGGTAATAACATTTGAGAACAGGGAACTTCTCATGAAAATGCCCGAGTCAAAGACAGGACAAATTCTAATGATAAAAGAAAAACCAGTTCCTACCATCCCTAGGGAAGTAGAAGATGCAGTGATCCCCTCTGTACGGGAAACAGATATACCAGGAAAATCTAAATTGGCACAACCCGTACATGTAGAATTAAAAGAAGGGGCGAGGGCTGTCTAGGTCAAACAGTATCCCATAAAACCAGAAGCACGGCAAGGAATAGCAAAGACTATTGATAAATTCTTAAAGTATCAAATGCTAGAAGAATGTGAATCAGAATATAATACACCAATATTCCCGGTAAAGAAACCCAATGGAGAGTATAGACTAGTGCAGGATTTGAGAGCAATAAACAAAATAACTAAAGACGTTTATCCAGTGGTTGCCAATCCCTACATGTTGTTGACATCCGTAAAAGAGATATATAAATGGTTTACCGTAATTTATCTAAAAGATGCCTTTTCCTGCTCACCCCTTGACAAAGAAAGTAGGAAACTGTTTGCCTTTCAATGGGAAAATTCAGGCAACAGAAGAAAAACCCAGCTCACCTGGACACTACTTCCGCAAGGCTACAAGAACAGTCCAACCTTATTCGGAAACCAACTGGTGAAGGAGCTGGAGATTTGGACTGAGAATGGGCAAGTACTGAGAGACCAATACCTGTTGTTGCAGTATGTCGCTGATATACTGATAGCTACAGAAGAAAAAGCAACCTGCATAAAGGTAACGATCAATATTTTAAATTCACTGGGAATGGGAGGTTATAAAGTATCCAGAGGAAAGGCACAAATTGCCCGACAGACTGTGATCTACCTGGGATGTGAAATTTCACAAGGGCAACTAAAACTAGGTACTAACTGTATTCAAGCTATTTGTGCTATTCCAGAGCCCCAGAATCTACACGAGCTGTGAGTTTTCCTTGGGATGGCAAGGTGGTGTCGCCTGTGGATCATGGACTATGGACTAATTGCAAAACCCCTGTACGAAGCCCAGAAGATACAACCATTGACCTGGGGCAAACTACAGAACAAAGCCTTCCTAAAATTAAAAGAAGCACTGACAACTACTCCAGCATTAGGGTTACCTGATCTGTCTTAAGATTTTCAGCTGTTTGTACTGTTTTGGAGCAGAACGGGGGCCATTGGCTATCTCCAAGCAGGATGATAAAATTCCAGGTAATCCTGACCAAGCAGGATGATGTCACATTAAAGACAACTAACCTTTTGAATCCAGCTTCATTTCTAGGTACCACAACTGAAGAAGGCCCATTAGAGCATGACTGTGTAGAAGTAATAGAGTACACCTATTCAGTGAGAGAAGACCTGAAAGACATCCTGCTAGAGCAACCAGAGTGGGAGCTATTCACAGATGGAAGCAGCTTCATGGAGAACGGAACCAGATATGCTGGATATGCAGTAACAACAATCAGTACAGTAGTGGAGGCAAAAGCATTACCACCAAATACATCTGCCCAGAGGGCAGAACTGGTTGCCTTAACCAGAGCACTAGAATTAAGTGAAGGGAAAAGGGTAAACATATGGACTGACTCAAAATATGCTTTTGGAGTAGTGCATCTACATGGAGCACTGTGGAAAGAAAGAGGACTGCTGTCTTCTCAAGGTACGCACATTAAACATCAAGATGCAGTCCTGCGATTGATAAAAGCAGTACAAAACCCCGAACAAGTGGCAATTATACACTGTAAAGCACACCAATCAGGAAGCTCCAAAATTTGTGAGGGAAATTGAAAGGCAGACTGGACAGCCCGACAAGTTGCTCGAGAAGTGCAAACA
The DNA here is from genome assembly GCF_051311805.1 of Agelaius phoeniceus. Classification (NCBI taxonomy): domain Eukaryota; kingdom Metazoa; phylum Chordata; class Aves; order Passeriformes; family Icteridae; genus Agelaius; species Agelaius phoeniceus. The sequence continues at coordinate 22,029,649 of NC_135301.1, forward strand.
ACAATGGCATTGATACCTTTAAAGCTTAATGTATCTCAATTCAATTTGCCTCCAAAACCAAAATATTCAGTAGAAGATGAGAGATTGGGACATTTGCTAAATGCACAAAAGAATTCAGAAGGGTGGTATGTGACTGCACAAGGACCGATAGTGGTAACCCCCTTGATAATGAGACAAGTTCTACAAATTAAACATAACAAATGTCATTGGGGTGCAGAGGCATTGGTAAAATTGCTAAAGCGAAATTTAATCTCAATACGGATGTTAACAATGGCAAAATCAGTAATGTCAAAATGTGATATCTGCTTGAAAAACAACCCAGTGGCTAGACGACAGGCACAGCTAGGAAGGATTCGGGTAGGAATAGAACCAGGAGACTATTGGCAGGTGGATGTTGTAGAATTGCCAAGGACTCGAGGATACAAATATCTGTTAGTGGGGGTTGACACATTCTCTGGATGGCCAGAAGCCCTTCCCTGTCGCACAAACCAAGCAAAAGAAACAGTTAAGTGGTTACTACAAGAGATCATTCCCAGGTTTGGGATCCCTTCAAGGATATCTTCAGATAGGGGCCCTCATTTTATAGCCAAAATAGTAAAGGAAGTTAGTAGATTGCTGGGAATAACTTGGGATCTCCACACACCGTGGAGACCTCAGTCGAGTGGACAGGTAGAGAGGATGAATCAGACACTAAAAAGGCAAATCAGTAAAATATGCCAAGAAGCCAAACTGCAGTGGCCGCAAGCTTTGCCAATAGCGCTGTTGAGGATTTGGATAAAACCTAGGACTGGAATGACAGTAAGCCCTTATGAGATATTGTATGGGAAACCATATGAATCTCCTGAACCTAACCCATGTGTACATGTCACGGGAAAGCAGGAAGTATATAATTATGTTCTGTCTCTAGGGAAAACTTTAGCTTGGCTTCAGAGTGCCCTCGTGTGGAATAAGCCACTGACTCAAGAATCCAGTTCATGACATATACCCAAGAGATGAAGTGTACATTAAGACTTGGAACAAAGAACCATTAAAAGAGAGGTGGAGTGGACCCTATCAGGTACTGTTGACCACTTTTACAGCAGTCAAAGTGGCTGGAGTAGATCCCTGGATACACTACACCCGAGTGGAGAAAGTCCGTCCTGAACAGTGGACTGCACAAACTGTCGGATCAACAAAGCTGCAGATAAGATGTACTTAACTGTTTCAAATGTTATCAGTAGCTGTGCCAATGCTCACTTTATGGTTATTAATGTCTTTGGGATGTAGAATGCAAAAAGATCAACTAACTACTCTTCATTCTAGAATGAAGAGGGAGGTACAGGCAGAAACACAGGTGATAAAGGTTTCCAATGCAATTCGGGATGAGAATGTAATGATTGGATTAGTCAAAGACTTTGCCAAAATGCAAAACACCAGCAGAATAACTGCCTGTCTGCCAATACCAAAGGCAGCAGGAGACCCAATAAGTTGGGGAATCATAACGTCAAAATTACCTGAAATACAAAAGAATAAAGCAATTGCATGTAAACAGGTACCAGAGTCGAGGCAAGTAGTCAGAGAAACCTGGAAAGTAACAGGGGAGTGGATGAGGACTCTGAGGAAACAGGACTGTAATTTAAGTCATGGCAAGGTAGGACAAATCTTAGAGTGGTGGGTTAAAGATCAAGATATTGCAAATTGGGAATGCTTCTTGCCACACAATAAAATGATTAGAGAAAATACCACAGAGACCACTCAGGTGTGGAAGTGCAAGGAAAAAGATTGGAAAGGTCAAATGGAGCCCTGGGACAGTGCGTGGTCCATGAGTATGCTTCAAAAATTCCAGTACATGGGAAACACCCCTTGGTGCATTAAATGGGAAGGCTCTGAGAATGAAACAGATCCAGCAGTAGCGAACACTGCCACTAGTAGTAGAATGAAGGCAGACAAAGTAAGTTGGTGGGCATGTAATAAAACTCATGATTGCACTTCTGATGACATGGAGATAAAACAAATGCCACCACTGGCAGTAGCCTTACAAATTGGTTGTGCCTGCAGAGGGATCAAACATAAACAAGGTAAAGTGAATTATAAGATACTAGTGGGATGTAATAAAAGTACAATCTGAAGTCCAGGACAATTTGTATGGGCAACAAGTGATGGTACCTGGACAACACATCTGCCTGTAGACGGGAAAGTAAAAGAAATTACTTTGGGCCTCCCTACTTTATGTCCAATTTGGAAAAAGTCCCCATTTAATGGAAAAAATGAACTTCTGCAGATAAGAACGAGAAGTTCTAGATAATGAAAATCAAGATGAAACTTGGCAAGAACCCTCTAGTGGAGTGAAATTTGGGTGGGCCCTAGAGTCTTTGTTCGGTCCTATAGCAAACTACCAGAATAGAGAAATACTGTACAAAGTTACAGGACAGGTAGATAGACTGGCAAGAGTCACCTGGGAAGGATTTAAAGACCTAAACGTGCAATTACAAGCCAGCACAAAAATGACTTTACAGAATTGATTTGCCTTAGATTTGTTACTCCTGAAAGAGCATGGAGTGTATGGATTTTTAAAAGGACAAATTGATCATTGCTGCATCCACATCCCAAATGTAACTGCAGATGTAGAATATGATATCAATCTGTTGAAATAAATAGAGCGTGAGTCACAAGAAGAACAAAAGGACTTGACTACGAGCTGGTTAGACAAAATCTTCAAAGGGTTAGGATGGAATGTGAGTTCATGGATTAAGTCTATCATTGAGAGTTTGATTATCTTACTGATCATGTTCTTAGTAATTTGGTTAGTTTACAGCATGCTAAAAGGAGAAATACAGAAAAAGACATCCTGGAACCAAAAGATAATGAAGGCACTGAAATAAGACAAGAATCCACATCCATCATCTTCAGGTCCTCCAGTTCACGACAGCATTCATGACAACATTTATGACAACCATGGATTTGATGATGAACATCAAGTATAAACTCAGAAGCCAAGGGACTGTATCAAGTGAAAGCATTTACACATTATAGTGAAGTGAAAATACTTTCAAAGGGGGGAAAATAATAGTATAGGGATAAAAAGTTTCTAAAATCATGGAATATTCAGGGGAGTTAGAAAGGAAGGACAGGCCTGGTAGGCCCTGGGAAAATGTTAAGCTGCACCTGTATAATCATTTAATGACTATGATAAATTATATGATTGTTAGATGTGATGATTGCTTGGATATAATTATTGTCTAATAGTAACAAGAATCATGAGAAACAATGTTGGGGGGTTTGATGGAAATTACAAAATCCATGCTTGGATGAAATCAATGTATACAATAGAACAATATAAGTTTAATAACTAATATGTAGTCATATAACGATAAGGGTATAAAAACGTGTTCATCCCGAACCCACGTCGGAGTCAGATTTGGGTCTGTACCCCTGACACCCAGAGCTCTTCAATAAAACCACCTGCATATAATCATTCCGTGATTATGCGTTCCTTAACGCTAACAACCTCAGTGGGAATCTGATGCCATCAGTCTTGCCACTTCACTCTCAGGAACTGGATGTCCCGTGCAGGTCCCTTGACTTCACTCTTTTGATGGCAAAACTGGCTTCCAGGAGAATCTGGATGAACTTCTCCTTTCTCAAAGACTTCTATCGCCATGTTCCCCCACACAATGATGTCATCAATATACTGCAGATGTTCTGGAGCCTCACCCTTTTCCAGTGCAGTCTGGATCAGTCCATGGCAGATGGTGGGACTGTGCTTCCACCCCTGGGGCAGTCAATTCCAGGTGTACTGCATGCCCCTCCTGGTGAAGGCAAACTGAGGCCTGTACTCTGCTGCCAGAGAAATGGAGAAAAATGCATTGGCAGTGTCAGTAGTAGCATACCACTTTGCTGCCTTGGACTCCAGCTCATACTGCAGCTCCAGCGTGTCCAGCACAGCAGCACTCAGCTCTGGAGTCACTTCTTCCAAGGCACGATAGTCCACAGTCACTCTTCATTCTCCATCAGACTTGCGCACAGGCCAGATGGGGCTGTTGAAGGGTGAGTTGGCCTTGCTGACCACTCCTGGGCTCTCCGACTCACGGATCATCTTGTGGATGGGAATCATGGCATCTCAATTTGTCCGGCATTGCCGGTGATGTACTGTTGAGGTGGCAATTGGCACTCATTTTTCCTCCACATTCAGGAGCCCAACTACAGAAAGATTTTCTGATAGTCCAGGCAAGATGTTCAATTGCCTAATGCCCTCTGCCTCCACATCAGCTATTCCAAAAAGCCCACCTGAGTCCTTTTGGGTCTTTCTAATAGCCACTCCAGAGGAAGTCTATGCCCAGAATACATGGGGCCTCTGGGCCTGTCACAACAGGATGTTTCTGTCACTCCTTCCCAGTCAGGCTCACCTTGACTTCCAACAGGGTCAAGTGCTGCAATACCCCTGTTACTCTAGAAATAGAAACAGGTTCTTCCCCCACATGCCGTGATGGCATCAGGGTACACTGCACACTAGTATTAACCAACCCTTCATATTTTTGTGGCTCTGATGGGCCAGGTCAAGGGATCCACACAGTCCAAAAGACCACGTTTTCCCATGTCTCTTCCTGGCCAGAGGCAGGGCCCCTCTAGACCTGTTTTTCATTCCCTCCCTGGGCATACATACTAGAGGTTCCTTCAAGGGGATCCAACAAATCATCCTCCCTTCTGCAATACCTGGCAGCTCAGTCACAGGAGGCTGAAGCTACCTCCTCATTAGCGGAATCCCCTTGGTTAGTGTTTCCCTCCTTGAGTTCATGCACCCGTGCTGCCAGGACAGAAGTGGGTTTCCCACCCCACCTCCTCATGTCTTCCCCATGGTCACACAGAAAGAACCACAGGTCAGCTCATGGGGTGTACCCTCTCTAGCTGGGAGATGTCAGGCTCTGATGTTGGGGCCTGTGACTTGCTTCCCCCTCTCCTCCCTCACCTCCCTAATCTCCTCTTTAAACTCCTCTTTGAGGTCCCTAACCACAGCAGAGACATGAGCGTGCATTGGGCCATTGACCATACTCTCATAATACCTGAGCCTGTTGGCAACAGAACCCACTCTCTCGGTTGTCCTTGGCAATAATCATTGCAATGAAGGTGGTCCATTGAGCTGGTTCTAGATTTGCCAGGTTCCACACCATTTGCCCTGTGCACCTGACCTTGTCAGGGTCATTATCGTGCTGTCCATCCCTTCCAAAGAGTACCTCTAATACTGCCACTTCTCTCAGGTATTGGATCCCTTCCTCAATGGTCTTCCAGGGCATTCTCTTGATGCCTATTGATTTTTTGCCTTTTTTCTATGTTCTCTGTATTGTTTGCACATATATTCGGAGCTCTATAGTTTATTATTGCACTCGTAGCTAGTTTTCCCAGTAGTTTTCCATGCCATTTCCTAGGCAGGAAGACAAAACAAATTCCAGAGCTCCAAGCCCCAGGGGGTACAAGGCCCTTATCCTGTCTTGGTTCTTCCTGGGAACAAAGGCCAAAACCAGCTCTTTGAGAAACAATGTACATCTAGTACCAAGGGGGGAGTGCTCCAGAGAGGGGCTTGACCTGGGGGGAATTGCATCACCACTTGTCTTCCTAATTGGTGCTTTTTTATCAATTATGCTAATTTCCTAAAACCTATAAAATCTATTCACCCCTGTGGGGGTGGGCTTTTGTGGACATTCTTCCATACCTGCTCCTGAAGCTCTGATAAAAATCTAGTTTTACATTACCTCCTATATTAATATCTCGAAAGCACGTGTTGTTCCATTTCTAGGTTGAAAAAGGCATCACTATGATGGTGATCCTGCATTCTCTCTCTGTGAACAAACCTGTCTCTTACACTCATTAAAAGCCACTCTGTAGTGGGTTGAGCGCTGGCCAAACACCAGTGCACCCACTAAAATTATTTACTCATTTTCTTCTGTGAGATAAGGATTAGGAGAAAAGGCAAAGCAGGCTCAAAGCTTTAGAGTATGAAGAAAAATTTATTAACAAAACTAAAAGAAGAAATATAAGAACTAAGTAAACCTTTAGAACACTTTTCTTCCCCCAGCCCCTCTTTCCTTCCCACCAATAATATAAAGAGACAAAATCTGTGATTATCAGTTTACCGCTTCTAAAAAAGAATCTTTCTTCAGTTCATTTAGGGATAGGAGTCTCTTTTGCCATGCCACAGGAAACAGTTTCCTTGTGGTTTTAAGTTCACACCTAACAGTCCGTCTGGAAAAAAACCCTGTTTGCATGGGAAAATCCCTCCCACTGATTTACAATTTTTCCCACAACTACTCTCGAGGGCCATTTTGGTTACTGGGGCATAACTTTAAGGATGAGCCGTTCTAGTATAGAAGCAAAGGTTCTCTTTTTCTATCTCTGAAAGCAAAAGTGGTCTCTTCTTCTATTTCTGTTCAAGTCAGATCACAGTTTCTTTCAACATCTATATTTTCCAGTTCTCTTGTGAGTTGTAAATGAATGCTGCATCCCCCATGCGCTTTATGAATTGCAGAGAAAATAATCTGGTGTTTTATATTTTCACTTGGGCTTGCAAAAGATTTTTCAGCTCCGCAACTGGAGTGTTATAAATGATCAATCAAAAGCCAAATTATCAAAATTGTGAAAGATTTATTTATCTTTTTCCGCGACCAAAATACGGTCCTCAAAACCATCACAGCCAAAGAGACAGTGTCAAGCCCAGGATCGGCACTGGGTGAACCTGGATCCGACCTCTATCGCATCGAATCCCCCCTCGTTCGCGAGAGCCGCTTCTAGCGGGGATGTTTTATACAGTTTATTATGCCCGAGGCGAAGGAGTCCCAGTTTCTTTTGTAACTCTGCATATTCATAGTTGGTTCTTTCACTGTGCAGAGCTAGACAAGCGCCGTTTCCTGGTGGATAGCCAGCGTTGATCATATCCCGAGAAGTCGCGTATTCACATGTATCTTTCTGGCAACTTCGGCTATCTTGATCGATGTTATCAACAGGGTGATGATCGCTCTTAGGCGTCTTCCGATGACTCAGGATAATGGTGATCATCGCGCTAGGTTAGTCTATTCATAAGCTAAATGCCGATTGTTCTCTGGCCACCTTCAGGAATTTCAGAGTCTGAATAGACATCTGCCTCTCAGGCTGCTTGTGGTCAGAGACTCGTTTGGATTTCACAATCTTTATAAAATACATTCTCTCTATAGCATGAATTATTTCTAATATATATTACAGGAGCATCTCCTCCTTTCCTCTGGTCTTCAGGCCCTCCTTCACTGACCTTGGTGTTGTCCTGTTGTTTTCTTTATGTGCCTTCACCTTTCCTTTTCTTTGACTCAGGAGAAGATCGGCGTTCACAGATTTATTTGTTCTCCGATGAAATTCTGCCATGCTGGAAAAAGTTGATCTTGCCAGGGCCCTGCATCAGGGAATTGCGTGCTCTGTCTCTTGCTGCTGGTCATGTGATCCCTGCCGAGCAGTGGTGGCTGCATAGTTATTCGCGGCAACGCTGAAAGAGTTAATTTCGTCCCAGCCCTGCATCTGGGAAAATGGCTCACTGTGCTGCTGGCTGCTGTTTTCTGTCCGTTTGTCTGCAGTGCGGCAGATTAGAAGCAGACAGGCACACAAATCTCTCGCTGGCTGGGCTAGGATGGCGGCGGCCGCTTTGGCCGCATGGCTGTTTTCTGGCCCCGGCCGCTCTGAATTCCAGTCGAGAGGCCACGTCTTGCGCAGACCTGCAGAGCCGCCTCTGTGTCGCAGACATCTTTCATGAAAAATCCTTTCTTAGGATTTTTCCTTGTGAGAAGCTGCAGTTTCAGCAACCAAAAGTAAACAATGGTTATCTGCTGCTGTGGAATGCAACAGGTAGACCTGTGATTGGTCTCCTGTGGATGTTTGGATTTACTGACCACTCATGGCAGAGCTGGCTCTTGCTCTCTGTCTGAGACACAGATCTTTGTTATTCATTCTTGTCTATTCTTAGCTTAGCTAGCTTCTCAAGAAACCTTTTCCTTTCTATTTCTTTTTAGTATAGTCTTAATGTAACATATAAAATAATAAATCAAGCCTTCTGATCATGGAGTCAACATTCTCGTCTCTTCTTCATCCTGAAAACCCTTGTGACCATGGTCACAGCCTCTGGTCTCAGCTGCATGGTGTCTCACGGTGCTGATTGCTTTTTTTTCAGCAGCAGGAATTTCAGCCGCTGTGCTGGGGCAGGTCCGGTGGGGGCTCGGTCCATCACCACACTGGGAGCTGCACTGGGGCCATGCTGAGGGCTGTGCTGGGGCTCAGTGGCGGCAGGATTTCAGCAGCTGTGCCGCGGCGCGGCCCAGCCCAGGTAGGCCAGGCGGGACCCAGCCCAGCCCTGCTGGGAATGGAGGGAGGCCAGGGTGGCCCTTCCTCCTTTGCAGAGAGCAGGAAATGAGTGGTTTCTTGGTTTCTCCTTTCTTAAATATGGTATTCATAGAGGTGGTTCTAGCTTCTCTAATTGGCTAATTTGTGTATCAATTCTCAAAGCCAGCCAGTGGCACCAGGCACGGAGGAAGCTGTAATGTTCTTTACAGAGAGAATTACTTCTGTGCCTGATGGTTTTTTCCCTTAACTAAAACCCAAGTGTCGTAACGGCGGGAGAGATGCGACACACCATATGCGATGAATAGCAAATCCCGAAGTTTATTGAAAGCTTACACATTTTTATATTAGTGTTAATGAAGCTTATGCATATTGCAAAATCTGAGCTCATTATTGGTTAAAGCACACTATAATCAAACACACCTACTTCTATCTCTTAACAATTATTTTGCTTCTATGTGTACATTCTTCTAATTTCTCTACCTTGGGATAACTACATTTTCTGGCAAGCAATTTTCTCCCCCGTCTTCCCGTTTTAGAGAAGGTCACTGTGACCTTCGTCAGTAATTAGGCACCGGTTGCTCAGTTCCCAGCTTGTTTCTCTTACCCTTATCCATCGGTATCACATCGGAATGTCCTTTCTCAGCTAACCAATTCTCCAAAAAGCTCTCTACATCTCCCCTGTTTTTCTGTTGAACAAGCATAGTTTGATTAAATGCAGTAGTTATCATCTTTCGCACCATATTCTGCAAGCATATACAAAGACAAGGCAAGACTAATACTAACAGCAAAACTACAATAGCTACTACAATGCTAACCTTAATAAGTGAACGTAACCATGATCCTAAGTTTAAAGACTTGAGCCATCCATCAATACCAAGGCCCGATTCCACCTGTAAGTTCCCAGTTAACCTCCGTAACTCAGAGAGCTGTGAGTGTACAAACTGTGCATGATCAGAAAGATTCATGCAACACATGCCCTCAAATTCATCACAACCATGGCCTTGTGCAAGTAAGAGAAAATCAATCGCAGCTCTATTTTGAAGCGTTGCATGGCGAATAGAATCTACATCAAGCAAAAGACTGGAAATTGCTAAGGAAGTTGCATTTGTTTGTTTAGCAAGCCAACATCCTAACTTATTTAAAATAGCATGAGCACCTGCTACTGATACTCTTGGAGTTAAGAAAGATGCTGCAACTATGGCTGCTGGGGACCAAAACTTTACATCGTCCTGGCAGTCAGCTGTAAATGCATACCACACAAGTGGAAAAAATATACTGTAGCCAAAATACCACTTTTGAAATGAACAAATAGTTTAGATGCCTGATCTGTGTGAAGCCTTTGTTTCAGTGAAGTCTGACGTATCAACAAAGTCTTTCAGCATCTTGGTTAAACACAGGAAACAGAGAAAAATAACTCAGAACTCACTCACCTATAAAATATTAAGAAGTACAAATCAGATGATGTGCTTTAGATCGGATATTTGAGACAAATAAGCAGTGTAGAATAACTCATGTGCTTGTGAATCTCCTTATGCAAAGCCAGTGAAGAACTTAACACATGTGAGACAAGCTACAGCTCACACTGGTTATTTTCAGAGGGAAAAAAATATAAGAAGTGATGGAGAAGTTACAAGTTGAGTCAGGTGCTTAGAGTATTGCAGGTTTGCTTTAAATTGAACAGGTACAAGAAATATGTTTCTAAGTACAAAGGGACGTTAATGCTGTGGTATGATTTTTTAAACTCATATTCTCTTTTAGATTAAAATGTAAATTAGATGAGAGAATATTTTAAATGACATATTGTGTTCTCACTTGGACAAAGAAAAAGGATAACAACTAAGTACAAAATACTCTTTGTTCGATGTTACAGGAAAAGCTAAGCAACAGTTTTCCTGTAGACTGAAATCATTATTTAAACAATAGAATGAATGTTTTCTAGGCCTCAAACATCAGTGTTTATGCTTTATGTTTTAAAAGTCAATTGATGCTTGAACAGTAGGGATGAATATATTCCTTTTGGTAATTATTTATCAAAATTGTCCACAATAATAATACTAATAATAATAGTATTAATATTATGGTTGGAAGTCTATTATATATTTTAGTATCTGTTTTGAGTGGAAGTTTTGTTGTTTCTGTTGTTTGGAGGGAGTTTTTTTTTGTGCAAACTAACATTCAGGTTAAATTATAATTCTAAATGTTACATGACATCCAGTCCAGTTTTCTAAACATATAAATGTATACAATGAGTAACAGTTGTTTGGATTTTCTTCTTGCATCTGTGTAAGCAGTTATAGCATCTGATAAGGACTTTAGTGATCTTTTTGGGCATTGAATCCAACCCCACTGTCCTATCACGACCTTTTTTGAACAAATCAGCTAAAATTTCAATTTTCTGAAAAAGAGTTTTATGTTGTTGAAGTGGAGGAGATATCCATTCTAAGGCCCATATCTCCCCCGTTTTTCTGTTATGCTAAGTAAGTGCACCCAGTAAAAATTTTTTTTTTTTTTTCCCACACCAAACTGTCAGCTGTACAGGGAGATCAAGATCACGTCTCTGAACACTGCCTTGTGTAACACGGTCTAATATCTGCTGCAGTGTTTCAGCCCGTTCAGGGGTTATACGAACAGGCTGTGCTGGATTAGTTCCCTTTAACAAAGGTCAAAGTTCATCTAACAGTTCATTGTTCGATTTGCATAGGTGGAAAAAGAATATACAGCATAACAGAACTCTCCCCTACATAGCCAGCGTCCATTATTCTAGATAAAACAAACAATCCCAACACTGTAGCCGAGAAATGTCCTAAAAGCAAAACTCTCACAGATAATTCATCAATAATGAGTGGTCTCTTTACTCTTGTTGGGACTTTTGTGGGTGAACAGTCACCAAAATCACTGTCTGCTGCTGTTGCTAGGTCTACTCTGAGGCTCCCGGCGGTTGCGGGCTGAAGGCAGGTTTAGCCGAAGTGGTGATAGCTGCTATCTGTGTCCGGGCGCGGAGAGCTGGTGGCCGGGAAGCAGAACTGCGCTGGGCAGCCGCGGGGTGGGCGGACGTCTCGGAGCCCGCTGCTCCACGGGGGGTGGAAGGCCCGTCCTGCCGCCCCCCCTCGGCTCGGGGGTCGGGGCGGCTGCGGAGCGGTGCTGGCGGCTGCGGAGCGGGAGGCGGCCGCGCTGCAGCTGCTGAGTCGCCCAGGGCCGGGGCCGGCACGAGCCTCTCCGGCGGGGCGGCTGCGGGCTGTGAGCTGCGGCAGGGCAGCGGAGGGTGCGGGTCCGGAGCGGGAGGAGGCGGAGGCGGTGCAGGGTTTAACACCGGGGCAGGCGGCGCGGACGGCACGGCTGGAGTACGCGCGGGGGGGCTGCTGCCCGCGGAAGAAGCCGATAGCTGCAGGGAGCTGCTGTTTAGAGCAGGAGCTTGTATCGGCGGGGACCCAAACCAGTCTCTGCAACCCCTGTTGCTTTCACGGGCTGCACTAGTCTTCTGGGCAGCTCTTTCCTCTGCCTTGTATTTCAAGAATTCAGCATGCACGACTCGCCATAAATCTCCCAACTCTTTCGCGGTCTTATCCTCATCTATGATTGCACGCCACAGCTTATCTCCGAATATACGCCATTCTGACAACTCATGCACTGTATGCGGATTACGAAAAAACCCCTGTGCACACCCATAAGCTAACAACCCAGGAAGTTCTTTCTGTAAATCTATCCCTCTAATCTGACGCCCTCGTAAAAAGTCAGTAAATAAATCATGTGCTGCTTGCCTGTCTTTATCCATTTTAACGACGATTGCGCGCTTCTTGCGGCTCTATTCAGGTCCGGCAGCACGTAGCAGCCGGGCTCTCCTCTGAGGTCACCCGGGGCACGAACACCTTCCTTTTTCAGCGGTGTTTTTTGCCGTCCCCAGCCGCGAAAAGACCTGCACTTGACTTTTACGCCTCCAACCGTGGCTAGTCAGGAAGGAACACGTCCGGGGTCACCATTTGTCGTAACGGCGGGAGAGAATGCGACACACCATATGCGATGAATAGCAAATCCCGAAGTTTATTGAAAGCTTACACATTTTTATATTAGTGTTAATGAAGCTTATGCATATTGCAAAATCTGAGCTCATTATTGGTTAAAGCACACTATAATCAAACACACCTACTTCTATCTCTTAACAATTATTTTGCTTCTATGTGTACATTCTTCTAATTTCTCTACCTTGGGATAACTACATTTTCTGGCAAGCAATTTTCTCCCCCGTCTTCCCGTTTTAGAGAAGGTCACTGTGACCTTCGTCAGTAATTAGGCACCGGTTGCTCAGTTCCCAGCTTGTTTCTCTTACCCTTATCCATCGGTATCACATCGGAATGTCCTTTCTCAGCTAACCAATTCTCCAAAAAGCTCTCTACACCCAAGCTATTTCAAACTGAGAGGTATAGCAGATTTGTCTTTACAAACAAGTTGTGGGTTTGCTGGTAGATAAAACTAGCTCTGGAAGATAAAAGAAACAATGGGAAGGATTCCACTGACTGATGAATGGAAAATGATATTTGCTTTTACAAATAAACTTTAGGTTTGCTGATAAACGAAATTAGACATTGAGAGATGAAAGAAACAATGAGGAAGAAAAACCCCTAAATTCCGTAGGAATTAAAAATTAAAAGGGAGGGTTATACACTAGAGGGAAATCTTTAGTATCAGGCGTATCGGGGAGTTTGTACCTCTCAAGTACCTCAGCCAATGGGGAGAGAATGGAAATGCGGCTGGGAAATTAGGATAAAAAGGAGGGTGCATCCACCAAAAATTTGAGAGATCCCAGGGGAATGCCCCATGGCTTCTCCCTTTATTTGAATAAAGCCAGAAAGGACTCCTCTGTCTCCTTTTTGGACATAAACCTCTGGTATTTGTGGATTAATTTTCTTAACATGAGTAATTGTATTTAGGCCCAAAAATATCTAATTCCACTTTAGTTAGGATAAGCATCCAAAGATTCTCTGAAGGATTGTCTTCCTTTAGCACAAAATCTAAAGTACTAGTAGTCTTGCTAGTAGCCCATGCATAATTGTGAAATGCCTATGGAGACTTTGGGCCAGGTATGTGTGGTGTCCCACCCCAAAGGGGAAAGGAGCACACAAGATTCTTAGATGCTCTTGGTCAAAAGGAAGGACAAAAGTCAGAGGGTCTGCAAAACCTTACAAAATTTTATTAGTAAATTGTACACTTGGCATGGAAATTGGTATGTTGGTCCCTGACCTCCCAGTATAAGCACAGGGCAGTGGGTTTTGAATAAAGGAGTGTCCTGGGTTGACTATATGATGGTTTTATCCCAAATCGTCTGTTCTGTTTATGCTGAATAATAAATTTTGCACCTTTAAGACTTGTTCCAGAGAGTGAAAGGGGGAGAGAAGAAGCGTGCAGCTTGTTTTCAGACACTGCACTCACTCCTCCACATTCCTGCTCCTGGACTGTTGTTGTCTGTGGACGGACAGACAGCGGGACAGAGCTTGCCTTTTTTTTAGTTAGTTTTAGCTAGCTGAGGCAAAGAAGTTCCCTGGTCTGTGGTGTTTTTTTTTCCCTTTTCTTTGGACCTGTTTAAACCTGCTCTGGACTGAACACCCAGAAGAGCACCGGCAGCTTGCACCTGTGGCCCACTGGGCTGGGCCTGGGCTGAGGCATTTCCAGCTCCAGAGGGACTGATGAGAGACTGAGTGAGCCAAGCTGCAACCCAGGGAGGGGACTTTTTTGACTTTGTAATCTCTTTTGGAGCAGCAAGAGGTTTTATTGTTTAATAAACAGTTTTTTCCACTTTTCTCCAAGGAGGTATTTTCTCCTGAGCTGGTTGGGGGAGGGGCCGATTGAATCTGCTTTTCTAGAGGAACCCCTTTTGGGAGTTCTCTCCCAAATTTGCCCCGAACCAGGACAAGGCGTAAATGGAAGAAAGAGAGAAATGAATTAAAGAGGGGGAGAGAGAAAGAAAAGAGACAAAAATACATCAGCAGTCCTGGCTCCAGCATCGATCTGGCTGATGGGATGTCCAGGGTCCTGGAGGCACACGGACTTTGTGGGGGTTCCTTTTCATAGTTAAGTTTTTCCTGTCCTGAAGGTAAGATTCTCACTTTCTATGCAATATCACTATCATGTGCAGTCCATTCTTCTAGACCTTTCTGTAAATGGGTCAGAGGGCTTTGGGGGTCTTTGGTGGTTTGATCTCCCCCTACAGTCCATGCTCACTTCTCGACCTCACTCCTGTGCTTGTGCTGTACTGTGTTGTGCTCATCTCCAGGAGCCAGAAAAAGGATGTTTGTCCTAGAAAAGTGATGCCGTACCTCCACATGGCCCTTTCTCCAACCACATCCTGTTCGTTCTCACAGTGTGTTATTGACAACAATCCTTGGTTTTCTCCACATCCATCCAGCTATCAGTGTCTGAGACATACACATTAATCCCCTTATCTTCTAGGCTTCTACAGTATACAGGCATCAAACTTCCAATAGTGTGACTATCTGTTGTCATCAAAACTGATTGAACTGATTGTGTCCATTCCTCATACATATAGTAGAATCACATTGAAGTCATATGTCAAAACACACCAAATAAATAAAAGAAGGAAGCAGACTACTGAAAAACACCTGCAAAATAACTTTGGTGTTTCAATGCTACATATATATGCATGATGCAAGTCTTTTATATAGGAAGCTATGAAATCTAGTAGCTATACTCTGATCCTAGACTTTGGTTCTCTGAGGACAAGAGGTTTGAAGTAAGATTTTCAATCTAATTTGGCAAAAAAAAATAAAAGGCTGTTGTCATTGGCTTCCCACAGAATATCATCATATCACAGACTTGAGAAGTACTAGATCTTCTCTGTGTGGGATGGAAGGTACTAAAATTCTCATCAGCTGTGCTCTCTACTGTAGAACTTTATTGAAAAATATTTCTCAGTTTCAAGTAACATTAAAATAAAGCACTGGATGACAAAAGTTTATTATAAACTTAGCATCTTCTGTAAAAGCATGGATTCTACTTAAGAATTCAGTCTAAAATTTTTTAAATTGTAATCACTAGTCCAGGAAAAGAACTGTTCAGTGATACAAGAATTTACTTATCCATAATCAAACAGAGCATTCATATTTCATAAACTGTTGGGCAATGTCAGTGACCAAGATAAGAAATAGATTATACCAGAAATTGTTTTTATGTATCAGTAGCTGATGTGCTTCTGCATGAGTGAGTGTAAAATTAAATATTCAAGTGAGAAGTCAATTGCATTATTTTGCTCAAAATATGACTTGGCTGAGAAGAAAATCTAGGTCCTATTACTATACTGGGTAAAATACCCTTGATAATTATCTACATAAGAGCAAAAACTCATCCCCCTGTATGAATTTGTGGGAAATTCAGGACTCCTGGACAACTAACCAATATGATTAAGCAGAAGCCATTTATTGTTTACGTTATACATTTATTTATGCATTCTAACTCTACTACACATGCTGATCACACATTTCTTATTGGTGCTTGTGCTTGTCCACACATTTTGCATACACTTCTCAAAATATGTGATTGGTTACAGTCCAGGTGGCTCACAGTTCTTTGTTATCTCTTTCTTGTGGTCTTGGAATTCAGTTTCTTAGCTTCTTCTTTCTTATTTTAGCACAGTTTATGTCTTAGTAACCTTGATGAATTCCAGAGGGCCCTGAGAAAATTCTGATAAGAACAGTTACAAGCAAAATGGCTGGTACACACTGTAGTCTAAGTTGTTCAAATACATTGCTACAGAATTAACATAATACCCTGAGCATTTCCCATTCATCTTGAATTTATGTGAATTATAAGCCTTGATGCCTTAAGATTTTAGCTTTTCTATTTTTCAAATCCTATACTGCATTAGTGCATAGCTCTAAACTCCATATAAAGTGTAGTTAACTGTCTTCACGTTTTTGGTTAGACAAAACAATCCCTCTGGGCCTGTGATCCAAGGACACCCTACAGCCTTAGGCCCCAAAAAATATAAACAAAAGTGAATTGGGGAGAAGCAAACTGGGGGAATATGATTTCATTACCTGAAGCTGTACTTGGAGAATTAACCCCTGATATGCAAATAGACCAAACTTATATCTGTCTGAAAAACTCGTGCCTGTCGTCCATCTTGGATGTAGTCTCTGGGAGGCTTTTGACTGCCCAAGGTGTATCTACTGAAGGCCTTTAATAAATACCCACTTTATTCTCTTAACTCAGTCTAGCCTCTGTTCTAGGTAGCCACTCCAAGGCATCAGGCTCAAAGTAATACATGTGCTGATGTGAATACATTCCAACTCACACAAATTTTTCAGTCATAGAGTTCATTACAAATGTTGACTATGATTTTTGTAATTGTTCACAGCATGCCACAATTGAAAAAATAATCCTTATTCTCATCTGCTTACTAGACTCAAACATCCTTGGGAGAAGAAACAATCAATCATAGAATCATTAAGGTTGAAAAAGACCTTTAAGATCATCAATTCAAACCATTAATCCAGCACCATCACTAAGTTAACCACTAAACCATGTCCACAAGTGCCATATCCATGTTTTTTTAACCCTTCAAGGGGCAGTGACTCTATCACTTCCCTGGACAGTCTGTTCCAATGCTTTACAACCTTTTCAGTAAAGAAATTTTTCCTAACATCTAATCTAAACGTTCCCTAATGTTTAATAAGGTAAAGTAAAATAATGACCCTCTCAGTATTATGGAGACCACTGATAAGAAGTGACAGCTACCCCACCTCCAGCTTCCAGCAGAAGTCCTGCCCCTTGCAGGCAACCACATGCTTCACTCTCCCTTGGAAGTCACTCCCATCTTCCATTCATGTGCTCTGTTGTGATTGGCTGACCGGACCAGCTGCCTCTTCCAATTTACTCAGAAGTACATCAGACCAGGAAGCCCTGTCCCCTATATATAGAGGGGACCTCCATTATGTTTCAGCCATCATTTTATGGCAGGGAGCTGCCATTTTGTTAATTGTCATAAACCCCATGTTTTCAAACTACCCTGTGATTGGCTGACAGACATTTCTTGACATGATCATACCCATGCATTCCAAGACACCCCTGTGATTGGCTGGCTGGACCACCCACCCACTTCCTGTTTACCCCAGAAAGATATTAAAGCAGGAAGTTGTGGCGTTACACAGGAAGTCACCACTGCAGAAGGCTGCAGCCGAAAGAATGCTGAGAAACGGTGTCCTGAGGTGACTTTATGATGCTGAATTGTATCCCCATTTGTCTGTTTGTCAGCACAATGGGCCCCCAGCTGGGTAATAATTGACATAGACTCCATGCATTTACAGAAGGCTGATAATAATCTTTATGAAGAAACTCATGTTTTTATACCCTAGTTCACTACAGGTGGACCTAATTGGTCCTCCAATCAAAACACCATCACCACTGGCTAATTAAGAAACCACCCTTTGGTAAACAAATTTCCATAACACATTCCAGATGTTCACAATACCAGGTACAGCAAGTTAAGGTAAGAATTGTTTCTCATTCTGTTCTCTGATCTTTTCACAGCCTTTCCCAGAACGATGCCTGGGAAAGTTGTTTCTCTCTGTGGCCAGAGAGCTGCTGCCACATTTGTTTAGCCCAGAAATAAGTTTTGCACCTTTAAAACTAAATCTGAAAGTGAAGGGGGAGAGAAGCAGAAGTGATAAAATGTCTGAAGTAGTTATGTTCAAAAACATAGAGATAAGAGCTTTCAAATTTCTCTCTTGCAGACTGTATTGTCTACAGCACAGACAGAGTTCTCCTTTGCTTTTTAGTTAGTTTTCTTTTAGCTAGCTGAGGCAGAGAAGTTCCCCAGACTGTGGCTTTTCTTTTTCTTAGAACTGATTAGCCCTGCTCTGGACTAAAAACACAGAAAAACACCAAGAGCTCACACCTGTAGCCCACCGGGTCCCGGGACATGGCATTTTCCAGTGAAGGAGGGACTGATAAGAGACTGACCAAACCGTGCTATACCCCACAAAAAAGACTTTCTGAATTTGCCATCTCTTCAGAACAGCAAGAGGTTTTATTGTTTAATTTTATTCATTTTTTCATGCTTGTGAATACTTTGCTTGTTAAATAGTTTTTTCCACTTTTTTTTCCAAAGAAATCTTTTCCATCTGCTTTCTAGAGAAACCCCTTTGAAAGTTTCCTCCCAAATTTACCCTAAACCAAGACAAATGGGGAAAAAAGATAATTACACAGGATCCAAAAACAGGAAAGGCGTCCCATTTGTCAAGTGTGTATACCTTGAGAGAAAAATAACAAACTGTCAAGCTGATGGATTTTTTACAGGTCTGAAACTGGTTTTGAGTGAACTGCTGAACATAGTTTCTCACACTAAAGTGTATAAGTACTGTCTTAACTTTGCAATAAAACAGACTCCCTTTGCTTTCAGTTTGTGTCTCTCACATTCATATGCTACAGGAAGCCCCCTCCATCTAAATACACAGGGTATGCCATGATGTTTCAGCCACCATTTTATGGCAGGTAGGCACCATTTTTGACAATGTCATGCCCCATGTATTTTCATAGTGCCCAGTAATTGGCTGCTAAGACTATCTGCCCCTACCAGTGTACCCAGAAGTACGTCAGAAAAATGAGTTGTTAAAAACCGAAGATCGTGGACAAAGACTCTCTAACTAGTTAAATTAGAAAGTGGTATGTTTATTACACTGGCAGGCGGCATGGGGGTCTCCCCAAAAGGCGTGACCACGCTGTACAAGGTTCTTTACCCTCTATTTCCTGAGATGTTACATACAATATATATGCATAACCCCAGCACCTCCCATCCCCACTCTGTATTAAAATTAGGTTATTAGTCCCTCACACATGCATAATTCTTCTCTTGAATTGGGTTGGTGGTCTCAAATTGGGTCAGTGGTCTTGAAGGATGAAGTCAGGAGAGTCTTCATCAGGTGTCCATGACCCTCTGTCACATTTCAAGGCCCCCTGCTTTGTAATTGATTGACATAAAGCCCATGTACTAACCATTGTTTTACTAGTTTCAACATATTCTTATAATGGTTCACTTACTCCCCTCCCTTCTATAAGCAAGCTCATAATGGAACAATCAGTTTTAGCATAAGCACCTAACAATCATTAACTTATCACCTACCTACCTTTCTTATGTCCTGATCAAGGTAAATTGTTTCTATCCCTCAGCCAAAATCTTAACTTTTTAAAATCACTATTAATTTTCCCACTTCTTCAAGGTTAGTAAATCCTTTTACTAATATATCGATTCTTCTTCATCTAGCCAACCTGTGTGGTAGGTGTTTCTTAAAACTGTACCATATGCTCTTGATATTCAAGTTAAAGCTGTTACTTGCTGCAACATTCTCCAATTTCAAACAAGTATTATAATAGACAAAATTAAACTTATACCAACTAAAATAAGCAAAACAATAATTGGATGAACCAATGTATTGAGTAAGCTGGTTGCTGTTGGGGACCACCCAAAAGCACTTCCCACCAGTGATGGGATGGGCCTTCCTCTAATCTTTTAAACACTCTCCATATAGTTATGCTGTCATGGTGTATTGTAATCAAAGTTCTCTTTCCTTTAATTTCTCTAAGAATTTTCTTTAGTTCATTACATTTTTACAATTGGGTAACCAAAGTTAAGTTCATCCCTATAAGCACAGGCAATATTTCTTGGACAGTAGTCAAATTTGCCTTTATATGTTGGTACGGTAAAACAGGTGCCCGATAGAAGTCACATCCTTCAATTCTGTCAAAGTTACAAATGCACAAATTAAATTGAGTTTCATTCATAGTAATATCATCCACCATTATAGCGGGGCATGCTGTCCTAAGACAGACACAACCTTGTCCCATATACACAAGCAAGGTTGTCTGGTTAATGGGATGCATTTCAAAGTGACAAATGCTTTGATCTGTATAAACTCAGAGCAGTTAGTTAAGCATTTGTCACAGTATTTAGGATTAATTCAAATAGTTTTCATGGGTTCTTGATGACATTCATGAAATCCATCTTGGAAAAATACATATTCACATCCCCAAACATTTCTTCCTTCCCACACAGTTGCATTTGTAGTTTTTTAGCATCTGACCCAGAGACATATGGGAGTCAAAATCATAGGCTTTCTCTTTGTACTTATATATACCAGTCACATTATATGCAAGTGATGCTGCATTAGTTGTGGCTATAGCAATAATTATAAATGTCATAACTCTCCAAGCTACACCTACTTGATTATCCATTACAACTACAAGCCTTTCTATTCTTTGGGGGATTATTAAACTATGCTTATCATTTCACTCACACTCTATTTATTTTCCCAAGGAAGTTTTAATTTCAGTTCGTTGTCATCCCCGGTATAACTTTCCAGAGTCACTCAGGAGCCTTCTTCACTCAGGAACGATGGATCCAGGTGCTTTGTTCCTTAATCTTGATTACAGTACAGGTGGTGAAGAGCACTTGGAATGGTTCCTCCCACTGCACGTCCAGAGTCTTTTCTGTAAAAGACTTAATGTATACATAATCCCCAGGCTGTACATCATGTACTGGTCCATCTAATTCTCTGCTTCGAGCCCCAGCCACAGGTTTCTCAATTTCTCTAAGTGGTTTGTTTAGGGCCACCATATATCTGTGTAGGGTTTCTTCCCCTACTTGAGTAGGTGTTGTCCCTTCTTGTACCCCATATGGCCTTCCATACAGTATTTTCAAGGGACTTAATTTTTCTTTTACTCTTGGCTTGGTCTGAATTAGTAATAATGCTAATGGAAGAGCCTGAGGCCAAGGTAACTTCACCTCTTGTCCCAGTCTTACTATTTACTGCTTAATCAAGTGATTCATTTTCTCCACTAGGCTGCTTGACTGAGGATGATATGGAGTATGAAGTTTCCAGTCTATACCTAAATGGCAGCTAATTTCCTCCACAATTTTTGAAATAAAATGTGGCCCCCTATCTGAAGACATGGTGGCTGGGACTCCAAAACGTGGTATTATTTCTTGTAACAATGCTTTGGTTACCTCCCACGCTTTGGAAGTTCTCGTAGGGAAAGCTTCTGGTCACCCTGAAAAGGTATCTGTTAACACCAATAGGTATCGATACCCCTTTCTCCTGGGCAGTTTTGAAAAATCAATTTGCCATTGTTGCCCAGGTCCATATCCTCTCCCAGTCTGCCCAAGCTTTGGTTTAGGAATATTTTTGGGATTTCTTTGCAGGCAAAGGCTACATTGGGGAGTCACCTGAATCACTGTACTTTGCAAGTTTCTGGCTATGATTCTATCTTTCAAATAATTATAGGAAGCATCTATTCCCCAATGTGCTTTCTCATGTTCATCTTTCACTAATGACTATAGCATATAAAAGGGGATTACAAGCCTTCCTTTCTCTTAAACTGTAATAGCCCACCCCTCTTGGTTATAACTTTCATTTTCTTTCTCAATAAGCCTCTTTTCCTTTTTACTGTACCTTGGCTTACCTTCAATAGAAATTTGTCCATCTGGGATTAAGGCTGCCTCAACTGTCTCAACAATTACCTCACCTTTAGCTGCTTTTTTTTGCCTCTTTGTCCACCAGCTCATTCCTTCTTCCAATTCAGAGCTCACTTTCTGGTATGCCTTGATCCCTCTGTGTGTATGCACAACCCCAAATGCATACCTTGAGTCTATATAGATGTTGATTACTTTAAATTCTAAGGCACGGGTCCAGGCAATTATTTCAGCCTTTTAGCGCAGAGGTGTTTGTTGGTAGTGGTCCAGACTTGATTACATCTCTGCAGGTGGTAACTACATACCCAGCATGCCTCTTTCTACTGATGGCATAGCTGCTTCCATCAGTAAACCAGGTCTCAGTGTCCTTGAGAGGGGTGTCCTTCAAATCCAGGTGATTGGAGTAAGTAGCTTTGATGGTCTCCAGGCAATCATGGATCACTGGTTCTCCCATACTGCCACTGAGGAAGGAAGCTGGGTTCACAATGTTAGTTACCACAATTTCTACATCATCTTGTTCTACCATTATGGCTTGCTATTTCAGGAACCTCTGTGGGGAGAGCCAATGTTCCCCCTTTACTTCCAGTACTGCTGACACTGTGTGGGACACTAGCACAGTCGTCTTCTGGCCCAGGGTGAATTTGTATGCTTCCTGGATGTCCAGCACCACTGCTGCATCGGCTCTGAGACACCCTGGCCATCCTTTAGCTGCCGCATTTAATTGCTAGGAAAAGTAGGCAACTGCCCTCTGATACAGACCTAAGTCTTGTGCTAGTACTCCCAGAGCAATCCCTTGCTTCTCATGAGAAAACAGAAAAAATGATTTACGCACGTCCAGAAGTCCCAAAGCTGGAGCTGACATGAGGGCCTTCTTTAGCTGGTCGAAGGTGTACGTAGCTTCTTTTTTCCATTGGAGATCTCTGTTTCTCTCTGTGATCAGAGCATACATGGGTTTAACCAACAGTTCATAATTATAAACTTACAGTCCTTTGTTGTCTGGGGTTTTGGGGTTTGGCTCATTGCTTCCTTGCAGTCTTGCCCTAGAGTCCTTGCCTGTAGCTGTTATCGCATTAATCAAAGGGGCGGGACCACGATCAGACTAAGAACAATTTATTGCTTAGATAACATCAGTCTCAAAGGCCATGAGATTTATAAGACAGTAAGCAGTCAGCCATAGTCTAAGATGGTCACAAGTTCTTTGTTGCAAGACAGTATATAACTTCCTAATCCAATGGACAGTCACCACAAAATATGTTTTGCTTTTCTAACCTATCACCTTTACTTCTTTCTACTGCAATGCAGATCCTTTTGTCCAATAAGGTCTTATTACATGTACACACATATGTCTCTATTATAACATCTAAACTCGTACTTTATTCTATTACAATCACATTACTACATTACTACACTATAAACCCCTTCATCATCTTATCTAATACTCTTAATTACTTAAGGCATATTGTTACTTATAACTATAGAAACATAAGTTTATGATTTTTCTGCTTAATGTCTGTGCCCCTTACTTTCACATCAATCGAGGCTTCTTCTAAGGCTGTAAATCAAACCCTCTTGAGTCAGTGAAGATTTCTATCTTTCCGATTCCCACACTTGCCCAGCACTGACCTCATAGCTCAGGTAGATAGATAACTATTTGTTTTACTACCTTGTCATAGCAGGATGTCCCCGGATGGGAAATGATTATCATTGACTCCATGATTCCAGGAGGCTGATCAATCACTTTATTATACTATACTTTTTAAGAAACTTATCGCCCTTACAGACAGTCTGCTACCGACAGACCAGATTGGTCAATTAATCAAAACACCATCACCATTGGCCAATTAAGAAACCACCCTTTGGTAAACAAATCTCCAACACATTCCACATGTTCACAACAACAGGTGCAGCAAGTGAAGATAATTGTTTAATGGTTTTTTGTCTGATCTTCTCACAGCCTTTCCCAGCACAATACCTGGGAAAGTTGTGGCTGTTGCTGTCTTTGACCAGAGAGGGGCTGCCACACTACCTGAGCTTTTTTCTGTGATACTCTATACTCTTGTAAACCCAAAAAGTTCATGAGGCTTGCCATCCAGTCCACACATGTCTCTTGGGTCCAGGTAACTCTCCAGAGGTTGTCTACATGCTGCAGCAGCTGTCCTTCCACTGATGGAGCTTCCCAGGACTCTAGATATCTTAAACCTTGGGGTAATATCATCCATGTGAGCTGAGTCATACACCCACTCTTGGGATTCTCCCATTCAAAGGCAAAAATTTTCTGTCAGGCTTCATGGAGAGGGAGGCAAAAGAAGGCATCCTTCAAATCTAAAACGGTAAACTAGGTTAATTCAGGTCTCAAATTGGGTCAGTGGTCTTGAGGGATGAAGTCAGGAGAGTCTTCATCAGGCCTCTGTGACCCTCTGGCACGATTCAAGGCCCTCTGCTTTGTAATTGATTGACATAAAGCCCAGGTACTGTTTCACTGGTTTCAACATGTTCTTATAACGGTTCACTTAATCCACTCCCTTCTATAAGCAAGCTCAGAATGGAACAATCAGTTTTAGCGTAAGCATCTAACAATCATTAACCTATCACCTACTTACCTAACTTACGTCGTGATCAATGTAAATTGTTTGTATCCCTTAGCTAAAATCTTAACTTTTTAAAATCATTATTCAAAAGGAAGCTCCATCTCACTACATACAGGGAAACTACCAGTTTTGACAGTGCCATTCTCCATGTGTTTTGTGATTGGCTGGTTGCCATTTTTTGACACTGTCACTCACAGGATCACAGATCACCCTTCAACTGTCTGTCCATTTCATTTGGTCCATGGAGCACATGGCTATAAATATATATATATATATATATATATATATATATATATATATATATATATATATATATTTATATTCATTATCTTCATAGAAATATATATAAAGGAGCATTCAAGTATGTATAAACAGATATTATGCATATAGTAACATGTAGTGTTGCGGTGTGATGTCATAGCTTGCCTCAGTTATCCCGGTTCCTTCCCCAGGTGTCAATCACCTCTCCTTTCCCCCACCCTGACCCCTGCTGAGTGCTGTCTGTCAGTCCTGGCATTCCAGAAGGGCATCGAGTGATTGGCAGAATTCAAAAGATGCCTCCACCCCTGGAGGACATTGGGTCATCCAGGTGTCATTTGTCCCTTAAGACTTCCCCCCCCACCTGGTCGATGGGATCCCTACCTCTGCACTCCCCCTCTCCCCGGAGTTAAAAGGAACAGCAACCACGCGGTTCAGGAAGTTCTGTTGGAGCTGTTACTGGATTCAGAGGCCTGTGGGCCAGGAATAAAGCTCTGGATCAAAACCCTCCATCAGAACCGACTCCTTTTTCCTTCACCATCGCCTTAAAGCTTCTCCGCCAGAGGTAAACCTGAGCTCTTGCAAGCCTGGACTTGTCTCTATGCGCCCAGCTGCAACATCCAGCTAGCCAAAAAGTGTCTCTGAGGTGAAATCACCACATTTGCCGCCTTTGGTCAAGCAGCAAGGGCCAGACAAGCCCAGGCACGTCCCATCCGCCTATATTGATATTACTCCAATAATGTAGCAGATCCTCAAGCAAGGGGATGTCACTCAGCATGACACTCAGCATGGGGTGGCACAGGCCACCTCAGTTTGTGATGTAGCTCTTTTGCTCTGCTTTACAGTTCTGCATGTCAGATTCCTCAGTCCTCAAAGTGCTGTAACACTCCCAGCAAAACAGAGATTACTATCACTGTTATTTAGATCGATTCAATAGTGCTGGGATTTTGTCTATAATTTTGGAATGTAGGATAGACTGTAGGATTCTGTGAACTCCACCGCCAACAGCTTTTACAATAATGATGGCAAGTGGAACATCTGGTCAAAACATAGCTCTCTTAATTTGCAGGAGAATACTAGATCAGTCTAAAATTGTCTCTGCATTCATAGTGCTTAAATTAATAGTGGGAGAATATAGAGTTGTACATGCTGACAGCTTCAAGACAGAACTGAGCACAATTGCCAGGTTAAAATAGCTGGCTTAAATGGTCAAAAACTTGCTCTACACTCCAAACAAATGTTTTGTAAGCTTCATGTAGTGAAGGGGGAGATTTTTTACTCTGGTAGGCAATATGTTCACTGGCCCATCAGGTTCAGAAAAGCAGTTTATATTGAAGGGGGCTTATGGTAACCCCTTGACAACACAGTACTTGCAACAACACAAGATTTGTTTAATTTTCCTAATTAGCACTTTCTTGTAACTTTTTTTTTTAGTTTGCTATAAGTCAAGGCCCCAGAACTAATAGTCCCACTAGCCCTTTAATCACCACCATCCTGCCTGCCACCCCTTTGTACCCAAAAGATAATCAAGGTCTTTCAGCTCTGCAATACCCCCATTCCTCTTACTAATCTGCTTGCTCTTTCTGCAGTAAGACCACAGGACTGCAGCCTGTTTCCCAAAGCCTGCATCTTGCTGCTTTTGCAGTACTCGTCTATCAGGACAGTCTTGACTGCATGCTTGGTCCTCTGCAGCATTCCCCTAAGGATAAGGAAACAGAGCAGAAGCCTGCCCCACACAATAGTCTTACAGGTAGCTCTAGAGAACCCACATAACCATGAACAAATATATATTTGCCCATATACATTTATTTAAATATATATATATAATAGTGTGCCATTAATAAAATATATATTCATACATATTTGTACACTCTTATATATATATCTTTGCATAAATTATATATGTTGCATATAATTGCATATTTTCTTTATAGCTCTGCACTTTCTTTCTGGGAAATCAACATGCTGAGGAGCCTCTCTCAAGTGCCTGTACACTAACACACACTGCATGGGGAATAAACATGAGAAATTAAAGAACTGTGTGCCATTGCAGAGCTATGATCTTGGGATCACAGAGATGTGTTGTAGTGGCTTGCATGACTGGAGTGTAAGCAATGGATGGATACAGGGTCTTTAGGAAGAACAGATTGGGAAGACAAGGAGATAGAATTAGCCCTTTAAGTGAGAGAAACTCCAGAATGCATGGGGGTCTGCCTGGGGATGAATGAGGAGCTTCTTGAAAGCTTATGGGTAAGGATTAAAAAGCAGACCTGTATGAATGACATTGTAGATGGCATCTCCTATAGGCTACCTGACCAGAAACTGAATGAGGCCTTCCAAAGACAGCTAGAATCAGTCACATTTTCAGGCCCTGGTCCTCATATGGGACTTCAAAACCCTGATATCTGTGGAGGGACACCACAGCATGGGCATAAGCAATCCAGGAAGCATTGGATGACAAGTTCCTTAACAAATAATAGAGGAGTTGTCTTGGTTTGAAAAGACAGGTGCCCGCTAAGGAAGGCAGGAGCCTCCCTTGAAACAGAAAATGTAAACCTCCTCCCTACGAATTATTATATTTTTGAAATTAAGGAGCTTGCAGGCAAAGATATGGGAGTAGGAATAACAGTTCTTTATTAGGGAAGAAAATAAAAATAAAATAAAGAATGCAGTAATACAAAACAACACTGACAGAGTCAGAATACTACCTGACACCCTCTTGGTCAGGGTGTTGGTAGCAGTCCCATTAAATTGTGGCTGCAGTCCTCCTGGAGTGACAAATGTGGTTCTGTTGAAGCAGTGATCTTGTAGAAGTGTATAGTTTTCCTCTGAAGGTCCAGTGGTGGTGTAGATGGGCCTGGTCTTCCTCTGGGAATCCAGTGGATAAGGCTACTTGTGGTGTTCCAAACTTCAGATTATATCCAGGTAGGAATGCTTGGCTCCTCCCCCAGGTGGAGCATCTCACAATGGGATGATGTAATTTTATCAGTCATGCAGTGAGGCTCAATGGCCCATTAACAGAAGATATTTCCCAGAGGGAGAAAGGATTGGTTGTGGAAGAGATAAAAACCACTGCCCCACCTGGTTTTAACAGGTGGCCCAATTAACAGAAGACAACTGCCCCACCTCTAACAGATAGCAATAGAATACACACCCCCAGCCACCTCTTGCATTTCCAACCTAAGACAGGAGCCAACAAGAAGTGCTGTGCTGTGTGGTGGTGAAAAAGCAGGCCAAAGGCCTACAAACTGTAATCCTGACTGAAGCTGACAGAAGTCATGAGAAAGCTGACAGCTCTTTGTGAGAACAGAGTTCTGCAGCAGTGAAAAACAACTTGTTTTCCCTGAGAAAGAGCTCTAAAACTGTGGAAAACAACCACCTTTCCCTGAGAAAGGACTCTAGTACTGTGATAAACACTAGCCACCTGTATAAACTGTTTTTACACCATTAGATAGAAAAATGAAAACTATCTCTCACAAAAAACTTCTCCTGCACATAAGCACCAGGAGTTTGAGTGACTAGTCAATACAGGGTAACAACTTGTTATTGACCAATTGGGGATATACAGGGTATGTTCTTTAAAAACCCTATAAGAAGAGACACGCGAAATAAACCGGCATTGATCCTTTTCTTTTTGCACCATAAAGCGTGTCCTGCATCCTTCTTTATCGAGCACCAGAGAGACACCTGGTGACCCCGATGTGCAGAGCGGGAGGCTGCGCTGCAGTCTCCTGTACCTGTGGGTGGGCAGCGCAGACCCTGGGCAGTGGGCACGAAGTGCTGGGACAACGCTTGCCTTTGGCAAGCGGGAGATGACACTCAAAGATAGTAACTTTATGCGTATCTTCAGAGAAGTGGAAGAACAGCAGACAAGAGCCAGAGTGAGCGACCAAGTCATGGACGGGAAAAGAGATTCTGTCAATCGAGGCATCAGAAATGGGTTGTGTATCAGAGACAGCATTCCGTCCACTGAGGCAGGGGAGAAAGGTTGCGAATCGGAGAAAATATCACGCCTCCGAGTGTGGGGGTACAATCAATGAACCGTGAAAGGACAAGCAGAAGAAGTCTAAACTGTAAATTGCATAGAGGGTGGTACAGGTGAGGAAAGATGGGTCAGCATTTATCAGCCCAAGGAAAAACCATAGTTAATATCTGTATTGGCATGCTGGGGAGAAAAGGCAAAAAACATGCTAAGCATATGCTACAAGCTCTGATATTATGGTGTTATAAACAAGGCTTATATATCGATCTGGAAAACGCATTAAACATAGCCTATTGGGAGAAGGCGGGAGCAGTAATCATGTGTGGGGTGGAGTTCCTGTGATTGTGACATAACAGAAGACAGACTCACACGTTTCCTCAGACAAACAGCTTAGTTTATTGTCTCTGACACCTTTTATAGACAATTCAAAACTCCCGGGTTGAGATAGGTCATTGGTCTATCTCTGTGCCCCCAGACTCTGAACCAACAAGACACCTGCATCCTAGGAGAGCTCCCATTGGCTGTGAGCTTCTGTCAGTCAGCCCAGAGGCTGGTTCATGGAGCTGAGCTGGGCTGCTTATTATAACTTGATTAATGCTAATGCCACAATTGTGGACTCTGCCTCTCAGGGTGGCGAGTTGGCGGGGCACATCCTTACTACCTGGACATTGCTTTTGGACACTTTGAAACTGTTAAAGGCAGAAAGGGATACAGAAATAGGAGCTCCCCTAGAACTGAAAGCTGGAGGGGAGCCCAGGGGTAGCGGCGGGGGCAGTGGAGTGGTACTAGGAGAAAAAGCAAACTCGGAGCTGCTGGGGGCATGTGCGGAGCCAGGCATGGAACAGAGTGTGCCAACTATGGAAGCGCTGAGTGCCTGTATGGGGATCACCCCTGCGCATGTGCAGTTCCCCTGTAGGGGTGTATCATGTTGTTTGATGGACATGAGCCTTGTGCATGTGCGGTGCCTCAATATGGATGGGATCTCTGTAGGTGCGCAGTGCCCAGGTGTGGGGGGCCACCCGCTCCTCTACTGTGCCCAGAACCGATGTGCCTGCTCCCTTCCAGCTCCCGAGAGGGGCCGTTTCTGGGGGACCATCCGTGGCAACAGAACTGGTGGTGCTGCCTGTCCTTTCCCAGTGCCTGGGAGAGGCAGACTCACTCATGTCTACACAGACCCCAGCAACAGTGGTATAAACCGCCCCCTCTCCTGCATCTCCTAGTCTTACAAACTCAGTTAATCCCTCTTTCCATATGAGTGACGGGAATGTTAAGAATGCACCTGTACCAGCAAGTTGCTACTTGACATGTCAATCCCTCAGCCACAACCAAAGGAGGAAAGTAAAACTCCCTCTTTGATAGACTTTAGAGACCTGAATTTGGGGCAATCTAGCCCACACCCTCCTGTTAATGATAAGGCTGGTACCTTTGCTTTCCAATCAGCTACTACAACTGTTCAGGATCTGATTAGTTTCTGCAATCAAATCAAATTGATGGCTATAACTGATAGAGACTTAGAATGTGCCCAGAAAATCAGTGTGCACTATAGAATAGTAATCCCAATATTTCCGGGTGGGACGTGCCTGGCCTCGTCTGACCCTTGCTGCTGAGCCAAAGGCGGCAGCTGTGGTGTTTCACCTCAGAGATACCTTTGGCCGGCTGGATGCTGCAGCTAGGCACTTGGAACAAATCCATGCATAGTAGAAACTCAGTTTACCTCTGGTGGAAAAGGTTCAGGCGGCGGTGAAGAGAAAAGGAGAGGATTCTATCATAGAGTTTTAATCCAGAGTTTTATTCCAGGATGATAGGCCTCTGAATCTTGTAACAGCTCCCAACAGAATCCAGACCGCATGGTCCCATCTCCTTTTAAGCCCGGGGACAGGGGGAGGGGAAAGCAGAGGTTGGCACACCTGGGGGGTTGGGATAGGTGAAACAGGAAATGGCATCACACTGCAACATCTCCCCGTAGTTTTGTTTAAAAAGAAGAGGACTGGGTTTGTGGTACAGAGTGCTTGCCCAACCATGGTTGGTAAATCGGTTCCTCCTCTACAGGAGGTTCAGTGCTTTCCACTGAGGCTTCCATGTCATTCATTGGAGCACTAAGGGCTTCGAAATGGTAAACTTCAGGAGGGGGAGATGAGCTTGAAACTAACTTGAGAACCATGCGTTTGATTAGTCCAAAAACAATACTAATAACTACAATAACAATAACTAAAATAAACAATACTAAAATTACAGTTTTCAGAATAGATCCCAACCAGCCCGAGAGTCCCCAGCCTTTGAACAGTCCACTCAGCCAGTCATCAGTTTCTCTCTTGATGTCCGAGGGCTTTTGCCAAGGTAGTCCATACATGCTTTGGGCTGAGGGACTATCCAGGAGATTGCTGGTGGGATGATCGCGAGTAGGATGAGGAGCAGGCTTGGTCTCATGGCATCTAGAGACTATACACGAACCGTGGGATCTAAACTGGTACAAGGAACTTAAGACAAACATATTACAAACTATTCCAGATAGGAGGCTTAAATGGAATTTCCTCCAGAGAACGCGTGCAGCGTTTCCTTCTCCAGGCAGCATTAGCAACCTGGGGCGCTTCTGTCAATTTCTCTGAGACCTTGGGATCATAGGGCCTTACCCATTTGGAA
The DNA here is from genome assembly GCF_051311805.1 of Agelaius phoeniceus. Taxonomy (NCBI): domain Eukaryota; kingdom Metazoa; phylum Chordata; class Aves; order Passeriformes; family Icteridae; genus Agelaius; species Agelaius phoeniceus. The sequence goes on from NC_135301.1 coordinate 22,060,922, forward strand.
GGAACCTACTTTAACCCAGAGGGGGTGGACACACAGGCGTATCCACATCCCCAAGTAACCAATTTGTAAAGTCCCACTGTCTTCCAAGTCTCAGGGTCCTTTACTAAAACCGGAGGCTTTTCTTTCATCAACGTATGACTGCTCCCCCCAAAATGGTGTAGGATGGGCGGGTTCAGGCTGTCAAAGGAACAATTCAGAAAATTGATTGTGAACAGCGCCCTGGACAACTGGATGTGGGGAGGTTCCACCTTCAGAACCTGTTGTTGCTGATCCAGGACTCTTTTAATATCATGATGAGTCCTTTCTACAATGGCTTGACCTGTAGGGGAGTAGGGGATGCCAGTTTTGTGCTCTACTCCCCATTGCTGCAGGAAGCTCCCCAATTCCTTGGATTTGTAGGCAGGCCCATTATCAGTTTTCAACTCCTTGGGGATGCCCATGAAAGAAAAAGCCTGTAAGAGGTGCTTAATAGCATTGATAGATGACTCTCCTGTGTGGGCAGAAGCATAGACCACTCCAGAAAAGGTATCTACACTAATGTGGACGTATTTCTGCCATCCAAATGACTGTATGTGTGTTACATCTGTTTGCCACAGTTCACAACTGTTCAACCCCCTTGGGTTTGCTCCCGTACTCACTGTAGGGAGTGCATGTTGTTGGCAATTTGGGCATGTGTCCACAATCGCTTTGGCCTGTTCTCGAGTGATGTGAAACTGACAAACTAGGCCAGGTGCATTTTGGTGGAAAAGCTGGTGGCTGATTTTTGCCTGTTCAAAAACATTTGGGAGAGTGGCCATCACTGCAGGTGCAGCAAGAGCATCTGCCTTTCTGTTGCCTTCAGCGATAAACCCTGGCAAGTCGGTGTGTGACCTGACGTGCATCAAATAAAATGGTTGCTCCTGGCAAGTGACTAACTTTACAAATTTTGAGAGCAATTCAAAAAGTGCGATGTTAGACACTTCTTGCAGTATTGCTTAATCTGCCCTGGATACTACTCCTGCCACATATGCAGAATCTGTAATCAGATTGAATGGTTCTGAGAACCTTTCAAAAGCCCTAACAACTGCAGCCAATTCAGAAACCTGAGGTGAACCTTCCACCTCAGCAATGTCCGTCTCCCACTGCTGGGTTTGAGGATCCTTCCAAGTCATAACGGACTTGTGGGACCTCCCAGACGCATCTGTAAAGACAGTCAGAGCCTTTTTTAAAGGTCTCCTACACTGAGCACTTCTCAATTTCAGAATACATTGAACATCTTGTTCGAACATTTTGTGGGCAGGCCGCTCTACAGAAATTTGTCCTGAGTAGGAATCCAGAGCAAACTGCAACACTTCATTTTCTCGAAACAATTGTTCCAATATTTGCATAGTATTTTGACCCGATTTTAACTCAATTGGAATGTGAATGCACTTAAAGTCACATCCTGCTAACTCCCTGATCCGGGTCCTTGCTTTCCGGATCAATTCTGCTACCAGCTCCTGAGGCTTTGTCATTCTCTTGGACCTTTTGTGACTGAGAAAAACCCATTCTATGATCAAGAGAGGGTCCTCTGGTCCTGGCCCTTTTTAGGTGGGCCCTTTGCCTTAGGTGTTTGTTTTTCCTCCCACTGGAAAATGATTCCATGGACGTGTGGCAACTTACCTAAGATGATAAATTTGAATGGCAGCACAGGCCGGCATCAGTGGGCCTGTCTTGTGGACATTGCAATCTGAACCTTTTCTAGAGCTTTCCATGCCTCTGGGGTAATAGACCTAGAAGCACCTGGGTCCTCTCCCCCTTTCAATAAATTGAAAAGAGGGGCAAGGTCTTCATTAGTCAGACCGAGCCATGGCCTTACCCAATTCAAAGACCCACACAACTTGTGGACATCCGCAAGGGTCTTGATCTTTGGATTGATTTCTAGTTTTTGAGGAACAATGGTCCTATTTCCAATTTCTAGGCCCAAATATTTCCAAGGTGGCATCTTTTGAATTTTCTTTTCCTGGAGCTTGAACCCTGCACCAATCAATGCATGGATCGTTAGGTCAAGCGCATGTGTGAGTAAATCATCATTGGGGGCACACACAAGGATATCATCCATATAATGATAGATGATGGCCTTTTCTGTGGCTGCACGCACTGGGGAAAGCAGGGAAGAGACATACCACTGGCAGATCTCTGGCGAGACCTTAAGGCCCTGAGGAAGAACTGTCCAATGGTACCTTTTCATAGGGGCTTCCATGTTGATGGAATGCGAAATGCCGTGCATCGTCAGGGTGTAGGGGAATATTGAAAAAACAATCTTTTATATCAATAACAGCTAATTTCCAATCCTGGGGAAGCATTGTTGGGGATGACATACCAGGTTGGGGAGAGCCCATATCTTCAATGACATTATTAAGTTGTCGGAGGTCGTGGAGGAGCCGCCATCTCTTTTTGTCAGCTTTCTGAATGACAAACACTGGAGAGTTCCACAGGGACGTGGTCTCCACAATGTGACCCTTTTTCAGTTGCTCTTCCACTAGCTCCTCAAGCGCCTTTATTTTTTGTTTACTGAGCGGCCACTGTTTCACCTCAACTGGTTTGTCTGTTTTCCACTTCAGTTTTTGGGTGGGGCGCTGTTGTTCAATGACTGCTGTACAAAAATCCTGTGGAGAGTCTGGAATATCAATTGTGACACCCCACTGGGCCATTAAATCTCTCCCTAACAAAGGTTCCGAATAATCTAACACAAATGGACGGATATTTGCCAATTGTCCGTTTGGTCCCTCGATTTGGATGATGCTTTTGGTTTGTCTCGCCAATTGCAGGCCTCCTACACCTTGAACGTGACCAGCAACGTTTTGCAAAGGCCAATGTGCTGGCCAGTCTTGTACTGGGATCACTGTGCAGTCTGCACCCGTGTCTACAAGCATCTCAATGCGTTTTGACTCGCCACCCCCACTGACATTACACCATAATTTGGGTTTGTCTCTCCCAATAACTTGGACCCGGGCGACTGTGGGCCCTTGTTTTTCAGTGCCTTCAGGCAAAAACAGCAGAGGGATAGCTTGTGCAACAATTTGTCCTTTGGGAAGAAACAGGGGTGGGTGGAAACAGTGCAGCCTGAGAACGAATTGCTCAGGATCTGGTGTTGTCATTCCTGGAGCAATTTCAATCTCATGTAGTGTGTGTTTGGTGTCCCCAATGACGATGTACTTCCAACAAATTCGGTGCCAAGTACCCTTCTGTTCTGGGTTGACAGAGACAAAATGCCAGTCAGTGTCTTTCAGGTGGAGTGATTCTGTCAGCTGCAACCTGTAAGGCTCATTGACAGAAGACGTGGTTAACATAGGTTCGCCTAAATCATAACAAAGGTTATTTTGTTGCACTTTCAACAGTGGACCAGCAGACGTGGTCTTTGAAGCATCTGCTTCACTTACAGAAATAGTAATATTACCGCGTGCTTGGTTTGTTTTGCTTCCCTTATTCCCTTGGCCTGCTCTTTTTGTGTCTGCATGCCTGGCAGGCCGGCGCTCCCCTTTCAGTTTTTGTTGTTGTTGACTCCCTGGGAGTGCTTGTAGTTCTCCTCCCGTGCCATTTCTAAATTCATCAAATTGCCTTTTCAGGGGGCACTGGCTACTCCAATGTCCAAGGTTATTGCAAAGCAGGCATGGCTTTGTGGGGTCAACCATTGGTGGTCTTCGCTGCTGCCCAGGGTACTGCTGTGCTGAGGGAATGGGCGCAGGGCTGGCAACGGCGACATGCTGAGGTGGTCTTGGCAGCAGCCTTGGTCTGGTGTCTTCAGCAACACTCATCGGAGGCACTTTCCTGTTACAGACTAGAAGCATATCTTTTAGTGTAGGGGGAGGTTCTAGAGGGAGACTCAAAATTGCCGCTCAACACTGTTCATTTGCATTTGTAAATGCCATTTCCTCTAAAACCTCTTCCCTTGCATTCTCTTTTTTAACTTGGATTTCAATGGCTCTAGTTAACCTTTCTACAAATTTCAGAAAAGGCTCTGATGGTAGCTGCTTAATCTTACTGTAGGGCTCAAAAGGCCCTTCAGGTTGGAGGGAAAAGAATGCTTTTAAAGCTGCTTCCTTTACTTTCTCGAGTGTTTCTACAGGATTTGCGGTTGCTTGGATTGAGGGTGAAGACCATTGCCCTTCACCAGAGAGATGCTCAATGGTACTTGGCATGCCATTGGCATCTTTCACTGTGTTTGGATCAGCATGCAAGCCTGGGAGAGCGTCTTTTAGCAGTTGTTTCCATGCTAATTCCCATAATTTGAATTCTGTAGAGGTCATGAGGCATGAGAAAAACTGTTTTAAATCATGTGGGACTACTACAGTCCTACTCAATTCAGAATTTAAAAGGCCATGTAAATATGGACTGTGTGGGCCATACTCCCGGTGAGATTTACAGACCTCTTTAATCAATTGTCTTCCAAAAGAGATCCAATTAGAGGTTGGGGCTGCTCCTCCTTGTGCTGCAGGCTGATATGAAACAGGGGCAAATGACAAAGTGGGACCCTGTATTGGTTCTGCAGCTTCCTGCCCTGTATCCTTTGAATTGGAAGCATTGATATAACAGATACAGGTTTGGGGACATGCAGTGGGCGTGCCCCCACCGTGGGAACCCGGGGAGGGGGCGGGGATACCGTGGGAACAGGGGGTGGGGACGCCTGGTGACATCACATCGGCAGACGCCCCCTGGGAGGAGTAGAGGGGTGGAGCTGAGGGTACTGTAGGAAAGCAGGGTGGAGGGAAGGTGTCATGAGGAACAGGAGGGAAGGGGGATGGGGAAGGAATTTTGGGATGCTTAAGGGGATCTTGGGAAGAAGACGACCAGGTTTGGGATGGTGCCACGTGGCATCGTCCATCTTGTGTACCCCCTAGGGACTGGGGGCCATTTTGGGCATCACTGCTCTCTGAAAAGCTAACACATGCTCTGGGTTTCAGAGCAGGGGACACAGGGTTTCGGGAAAGTTTCCACGCAGTCTGGCCAGGTCCTTGTGGACAAGGAAAGTCAGGCATTTTAAAGAGCTCAGGGAGTCGACTTCCCAGCAAATGAGCAGAATTTGCTCTCTTTAAAATACCAAGTTTTGGGGTAAGAGGTTTAGGGCTGTAAGGGGGAGAAACAGGGAGAGCAGAGGTACATGGCTTGATATTTGGCTTTTTCTCCAATTCCCTTTCTTTGAGCAAGGCTGTTCAAATTTGTAAACTCCAGAACACAAATTTAGCTGAAGATGTATTCCCAGACTGTCCCAAGGTTATCAATTCATGCCCTACTTTATCCCAAAATTGAATATTGTGGACTTCCTCAGGAGAAGTTTGTGGGAAGTGCAGAAAAAGCCACCTTATAAACTGTTTCAATTTTCCTTTAGAGAACTTTACGTTTGCACTGACTAAAATTCCAACAAGATGATAATACACTCCTTTTTGTGCTGTGCTTAACTTCGAGCCCATTTTAGATGTAAATGGCACAGAACACAGTCCCGCCGACCGAATACAAAGCCAAAATCAGCTACCGATTTCTAAAAAGACCACTGTTAAAAAGCCATAACGATCAGACGCAAGCTTTTACAATGCAGCTGTAAATACTGCTTTTAAAACTGCCGGGGCAGCAGAAGCAGGAATCGGGACCCGCTCCGCCGCGTGGAGAGACAGACAAAGCCTCCCCCGCCCGAGAATGCAGCCTCCCCGTGCCATATGTAGAGAGCAGGCCCCCCGCGCCACGTGTAGAGAGCAGCCCCCGGGCACCACGTGGCAAGCCGAAACTGGGGCCGCCCCGCGCCGCATGTAAAGAGCCCCCCCCTCCCCTGCACAGAGAGAGAGCAGCTCCCCCACACCGAGAGAGCTCCCCCCTCCGCACCAAGAGCCGAGCACGCTGTGCTGCCGAGCCGGGGGGAGGGGCAGGCAGAGCTGTCCCGCTCCTCCAAGCCGGCACCGCCAATTCTAAAAATGGCAAAAACATGCTGCAGAGTTAAAGCTTTACAGGGTATAGCTTTCGCTCCACAGGGCTGTGCAGCCTAAATGCAAGAGCAAGAAAGAACAAGTCTCACGGCAGAGACGGAATTTGAGCTTCTACTCCTCCAAGGAGCAGAAATACTCGCTGAAATCAAAGCTGTTGCTGGCAAAGTCAGGCAGGCTGGTCTCTTCACTTGAATAGGACCCCTCGGGCAAGAGGGGGTCCCCTATTCTCCCCTGGAAAATTCACTCACCAGAAAGGAGCTGCACTTTCCAGAGGTGCCGAGCATTCCACGAAACTTCTTGTGGGATCAATCCCAAAGTTTCTCTGGAGAGCTATGCATCCACGGCTCTACCATGGACACTAAGCTGCCTTAAAGCTTTTCCAAGGTTCTGAGATTCCTTCTGGGGCTGCAGGTTCGTGCAGCCCCATGTTGGGGGCCAATATATAGAATAGTAATCCAAATATTTCCGGGTGGGACGTGCCTGGCCTCATCTGACCCTTGCTGCTGAGCCAAAGGTGGCAGCTGTGGTGTTTCACCTCAGAGATACCTTTGGCCGGCTGGATGCTGCAGCTAGGCACTTGGAACAAATCCATGCATAGTAGAAACTCAGTTTACCTCTGGTGGAAAAGGTTCAGGCGGCGGTGAAGAGAAAAGGAGAGGATTCTATCATAGAGTTTTAATCCAGAGTTTTATTCCAGGATGATAGACCTCTGAATCTTGTAACAGCTCCCAACAGAATCCAGACCACATGGTCCCGTCTCCTTTTAAGCCCGGGGACAGGGGGAGGGGAAAGCAGAGGTTGGCACACCTGGGGGGTTGGGATAGGTGAAACAGGAAATGGCATCACACTGCAACAGTGCCCATGCCAGCTGGTGGCACAGAGCCAATGAGTTATACAGCTGGAGCATTTCCCATAATGCAGAACCATGGGACGGCACTTGATGTCCATGTGGGTTTTAAGTGGAAGGTGCTTTCTGAGTTAGGGCAATTAGTAGCAAAGCATGGATTTGAATCTCCAGCTTTAAAGAACATGCTAGGATTTCTAGCTGCAGAGGAGATGACACCTTTTGATGTAAAGCAATTGGCAAAGCTGGTTTGTAGCCCAGTTCAATACATGATGTTTGAATCTACGTGGCTGTCCTGGTTTAGGGCAAATTTGGGAGAAAACCTCCAAAAGGGGGCCCCCTGGAAAGCAAACCCACACGGCCCTTCTCCCCAACTGGTTCAGGAAAAATTTCCTCAGAGAGAAGTGGAAAAAACCTGTTTATTTAACAAGCAAAGCACTCCCCAGCACAAAAAATGAACAATACCAGATGAAAAAAAAACTCATTCGCTGCTCTGAAAAGATGAGAAATTGAGAAAGTGTCTCCTGTAGATGGTCGCTCTGTTATCAGGCCCTCCAGCATTGGGAAAGGCTGCTGCCCAGAGAAGGCCCTGGTGGCCATAAAGTGCAAGCTCTTGGTGCTCCCTGGGTCCCCAGTCCGGAGCAGGTTCAAGCAGTTCCCAGAAAAGGGAAATAAAAAACAGTTCAGGGAAAACTTCTCTGCCTCAGCTAGCTGAACTAACTAAAAAGCAAAGCAGGGCTCTGTTCTGCTCTGTCCAATCCCAGACAACACAATCTAGCACAGAATGTGGAGGAGCAAGTGCAGTCTGATAACAAGCTCCGTGATTTTTCTTCTCCCTTTTTTTGCTCTCAGAACCAGTCTTGAAGGCACAGAATATAATATCCAGCATAAACAGAACACACGATTGGGGAAACAAGCATCATGACATCACCCTAGGACATTGGTGAAGGCTATGGCAAGAGAGAGCCTTACTTAATGCTAATTTGCTAGTGGATGACCCATGATGTGGTACTGGACTTCCACAGATCATGGGCTTGCCACCCATAGCAAATCCACAGTTACAAGCAAGACTCCACCCTTTCATATTAGAGCAAGCCAAAGATCTCGGATTGCAAGCAATGTTAAAAGTTGCTAACATGTCCACACCATCTCAAAGCTACACAGCCATAAAACAGGGTGCTACAGAGCCATATTTGCAGTTCATTGAGCTATTGCAAGATACATTAGAAAAACAAACAGTAAATAAAGAAGCCAAAGAACAAATAATATGTCAATTAGCCAGAGATAATGCTAATGAAGAATGCAGGAAAATTATTGACCTAATGCCTGGAGAGAACCATTCTTTAGACAAAATGATTGATGCATGCTTTAAAGTGGGAACTGCAGCTTATAACATAGCTTTGTTAGCCGATTCTATTGCAGCTGCAATGAAGGCACTGCTTCAATGCTTTAGCTGTGGACAGCGAGGCCATATGAAATCATACTGCTCCAACAAGTCTGATTCATCGAAGACACAACTGAAACCGAGACCTGCGTCTGTGGTGGAAAACTGCAGCTGATGTGAGAAGCCTGATCATCTTGCCAAGCAATTTAAGTCTAAGTTCCATGCTAATGGTCAATTTCTTGGTGAGCAGGAAACTGTGACAAGAGCGCAAAAGGGGAAGTGTGAAGACAGAAGTACCTTCCTGTCCCCAGATGCAGACCTGTGCGACCGACTCACAGGGACAAAAAGAGGGGCTGCTGGAATTGATGTTTCCACCACCGCCTCCATCACTACTGACTCACTGAAGGTACACAAATGTCATGGTTTGACACTGGCACAATGCCAGTGCTTTTATGAGGATACTTTCTCTCTGGTTTCTGCTGTGAGATGTGATGAGGAATAAGCAAAGCAGGCTCTCACTTAGAAATAAAGAAAAGAAAACTTTATTAACTACAACTATATATAAAAAAGAACATACAGGAAAAATGAAAACTTCACAGATGCATCTCCTCCTCCCCCCACTAAATTTCTAATACAATACATCTATTCCTCAAATCACTAACTCTTGGTCTAGCACCACTCTTCAGATAATCAATCTTCAGTTTATCAAGAGGAGAGGAGTTTTTCTTGTACCATGGGCTTCCCCTGGAAACACAGTTGAAGCCTCATGTGTTTCTGTGTCACTCGTGGCACCGTCCGGAGTACATCTGCCGTCGTGACCTCTTCTTTTCATGTCTAGTGCTCTCACTACTGAACATGGACCAGAGCTGCTTCTAGGGTTGTCTTTTTAAGGATGCTTTGTCCCGATCTAAAAAGGGCACAGTCTCTCCTTTGGGACACCTGTTTCCCTCATATTTCACCCCCTGGGGCCGAGGGGTACTAACACTGAACTCTCTTGGTTTTGAGGCATTGCCTCCCTTTAGATGCAGTCTCTGTATTACAAGGAACATGGTTTTGTTTATGGCTGTACAAAAAGAGTTCAGCAAAAGCCACTCCATCATCTCTTCTCACTAAGATTCCTCTCTATTCTTCTAACATCTCTCACTTGCCTAGACCTTTCTCAGACTTGCTCATTTCCTTCTTCATCTTCTACTCTATCTCTCTTCTAGGAAAGGTCAATGTTCTGTAAAGTTTTCATTGTCTGAAAAGGGGTTAAAAGCTCCTACAAGCGGCCGGCTGCACACCCCCCCCCCTTCTTCTCCTTCTCAGCCGTGCTGCCGACACAAGCACATGTTTATCAAGTTTCAAGGTAACAGTCCCAGGCACCGTCTCTCTCTCTCTCTCTGTCTCCTAGGGAGGGGCTGCCCGATGGCTCCCAGTGTCTCTCTCTCTCTCTCTTCCACCCTTCCACCCTCGGGGTCAGGCCTACCTCTCCCAGCCACATGGCTTTTCCCCTCCCCCTGCCCAGCCAGCAGCTGGGCTGGGGGAGAGACCCGAACTCTTTCCCGCCAGAAACCCAAGAGAGCCTCCCAGGGGAGAGCTCTGCTTTTAACCCCGTGTTCTCAGAGGCGGACCCAATGTCCTAATGGCCACATTAGATGCCAATATTAAAATCTGAACATCCATTGGCCAAACCACAGCATCCCAGAAAACACATTTCCTGTCAAACCACCACAACAAATTTCCCCTTGACTCCTACGGGCCTATAGGGAACTGACTAAGTGCATTACTATTAGGACAATCCAACGCTGCAGTGTTAGATGTTTTTGCTTGCCCTGAAGTTATAGATGCGGACTATACTGGACAGATATATGCTATGGTATCAACATGTACTCCTCCTATGAATATTCCAGCTAAAACTCGTATTGTTCAACTTGTGCCTTTTAAGTCTTGTGTTTTAGAAACGGACTCAGAACTGCGAGGAAACCAGGAGAACCTCAAATATACTGGACTCAAGTAGTGTCTGATAGAAGACCAAATATGGTTTGTATTCTTACTGTGCCTCAAGCAAACCCACCCAAAATTGAAGTTAATGGAATGATAGACACTGAAGCAGATGTTACTATCATATCTGCCAATGCATGGCCTCGATCGTGGCCCCTCACAGCTGCAGGACCTTTCATTTCTGGTGTAGGAGGTTCTGCAAAAAGCCATTTTAAGCAGAGACTTGATGTTAATTAAAAATCCAGAGGGCCAGGTAGTGACGGTCCATCCCTACATCACTGCTGCACCACTCAACTTATGGGGGAGGGATGTCTTGTCAGCATGGGGAGTTTGTCTGAGTACGAATTTTTAACGGGGGCCACTGTGATGAAGGGCGTAAAGCACCCTCCCCTGGCTTTGAAGTGGCTCATCGAGAGGCCCGTGTGGGTGGACCAGTAGCCCCTGGAAAAGGAAAAACTAGATGCCCTTAACATGCTAGTTCAGGAACAATTAGATCAAGGACACATTGAGCCATCAACCAGTCCCTGGAACACTCCTGTGTTTGTAATTAAAAAGAAATCCGGAAAGTGGAGATTACTCCATGACTTTAGGAAGGTTAGTGCTGTAATTGAGAGCATGGGCTCTTTACAGCCTGGAATGCCATCCCTGACCATGATATCAGCCACCTGGGACATTTTGGTTATTGATTTAAAAGACTGTTTCTTTACCATTCCTTTGCACCCTGTTGATACCCCAAAGATTGCATTCACAGTGCCTTCTGTCAATCACGCAGCTCCAGCCAAACTATACCAATAGAAAGTTTTACCTCAAGGAATGAAAAATACTCCAACGATTTGCCAATGGTATGTTGCACAGGCCTTGTCCACAATCAGGGAACAATTCCCTGGAGCCTATTGCTATCACTACTTGGATGACATTTTATTAGCAAGCCAGCCAAAGATGGCATTGTACTAATTCAGCCAAAATTAATACAAGCATTGCAAGAATTCAGACTGCAAATTGCCCCAGAAAAGGTGCAGCAAGAAGCTCCATGGAAATACCTCAGAGTGAAAATTTTGGACCAAACAATATGGCCCAAATCAATTCAATTTTCAACTAAAATCCAGACATTGAATGATGTACAAAAACTTTTGGGTAACATTAATTGGGTAAGATCCTATTCGGGGTTGACCACATCACAGCTATCGCCCTTGTTTAACATGCTTGAAGGTGACCTTGAGTTAACTTCCATGAGAAGGTTAACCCCAGAAGCAAAGGCCGCACTCGAGACAGTGGAGTGGGCTATCAAAAACAGACAAGTTCATCCATTATGTCCAGAAATTTCCATCACAGTAGTTGTTGCTAATGCAGATTTCTATCCTACAGGTATTATTGGTCAGTGGAATGCTCAGTGGTCTGACCCCCTTCACATACAGGAATGGGTCTTTTTGCCCCACCAGACAAAAAAAGACAGCACCTATGATTTCTGAATTGGTTGCACAATTGCTAATTAAGTGCTGTTACAGGTGCTTGCAGTTGAATGCTAAAGATCCCTCTAACATCATTATTCCTATGAGACAGGAATATTTTGAATGGGGTTTTATATTGGAATTAGATACCAATATAGCCGGATGGAACATGCCTGGGCTTGTCTGGCTCTTGCTGCTTGACCAAAGGTGGCAGCTGTGGTGGTTTCACCTCAGAGACACCTTTAGCCAGCTGGATATTGCAGCTGGGAGCTTGGGACAAGTCCAGGCATGCAGGAGCTCAGGTTTACCTCTGGCGGAGAAGCTTCAAGGCGAGATGAAGGAAAGGAGTCGAGTTCTGCTAGAGGGTTTCGATCCACAGCTTTATTCCTGGCACACAGGCCTCTGAATACAGCAACAGCTCTTAACAGAACTCCCAAACCGTGTGGTTGCTGTGTCTTTTAACCCCGGGGAGAGGGGGAGGGAAGGGGTAGGGATCCCACCAACCAGGTAAGAAGGGGGGGGGGGGGGGGGGTCTCAGGGGACAAATGACACCTGGATGGCCCAATGTCCCCCAGGGCTGAAAGGCATCTTTTGAACTTTGCCAATCACTCGATGCCTTTCTGGAATGCCAAGATTGACAGACAGCACTCAGCAGGGGCAAGGGAGGGGGAAAGGAGTGGTGATTGGCACACCTGGGGAAGGAACCAGGATAACTGAGACAGGCTATGACATCACACCACAACAGTTGTATAAACAGCACACCATTGCAGAGCACTTTACTAAATTACACAGAACAAATCAGTTATCATTTGCCCAGTCACCGCTTATTGCAATTGAGTCACACCACTGAACTGTCCTTGAAAACTCTGAGCAGTTGTACATCTTTAAAGGGGGTACATCTTACTGTCTTTACTGATGGGTCTGAGAAAACAGGTAAAGCTATTGTGACCTGGAAAGATGATGATAGATGGCACACACTAGAGGGTCACGATACCAGGTCACCTCAGTTGATCAAATTACGTGCTGTAACCATGTCATTCCAACACTTTCCTCATAGTCCCTTGAATATTGTAACTGATTTTGCTTATGTTGCAGACATCACACAGCGACTGGACCAAGCACTGCTGAAGGAAATTGATAATGCAGGGCTGTTTGAGTTGTTAAAAACTTTGTGGCTTGTCATTCAAGCCAGAAATCATCCTTATTATGTGTTACATGTTTGGAGCCATATCAATTTACCTGGTTTCATAGCAGAAAGTAATGCCCAAGCTAATTTGCTAGCCAGTCTTGCCTGGACGGTGCCACTGCCTGACACGTTGGAACAAACAAGAGCATCCCATACCTTTTTTCACGAAGGTGTTTGTGCCTTTCAAAGACAGTTTTCATTAACAAATTGCATGCATTAGAGAAGCACTCAGGAACAGGAGGTGGAGCTTCCTTTTTTCCTGAGTGACTATTCATAAGAAGGCTGAGCAGGTGTGTTGCTTGCATTAGAGGGCCATTCAGGAACGGGAGGTGGATCTTTCTTTGTTCGCGAGTGACTGATTATAAGAATGCTGAGCAAGTGAGTTTCTTGCATTAGAGGGGCATTCACAAACAGGTGGTGGAGCTTCCTTTGTTCCTGAGTGTCTATTCATAGGAATGCTGAGAAGGTGAGTTGCTTGCATTAGAGTGCCATTCAGGTACGGGAGGTGAAATAGGGGTCCCCTCAAGCCAGGTCTCATAAGCTCTTAGAGATCTATTTCACACCTGGGATGGCTCAGCTGCCTTAGATGGCATAAAATCAGCAGGATGGCTTCTGCATTAGAGCTGGAAATAAAAAGGTATTAATAAAAGGCAAAGTAACAAAACTCTTTGCAGAGAGAAACCGAGCCAGGTGCAAGAGATTCTTGCTCCTAGTAAAACATCTCACAAAAGCGATTAGTTTCTTTGTTCTCTTCTTTTTCTAGTAAATTGCTCAGGTGGGACTTTTTGGCTTCTGTCCAAGAAGCTATCCTTAAGTTTGAGGTGAAGTCCCCCAGATCCTATGAGGTGTCTTTTCACCTAATTGAGAAGAGAAACTTCTGGGCTTTTTTCCTTTTTAAGGGGACAAAGGATAGCTTTGTCACTCCGTCAACAGGGGGCACTCTCGGGTAGATGGTTGTTAATTGCTGCCCCGAGATGTGCAGGATGTCTCTGTTTTGGCCCGCGCACATGAAGAACGAGTCTGAGCTCTTCAGTTTTTGGTCTTGAAGTTGTTTGTTAATTCTTATCTATAAAATTTTCTTTCTGCCCAGCCGAGGTCTGCTCAGCAAGGCATCCAAAGGCACTCTGACCACCCCTGAGGCGGTGTTGTCCTTTTATACTGCAAACTACGTATAACATATTTACACTTATTTCCCAATACCTATCACCCATGTTAGACAGTGCACTTCTATTCTAAACCAATCCCAAAGTGCCAACATCACTGCAGAAAATGGAGAACAAGAAGAAGAAGAAGAAGAAGAAGAAGAAGAAAGGCTAGACACGCTCAAGTTCCTCCATCTTGTCCCCATAACCCCCATACCAAAAATCCTAAAATCTACATTTTCACCCTGTGATAATTTTATTATTATACTATTTAAACTTCTGTGACTTTCAGGTCCTCATACAAAGCTGGTAACTTGCTCCAGGGGTCATAATCAAACCCGCAGGTGTTCTGGGCTGTGTGCCAGGGCCTCTGAGCCCCCCGGCGGGGTCCTCGGCAACTCTGGACACCCAGAGGGATGTACTGAGTTCCAACAGGGCACATTCCGACAGAGAGGTAGAGATTCATTTGATCCTGAGTGACTATTCATAAGAATGCTAAGTAGGTGAGTTGATTGCATTAGAGGACCATTCAGAAAAGGGAGTGGAGCTTCCTTTGTTCCTGAGTGCCTCACTTAAGAACTCAACCGGTGGGTCGCTTGCATTAGAGGGCCATTCAGAGTGGGAAGTAGATCTTCCTTTGTTCCTGAGAGACTAATTATAAGCATGCTGAGCAGGTGAGTTGCTTGCATAAGATGGCAAATCAGGAATAGGAAGTTGAGCATTCTTTCTTCCTGACTGACGATTCATAAGAACTCTGAGCCAGAGACTTGCTTGCATTAGAGGGCCATTCAGGAACTGGGGGTGGAGCTTCCTTTGTTCCTGAGTGACTATTCATAAGAACATTGAGGAGGTGCATTGCTTGCATTATAGAGCCATTCAGGACTGGGACGTGGAGCTTCCTTTGTTCCTGAGTGACTGATTATATGAACACTGAGTGGGTGAGTTGCTTGCATTAGAGAACCACTCAGGAATGGGAGGTGGACTGCCTTTTTTCCTGAGTGTATATTTATAAGAATGCTGAGCAGCTGAGTTGCTTGCATTAGAGAACCATTAGGAAATGGGAGGTGGAGCTTCCTTTATTCCTGAGTGACTGATTTTCAAAACACTGAGCAGGTGAGTTGCTTGCATTAGAGGGGCATTCACAAACGGGAGGTCAAGCTTCCTTTCTTCCTGAGTGTCTATTCATAAGAATGCTGAGTAGGTGAGTTACTTGCAATAGAAGGCCATTTGAGAATGGGAGGTGGAACTTCATTTGTTGGTGAGTGACTTATTTTAAGAACATTGAAGAGGTGCATTGCTTGCATTATAGATATATTCAGGAATGATAGGTGGATCTTCCTTTTTTCCTGAGTGACGATTCATATGAACACTGAGCAGGTGAGTTGCTTTCATTAGAGGGCCATTCGGGAAAGGGAGGTGGAGCTTGTTGGTTGCTGAGTGTCCATTCATAAGAACGCTGTGTGGGTGAGTTGCTTGCATTAGAGAGACATTCGGAAACAGGAGGTGGATCTTCCTTTGTTCCTGAGTCACTATTCATAAGAATGCTGTGCACGCGAGTTGCTTGCATTAGTAGGCCATTCGGGAACGTGAGGTGGAGATTCCTTTTTTCCTGAGTGACTATTCATAAGAACACTGAGCAGGTGAGTTACTTCCATTCAAAGGTCAACTGGGAATGAGAGGTGCGGCTTCCTTTGCTCCTGAGTGATTGGTTATAAGAACGCTGAGAAGGTGAGTTGCTTGCATTAGAGGGCCATTCAGGAACGGGAAGTGGAGCTTCCTTGTTCCTTACTGACTGATTATAAGAGGCCTCTGTGGAGCGTGGCTACCCTGGGGGCAGCGAACAGGAGCAGGCAAACAGTTGCATTGCACATCTCTGGGGCATGGTCATAGAAGTTTGCGCAGCAGTTTGCGAGGGCAGGGTTGCAGGTTTTCTTGCTAGTAAGGTGTGCTGCATGTTGTTTGAGGTGTTTCTGTATGCTGCTTGATTTTGGGCTTTCTGCTGGTATTGATTTTAATGCGGTCGAAAACTGTGGTTGGTACAAGTGTATGTGACCGAGTGGAGCCCTCCAAAATTATACGTCTGTACAGACCCATTCCTGCCTGGAGTCTTTTAGCTTATTGGTGGTTTCAGGGGGTTTTGTGGAGAAGGCCTGCCTATGGTGTGAACAGGTGAACGACCTGCTTTCACTGGTGGCCGAGCTTAGGGATGAAGTTGAAAGATTAAGGAGTATCAGGGAAAGTTAAAGGGAAATAGACTGGTGGAGTTCAGCCCTTACATCTTTAAGGGACGTCCACCAAAATCAGAGGACTCATATGCCTCTCACTCTCAGGCAATAGAAGGTCACCTGGTAGATGAAGCGTGTGGAAATGGGTCCCTGCTTGGGGAGGTAATAATAAAAATTCCTCCCCATCCCCATCCTCTAGCCAGGTGCCACTTCAAAATAGGTATGAGGCCCTGGATCTTCAGAGCCAGCCAGATGATTTAGAAGAATATTATCAGCCCAGTGAGCCTCCCAATTATGATTCATCTGTAAGATGGATCACCACCTCTAACATCAAGAAGAAAAGAAGGGTAATCATAGTGGGTGATTCTCTTCTGAGGGGAACAGAGGGCCCCATATGTCAACCGGACCCATCCCACAGGGAGGTCTGCTGCCTCCCTGGAGCCCGGGTTCAAAATATCACTGAGAGACTTCCTGGGCTGATTCAGCCCTCTGATTATTACCCACTGCTGATACTCCAGGCTGGTGGTGATGAAATTGAAAAGAGGAGTGTCAAGGCAATTAAAAGGGACTTTAAGCCACTGGGACAAGTGGTTGATAGGACAGGGGCACAGGTAGTGTTATACTCAGTCCCTTTGGTGGCAGAGAAAAATGATGGAAGAAATAGGAGAACTCATATCATTAACAAGTGGCTCAAGGTTTGGTGTCATCAGCAAAATTTTGGATTCTTTGATCATGAGGCAATTTTTACGGCACCTGCTCTACTGGAACCAGATGGGATACATCTCTCTGTTAAGGGCAGAAGGTTTTTAGCTCATGAACTGGCAGAGCTTGTTGAGAGGGCTTTAAACTAGGTCTGAAGGGGGAAGGGGATGCATCTGGGCTGTCTGGAAGCAGGCTCAAGGGTGGTAAGCCTGAGTTTGGAGAGAAATCAGTAGCCCAACTGAGGTGCATGTATACCAATGCACGCAGGATGGGTAACAAATAAGAAGAGCTGGAGGCCATGGTGCAACAGCAGAACTATGATGTAGTTGCCATCACAGAAACATGGTGGGATGACTCACATAGTTGGAGCACTGCACTGGATGGCTACAAGCTCTTCAGGAGAGACAGGAAAGGGAGGAGAGGTGGAGGGGTAGCCCTTTATATTAAGGAGGCTTTTGATGCCATAGGTATTGAAAGTTATGAAGATGGAGTTGAATGCCTATGGGTAAGAATTAAGGGGAAGGCCAACAAGGCTGACATCCTACTGGGAGTCTGTTATCATCCACCCAATCAGGAAAAAGAGGTGGACAACTTATTCTATAAGCAGCTAGATACTGTTTCAGGATCATCCGTCCTTGTTCTTCTTGGTGATTTCAACCTACTAGACATCTGCTGGGAACTTAATACAGCAGAAAAAAGGCAGTCCAGGAAATTTTTAGAGTGTATGGAGGGCAACTTTTTGTCATATCTGGTGGGTAGGCCACCAGGGGAGGGACTATGTTAGACCTGCTCTTTTCAAATAGAGATGGGCTGGTGGTAGATGTAGTGGTTGGAGGCCACTTGGGGCAGAGTGATCATGAAATTATAGAGTTCTCGATATTTGGTGAAATGAGGAGGAACACCAATAAGACTCTTACATTGGACTTCCAGAGGGCGGACTTTGGCCTACTTAGGAGCCTTCTTCAGAGAGTTCCTTGGGAAGCAGCCCTTAAAAACAAAGGAGTCCAGGAAAGGTGGGTGTGCTTCAAAACAGAGGTCCTGAGGGCACAGGAACAGACTGTCCCTGTGTGCTGAAAGATAAGTTGACAAGGTAAACGTCCAGCTTGGATAGGCAAAGAGGTTTTGAAGGAACTCAGGAATAAAAGGAGGATGTATCATCTTTGGAAGGAAGGTCAGGTCTCTCAGGAAGTATTTAAGGGGGCTGCTAGAGCATGTAGGAAAAAAAATAGGGAGGCCAAAGCTCAGTTTAAACTTAAAATGGCAACTTCTTTAAAGGATAATAAAAAATGTTTTTACAAATATATTAATGGTAAAAGGAAGAGTAAGACCAACCTTTGTTCTTTACGGGATGAAGGAGGGAACTTAGTAACTGCAGATGAGGAGAAGGCAGAAGTGCTTAACATCTTCTTTGCCTCAGTCTTTAGTGGGAAGATGGCTTGTCCCCAGGACAACTGTCCTCTTGGGTTGGTTGATGGTGACAGGGAACAGAATGGTCCCCACATTATCCAAGAGGAAGCAGTCAGAGAACTTCTGAGATGCTTGGATATTCATAAATCTATGGGACCAGATGGGATCCATCCCAGGGTGATGAGGGAGCTGGCAGATGGGCTTGCGAAGCCCTTCTCCATCATTTACCAACAGTCTTGGCTCACTGGTGAGGTTCCAGATGACTGGTAGCTGACCAATGTGACACCCATTCTCAAAAAGTCTGGGAAGGAGGATCCTAGTAATTATAGACCAGTCAGCCTGACCTCAGTACCTGGCAAGATAATGGAGCAATTTATACTGAGTATCATCATACAGCATCTACATGATGGCCGGGGTATCAGACCCAACCACCATGAGTTTAGAAGGGGTAGGTCATGTTTGACCAACCTGATCTCCTTTTATGACCAGGTGAGCCACCTGGTGGATGCAGGAAAGGCTGTGGATGTTGTCTATTGTTCTATTGCACTAAATAATTTATTTAGTTGTTGTTTTGCACTGGGTGATTTGAAATTTGCACTGAGTATGTTATGTCACATAGATTGTTATTTCCCTTCTCCCATCACATGGTCTCTCCCTTATCCACTCCTGTGTCCTATACCCCCCAGTGGTATGGCCCCTGCTTACCCCTCCCCTCGCCCCTCTTCAATAGTATCCCATTGGCTACGGTCCTCTTCCCCCACCCCCATTCCCTCGGGTATAAAAGTCCCCTACAAGAAGGGAACACCCTCTTTTCCACCTGGGAGGTCGCCGGAGTCTGAGGTGTCCCTTCCCAAGCCAATAAACAGGACACTCGTTCCCTTGTGGAGAAGAGCATTTCTCATCTTTTGCTTTCGTCCATGTAAGACCGTGTGGGCCAGGGTCCATAGCTAGCTGGAGTGGACTCAAACAGCAGCCCGAGAGACATGGATTCTTAAAGTCTATTTGGACTTCTGCAAGGCCTTTGACAGTCTCTCACAGCATACTCCTGGAGAAGCTGGCAGCCCACGGCTTGGACAGGAGCACTCTTTGCTGGGTTAGGAACTGGCTGGATGGCTGGGCTCAGAGAGTGGTGGTGAATGGTGCTGCATCCACCTGGCAACCAGTCACCAGTGGTGTCCCTCAGGGGTCTGTGCTGGGGCCAGGTCTCTTCAATATTTTTATTGATGACATGGACGAGGGTATTGAGTCTTTCATAAGTAAATCTGCAGATGACACTAAGCTGGGAGCGTGTGTCGATCTGTTGGAAGGTAGGAGGGCTCTGCAGAGAGACCTGGAATGGTTGGATGGATGGGCAGAGTCTAATAAGATGACATTTAATAAGTCCAAATGCTGAGTCCTGCATTTTGGCCACAATAACCCTCTGCAACGCTATCGGTTGGGGACGGTGTGGCTGGACAGTGGCCAGGCAGAAAGGGACGTGGGAGTACTGGTTGACAGCCAGCTGGACATGAGCCAGCAGTGTGCTCTGGCAGCCAAGAAGGCAAACGGCATCCTGTCCTATATCAGGAATAGTGTGGCCAGTAGGAGCAGGGAGGTCATTCTCCCCCTGTACTCGGCACTGATGAAGCCACACCTTGAGTACTGTGTCCAGTTCTGGGCACCTCAGTTTAGGAAGGATGTTGAGATGCTTGAGCATATCCAGAGGAGGTCAACAAGGCTGGTGAGCGGCTTAGAACACAAGCCCTATGAGGAACAGCTGAGGGAGCTGGGGTTGTTTAGCCTGGAGAAAAGGAGACTCAGAGGCAACCTCATCACTCTCTACAACTTCCTGAAGGGTAGCATTAGTCGGGGGAGGGGGTGGTCTCTTTCTCCAGGCAGCAACTGACAGAACGAGAGGTCACAGTCTCGAGCTGTGTCAAGGGAAATATAGGTTAGATATTAGGAAAAAGTTTTTCACTGAAAGAGTGATAAAGTACTGGAATGGTCTGCCTGGGGAGGTGGTGGAGTCACCATCCCTGGATGTGTTTAAGAAAAGACTGGATGTGGCACTTGGTGGCATGGTTTAGTTGAGGTGTCAGGGAACGGGTTGGATTCGATGATCTTGAAGGTCTCTTCCAACCCTGTGTGATTCTGTGATTCTGTGAAAAAGGCTAATTGGCAGTGTAGAGGAAAAACAATTTGGGCTGCTGAAGAGTGGAAAGACATTGCTACCAGGGTACAGAAACTATCTATGAAAGTCCGCCATGTAGATGCCCATGCCCCCAAGAGTAGGGTTAATGAGGAGCACCAAAATAACAAGCAGGTAGATCAGGCTGCAAAGATAGAGGTGTCAAAAATAGATTTAGGTTGGCAACACAAGGGAGAGTTATTCCTAGCTCGATGGGCCCATGATGCCTCAGGCCATCAGGGTAGAGATGCCACCTATAAGTGGGCACGAGACCGAGGGGTGGATTTAACCATGGACAGTATTTCTCAGGTTATCCATGACTGTGAGATGTGTGCTGCCATCAAACAGGCCAAGCAAGTGAAGCCCCTGTGGTATGGTGGGCGGTGGTCCAAGTACAAGTATGGGAAGGCCTGGCAGATTGACTACATCACACTGCCCCAGACACGCCAAGGCAAACGCTACGTGCTCACAATGGTAGAAGCCACCATGGGACGGCTGGAAACCTACCCTGTGTCTCATGCTACTGCCTGTAACACCACCCTGGGCCTTGAAAAGCAGGTCCTTTGGAGGCATGGTACCCCTGAGAGGATTGAGTCAGACAATGGGACTCATTTCAAGAACAGCCTTATCAACACCTGGGCTAGGGAACATGGCATTGAGTGGGTGTACCATATCACCTACCATGCAACAGCTGCAGGCAAAGTGGAGAGGTACAACGGACTGTTAAAAGCCACCTTGAAAGCTTTGAGTGGGGGATCTTTCAAAAATTGGAAGCAGCATCTAGCAAAGGCCACCTGGTTAGTTAGCACCTGAGGCTCCACCAACCAAGCAGTCCCTGCCCAGTCTGATCCCCTGCATACAGTAGATGGAGACAAAGTCCCAGTAGTGCATGTCAGAGGTTTGTTAGGGAAGACTGTGTGGATCAAGTCTGCCTCGAGTACAGACAAACTCATTTTGTGGGGTTGCCTTTGCTCAGGGACCAGGTTGCACATGGTGAAAAATGCAGAAAGATGGAACAACACGATGTGTACCTCAGGGAGATCTGATAGTTGGGTGAGAACTATGTGTAAATATTACTGTTTCTTGAATGTTACTGCCATTGTCTGTATACAGCTGTATACTGTATGTATGTATGTATGTACAATGTATGTGTTTGTAGAGTTAGAATACATATTAGTTTTGGTATTAAGCTGATGATATGGGGGATAAGGGGTGGAATGTCCTGGGGTGACATTACGATGCTGAATTGTATCCCCGTTTGTCTGTTTAGCCCAGAAATAAGTTCTGCACCTTTAAGACTGGTTCTGAGAGCAAAGGGGGAGAGAAGAAGTGCTGCATTTGTTTTCAGAAACTGCACTCACTCCTCCATGTTCCTGTTCCTGGACTGTGTTGTCTGCAGACGGACAGACTGCGGGACAGAGCTCGCCTTTACTTTTAGTTAGTTTTAGGTAGATGAGGCAGAGAAGTTCCCTGGACTGTTTTTTATTTTTCTTGGAACTGTTTAAACCTGCTTCAGACTGAACACCCAGAAGAGCACCGGCAGCTCACACCTGTGGCCCACCGGACTGGGCCTGGGCCACAGCATTTCCAGCTCCGGAGGGACTGATAACTGACTAAGTGAGCTGAGCTACACCCCACAAAGGGGACTTTCTGAGTTTGTCATCTCTTCAGAGCAACAAGAGGTTTTATTGTTTAATATTGTTCATTTTTTTTGTGCTGGTGAATGTTTCACCTGTTAAATAAACAGTTTTTTTCCACTTTTCTCCAAGGAAATATTTTTCTGAACCAGTTGGGGGAGGGGCAGCTTGAATCTGCTTTCTCGGGGAACCCCTTTAGAGGTTTTTCTCCCAAAATTGCCCTAAACCAGGACAGGGGTATTGAATCCTAAGTGGTATGTAACAAAGGTTAACCGCAGGTAACGTAACAAGATCTGCAAGTAAAGCAAGCAAGACAGCAAAGCAAGCAAGATAATAAAGCCAGTGAGATAACAAGCGCCATCAAGAGCAAGATAGCAAGTTTTTATGGAACTTGCAAATTGCAAAATTAGCTAAAGACAATTTAGACTGAAAAACAAAAAGCACAAGGCATGCGCTGAAGATAGAGGTAAAAACTTCAAACATGAGGAAGACTACAGAAGTTCATCAAAAGCCCATCAGAAGACTGATGACCACCACAGAAGAAACTGACAGATGCGCAAAAGCAACAAACTGTTGTAAAACCATGACACAGCTTTATGCAAATATGAGCATGCTAATGATATTTTGTAATCGTGATGTTGCACGGAAGGCCTTTTAAAATGTAACTGAAGGCTAAAGAGGATTCAGTGAGTTTTGGTGGAAAGATCCCACTCACTCCCAGCGCTGAATAAACAAATACCTGCTCTGTAGCTGTCTGACTATAGAGTTTTATTTTCTTGTCCAGTTTTGGGTTTGACTCCCACCCACATTAATTGTTTCATTCTTTTATTCCTGCTAATAGAAATTATATATACATATCAATTGATGTATATTTGAATTTATAGCATGATCATGATAAGAATGGCATCACTGTAAAAGTATTATTACTCCAAACAAAATTATTGCATTTAATGAAGGAAAATTGGATGTTTGGATTTTTTTTTTGAGGGGGGATTATTTGAGGTTTTTTTTATACATCTGGAACATTTTTGTACCTGGTGCAAAACAAAAAGGCTATTTGAAAATAAATGTATGCTTTGGCCTACAATTATTTTAATTAGTTTTGATAAATAATTAGGTAATGCATAAAATATTTGTCCTGGGTAACCCAAAATGTTATTGTCTGTGCCTCAAATTGTTACTGTCTCTTTAAGACCCTGCAGCCAGAAAATTGAATGGCGGGGCAGGGGTTGGGGGGTGCCCCAGGCTTTTTAAAGTCAGAGCATGCAGGGAGGGCTCCCTCTCTTGCCATTTGGCTTGCCTCTCTTGTCTCTTGTCTCCTGGCTCTACTTGCAACAGTAGCAACCTGAGAAGCTGCATTTCACAATCAAAAACTGTTTCAGAGTGAAATTTCCAACACCTATTGGCAGTGCAGAGCTAGAGCTGGTCCAGAGTCGGGCCACCATTCATCGGTTCTTGACAGTCTCTTTTTTTTCTCCCCCCATCAGAACAGGGATTGGAAACAGCAGCACCAACACCAGTGGAGTCCAGTGGATGGCAGGAGGCTGCAGCAAGCGGCAACACTGACTTCACACACACCAGCAATTCCCATTTGCCACTAGAACTTCTTTGTTAGCTCCTACCTTGCAATTTTTTTGTTCGTGGGGGAAGGTTGAGCCAAGCAGGGTTATTCTGCCATCTCCCTTTTGTCTTCCAGACTACGCAGTAACCTATGGCAGGCGCAAGGGTCACTCCACCATTTTGAGTTTCTCTTTGTTCCCAGGGAGTCCACAAAATTTCAGCAACTTTGTAACTAGTGACTATTACTGTTATTTTTTGCCTCTTGCTATTTTGGGTTTTTTAGTAAACTGGGGGATTTTTACTTATATCTACTCGTAATCATTTCTCCTTATTGATGGAAAGGGATTGATTAAAACTATAAGGGGAGGAAACTCATTTTAGAGTGTCCACCTCTTAAAATTGTCTCAAACCAAGACAATATTTAGATGCAATGCTCTTAAGAATTTGAGTTGTATTTCAACTAAAATTATAGTAATTTATATATATTTATATGTTCCGATATCTAACATGATTGTATGTGATTAATAATTTTTAAATTATGAAAGCATAAATACTGATTTTCTTTTTAGTTTCTTTTTATGAAAAATATGGCTTTTAACTACAGTGTAGGCTTAGAATACTCTATAGCAAATAAAATATTATTCCTAGTAGAATGTAAGTGAAGTATAATTTCAAATAAAATCCTTGAGTGTCTCTTTTAGATTATTGCATTGGCAATCAATGGTAAACAACAATGCAGGAAAGAAATGGAAGATTTCTGACTTGTCGATGTAGACACACCAGTGACAGAGGTAACTCACTCTTGTTAACTTAGTCGTACTATGAATATTCCTTTAGGACATCAAGTCTTTTTCAGGCAAATGTGATAAAGATTATGGTTGCTGGGAGTGTAGTGAACTTATTTAATGAAAGTGTACATGCACATATCATTTATAGTTTTTAAGGATTTAAACTTACATATGCATACACATACACGATCAAGTTTGAGGTCATATGTCAATTCTATTCATGTTTCTAAAGTAAAAAGATAATCTTACATAGCTGTCATATGAAACTGATGCATGCCATGTAAAAATTATGTGGATTTAGAGGAAGATATAAATTATTCTTTGTATATATCCAACAATATATTTATGGCTACTGTTAAAATATTGGTAGCTCATAAAATCCTTAATAATTAACTAAACAATAACCTATATAAAGTATGCCTATATCAATTACAGTCATAGAAAATTGGGTTTTAATGGTCTTTTTTGAAGCAAATATTTAATACAGAAGAAAAGTGAAGAATTCGCTTCACTTCCATTTCAGTTGGTAGCACCACAAGGTTATACTTTTCTATGCACCTACAGAGAATTCTACAGTGCTTCAATAGAAATTGTTTTCTGTGACAGAAAACATCTGTTCTGGTTTGAAAGCAAAACCCAGTGAGAGACTCCAAGTCAGAAATACAATTTATTAGGAAAAGAAAAAAAAAAAACTAAATACATGCAATAATACAAAAGAAAAACCACTGACAGAGTCAAAATACAACCTGACACCCTGCTAGTTAGGGTGGTGGTAGCGGTCCAGATGAAATGGTCTTGTTGAAGTGGTGATCCCATAGAAAAAAATCTGGTCGCTCTTGTCCTCTGGAAACCAGTGGGTAAGGGCAGCTTGTTCTGTCCCAAACCCCAGATTATATCCAGGTGGGGATGCCTAGCTCTTCCTCCCTGGATGGAGCATCTCACAATGGGCTGATATCATTATATGAGTCATGCGGTGGGTCCTTGATTGCCCATTAAACAGAAATGGCTCCTGGAGGGAGTCATGCAGCAAGGCATTGATGGGCCCATTAACAGGAGAGAAGGAAAAACAATGCCCCTCCTGGTTTCAACAGCTCTTGAAGATGGGAATAGAATACATCTTTATATTGTAACCTAGGACAACATCTAAACCAAATAATTTATATTTATACATAAGAGTGTAAATTTTACATTTTTTGATGTACCACAACTGCTGCTGATTTAGGTGAGAAAAAAAATCACACATACATTCTATCCTTATTGTGCAGGTTTTCTGTTACTGACTTCAGCTTTCTCATACAAGGTTATAGTATTAGATTCCAATTACATTAAACTATTACTGATATTATCATGATGATTTTATTTTATAACACCCCCAACTCTCTTTCCTAAAGAAAATATTCTACATGGCAATGACCTCAGAGTATTTTAATATTAACATCCTTTTCGGAGAACTGACATTAATAACAGAATAAACGTAACTTATTTGAAAAAATATCTCTTTAAAAATCTGATTTTAAAAAAGAAATGTAAGGCACTTTGTCTTTGTATAGAGTTTATTTTGGAATTTAAATGATCCTGATCAGACCATACAGGTTCTTTACAAAGGGCCAAATGCTGCTACTATTCAAGTCCAAAGATACACTGACCAAACTTTGACCCAAAGCGTGAAATACTTACAAATACCTCTAGTTAGGTGTAGCCCAGATTTCAAAAAAATAAAACTGAATAACATTACAAACAAACCATAATTTTCAAAATACTGCTTCTTAGAAGATGCTGTATATCTGCTATTGATGCAGCAACTAACCAGCAGCATTTCCATTGTATCAAATATTGCTTCAGAGGTAATTAAAGAAAAAATCTAGCATGGAAAAATTAACCCTTATTCTTAGCCTATGGCAGAGCCCTAGGAAAGGGCAACTCTGAGATCTGTTGGAACCACTGCTGTTTACCTATGAAAGAAAAAACTTAGCAAGGCCTTAATACTGGGGAGACAACATTAGTCGTTAGGGTGGATTTTAGAAATGCAGCTTTACCCTAACTGTTGATATAACATTGAACTAGAAAAGGCAGTAGCAGGCAGCTGGAACTGAGGAATGTCCCTGTCTGACCAGGTGCCCTTGTATTGTACTTGCCCTTGCTCCTCATCTTCCTTGGCCTCCATGCAGGCAAAAAGGAAAGTGGTAATGTACCATACTGAGGTGGATTTAGCTACATCTTAAATAATTGAAATGTTAAGATGGTATCATTTTCTGTGGACAGCATAATTTCTCTCTAATCCTTCCAAGTTGAAATGTCCGTGCATGATGTGATTAAGTGGCGTTAGTAAGTACTTAAGACTCATAATTTTTTTGTAAACTAGCTTTTGTCAACTTATTTCTACCTAGAGGGAAAAACAGAGCCTTCTGGGAACACGTTGGTCAGGAGGTAACTCCACTGCACAGAAGGCTTTCCTGAGGTGCAAGGAGGGAAGGGGGCAGGGAGCAGCTCCCAGTATCACTGTCACCAGCACCCTTACTGACACGTTGTGAGGATGTAAACTTGCACAAAGGCATGCTAGAGCCATTATTGGCTGCCAGTGTCTCCCTTGACATGCAGTCCTTATGAATCAAGGGTTTAGAGAAAATGAAAGAGTTAAAGCTTAGATAGATTTAGTTAGGGGGGATAGAAACAATTAGGAGTATAGCAAGAAGAGTAGAAATAATAAGGGATAGTTAATTTATAGCAGATAGAATAGTTAAGGCTAAGATATAAATCATCCATTTGTCTTTAGTGTGTTAAAAGAAGCAGGATGGGATGCAGCTCTAATTGTGAAAAAGAAGAGGACCGTGGCCTGCACCTGGGCCCTGAAACTTGAGCTATAGATAAGGGGTTGGAAAGCCTGCCAACAGGTCATAAGTAAAGAGGTCAAATTGAGGAAGACGTCTTTGCCTTCATCAGAAGGAGACCACTCCCTATTTTAAAACCCACCGACCTACTTGAAGTGAAAGACTGTGCAAGCGTGAAGGAACTTTCGACTCAATTAAAATACATTTTAATATGAAGTGGGGGTAGGCAGGGTTAGGTAATGAATATGTATTAGGCATTTTGGGAATTTTATGAATATGTAACACTTTTTTAGATAAATAGGGAGCTGGAGCCTGTGATTCTTTTCACATGCCTTTAGAAATTATTCTGCTTGTGCCCAGTGCTGTAATAAAAGAACCACTTTCTAACTTTAACTAGTTGGGGAGTTCTATACCACGCTTCAATCATGGCCAGGCAGCAAGATGTGCCAGGGAAGGCGGCAGGAGGCAACCCTCAAGCCAGGGACAGCTCACCTAGAGAGTTTTCACTTTATTCACAGAAGGAACTTTTAGCCCTTGAGATAATGACAAACCAGTATTTTTACGGCTGGGTTTTTGGGGTCTGTACAACCCCGGCTGCCATAAGTGTCCCAGATAGCAATGTCCTGCTAAGCACAACCTGTCCAGGTGTCCCAGGCAGGCTCCCAGCCACAGGCGAACTTAGCAAGCGGCTTAGCTCTTTAAGTGAGATCAGCTCTTTGGTGAATTCAGCTCTTTAGCAATTTCAGCTCTTTGCTTGCTAAGTGCCTTGACAGATGCAGGGATGAGAGAGGAGAAGAGCTGTATGAGGTTCCACAGATGTGTCTTTATTGGTAGCCTCTGCCAAGGATGACAGTGACAGCTCTTCTGCCAAACTGGGCAGAGGCAGGGGTTTATATAGGGTATGTGGGTTTTGGGAAACAGTCCAATAGTAGGGGTCGAGATGGATATGACCTATGGTCTTACAGAGAGATAACGAGGGTCCAAGGCAGAAGAGGGGTCTCTTGGTCCAGTCATCATGATGAGGCATTTCTTATCTTAGGCAACTGACTGCCAGGGAGGTCTTGCAGCCCCTGTGCCTGCTGCAACTCCACTTTCTGTATTTAGTAAAAATGCGTTCCCAATAGTTCTTTTAAAGCAATGGAAAAGGCATGAGAACATAGCTAATACAATGACAATTACAATGAAAATCCACAAAATTCCCTTAACCAAAGATGCAACCCATCTTGTTAATCCCCATTGACCAAAAAGGTCATTGACCCAGTCTGGGTTGTTTTCTACTTTTTAGTCCTTCACAAGTTCCTTCAGTTTCTGGATGTTTGTGGGGATGGATTGTGAGCGTGAGGAGAGATTGAAGCAGCACATTCCTTCGAAGTCTTGGCAGCCATGTCCACGGGCAAGCAGTAGGAAGTCAATTGCTGCTTGATTTTGAAGTGATGCATGTCTTGTGGCTTCCTCATCCTTTAAAAGATCACTCAGGGCAGCAGATGTAGCGCTGGCTTGCTTACTAAGCCAGCACCTTAGGTGATTTATCTCACCAAGGGCTTTAGCTGCAGCTACTCATGGTAGGAATAGGGAGAGAGCAACCCTTTTTGGTTTATTCAAATTGTATAATTGGGGATTGCAATTTTCATCAAATTCTGTGTAGGATCTTTTGTGGCATTTTAATTCACTTTCTTTTTTCCAATTATGTAACATGGTGATATTTTGTGTGAGGGTAAAAAGTTTTCCAAGGATACAGGGACCTCCCTGGAGCCGTGAGGGGATCCCAGCCCATACTAGGTCACCACAGATGAGAAAAATTCCTTTGGGTAATACTTTGGGGTGGAGAGAGGATACAGAGATCACGTGAGCAGTGTAATTACACCAATCGGGATAGTTATAGGCTTTGTTCATGGGTTATATGTCTTTTCGGTATGTGTTTTTTGTCTGGTCAATTTCTGGCCAATTATTCTTTGGACATCTAAAGTAAAATTTGACACAGTATGTGGCCTTGGAGGACCCCAGCAGGTCTAATTCTTGGGGTTCCTCTGGAGCATTGGGAACATTTTTGTCTACTCCTCCCAAGTATCTGCCAGGTTGGGCCTCTTACCTGTGGTGTGGAGGAGCTCTGAATTATAGACGGGCCAGTCATCTGCTACAAAGGGTATCCCTACTAGACATGTGGAAAGTGGGTTATCAATGCTTCCCATGGATAAGCACATGTTATCCTGTTTTAATGTCCTTGCTAAGGTTACCCAAACATTAGGGCTAGGCTGTGGGCTAATCCAGCCAAAGGCATACGGTATGGTGAGGAGCATCCAGACAGCAGTGAGGACAGCACCAATGGAGATAATTTTCATCTTTGGACAGGGATGGGGCTTCTGATAGGGAATATAAGCAAAATTTGTTATCTTTATGGTGGGAGGGTAGGGTTAGGGTTTTCTCCCTATTTCCTTTCCTCCATTCCTTCCCCCCACCTTTTTTTTTTTTTTTTTCCTATAAGCTAAGGATGAGGGAGTGGGTATAAGGTTAGGGGTTTTTGGTAAGAGATGAGAAAGGGGAACAATAGGGGTTTTTAGGGTAAAAAAGGGTAATACCATGTAATTCAGAGAACAATTTGTGTTCACGCTGTGTCTGTCTTATGGCTTGATTGATGCAGCAGAATGTTGTTCAGCTTTCTGTTTTGCCTGCTGTCGTATGATGGAACAGTCTTTTCTTTGGTATGTGGACATTCGGCGACACCTTTGTCTCCACCCAGAACTGGTCTGGTTTTGAGGAGGTCTTGTATTTGACTCAGGGGAATTCTTGTCAGTCTTTGTGGGCGTAGTGTTTCCAGTGCCTAGGTATGGTTTTATGTTTTTTCCTGGGTACCATCTTGGGCCAGATGGCAGTAGAACACACACATATCCTCTTCCCCAAGTTATCAGCTGGAAAGGCCCAGGAATTTGATGTGTTTCTGGGTCCTTCACTGGCACAGGTGGTTTCTCAGTGAGCTTTGCTCGGGTGGTATTTGCGAAGTGGCAAAGTATTGGTGGGTCAGACTCTAATGTTGTACAATTTAGGAAGTGGATGATGTAGAGAGCCTTGGAGAGTCTTTCAACTGGAGATATTATTCTTGTTTCTCTGCGCCGCTGATTGAGGACTCTTTTGAGGGTTTGATGTGTCCTTTCTACGATGGATTGTCCTGTGGGATTTGCAGGTATGGGTTTCTTGTGTTCTATTCCCCACTCACTGAAGAACTCTTTTGACCTACAAGAGATATAGGCAGGTCCATTATCTGTTTTAATCTTTTTTGCTACTCCCAGGGTAGCAAAGGCAAGGAGGAAATGCTTAATGGCGTGCTGTGTAGTCTCTCCTGAATGAGCTGATGCAAATATTGCTCCAGAAAATGTATCAACCGATACATGCACATATTTAGACTTTCCAAAAGGTGGGAAGTGAGTTATGTCTGTCTGCCACAGCTGGCAGCTGTTCAGGCCTTGAGGATTGACTCCAGTACCTATAGACAGTATCTGGTAATTTTGGCAGTTCGGGCATGTGGCGACAATAGCTTTTGCTTGATCTTTTGAGAGCTTGAACATTCTGATAAGGGCAGGTACATTTTGATGATAAAATGCGTGTGACAACTTTGACTGGGAAAAGATGTCAGGGACGTTGGCAGTCTCTATTGCCATGGCCAATGTGTCCACTTTCCTGTTCCCTTCTGTGATGATACCTGGGAGGTCAGTGTGTGACCTCACATGCATTATATGGTAAGGTTGCTTTCTGTGGGAGATTAAGCATGTTAATGCAGAAATCAATTATCGCAACTTTGGATTGGAAACTTCTTTGAGATGAGCATGTTCTTCTCTCATAGCTATACCAGCAACATAAGCCGAATCTGTGACCAGATTAAAGGGTTCGTCTTTGAATTTCTCAAAGGCTCTGACAACAGCTGCTAACTCTGCAATCTGTGGAGATCCCTCCACTATTTGGATGTCAGATTCCCAGTTCTGGGTCTTAGGGTCCTTCCATGTCATTACAGATTTGTGGATTGATCCTGTAAAAATGGTTAGAGCTTTGAGAGGTGTTTTACTTTGGACTAATTTTGGAGTCAGATTAAAGGCTGCATTAAAACATTTATGTTTTGGTATATGGATGGAAATTTGACCTGTGTAGCTATCTAGGGAAAACTGGAGATTTTAATTGGTCTGGAGAAAATGCTCCAGGTCCCCAGTGGTCAGTGGCAAGTATATGCATGTGAACTCACACCCTGCAAGAGAGCAGAGGCGAGTTCTAGCCTTTTTTATTAGATGTCCCATGATTGCTTGGAAGGTGGTGATTGTCTTTGTAGGTTGGTTGTTTGTAAAAATCCATTCAAGTATCAATACAGGGTCTCGAAGTTGAGGATCCCATTGGAAAATCAGTCCATAGAACCAGGATGCTTTTCCCAGAATGACAAACTGGAAAGGCAGGCTGGGCTCAAAGCGATGGGCTTTGCGTGAAGACAGGGCTTCTTGGACCTTGGTGATGGCATCTCAGGCTTCTGTTGTGAGAGTGCATGGAGAGTCTAGGTCTTCGTTGCCATGGAGAAGGTTGAACAGGGGAGCAAGGTCCTCTGTTGTAATTCCTAGCAGGGGACGTACCCAGTTGATGGATCCGCAAAGACTGTGTAAGTCTCTCAGGGCTTTTGGGTCGTCTTGGATGGCGAGCTGCTGGAGTATGATGGTCCTTTCACGGATCTGGAATCCGAGATAAGTCCATGGGTTGGTGTGCTGTATTTTGTCCTCACGGATCTCGAATCCTGCTTTTTCTATGGTTTTGATGGTCTTTTTAACTGCTTTGTCCAACTAAGCTTTTTCTGATGCACAGACTAGGCTATCATCCATATAGTGGTAGATGATTGCACCTGGAAATAGGTTCCGAATGGGAGACAGGATGTGAGCAACGTACCACTGGCATATAGTCGGCAAGTTTTTCGTGCCTTGAGGAAGATAACACCAATGATGTCTTTTGAGTGGAGCCTTTCTGTTAAGCGAGGAAACGGAGAAAGCAAACTGTGGAGCATCCTGGGAGTGCAGCAGAATGCTGAAGAAAGTCTTTAATATCTATGATGGCAAGTGCCCAGTCTCTAGGCAGCATCGATGGCGAGGGCAGGATAGGCTGCAGGGGGCCCATGTCTTCCATGACCTCAGTGATTTTTGCAAAGGTTGTGGAGGAGCCTCCACCTGTTCGTTCCAGGCTTTTGCAGTACGAAGACTGGAGAGTTCCAAGGGCTGGTGGTCTCAATCATGTGGCCTTTGGCAAGCTGTTCTTCCACGAGAGCTTGTAGTGCACGCAGTTTTACTTTAGAGAGAGGCCACTGTTCAATCCAGATCGGGTCATGGCATTTCCAGGTGAGATGAGGGGTATCTGGTAGTGCGCGCTCCTCAGTGGCCCCAATTAGAAATCCTGACTGGGAATACCTAGGGAAGCCCCCCATTGGGATAGAATATCCCTGCCCCAAAGGGTGATGGGGGCCCTTGCCACCAATATGTGGATGGTTGCCAACTTGCCTTCAGGCCCTTTGATGAGGATGTTCTGCTTGCTTCTCTTAGACACTGTGACTCTACCGATCCCTGAAATCATGCCTGCTACTGGTTGTAGTTCCCAGTTTGCTGGCCATTCTGAGCGAGCGACGATGGTCACGTCAGCACCGGTGTCCAGCATCCCTGGTTGGTAGATCTTCTCTCCTTTGCAGGATAGACCACACTCGATGGTAGGCTTGCTTGGTCCCACAACTCGTGCCCACATTGCTGTAGGTTTGAGAGGAAGCTGTTCCATGTGATTCTCTGTGAGTAGAAAGGCTTGTGCAATCTGGGTTTCCCATGAAAGATAAAATGGTAAGTCTGTGCAGCACAGCTGGACAGAGATTTCTTTTCCCGGGTGCACTGTTTGTACTTCTGGAAAAACAAAGATTTCCTCCTCCAGGCCATGGAGAGTGTCACCTATAATTAAGATGTCAAAAGGGCCACCTTTTGGCCCATGCTTTCCTGTGGGAACATGATAAACATCCTCATTATTAAAGTCAATGGACAGAGCAGTTACCAGCTGGTGCCAGGTTCCCATCTGTATCTCTCCGTGTGTTGGATCCTCTTCATATGACCTGGAATCTCCTGGGATGATGAGTTGTTGGGTCTGGATGGCTTTTGATTTGTTGTCTTTGCACGGGGCCTCACCGCGCTCCGCTGGAAGTTTCCTGAGCACTGCTGGTAGTGGTAGCTCTGCTGACTCTGGGATTTTTGATGGGTGTTGCAGGAGTTTCCGGTAGGTTACCTATCTGGGCAGTCCTTTATAAAACGTCCAAAGTCTCCGCAGTGAAAGCAGTGGGCATGATCTTTGGAAGCCACTACTGCAAACGCACCAGAAACTCCTCCTGCAATACCCTTAGCAACTGCTTGGCCCACTGTGAACTTCTACCATGGTCTTTTGTCACTTTTTGAAGTTGTATGAGCTCTTTGTTTATGTTAGGTTCCCACGTTGTTTTAGTGGAGGCACCACCTCTTCTTCCCTTTATATAAATTACTGGTAAGGCGGAAATTCTCTGAGCCAGTTCCCAATCCCCTGCCTGAGTCACTTCCATCTTGATTAAAGCCCATGGATCAATGTCCTCTGTATCAGAATTGGACTCGCTGTCACTACTGTCTTCAGATGAGAAGTGAGAGTGAGCAGGCGATGCACTATGCTTTTTCTGGCATGTTGGAGTGAGATTTTGCAGGGGTGTAGGGGACTGAAGAGGGTGTGGGGGGGCACATGGCAGAACTTGGCTAGAGGGAGGCAGCAGTGGAGCGGCAATGGCAGCATTATGGGTGGCGCAGCCTGCGCAGGACTGAGGCATGTGGAGAAGTGGGGTGTCACTGTGGGGGGTCTTGGAGGTGCCGTTCGGGGGACCCTGAAGGTGGGTGGGCAGTTGCAAAGCCTGGGGATGCAGGCAAGGAGAAGTGGGGGAGAGGAAGCAGTGTGATTGGCAGGGGCTGCCGCTGCCGCAGCGGGCACCACGGGGTGTTCGAAGAGGTTCGTCAGAGCTGCAGCGGGCAAGCAGTCAGGGAGAAAACCACCTTCTGCGGCAGGAATGGTAGCAGGGGTGGGGACACCCGCAGCGGGGGTGAGAGGCTGGGTAGCAGGGGTGGGGGGGGGCGCAGTGGCCTGTGCGGCAAGGTTGGAGTGAGGAGGGGCGAACTCGATAGAAACCGGCGCAGTTACATTCGAAGGTAGTGCGGGAGGAGGGTGCAAGCAGCGTGCTGTAGATTGCGTAATCGGTGGAGCGTACCCCGCTCTCACTGCATTCCGGGGCGGGGGGAGCCGAAGGACAGACGGGCCCCGTGGACCCTGCAGGCGTGGAGAGGGTGGGTGGGCGCAGCGTGAATTCTGTCTTCCCCGTCCCCAAAGGGGGGCTGAGGGCCGAGCGGCCCCAGAGCTGGTGTTTAGCAGGGGAGACAGGATAAGGGAGCCAGCAGTAGGACATGGAGAGAGCGAAGGGTAGGATTCAGAGACCAGTTGTTCTGAGACAGTAGCAAAGTTATCTGCCTTATTAGCATTTGAAGAAAGGGTCTCTGGTGGAAGAGCTTTGATCAGAATGCCCTGAGCAGGGGAAGATTGCAAAGAAATTGAGCTCTTTATATTTGGTTTTTTCCACCGCTTTGGTTATAGAATGAAAAAGAGGTAAAAACCGAGTTACAGAAAAATCTTCATTAGTTTGGAAAGTATTCGTGCCCCTACTGTGTCCCAAAAAGAATCTAGAGCGATAGTGTGTGTATTAGTTTCTGGAAACTGGGAAATAATCCATTTTATACATTTTTTCAAGTTAGTTTTTGAGAGATTGCCTTTAGAGAAAGAAAAACTGCTAGTGGATAGGATTTCTAGGATTTGTAAATATAAGTCTCTCTCATTCTGGGATTGTTTTAATTTACTAGGTTTCGATCCCATTCTGGTGGTGTTCCCTTTGCCCCTCCAGCAGTAAAAAGAGAAAAAAAAGAAAAAAAACCCAAAAAGACCCAAAGTAAAAGCCCGCAAAAAAGGCTGTCTTAAAACTTACACTTCAGCTGAATGGGGGTCAAAATAAAACTGCTGGTGGGTGGTCTGCCATTGTCCGACTCCTCGGGACCTGGTCCCAGATGTCGATATGGAGGGTCATTGGATGCTTCTTCAGATAGCTTCTTCTATAACAGAGAACTTATCTTCAGAAGGCCATAGTGAACAGAGGCAGTGAAAATTCAAGAAGAATGCTGCTCTCTGCTGAGCTAGGGTGCAAGCACGCAGCTTGATGCGCCATGTATTACGGCTGGGTTTTGGGGGTCTGTACAACCCCGGTTGCCGTAAGTGTCCCAGATAGCAATGTCCTGCTAAGCACAACCTGTCCAGGTGTCCCAGGCAGGCTCCCAGCCACAGGCGAACTTAGCAAGCGGCTTAGCTCTTTAAGTGAGATCAGCTCTTTGGTGAATTCAGCTCTTTAGCAATTTCAGCTCTTTGCTTGCTAAGTGCCTTGACAGATGCAGGGATGAGAGAGGAGAAGAGCTGTATGAGGTTCCACAGATGTGTCTTTATTGGTAGCCTCTGCCAAGGATGACAGTGACAGCTCTTCTGCCAAACTGGGCAGAGGCAGGGGTTTATATAGGGTATGTGGGTTTTGGGAAACAGTCCAATAGTAGGGGTCGAGGTGGATATGACCTATGGTCTTACAGAGAGATAACGAGGGTCCAAGGCAGAAGAGGGGTCTCTTGGTCCAGTCATCATGATGAGGCATTTCTTATCTTAGGCAACTGACTGCCAGGGAGGTCTTGCAGGCCCTGTGGCTGCTACACAGTATAATAATAACTCAATTACTTTGCAATACCTTCTGGGAGGGGACTCTGCTTTTATAGCTTGTGTGAGCCTGTGGACACAAATGACTGCTTCTTAGTAAAGAAAGTGCTCATTAATAATCATCACTAGCAACCATTAATAGCTGTAATTAATAATCCACACTTTGTAGCCCAGCAGATAGAAGAACCTAAATTATTAATTGCAAGTGTCTATAACTACATATAAGTATGTATAAGTACACAAGCTAAATACATATGCATGTAACTATACATAGGACTATAGGGGAGAAAAAGGTAGGCAGCCAAGTGGGTGGGAGGGGGTATGATCCCCAGCATGACTAACCTGGCCCAGCAGCATTCTCCCCAGCAGGGAGAGTCCTGCTGCAGTTGCTGGTCTCCGAGGAAATGCTAATCAGCACCCTAGCTGCAGGAAGCACTCAATGCTCCACTGGTAGAGAATGGCTCCACTGCCATCTCAGCATAGCAACGGCCTTCAGTAATGGGAGGTCATAGGGGTTAGGTCTTGCAGGAGTGCATCCTGCAAGTCCCTTGCTTCAGACTGAGACTAGGGCCGCAAGTAGCTTCTAACACCAAGGTTTCTGCTCATCTTTGGTTTAATTCAGTTGAATTCAGTTGAAAAAGCTGTTAAAGGGTGATGTGTCCCTTCTCTGGGAAGCCAGGAGCCTGGGTAACCCTCAAGCTTGCCAAGGATGGCTGGGACACACACTGGGTGAGCTCAGGTGAGAGGGTAGCAGCCACAGGCCCCTGTCAGCTCTGCCTGCAGCTTCCTCATTTTCTAGAAGGGAATCGTCATGCATGGACCCTACAGGGCCAAAGCACAGAGCCTTTCCTTCATTGAGGTCAGTCCCAAAGAATCTTTCTTCTCCCCTGACCTATATGTTTGTTCACTGTAGACAGCCAGAGCTCCTTCCTTGGCAAACTACACTTTATTAATAGATTTCCCCAGTTAATACTGTCAGATATGACACAAGATCAAGACCCAAATCTATGAAGACTAATGATAGCTATTTCACTGACCTATTTTCCATCTTATCCAAAAGCAAATCACACTGTCTTCAAAATGTATGGGTATACGCAGCCATTATTCCAATCTTTTAATGGTAGTTCTAAGAACAAGGACTGCAAAATTTGGCTCATTAATAGCTTAGTCTTTATCATATTGAATTAGGGGGGTAATTGCATTGCCTTTAATGACAGACTGGACACCCCACTCCCTCTCTTTTCTCCTAATATATTTATGTATATAAATCAATAACACCGGTATGAGACTCAGTCCTGCTCCCAGCAAAGCTAACAGCAATTTCATCAAGATTAGACTCTGGACCTTACAGGTAATCTTCACACCTGCTTTACACCACACACTATAAATCTATAGGTCTATATATACATGTACATAGCTAAATACATGCAACAAGTTCAAGAATAAAGAAATAGGTTATTGTTAGTAGACAACTACAAATTCAAAGGGCTCCTTTCTCCATCTTCTTTCCCATTCCCTCAAGAGAAGTCCATAAAAATGTATTCATTTTTATCTCATGTCATATTGGTTTGGCACAGCCTGGTTTTTGATAGCGAGGGGGCACAAAGATGGCTCCTGTGAAAAGCTGCTGGAAGCTTCCACCATGTCCATCAGAGCCAATCCCGGATGGCTCTGAAGATGGACATGCTGCTGGCCAAAACTGGGCCAATGAGAGAGGTTGGTAACACCTCTGTGATGATATATTTAAGAAGAAAATCAAAACAAAAGCGGGGAACAGTTTTTGCTTCTAGTCAGAGAAGAGGTGAGAATATGTGAGGGAAACAACATGGAGACACCAAGGTCAGTGGAGAAGGAGGGGGAGGAGGTGCTCCAGGCACCAGAGCCGAGATTCCTCTGCAGGCTATGGTGAAGACTGTGGTGAAGACCACGGTGAAGCAGGTTGTTTCCCTGCACTCCATGGGTCCATGGGGCATGCAGAGATCCACCCGCAGCCCATGGGGGAGGTGCCCACGCCAGAGCAGGTGGATGCCTGGAGGATGCTGTGAGCCAGTGGAAGATCCGGTGGAGAGAGAGGGCCTTTGCCTCCATCCTGGAGCAGCCTGTCCTTGGAGGACTGCACCCCACAGAAAGAGAGACCCATGTCACAGCCGTTTTGGGAGGACTGTCTGCCCATGGGGGGAGTTCACGTTGCAGCAGGTGCAGTAGGGCTGCTGCTCGTGAGAGTGGAGCCACGCTGGAGAAGTTAATGGAGAACTGTCTCCCATGGGAGGGACCCTACGGCCTCACAGGGGAAGGACTCCTCTCCCAGAGCAGCAGAAGAAAATCTCGAACTGACCAAAACTCCCATGCCCTGTCTCCCTGCACTGTTGGTGGGAAGGTGGGAGGGACTGGGGAAAGAAAAGGTGTTTTAAGGGCTTATTTTACTTCTCATTATCCTCCTCTGATTCTGTTAGTAATAAATTCACTTTTCAACCCTAAGTTGAGCCTGTTTTGCCCTTGAAGAGTTTTCTCCTGGTCCTTATCTCACTCACAAACCCTTTGTTAAGTTTTTTCCCTCTCTACTGCCCAGCTGTAGCAGGGGTGGGTGAACAAGCAACTCTTGTGGGTGCCTGACATTGGGCCCGTGTCAAACCATAACACATGCATTTACTATTTAGTGGGGAAATTTAATTGTCAGAAGCCTGGCATTTTCTTTCCTTTAAATTAAAATAATGAAGGAGGTAAGAGCTAATTATTGGGCTCATCCCAGAGTATGCAATCTATGCAAGTGTTGTGCATTTTAAAAACCTAATTGGACCTTTTCATTGTCTTTGTAGGACTGCTACTTCACCATCACTTCTGGAGCTAGTCAACAGTAATGAGAAAACAACTTCTAATTCACACAGGAAAGGCCAAATCTGCCCTAAAAGACAGCACATTCAAGTTCTTTATAAAATGAAATATTCCACATATTGAAATTGAAGTATTTCCATTTCAATTGAAACAAATAATGAATTTCTTCTATATTAATGCATATTAATGGCAACTTTAGGAACGCAAAGATGCCCTCATGAATATGTCCATTCATACAATCTATTTCTGGACAGGCAAATATAGTTTCCCTCACTGCCAAATTTTGTACAATATTCAGCTTTTGTTACTGTCAATGCAACAGCCCCACTAGCACTATGGCTTACAGAGTTTAGCCTTTTCTTTCTACCTGCTATAAATGAAATTTAAATGTGTACTGGTGTCATTCTGCTCTTTATACTTCAAGTCTGGATTATCCTAATTCCTATTATTGTTCTTAACTTACAATTTGTTTCAAAAGATTTTATGAAAATACAATTTTCTAGCACTAATTTTTCACAAGCCATTCAGAGTGGTCTCTGTCAGTATTACACAATAGAACTACAAATGACAAATGCTGCAGATATTGTTCCTGCTTAGAAATTTACTAGTTAATGTGGTTGGCACAGATGTATTATTCATCAAAAGTGTAGTTGCTCATTGCTTTGCAGTTTTATGCTAAGAAATCTATGACATTTAATGAAACTAACAAAATCACAGTCAATTACGTTAAAAACACAGATGTTCTAATAAAATATGTAACTAACTCCTTGTAATGTATTTGAACTCTTTCTTAGTCTGCATTGTGCCAATTGATATATGAATCCTAAACAGAGGACTGAACTGAATACCATCTATAATAGAAACTATTATCAAGCGGGAACAAAAAGGTAATAAAAACTGAGAGAACTGAAAGCATTTCTACATTGAGATCTATTAATATATTTAATTAAAACCTACAGAAATATATTGCCTATTACTTTGTTTATCGACTTCAGCCTTATTTCTTCTAATTATTCAAGCATAAATCTTTCCCTAGACTCAACTCTGAAACAACCTGTGTAATATGGATTATACTTATGTTTTATCAGTTCCAAGTTGGAGTTAGAATAGTTGCAAGATACAAGCTTTCTGACACAGTTTATTTTCTTAATTACGTAAAAAGTTGATTTATAACTTGAACTTCTCAGGAAACAATAAGCCATCTCTGTATGCTGAATTCAGGTTCCCATAAGAAAATGAATAAGTTTATCTGAATAAAATAACTTGTAAATTAACTCATCTTTCTCTTATTCTTTTTGTATTTTGGGCATTGTAGATCTTAGCAATGATATTAGTTCTAGTGTGGGAAAATATTATAACTGAAATCTGGTAAGTTATTTGCAGATTTCAAGTTTTTTTTTACACTGTGCTGACACTTAGTACAGCCCTGGAGGGGAAAACAATACTGCCATTCATAGCTCTAGACCTAGATTTCAATTGACTTAAGCAGGCACAATGAAAGCTGGTCATTCACTGGTTACCCATATTGTGTTCTCAAATTTTCTCTCAGCAAAAGGATAATGACTCAGTATTGTATGGTTGCATAGACAAGGGCCCGGAACAGGAGATGCTAGTTTTGTCTGATGTGAGAAAGTTGTGAATTGATCTTTTCTTCCAGATGGTGATAAATTCAGCTGCCTTTTTAACATTGGCCTT
Organism: Agelaius phoeniceus; assembly: GCF_051311805.1. NCBI lineage: Eukaryota > Metazoa > Chordata > Aves > Passeriformes > Icteridae > Agelaius > Agelaius phoeniceus. The sequence continues at coordinate 22,101,485 of NC_135301.1, forward strand.
GCACAGCAACTGCTGCTCCCTTTTCACCAAGAATAAGCCTGCATTCCTGCTAGTTAACATGCATACTCACACAACCTGCAACTTCACTCCAACTTTTTTATGACAGAGTGGCATGCTAAATAAATTTGATCTGGTTTTTCCTAGTGCTAAAACTAGCCTTCAAAGGACTTCTCAACTGATATTTGCACTTCTTTTTATTTATAGATGTATATTGTTTGGGGTTTTTTACAAGTTCTAAGGAAACGGCAATTTACAGATAGATAATTTTGTATAACACTATTTGCTACATGAGACAAGCATAAACTTGGAGTGCATTCTACATTTTAACATGCTCTCATTTCTCAAGTCATTTGCAGATGGGGCATTTTGCTTCTAAGCAATGAAGGAAAAATAATAACAACAATAACAATAATATAATTAGTAGTAGTAATAGTAGCAGTAGTAGTAGTGTTTTATTAATTTATAGTCATGTAACTTCAATATGGTACAAATCAATTTAATATTACAATGAGCAACACAATTATAATATTTGTGTTTCTTCTGGATATTTTTCTTAACAAATTTGCATAAAATACCGAGATGGAAGCAAAAACTTAAGTTAATTAACTCCATTGGATGCCTGAGTAAACAATAGGTTTCCCCAGAAAACAGTTTATCGACTTAACTGAAGGTCTTTCAGAAAGAAAAACACATACTTTGTTATGTAAATCTTTATTGTCGTAGACAATCACTCTAGGTAAATAGCAGCTCTGGATAGAAGTAAATTGAAGGCATACAGGAACTCAAAATGAAAGACTGGTTGCACATACAGTGCTTCAAATGTAAATAAACAAGAGGCTTCTCATCAGTCACTACAGTAGTAAAACTTTGGCATGTGTACAGTAGCTAAAGGGGGAATTCATGTAAATACAGATTGGCTGGGGTACTAGCTGAATCTCGGTAAAAAAGCCACTGAGTAAGCCTTAAAAATCCTATAGAATATATTTGGAACTACCAGGAAGATGAGATGATTTGGAGACTAATGATTTATTTTAAATCAACAGTGCATGTCTTTTTTCTAGGACCTGTTTGATGGTTCTTTGCTTCCTTCTTCTCAGAGTATGTGATGTAAAGGTATTTCCATTATAAACACCGGAACAGTATTTTATGTGTCATCCTATTCATAAGTAAAAATTGAAAAAAAACACAAAACAACCCTCAAAACACCAAACCTACAAACAAACAGCCTGTACAAAGTCAACCCTTTAATTTATGAAGAACATTGAGAATTGTTTCCTTATCTCTGATCTTATTTTAATCTACCTTAGAGATGTTCAATTTCTAAGATAGTATTAGACACTAGTCTGCCTCTGGAAAGATGTTTAGCTTGAATTCAAAGGAAAATGTTGCCCTTAAAAATTAAACCTGCTCAATTTCACTGTAAAAGGTGCCTAAACTGCAATAACGATAAATATGAATAGCGCCCAAACAAGTGTTTATTAAAACTCATCACATGTTTGCAAGGTCAACACATTATGTCTGCTATTTTTTTCCATCAGGGAAGAGAGGCACAGTCTCCACAGCTGCACCTCCCAGGTTGCCTTGCCTCTGCCTTGCCTCTCCTAAATCATCTGCAATACTTGGGCCAAGGAAGAAAAGTGAAACTTGCTCCCAAGGAGCTTGTACTGAGGTTCCAGAATTAACAGAAAGAGACAGTGTACAGCCACAGAGCAGTTGGTATTCTCACTTGGGAGCCTGCAGATAGCTGTGGGTGGGAAATACCTCCACTTACGGAGGCAATGGAGATGAGTATGCTATAGTGCACTTGAGGGTTTTTTCATTCTGCAGCCCCCAGCAGAGCTGTCTGTCATGGGCTGCTGAGGCATGGAATTGCCACTTGCCTTGAGCGTGGGAATGGGAGTGCCCAGCAGTTCACATCTCCTGCAGGTCATTTAACAGAATCAATTAGGCAGGAGAGACCAACAGCTTCCCCACCCCCTTCCCATTTCTGTCAGGTCTATATACATCCTAATTATTTCAGTTTGGGATGCCATAACTGTTTCCTAGATAGATCTGGTCATCCTTAAACAAAAAGTGAGGAGGCACACAAATGCATTTTTTTAGTAAATATCACTTTCATTTCCAGTGCTAGGCACAGAGTAAGACAGAACATTTTTAAGACTTTGACAAGGGAGGAGGTGATCTCATCTCCATCATGTCCTTCTGCTTCAATAGCCTCCCCAAGGAAACCTTTTCGGAACCAAGAAGCATCTGTGCTTGCATTTGGAACAGAAGACTAAAAAACATCCATCACTTTTTTCATCCTTGTGCAGTTGCACCAAGTTCTCAGCAGCTATAAATTGTTAAGCTTGCTTTCACTTCAATGTAAACTTTTTTTGAAAGCCTGGTTTCATGTTATTTGAAATAAATCCCTCAATGCTTTATCTAAGATTAATGCAGACTGATTTTTTGCCAGTTCAGTCCACACTGTATCATCACCACCAACAGCACCGATCATCACCCTAACCAAATATCAGCTTTATTTTTAAAGCCATTTCATTGCAATGAATAATTTTTCAAAATGAAACGGCATTTCCAAATAACTTTCTAAAATAACTAATTTCAGCTCAGTTAAACATTAACTGGTCTAGGTTTTTATTTATTTATTTATTTAACATCAATAGTTGCACATGCAATGTTTACCATTGGTACCATTTCCTTGTTGAAGCATTTAGCATCTGACAATTTCATATTTTGGACTAAGTATGCTATTTAATTCCCTCCACTCCCACCTTTAGCTATAAAAATGTTGATTCAGTAGAATTGCTGACCTTTCATGGTTGGTTTTTTTGTTTGTTTGGGTTATTTTTTACTGTCTCTTGCAGTAGTCTTTCATTTTCACATGGTGTACGATGATCTTGAAGGAGTTTTTACTTTCGGTTATCTAGCTTTATGAAGACCAAAACACACATACAGCTAGATAACCAAAGATAACAACCCACTTCCCTCTAGCTTTCCTTGCTAGAATCCAAATTTTTTTGATAGACGTGCAGTTTCCTCCAATAGTACCAGTGCTGCTTTAAAATAGTCATCCTTTTATGCAATTGTGACCTGATGTGTGTGTGCGTGCATGTGCACATGCTCAGCTAATAACATCCAAAAGAGGTGTTGTCTTCAAAGTTTATTCCGAACTTTTTCTTTCAGTCAGTAATTTCCAGCAGGGATAGCCAACAATCCATCTGTTAATATCAGAAAAAAAACAGCTCTTAAGGTGTATCAAGATGTGATAAGACTGAAAAAGCATTCATCCCTTCACAAGCTTCTATTTGCATTATAAATTGCTTCAGCCTCACAAAAGACTCTAAACTCTATAAAGATGTAAAACCATTGGCAATTTCCAGTGCAGTGTAAGGAAAAAAAAAAAAAGTCATATTTCAGTAAAAAATGATAAGATTATTTGAGGATCCAGCTCCTGATCCCTTTAGATTATGCATGGTATAGAGATTTTTACCAAATGGTGGCAACTTGACTGTAAATATCTTTCATGTATGTGTGCATACAGGGGGAAGATCCTTTCTTTCTCAGGACTCCTAGAACTGGGAAGAAGCAGTCTTGCTGGCTTGCTGCTGCCCCCGGTCTGAAAGAAGGAGAAAAGTGGCATAATTGGAGGAGCTTTAGCACCAAAATGTGAACCAGCCCAGCAAGATCAGAGGTCCTGGACTGAAGGAGACAAAGGTAATGATGATATAATGAGAAATTTCAAGTACGCATGGTAACTGATATGCATGAGTGATCAGTGATCTGCCCCTGCCAGCCACACCAGCAGCAGCAGCCCGGGACTAAGCCCTCTGTTGCTACTGACTTCAGGAAAATCCACCTGCTGCCTTCACCTTCCTTCTTGCTAGCATAGATTGCTCTAATATCCAAAGACTGGAAGAATTCTCTAAGGATAGATAAAACCACTTCAGATCTGTGAGACATCTTTGCCTGCATTTCTCTTTTGGCAGCCTCTGCTTGTGCAGAGAGATGTGAGGCACTTTGCTATATCTTAAAATGATGCCTTGCTTTCTGAGACTGGGGATCAGATCTGCATTACACAGTAGTCACTGTATAACTACTTTGACAATTTGCCTTAATGTGATGTGGTTTTAATGGCTTCACAACTCAGTTATGTTTTCTGTCTATAGTGATTTGCAGGTATTTACACCAGGATGACTGTGCAACAAATTTTCCTCTGTGTTAATTTGGAATGCTGCTTATATTACTCAAGAAATTGATGAAGGCAAATCTTTCTAAACTGTTAGAATTAATTATGTATCATTTAAAGATTTAAGTCTCTCAATTCACCTCTCCTCCACATTATACTTTGAATTATTTAACATTATAATTTGTATAGAATTTTTCTAAGTCCAAAGTGCAAAAAAATAAAGATATCTCAGCTATACATGATACAACGAAACTCTGGACTGAGATCTACAGTATTTACTGTTGAAATTGATAAATGTATTTCAAAAGCTCATATGTACTTTGGTCAGTATAAGATGCATATTGAAGAATTCAGCACAGAGAATATGAACTGCTCTACACTTCTAAAGGAATTCTTGCTTGAAATTCATGCTGCTACTATTCTTTTAAGGTGTAAAATAAAACATAATGCATCATGCTTTATTTTCCTGTACAGTTACAGTGAATACATTTCACTGCATTTAAATAGATTACTTTGAAAATTAACCTCTTTGCATTGCTACTATTTTTAAGGAGAAATATTTAAATGCATGAAGTTGAACTGAAATTCTTGTTCTGTACTGACTGTATAGCCTGCTCACATAATAAAGCATATATATGCTTGTATGTACACAGGGGAACTGTGTATACATGTGTAGGACTAAGTATATGAGTATAGGTATTTGCATTTAAATACATATATATGTATATAATATGTGGCTACACTGTAAAATTGCATCTGTATAAACCAGTTCATTTTTTATCGTAGATTAATAATACAAAAGCATGAAAAAGGGAAAACAATTTAATTTATCAGACAAGGCCCAAAATTAATACTGCTACCAAGAAGTAACACATAAATATTACTAATGTGCCAAATCCTGAATTCAGTGGTCATATTACTAATAAGACCATTCATTTGTACTTTCAGATTATCAGCCTCTGAAACTGAGCATTTTTTAAAATGTGTGTTAGATACTCTTGTGTAAGGAAACACTACAATTTGCCACCTGTGCTTGGTATTTGTGAGATGTATGAGCTAATTATGCCAGTGCTCTTTTCAGATTATACAGTTTGGTATAAAATGGTAGGAATTCTTCTTACACTATACTATTCATTACCGTACTTGACAATTAGACATATGATATATCTAAAGACACATGATTATTTTGATTTGTAAAATTCTAATGAGCTTCTCTAAATTGAAGTTGTTTTTTTGAAAGATGTTTTTTTCTTGCAATAGCTAAAGGCAGCAGTATTAGTGGTTTAGGCATGCATTACATCCAATAGGATTGTGAAATTATGCATTGCATTGTCAGAGACATGAAAATTCATGTATTCCTTGTGTATGTGTGTGTATGTCTGCTTATACAGATATTTCTATATATAATACATAGTAACACAGACACGTGCACATTAATGCATACATTAAAACATGTTACCATGTGACACCATGTCACAGGATTTGCGGTTAAATGCAAGGCATAGCTATGTTTCAAAGGTGCAAAATATGCCTTTAAAATATCAAGCTCTGTTTTCAAGACCACCTTACACACTGACTTAAGAAGTAACTGCAATGCACATTTTTTTGAATAATCATTAAAGCCTCAGAAAGTCAAAAGAGCCAACATGAAAACTATAACCTAACTGTTCATTAGCTGTATTGCCAATTAAATTTTCTAACTTTCAGTCATCTAGAAGGGCCTTGAGATCAAAGGGTGCCCAGTAAGACTGCACAAAAAATATTTGCTTATTGTGAATATTTTAAAAAATCTATACAGAAATTGCTATTTTTTTCCAAAATCACTTTAGAGTGATCTGCATATTGGAAGATATGGAATTCAAACATTTTTTTTTCCTCCTGCCTTCCTAATAAATGCCCATTGGTGGCCTTAAGTGGTATGTGATTGCCATGTTTTTCTAATTTTTTATAGGTCTCCACATGGCTGTGATGTAAAGAAGAAACATCCTCCATGTATTTTTAAAGAACAAACAGTCTCTATTTATTTTAAAGAGGAATAGTTATGATTCTGTAATTACTACAGAGACTTGTTCCAATTATGGTATCCCCATCTTCTGTATGTAATATTCATGGGGACCCTATTTAAATTGCTATGAAGTGCATAACTGTATAGCATTAAGTCACTTGACTGGCTTGCTTTCTAATAAAAGTGTCTTATAATTTCTTTTGTGACCACAACTGAATTTTACAGGCACCTGCAGACTACATTTCTGTTTTGTTGAACATATGGTATGCAAAGGGATATCCATAGTACAAAATAAGATTAGGCAGACTATCAAGAATGCAAAATTTTGGAAAAAAAAAAACAACACATGCAGAAATTTCACATGAATACACTATGTGCTGTTAAAGAACATGTTATATCACCTGACTTTTACTATTAAACAAAAAAAAACCAACAAACCATTCCTTGTCCTGATTGTCATTTCCTGTGGTCTTCCTGCATTGATTAATCTGAAAAATAGCTATGAAAAAGGGAAAGGTTCATAATTTAAATGATTTCACTGTTCTTGTTCATGAAACGTATGTAAATATATAAATGCATGTGTTTTCAAGAGGTGGTGTGTATATCAACATTTGGAGAATATTGAATAAATTGCTAAAACACTTGCCTCTAGATTAAACAGGGAAATAGCTAGCCACATTTCCTGCAGATGATCTAATATGACATAAACCAGATACAAGTAATGTACTCCAATATCTGCAGGGTTAAATGTGGTAATTAATATTTTCAGGACCTAATTATTAACAAAAAAAAAAAAAACCGATTTCATAATTATTTGTGGCAACTTATGAAAAAGAAAATAATTTATTAATATTTTGGACTGCTGAATAGAGATGCTGAAAGCTTCAGAAGTGTATATATTTGCATACTGTAAGCTGCCAGTTACTTTAATACTTCAGTCTGATGAAAAGGAAGAAATGGAGGCTCCATCTACCTTTCAGTTCAAAACATGTGAAACACATTTAAGCCAGTATGTTCTTGATAGAATTTCCATGTCTTTCACATCACCAATGTCCTGAAATCAGGATCATTAGAAAGTCATGATCTATATTTACAAAACTGTTAGCATATCAAGTGTTGTATGTGTAAATAATTATAACACTGTTTTTGCATCATATTGATTACATCAGCTCTAGTTTTAAAGCATATTATTTATTACAAAGTAACTGAGTTCTTCTATTTTATGGTAATTTTTTCCCCCATTTCATGAATCCTGGGCTAGAATTGTTCTTGGAGAGGTATGCTAATTGGTGGGTGGGTGAGATGGAGGACTAAAAGCACCATTGTATAAATCGCTTTCTTCAATTACGGTCTCTGCCTACCGGCGTCCCGGAGGGCCCACGCCAGGGCTGGAGGCAGCAGCAGCCGGGACTGTGCCATGCTCCAGCAGCCATTCCCGGACTCTCGGGGCAGCGGCACCTAGAGCCGTGGCATGGCACAGGCTGCCACCGCTGCTGCCTCCCCTCATCAAAAAGGTGTACGTGTTAGTCAGGCTGAGCTATGCCGGACACATTGCACCTGCCCCTGCCACCCTGGACAAGATGAGAATAATTATAACCTCATGAAACATTTATTAAATCCCCCCTGTTCAAAGGGATACATATTTTAATCAAGCTACATTTTGGACAACCCAGTAATGCCTGCTTGCAATTAAGTGGCCCACAAAGCACAGAGGCACATGGATTTATTAACTACAGTGCATAATGTCTCAAAAATTTGAGTTCAACTTTTACATTTTTTTTAATTTCATTTTTTAAAAAACCCTTTGAAAATGTAGAGTCAACAGAAGTTAGTTCCATTATTCTAGTTTAAAACCCAGTGAACAATCGTTCCTATGTCTATACATCTTAAAAGGTACCCGAGTACTGCTAAAAAGCTTCTTCTCTGCATACTTAAACATTATAACTCTGCTTTTACTGGCAATATGCTTGATAATTAATTAAGAGTTTCCCACACCTAACCACACACAAGATCAACAAGTTTAGCACAAGACATACAAAATCAACTAACCAATATAAGCCACCATGTTAACTCATAAAACCGTGCCTTGTTAATCAAATTTCCCTTGTGGTCACCAGTGGAAGTTCCTGGAGCCCTACTCAAGATCACCTGTTTTGTCTGACACTGAGGCATCCCCTACCCCTGAACCTGTCACAGAGCTGCCAACTGAGCTCAGGTTCCCATATACCAATTCCCTCAATCGGAAAATGTGGAAGTACAGTGAAGTTGATCTTCCATCTATAGGGAATTCAGGTTCTGTAAATCCCCCTAACAATACTTACATTTGTTCTTTATAAAATAAAGATTTGACCCCAGATCTAAATGAATTTCTAGTAGAAAACAAAGGTTCCCATAATGGTAAAGACTCCTTCAAAGAACAGAAATCAGGTCCTTTCATATCTCCAGAAATTCAGATCTTTCTCCTTGTGATCTTTATTTAAAAGTGCCACTTATTTCCATGGTGTAATTCTTGCACGATTGGTTCTAAAATAATTAGAAAGCTTCCATAAAGGATAAAGGGAGGGTAGGCAAAAGGGTGTGGGTTTGGGGTGTTGCTTTCTTGTTTTTTTTTTTTTCCATATTTCTTCCTAAGCACCAGAGTAAAAAGTGAAGTGTTGCATGTGAGGCTCTACAAGGGTTTTTTTTTGGTGAAGGGGAGACAGATTAGCCAAGGTCTAGTCCAGCCCTCTCTGCTGAGGAGGACATGCTCTGAAATTCAACCAGTTTTCCCAATGCTTTTGTTGCTGATGAACTGAAGTCCTTTTGTTCATCCATTACCATTGTCTTTTCCTGTTCCTACTATATGTTTATGCATTGCAAGAGATAATGAATTTACACCAAAACCTTTTATAGTCCCATTTTGACAGACAGAGCAAATTAGAAATGTCTCATCTAAAGAAGAGCAATGGCTACATATTCCTAGGGAAGGAACACACATTTCTTTGGAAACACTAAATGGTTGAGTTTTTCTAAGGTGTTCTCCTCCGGCTAACTTCTGAAATGATTCTTCTGGGTGCTGGTTTTGGGAAATATTACCATTTTGTGTAGCTTGTCAAAATTGATCAACCAGTCAACAACAACAATAATAACAACCACAAAAAAAATCCCTTTCAATTTCTTATCAAGAAACTTGTAGCGACCTCTCGTCAACACAGCAATCGCTGGAAGGAGACTCTTAAATTTTTTTGTGATTTCCTTCTTTTCCTTCTCATTCAATGCTTCAGGTTCAAAACCAGTGGCACAGAGCCAATACCTTGCCCATGAAAACACCAGCTCTTTTTCAAGTGCAGGAACTAGGCAAAGAGCCACATGGTGCCTTCAGAGAAGTTTGGGTGTGTCTGATCACAGAAGGTGATGGGAGAGGGAGGGGGTGCACCACAAGAGAGGGAGGCAGGACGGCTCTCTGGTGTGTGCCTGGGAGGATGCAGCAATGGGGTTGTGGTCAGCTTTTGCAGTGGGCAGCAAATGGGTTGGCAGGGGTGGTTACAGGGCAGAGGTGCCGATGGACAAGCCTTAGAGGGGATTTGGGGAGGGTCAGGGGTTTGGGAGTCTGCCAGACAGCCTGTCCCTGACTGGGGTGATGCATGGCATCCACACATGATGTTTTTCCCATGTGCTGTGTTGTAGTCGTTGACAGGTGTCAAGGAGTGTGAGCATGTGTGAAGAATATGTCAGGGGAGGTATTGGGGCAGGGACATTACTAAAAAATGTGCATATATATATATATATACATATTATGTCATGTGTGAATGGTGCATATATAAAAATATATGTTACATGGGAATCCCATCCAGAGTGCGAGTCCAGCAAGAGAGTAGTCAGTCTGCAGAGGCACAGATTTCCTGCCAGCTACTGCCAAGGACAGCAGTCCAGCCATCCTGTCCTGGCCATGGCACTTCATAGCCCCTGTCGCAGCCCAGACACACACAGCACCCATGGATTCTCCTGCCAACACAGCCCCTGGGGACAAGGCAGACCAACAAAATTCTCTAAGAATAAAAATGTAATCTCAGACTAAAGTAACAAAATTCAGGGCAAACCCTGGCTACACAAAACTGCTGAGAGGACTTATAAAAGCCTGGAACAGTGCCTCAATCAGAAATACATTCATCTTTCCATTCCCTGGCTTGGTCATTTAAGTTTAGTCAAGATGTTTGAAAAGAGAAACAGCGCATGAGTGTGTGTGGGTATAAGCGTGTGTGCGCATGCGTGCAGCCGCTGGCTTACAGCTGTCTTGCTCTGAGAGTGACTGTGTCAAGTTCTAAAGAGATGCTCTGGAACATAACAAAACAGACAAACAAACACGAAAAACTTAGATCCTAATAAAGACTACCATTCATTTTCAAAACATCGATTGCATTTAATTCTACAGCCTCACCAGTGAAAATTCCCCTAGAGCTAAAAGTTCTCAAATCATTATAAACCAAGGTGTTTCTAAAGGGGAAAAGGGTGCAGAGAAAGATATAGAGGAGACATCTTTAGAAAATTGCTCACATTTACCCTTTTCTACCTTGGTAACAAAGCCAACTTTCTACAGTCAAATATTCAAGAGCCCTTTAATACCTCTTCTCTTGCCAAATGGGAGAAATCAGTACAAACAGGGGAGAGTAGTTTTGACTTGCAGATCAGATCGGCTGGAGGAGTGAACGGCTTTCCCAGAGCCTAGCAACGTTTTTCATTTTCTGCCTCTTCGTTAAACTGGCACTAATATCAGTGAATCCCTTACACAAAACTGCTAACACTGTATCAGTGCAGTCATTTGAAATTATGATTTACCTGCACTGCGTGTGTCGTGCAATACTGGGAGGGCGGGAGTTTTTGTGTCTTGATAGTTGTTCTCTATCTCCCCCTCATCACCTGATGAAGAGGAGCGGCGGTGTTCCCGGAGATGGTGATAGGGCTTTATTTTGCCTCCACGTAGGGAGAGAGGGTGCGTCAGACAGGTTAATTTTTTTTTAATATATATTTATTTTATTGGGCAGGGGCTCTGATCAGTACGGCAAAGCGACAAGCAGAGCCAAACTGCTCACGCTGTTGCAGATGGTGCCTACCGGCAGTCCGGCCACCTCCCCGCTACGGCTGCCACTCTGGACTGGCTCGACTAGGAGCGGCTCCAGCTATGCACGGCTGTGCCGTCTCCCACCCTCGCTTCATGTTCAAGGTTTAACAGCGAAGTCATATTCATTGATGTCAGCTTGAAGTTTACTGTATGTCTGGCTACATTTGCATACATCAAAGAAATTAGGACATTTAATAAATATGCAAATACTACTGCTTGGAGAGGAGATTGAAGATTCCTGGAGTGATCATCCCTATTAATGAAGATCACAATTAATGAAACAAACAATCTGTTCTCCTGTCCTCCCCTCCACCAAACATCATTAACAACAACAATAAACACCCTGAAGTAACAAATATCAGTTAGGCACAGAAGCCTGGGGTGCCCCAGCTGGGACTGGAGGCGAGCCAGCAGGGAAAAAAGCCCGTCTCAGAGCAAGCTGCTCCAGACGGTTCCCTATGCATAATCAGGGCTTCACCTCTGCACCATTCTCCACCATTCTACACCATTCCCCTCCCCTCTCCTCCTCCTCATCCTGTTGATTCCACCGTGTATTATTTGTAATATTGATGCATATGTATAGTTATATTTGCATTTTTAAATTAATCGAAAGTTAAAAGTTATTGCTTTTTCTCTAATCTTTCCTTCATTTTTTGTCCCCTCTTTTCTCCCCTCCCCTTACCCTTTTTGCATGACTCTGATGTGTATGTGCCTTTATACATAGTTTCCTCCCCACTTCTGTTTGTATAAGGTTACAAAAAATATGGACAAAACTAATAAAGCAAATAAAGGTCCACAACATGCTTATCAGATCTTACAAGGAGAGACACATATCATTGACATGTTCAGCAATAATACAAATAGGTTGAACCTGGAAATTTCACCACCTAATTAACTTCATATTAGGAAAAAAATTACTCTTTCAAACTATGAGGCAATATAGATAATGCATGTAATGGAAACAGATTCAAATTATTTACAATATTTCATTGCAGAATTGCAACCTGTAAACACATCAATATATCTCTGGATTTCAGGAATGTTTTATTTCAGAATATTATCTTAAAATGTATAGACCCAGGTATGGAGTGCTTTTTCTAAGGAAGACATTTTGTACATTCTATCTTAACTGCTTACTTTATTAAATGTATTACAATTCATGTTAACATGGGTAATTTTAAAGGAGCTACCTAAGTCTTTACTGAAAATGCATTTTTAAAGTTTATTTTAAAATATTGCTGTTATCATTACAATATCTTTATCTGAAAATCCACAGGTCTTGAATTGCATTTAAAAACAATATTAGCTCATTTCTATTTACCTTTATGGGGAAAATCTTATTTTAAAAAAGAGAGTAGTTTAAACATGATTAAAACCAGATTACTCTATTTTTAAATTCCAGAAATATTATATTTTAAATGGGTAAGATTTTCCATAAGAACAATGCCCAACCATATACACATTTTTTCTTTAAAAAAAAAATCTAAGTGCATGCATAGATTATTACTTACACCATGGATTACTTACCTGCATAAATGTATAAGGTGAAAATTACCTCCCCTTCAAGACTGCCATGAATATATTTTTTTGAAAATATAAAGATCAGAATGTCATACTCAATTTGTATTGCTCAGTACCTATTTCACAACATGTATACTTTCTTTGGATTTCTTATGGTATTTCCAGCACTACCTCTAGCTCCAGTTGCACAAGACCTACACTAGTGCTCATATGTCACCCAAGAAAAAGTGGTCAGATGCCTACCCATAGAACATTAAAAAAAAACACAGAAACAAATACCACAATCCATTATATTAGTTCTTACCTTACCATATAGAGTAATAATTTATACAAGCAGGTACTTTTTTTTGCACATTTTTATGAATAACGGCAGGGCAACACATGTATCTAGAAGTGCTCATTTACAAATTATGTTGGGGACTCTGCGAAATTTATGATTTTCACTGCTTTTAATTAGCTCACATAAATCATGTTCCCCTATAAATTTGTAGTAACATGCAGACAGACCCCCAGAAGTGAGTGTCTAGCCCAAGTTCGGTTGTGTGCACAGGTAGCAGATAGCACAGAAGAAGAGTGGGGAGTATGTGTAGGTTTTGGTGAGCAGGGGTATATTGGTATTTTACATCCCCTCTGCCCACGGCACAAATGTGAGGCGGTGCGTCTGTCTCCGGCGGAAACGTGGCCCTGGCCACCTCCCTGCCTCCCGGCTGCCTCGGTGGGGCAGGGCAGTGACCCCACGCCCCGTCACTCCCCGTGCTGCTGCTGCTTACCCCTGCCGCCGCCTCTCTGCGCACAGACGTTGCCCCTGACGGCACCGCACCCGGGGGGATGGGACGTAAGGAGCCGATACCAGTGCTCTGCTCCAGTTGGGCTGCCTCAGGAGCAGTGCCTGAGCCCCCTCCCCTCCAGCTCCCCTTCGTTTCTACTCTCGTCGCTACAGCCACACACGTGCCCCCCCCGCCATTACCATACGGAGGCTGGGTCCCCGCCAATCACAGAGGCAGCGGGCAACATTTGAATAAGCCCCGCAGCCGGCAGCAGCACCGGCTTCTTTCTACAGCGATAGCGCTCTACGCGGGCCGTTACTTCAGCCCGTCCGCTCCTCCCTCGCCCCCGCATGTGCCACAGGCATGGTGGGGACAGTTGTCTTGCCTCAGTCACTTGCCACTTTAGCGCTAATTTCACCGGTAGAATATGAACAATGAATACTCCCTAACTTGTTACTTGATACTTAGCCTTTTAAAGCTAAAAATAAAGGTGCATAAAACTCACATATTATTTCAAAATGCCACCGAAGTGACGATTTAATGGATTTCAAATAGAAAAAAAAAGGCATGAATAATATTGAAATTTCGGGTAATGGTTACAGCTGATCATTACAGATGAGAGAGGGCTTCAGGTTGACGTGATGGATATCGATGAAATAGATCCTCTCCCTCGTCTTTTTTGCAATACTTTTAACGGCTAAAATCATCTAAATATTCAATATTTTAAACTTATATTTTCCTTCTCTTCAGCCATGTCTTTCTATCTTTTAATCATAATCAGATCTGCGCTGATATGCTCTATGTGTGAACATTCATGTTTGGGCATTATTTACAGATTGGGTTAGAAGAAGGGAGACATAGGTAAAGAAAAATATTTTCTTATTTTTCACTAAATTTAAACCTTTGAAGGAAAATTTGAAAAATGACAACCATGTAATTTTAGGTAGAATAACCGAACCTTAAAATGAGATTTATTTTTTTTTTTTTTTAGTAAGGAAAAGGCTGGATTAAGTGACTTTTACCTTTACAAAAGTTCATAATTTGGACCTCTTTATACGTTCTGTGTGAATGCATCTAATAATACACATTCTTTAGAAAAAAACCCCAAAGCCATGCTAATGTCTCTTTATTTAATAATGTCTCCTCCAATTAGAGGCAGAAAGACAAGAGGAGCGGCAGGGGAAGAGGGAGTGAGAATTTTAATATTCATTATTTTCATGCATATTTAAAATAATCACTAAAATGTTAGATTTCCAAGCAGGAGAGTGAAGTGGTGATGTAGAGTAAACTCTATTAAATACGGTTTTTGGTGAGCATTCAAAACATTAACTTCAGCATCAGTCTAGGATAAGTAGCCAATGCAGTTGAGTTCCCATATGTGATATATTTATTTTTTTTAGTACTAATAGCTAAATTGTCTTGATGTCTTTTCTGTTGTTCTATTTTTGTAATCAGTTTATAATTTGGCATAAAATAAACAATCTATAAATTAAGGCTTGAAATGAACAGTTATTTTTCTGTTTTCTATAGCTGACTCACAGAGAAGACGAAACCTGATTTTGTTTCTGTTTGGATAATTTTTTTCCTTTACATCAGTTTCGAACCAAGTGGAAAAGGTTGTCAGGGTGTGGGTATCCCTCAGCTCCATGACTCCTCGAAAGAGTGTTTCCTACCCAAAGTCCTCTCTTTGGCTCCGCTCTCTGGCGGGGTCCTTGCACGCCAATGAGATCAGGACGGGGATGCCGCTGCTCGAGCCCGGCTGTCTGCAGTCCAGGAGACCCGAGCCAGGTCGGGGTGTCCCAGTAGGCGCAGCTTTCCTGCCCCCGCGGAGGCTGCGTCCGGCAGAGAGACAGCGACATCTACTGGTGTTCGGCACGGCCGTGGCGAGCGCGGTCGATCGGCGGGTTTGGGGTGAGAGGAGGGGCCACACCGCACCGCGGTCCTTTGCCCAATCTAGCGCAGCCTGGGGAGAAGACATCAAGGCAACGATCGTGTCTGCGTGACCCGCTGCAAAGCAAGAATTCAGCCCTACTAGAGCGACCGTTTCATTGGGCACACCTCCGCATACACTCACTCCTGACTCCAGATCTGGACTGTATCCCACAAAAATTAGAGACCTGATCGGGATGATAAATGTCTCACGGCGAGCAAAGTCTTCCCAGAGAAGCTCGAGAAGGACGCACTGAGGGTAGAGGGAAGGGCAGCACCAGCGTATTCTCCCTGCCGCGACTATCTCATCCCAGTATCTCTCCCCTTATTTGTATTGTCTTATATACACACAGAAAGGCAATATTCCACAAACACATTTCAGCAGGAACAATCACTGTCTTCTCAGCGTTTTGCATTTTAATTGCCAGGATAAAAAGAAAATGGGATCACTTTGTGTATTCCTGTTTGAAGAAAAGCATGGCTTATAAACTGTGAGAAGGGGAACAACAATATTATCCGAAGCAAGAGTAAAAATTTACTATGTGCCCCAGTGGAATAGCCCTATTCTTTATTTAATTTTTGTGCTGATGCTGTGGGGAAATAACTTTTTATTAGAAACACTTTCTATCTGATCGTATTACTCTTTACCTTATCCATATTCTCTTTTCCTCTTTTTAATAATTAAAAAAACTAAAATTAAAAGGACAGATTTGTGTTACTAAATGGCAGTTTTGAGAAGTACAAATGGCAATGAAGGAGCACTAACTGTGTTGTTTTTAGGAGGGTGAGATGCATCCTAGAAGCTGGAGGCTATATTTGATTGGATTAACTGCCCCTTTCTGTTGTTTTTATTCTAGTAGTTCATTAGCCAGGTGTACTTTGATAATTGACTTCTGAGATCTCATTCTAGGAATTTTGGTTGTTTTGTATATCAATAGGCTTTCCTCAACGGGCTATATATAGTTGGAGAAAATAATAGATTGCCTGTTTTGAATTACATTTTTGTGCACCTGCAGGAGAAAAATTTTTCTAAACAATCCTAGTCTTGAGATTGAGTTCATCACTAGTAGCATCACAAGACCAAGGAGCATTCAGTCAGAAAATTTATGTCTACTTAAAGGAACCAATGTAACATTAAAATCAATGAAAAATCAGCTTGTATCCTCAAGTACTGAAGAGTTCTCTAAATACTGGTTGATCATATCTTGTCCAAAATCAAGAACAAGTGCTAACATTTTCCTGGCTCTTTTTGTCCCGAAGAACATTGTTCTCTTCTTTTACTAACTCCAGGAACTGCTGATAATAATTTTTACTCTAAAAATAATAGTTACGGGTGTCTCTATTTTTGCCCTAGACACGCCGACATCCTCCCACCCCATCCTGACTCATCCTCCCAAACCCAGAGAAAGCAGAGGCCAGGGCTGGCGTTTGCACACCTCCGTACGGTGCTGGCAGGACACACGAGCGGATCGACGGGGCGTCAGCCCTGCAGCTGACTGACGCCACTGCTCTGACACATTCCCACGCTTTTAGAACCCCCTGGAAGAGAATTACAGCACCTTTATTTAAACTTTGCCATTTTGCTGAGAGCTGTGCATGCCTATTTGGCAAAAAGTGTCAGAAATCTCCTAATACATTTCTCTCTCATGTCTAATAACACTAGGACTACTTATTTAATAAAACACCACAGGGTATTGACAGTCCAAACGCACAAAATCATTATAGTTCTTTGCCTTACAAGTGTGTGCTTCCGACCCCCCCTTCCCTTTTCTTTCCCAGCTTTTAAGTAGCAATGAATGAATCAAGAACTAGAGTAGCATATTCAAATACAAATGAATCAGAACATATAAACCTATCATCTTCAATCATCAAATTGAAGAATCCTCACGGCTGAGATGGCAGCCTATAAGTAGTAGGCATATTGCAGAAAACCTGGGAATGGTTGGCAAAGGAGTGCTGTTTGCAGCCGATTAACAGACTCATAGAGTGGGATAAAATGATCACCTACCTTTCCAGGGCACCTCCCCTCACGTTCCAAAAACTGAACTCAGTGAAAGTAGAAAGAACTGTATATATGGACTTTAAAACCTGCATAGTCATTATAAAAGGCTTTCTGAAGCTAACCTACTTTGCCAACATAATTATGCAGAAGTTTTATTTATTTTCTTCCACTTGTCTCCCTCATATAGACAGTTTCCCAATAGCATTTCTTTTTTTTCCAACTAATGGAGAGACGGTCCTGAGAAAAGCAATTGTCAGCCTTATAGACCCAGAGCAATGAAAAAACCAAACCCTTCCACCTCACTCTAACCAGCAGCAAGGTCTTACTTATTTTGATTATTTGTTAAAAGGCAGCCAGATGGGAACATGACACTTTGCTCTCTCTGATACGAGCGTGTGTGTGTGTATGTATTGCCTTATGCATATCAGCTCTACCCAAAACGGCATGAATACCAATTTCCCAACAAGTGTTACCGCTTCCAGCTCAGTGCAGCCTCCGATAGATGCATGCGTGTGCGCGCGCGTCCTTATGTGTGTTTAACAAACTAGTAGGTAAGTTGCTATCAGTTGATCAGGCTTGTAATCCAATAGTCTTTGTTCAGTTAAATAAGATTTATCATTATGAGGGAAAAAATGAGGAAATGGGAGTAAGGACGAAGCGGAGGGGCGGAGACACAGAGAAATCTCTCCCTGCTCTCCCAGGCTCTGCTGCTGTCTGGGGTTACTGCGCCCGTCGCATCCCACTCAGCCCAGCATAAACTTTCAGAAGACTGAAGTGCCATAAAAAGAAAACAAGGGATCTGAGGAATCAAAGGGCGGTAAGGAGTCTGGCGGGGGAGTGGGACGTGATGCCCTGCCTTTTCCTCCCGAGGCCTCAAGAGACTGCAGGCAGGGTTGCCCTCCCCAGACACTGTCTTCCTGCCCCGTGGGTGACACAGGGTGGCCTCCTCCAGAGCCCAGCAGGGCATTGTCTGATCTTACTAAGCCCTCGGTAAAGCCAAGTCCCCGCAAGAGTGCGTGTGTGGGAGCGGCGAGGCTGCCGCGGCGCAGGGTGGCAGGGCTGCTCTGTGCCCCAGTACTTACCGCCGCGATGCCTGACACCGATTTGCTCCCCTCCGCAGCCCCCTCAGCAAGACATACGTTACATACATCCTCGCAGAGATCAGTTGTGACTTTTTGAGTCTAACCCTGCTCATTCAACAGTAGGCAGGAGAGGAAAATATAAGGGGTGATGAAACAAGAGGGGTAGCCACGGGTGCTGCCTCACACTGAACGACAACGTGGCTCCCCCCTCCCCTTCTCCATGACATTTCCCACCCAGTGACCTCCTTCCTCCCACCCCGAATCAGAAAGCCATGGGAGGGAGGGACGGCACACGGATCCGTGCTGGCTGCTGGGGCTCCGCGGAGGCGCTCTCTCAGCACCCGCACACTGGCCTCTGAGCCTCGGCCCTTCCGCGGCGCCCCAGGGACTTTGCTTGTGGGGCGCAGCGTTTGAGGAGAAAAGGAGGAGGAAGGGGCTGAAAGACGGCCCGAGGTATGCCCGCCCGTCTGCCCAGATGGGGATCACATGCCACACGTGGGGTGCGCAGAGCTCCGAGGTGCAAGGCTACTGCACGGGATACAAATGGGCTGCTGGGTCTGGCGGGCATTGCCTCCCCTCCTCTCTTTCCTGTTGCTATTTTTAATGTTATTCCTAATGATACCAATAATTAATTTTAAAGATCTTTGCAAATGTAAAATGACAGCTGGAGCTGAGAAGCAAGAGTAGTTGTTTTAAACAATAGATTAGAAACACTAGGAAGTATCTTCGCAGGGAATGGAGACTTGCTTTGTCAAAGGTGAGGTTTGCTGTCTGCTTATTAGTACAGTAACATCTTCGGTTCCTGACTAACAACAGTAAAACAAGTTCTTGTGATTAATACAAGAAGCTTTATGAACTGTGGTCCCTCCCTTGCTCTTTCACAGGCATACTTGCAGCACACCTATATCTGTGAGAGACTGGAGTTGGCAGGGTGCTGGCAGTGGACTCAGTCAAAAGTTTCAATATTGCAGACACAGTAATTGTCCTTCTGATTTTCTTAGTTAAAATTTTATTTGAATAAATGCAAACTTTTCTAAAAGATTCACTGACACACAAAAATATGCTTGCATCTATATCTGCCAGAGATGGTACAGAATAAACATGTCTGAGTAGACCTCATCTGAAATCGAATCCCCACATTTGTAATAATTACAATATACAACAAATAATCAACAATTTTCTCACCAGAGATGGCATAATTCTAAGCCTTCTTTCCTTTATAAGGCAAATGATGGCAAAATATGATTTGCTACTTAACTAATTGGAGCAAAGAACAGTACAACAGAAAGACTCTGGGTTATGTAAATTTCATATTCAAACAGAGTGAAAAGTAGCAAACATTAATTAATGATGGCGAATTTGACATGTTTTAAGATGCCTTTATCTGATACATACTATATTCTAATAAAAAATTAATGAGAGATCATTTTAATGGTGTTGAAATAAAATTAATAAATAAGAATTAAACTATATTTTAAAAATAGGTCGCACTACAATAAAAATGTCTTTCATGCTTTAGGTTAATCAGTCCCCCACAATATATGCTGTAAAAATCCTATATTTTGTTCAGAAGCATAACATGACCTTTGATTTTCTATCGATTTTGGTGTTGTACAAAATGATTAACATAGTAAATAGAAGCAGCTGAGTCAGACTAAGTAGAAAGCTAGTATTATTTAAATTATCAAAATAAAATCCCTCAAATAATGTTTTCCATTCTAATGAGCATGAAAATGTTTCTCTTCTAATTTAAAACATTTAAAATACTTTTAAATTATTCTGGCAAGGTATAATGCTTTAATTTTATTTTTCCATCTTTTCTCTAATGACTTTCTCTCCTCAGAACTCTTGGCGCAAATAGTATACCTGCATTTGTGAGCAGAAAGTAGGCCACTGAAAATTATCTGGCCAAGCAATGAAAGTACCAAAGCCAGAATCAGTCCTCAGTCAGTACATGCCTTGCCATAGGAGAGATATCTATAAAACTCCATATTGTAGAATTCATCTTGAAAAAAACCCACCATACTTTGTCCTCTTCACAAGATTAAATTGCTTGAAATTAATGATAACTAAGAGATACATTATTTTTGTGTTAGTTGTTTGAATAATTTAAGAAAGACTTCCAGCACTTAATTCAAACTTGCACAAAACTTTCATTAGGTCAGAGGGTGCTTTTCCAAGGGAAGAACTGAATAGTCTCAAAAACCAAGATAGAAAGCTTGATGTTTTCTCTGGAAGTTAAGTTTTAAAAAGTTCCAGGCTCCTCAGTACAAGAGAGACATGGACATACTGGAGGGATGCTATTATAAAAATGTATTTACGTAATAAAATGAGAACTTCTGAACATGCCTTGGCTGTACATGTTTGGCTTTCTAAAATGATACAAAATTAAGCAAGATTCTGTTTCCACTGAAGTAAAATACAAAATCCTATTGTTTCCCATTATAGTAAGAAGGGCCCTTAAATTGCTTTTGTTTACACACACACAATTTGGATTTCATTTGTGTATCTCTTGGAGGCACACCTGAAAACCAGGGCTCTGATATGTGTATTGATTCATGCGGGATCTCTACATCAGAAAAGACATTATGTTATATTTATATTTTCTGTATAAATTAAGTAGGAGAGTAGTGAGCTTAACTAGATTCAAAAATTAATGTGGGTTTTTCCAACTAAAATGGCATCAACCAATTCCTTCTAAGCAAAAATATGATAAGTATCAAATGATTCTTTCATGAACTTCATTACTGTCCTATTTTAGCCAAGATTATTATTGTTACAGGAGGAAAATGAATAATGGTATGAATTGGCATCATGAAGGCGGGCTTTTTAGGGGGGGCTTTTTTTTTTGTTTTTTTGGGTGATGGCACTCTCTGGACATGTTTAAAAGGGATTATTTCTCCCAAGTGGTGCAGAAATTACAAGAGCAATTTGCAAAAGATAGTCTGCTATTTTTCTGCATGTTTTTTTTCCTTCCCCAAATGAACAACTAGACTTATTTAACATCAAAGTAATCAATTTTTGTCTTACACAGATTTAAAGCCTTCTGATGTATCAAACTTGGACCTGAGGGCAGTAATCCACCTGGAGGATATAATTAACAATTTGGAGGATCGAGTCTGCAAACCCACATTTAGATGTTATATGAAACTGTAGGAATTTCATGTGTGTCTATAGATCTACAAATACCCATATAATGTGTAATATACAATATAGTGTGCTTATAATCTCTATTATTACATATTATTAAACATAGATGTTATCATACAAACATGAAAATATATAATAAAAATGGAGCACCTGGATTATAAAATGCAAAGTTATATTGAGAAAGGACTCCAGACACTTCTTTGTGGAAGTTCCTGCTCAGTAAAGATAGTCATACATTCTGCATTGTGAGCTTCTCTTTAGATACACTGTATCAGAAATCAGAACTTGCTTATTTCTTCCTGGTTCAAGAAAAGGCTCTTTTTCTTGCACACAGGTTCCCAAGCATCTCTGATGGGAAGGACTGCAAAATACACTGCTGAAAATGAGGTGCATAAGTTCCAGGGGATAGTACCATTTGGTTCATTTGGTTAGAGCTTGAAGTGGCAAATACAGGAGACAGTGTCATCCAGTGCAAACATTTGTGCAAGGAGCGTTCAGCTCCTTTTGCACTTGGCTTTCACTGTGATGTGTTGAGTCTGTGAGGCAGATCTTGCAAAACAGAGAAAAGATCATTTAACCAAGCTGCCCATGCATGTGCAGTGCATCCATCTCCATACATACATGCTGCAAAGAGCTTGTTAGGTGTTATTGTCAAACCGTTTATACCTATGTATTTATATCTCTGTCTCACTGCCTCCAAGACTGAGAGGCAGAGGTATCAGTAAGGCTTAGCTTTAGAATCTTAAGCAGCGTGAAATTAAAAACAAGAAAGCAAGAAAGAAAGCAAGTGAGAGAGAAAGGGAGAAAGGGAGAAGAAGGAAGGAAGGAAGGAAGGAAGGAAGGAAGGAAGGAAGGAAGGAAGGAAGGAAGGAAGGAAGGAAGGAAGGAAGGAAGGAAGGAAGGAAGGAAGGAAGGAAGGAAGGAAGGAAGGAAGGAAGGAAGGAAGGGAGGGAAAAGCACTTTTAAAAGTTGCGTTAATGCTACTTATTAAATTCTTATGCAAGAGTGTTTCTGCCTGATTTTGAGTACCCAAGACAAAATCAGTTTTCGACCTGTCTAAACATGTCTCTTTCTTTGGGCAGTTAAATAATTATCTTCTCAGACAGAGAATTTCACTTTATGAAAACCTCACATTTCAATTCCATTAAATGCCAGCCAGCTCCTGAAGAAGTCATCAATGAACTTATTAAAGAAAGAAGAGGAAAAATTAAACAAACCTGTCAAACCAATCAGACCTCTCTCAGATGACAGTAAAAACCAGCCCTGTACCTGGCTGCCGAGAAGGGCAGGAGACAAGCAACACGATTGACTTTATGGGAAGCGGTCTTGCAGTCGCAAAGCTGGGGGAAGAGGAGGAGGGAGGGCGAAGAGACGCAGGGATCTAAGCACGCCGCACGCTCTGCGGGGCCACCCAGTGGGACAGGGTGAGGGCCTTCCCCTCCCCGACTGTCCACGCTCAGTTGTGAGCCTGCCCCGTACTGAGCCTCTTCTCTGACCCTGAAGTACAAACTGTTCCCGAAAAGGTTCAACTCCCGATCGTCACGAAATGACCTGCTCGGGTTTGGGAAGCGGCACCACGCCGAGGCTGTCATTACCTTCCTCTACTCACACGGCTCCTAGGAGCAGGAGAGCTTCGTCCCGGACCAATGTTAGGACGCTTTTTTGGACAGCTGTCTGAGTCTCTGAGAACAAACGGATTAAACCTCTCACCGAGGCCCCCAAGAGCTCAGGAATACTGCACACACAGGCACCCACCGCATCACAACGTACGTACGCACGCACTCTCTGCCTCTCCGCTGGCCCGGCCTGCCCCCGGAGTCCCTGGGCGGTCCCAGCACACCACGTCGGGCCTCGGGGACTCTGCCAGCCGTGAATAGTTCTAAGGCTGGGAGGGGCGATTCCCCCTTGCCGGGGTGGGGGTCCGGGCCGGTCTCCTCCGCCGCGGCCCTGAGGAGACATAGGCAAGTCCCGATCACTCAGGTCCGCGCCTCCCACTTTGCAGGTTGTGGCGGGCTGTAGCAAGTGGTGTATGCTGAAACGCGCACGCACCGGGACTTAGCTCAATTAAGCGACACGAATCCAAGAACAGTCGCGGCCTTAATTACAGACATTCTAGTTTGAGCGAGAAGTGGTGAGCGCGCGGGCGGGAAAGGGAAGGGGGGAGGTGGAATGTGGGGGGGGAAGAGATGCAGTGAGGCGCTGCTGCCCCCTGGTGGAGCCGCGCAGTGCCGTGCTGGGCGGGATCTACTCAGCACCTGCGGAGCCTCATAGTGCTGGCTGTGTCCTATCGGGGCTCCGGGCAAAGGATTCAGCAACGTGCGAAGCCCCGCGCAGAGCAGCTGAAGCAGCGCAACACTCGCAGAGAAGCACGGGTCAGGCCTCCGCCCGCAAAACCAAAGTAATTTCTGCCCTAAAATGCCGGCCTGAACCCTGCGGTGCTGAGGGCAGGAGCAGCCTTTGGCCTTCGTCCTCAGCCTTCACCTACAGGCTGTCCCGGATCAGTGCAGCAGCGCGACAGGGTACGTAAGGGGCACAGCCACTCCGCCTTTTGCAGAGGGAAACCGAGGCCCCGGCGCTTCTTCTCCATGGGGCCAAGAGGCGTTTTGAAGATGAGGGGAGGAGGGGGATAACAGAGCAGTGTTTTGTCCTATAAAATAGAAGTGATCACTTATTGGGGAAAAATAAGTCACTTCTATTTTATTATTATAAACAATTAACAAATTTTAAAAGTATTATTTTGGGTTACAGAGTACAGAACTTCTTGCCTGTCCTAAATATAAGGGAGTATATTCAGGATGTTGTGGGGAAGGCTCATGGGGGAGGAAAAAGCTCTGATATTTTTCCTCAGCCTTGAATAATAAGCTGCGCATAATTGTTATATTTAATGAGCAAAATGATAGAAAATGTCAGACCCTAAATTAACATGCATCTTTGTATTGCTAATTGTGCTCATTGCAAATTTGGGTCATTTTGCATGAGTGACTCTAATCTGGGGCTGACACTGCCATATAGCACAGTGGATTCTTGACTCCCTGTGCTAATCCTAAACTCAGCAATTGTGTCAGATGCAGTTCTGTATGCTCCAGCAGCTGGTTCATCTTCATCAATGCAAATAAGGAAACTCCTACAATCAAAGCTTTTCAAGTCTAAAGCCTGATTACTAAGGGCAGGCTAAAGCACTGCACAGACTTACTTTCAAATCACACTGACAAGGCAACTGTAATGTCCCTCTGGTTCAAAATCAGTCTTTTGTCAAACAAAACAAAAGAACCCAAGGAGATCCATCAGTTTGGAGGTGTACAAAATGTTGGTAGGTCTTCATGATTGGTGGTAAAATAAATAAAAAAATAACCCCTGAACTTGAATAAAAGGCTGCACTAGTAATAATTAAAGCAATATTTGAATAGTTATGAAGAAGACAGGTACACAATGATTCTATATAAAGCATAGGCTGTTTATTTTCTCAAAAACATTTCCGAAGAACTATTTCAAAGTGTCCATTCATTTCCATGGGCACATCCACAGCACGTGGACAATGTGTAAGTGCCCCTCCCTCACTCTTCAGGGCTCTTTCACATCACCTTCCTCCAGAGGTAGAGGTTGCTTGGCCATGAAGGAAACAGGCCAATTATTGTCTCTTCAAGCCAATTGTTATCTCTTCTCCCACCCTGCCAGCTGGTCTAGTTCTGAAGTAGAATGCCCTTCTGCCCTTCCCTGTGCTTATACAGCTCTGTGTGTGGGCCCTACCTATGAATATTGCACAGATTTGACTCACACCAGTGCTGCAGTCTTTTGCCATGGTTTTCAGTGCACCTGTCTCATGTTCATGCAACCACTTTGTCTGTGCCTTGGAGGCAGCTTCTTATTTATGTTTTGAAAGTCTATCTGAAAAAAAGACAGGCTTATGGTGTCCTTCACCCACCCACTCATTTCTTTCTCCCATCTCTCAGGAAAACCCCAAAGCAACTCTTAGAAAATCTCCCCATAACCTGCCCCTAAACTTTGGGTATTGCCCTGTCTTCTCAGAAAGATCCCAAATATGAACATGTTGCCTAAAAGTGATTAAGAGCATAATGTAAAAAACTAGACTGCATTCCTCAAACAATCAACAGATATAATTACAAAACAGGCTAATGTAAGGGAAATATTAGCCTTTGCAGTAGGATAGCATAAACCTTCACAGATGGCAAAGCTGCAACCCCAGCAATGCTGACATAGTGCTGAAATTCTGATACAGATATTTGGTTTTGCAAAGTGGTCTTAGTGCAAACAGTGTCACATCCCTCCTGTGTTTCTAGAAATGAACACATAGATAAGAATACAGAAATGTGTAGCTCAGTCCAGAACAAGTTAGCCAATGTCCACAGAATGGGCATGGCCCAGCAGTAGAGTTAAATCCTGCAATCTTGCAAATTGTTGAAACCGACACCAACTTTTCCTTTCCCTCTCCCGCCCCAGCCAGGACAATAGTCTTTGGCCAGGGGTGCTTGCTGCTGCTGCCCCCTATTTCAGACATGTCTCTACCCACATGACACCACAGTTCACAGAATTTGGGAACTATCACCAAAACATGTGACAGTAAATCGGACCCAACTGGAAGCAAATTTTTTACAGCTGCTCCAGCCACATAACTGATTCTTGTTCCCTCATGCCTTTCCCCTGCCTCCCCCTAATAGGATTAACAGAATTTTCATAAAAACAAATCAGAATTTGTCAAATAATGTCTAACAGTTGATTTGCTCACAGTATCTGCTTTCTTCCAGAGCTGAAACAGCACTGTCCTCACAGAGTTTAATCAAGGCTGATATAAGGCATCTTTGAGGTAAATGTTTGTCCTGGCAAAGCACCCATATCCTCTTTAATTCTTTACATTACTTTAAAACACCTCTTAGCAGACTAAGGTCACCAGAGCCTCAGCAACCCTGGCATCCTGATGATGAATTTCATGCAGGGTATTATTGTCATTAAAGGCTTCTTAATGATTCTTGTAATCTGCTTTTAACTATGTCCCAGGTTCAATAATCTCCTTTGCAGGCTTTGTGCCATGCTGTGCAGCCCTGGCTGCCATGCCCATGCAGGGCTCCTTGGGACAGCCTGTGGCTCCTGCTCTGTTTTCTCCACTCCCCTGCGGGCCCCATGACCATTCCCTTCTAAAGCCTCTCCAAGCACCCATGCAGCAGGGGGATGCTCCCCACATGAGTCTGTGCATTTGCTCTTCCCTTTGTGGCTGGAAATGAGGGGGAAAACTCATAGCTTAAGGATGACAAAAACCTGGGCTGCAAATGACCCTCAAAGGGCTCTTTTTCTTTTCCAGAAGACAGCCTGTGATGTTAGTAGATGACCCTTTCTGATGGATTAGTCTTCAAACATCAGTGTTGCTCTATGCACTGGAATGGTACACATTGCAGAAGGAAAGAAAACTCTGCCCATTCAGAGACAGGACTAAATCCTGCAAATTGGTATACCTAGAATCCAGCTTTGAGGCTGTCTGCATTAAAAAAGGACAAGGCAGCTACAACACTTTGGCTTTGAGACAATCACAGGGTTGTTCTGCTCAACATGGGTTCTGTGAACCCCTGCAGCTCTTGGGAGTATCTCAGAGTAGGTGCTTGTAGTGGGTTGACCCTGGCTGGATGCCAGGCATCCAGCAAAGCCTCTCTATCACTCCCCTCTGCAGCTGAACAGGGGAGAGAAAATGTAACAAAGAGTTCACAAGTTCAGGACAGAGAGAGATCACTTGTCACCATTGAGTCAGAGATGACCGAGTCATATCAGAAGGCTAACAACCACTTTATTAAGAACCCATTCCTTTTTATACTCTAATTCGCTACAGGAGGACCTGATTGGTCCTTTAATCAAAACACCGTCACCATTGGCTAATTAAGAAATCATCCTTTGGTAAACATATTTCCATAACACATTCCACATGTTCACAAGCACCAGGTGCAGCAACTTAAGAATTGTTTATAATTCTTTTCTCAGAGCTTCTCACAGCTTTTCCCAGAAGGATGCCTGGGAAACTATCTGTTTCTCTCTGTGACCAGAGAGCTACCACCACAATCACTCACCAAATACTGTCACAGGCAAAACAGACTTGAATTAGACATATTAATTGAACTTATTGCTAACAAAATCAGAGCAGGATAATAAGAAGTAAAATAAGACCTTGAAAACCTTCCCCCCACCCCTTCCTCCTTCCCAGCTCTACCTCCTCACCCAGCAGTGCAGGGAAACAGGGAATGGGGTTTATGGTCAGTTCATCAAAAGTTGTTCCTGCTGCTGCTTAGGGAGAGGAGTCCTTCCCCTGCGGCAGCATGGGATCCCTCCCTAGGGAGAAAGTTCTCCATTAACTTCTCCAGTGTGAGTCCTTCTCATGGGCAACAGTCCTCCCAACTGCTGCAACATGGGTCACTCTTCCACGGGGTCAGTCATTCGAGGACAGGCTGCTCCAGTGTGAGTTCCCCATGGGGTCACAAGTTAATAAAGCCTCTGATCGGCCTTATCATAAAGCAGAGCAATAGGGCTCAGGAGCTCAGTCCCTGAGTAGGGACCGGGTGCCCGAAGCTAGCTCGCTCATGCCAACACCGCGGGGCTACCATCTAGCAAGCATGGTGATTATCAGCTCTATAGTGATTAGCAAGCTCTCAGGATTTCGGCTTTGCTTGCTAGGTAGCGGTGCCCCGGGCTTTAGGCTGCAGCAGACGGAGAGAGAGGAGAAGGAGGAGGCGCAGGCTGTTCCACAGAGATGGCTTTATTTGGGGAGGTCCGTGAAGGGTCTCTGCTCTTCTTCTTTCTCCACTAATGGGGTCCAGTATGCTTCTTTTATAGGGTTGGAAAGGATCCAAGCTTGACCAATGGTAAGGGGTTAACATGACATTGCCTTATAGGGTTACAGAGATAGGTTAAGGGCGGAGGACAGGGAAACAGGAATTTTCTTTTGCTGTTTCAGCATTCCTATTGTTCATATTCTCCATGGTGCTTTTTCCAAACTTATGGGGTTTACTACAACAAGTCCTACCAGGAAACCTGCTCCTGTGTGGGCTCCTCTCTCCACTGGTCTTCAGGTCCCTGCCAGGAGCCTGCTTCAGCACAGGCTTCCCACAGGGTCACAGTCTCCTCTCAGGCATCCACCTGCTCTGGCATGGGTCTCCTTCACTGGCTGTAGGTGGATCTCTGCATCCCCATGGATCTCCATGGGCTGGAGGGCCACAGCTACTTCACCATGGTCTTCACCACAGACTGCAGAGGCATCTCAGCTATGGTGCCTGGAGCATCTTCTGCCTCTCCTTCTCCACTGACCTTGGTGTCTTCAGAGTTCTCTCACATATTCTCACGCTGCTCTTCCCTGGCTGCAATTACATGTGCACAATAACATTTTTTTCCTTCTTCCCAAATATGTTATTACAGAGGAATTACCACCTGTCCTGGTTTGACATGGGAGGAATTTGGGGAAGTGATGCAAAAGTTTTTTATGTAACTGACAGTCTGGTTGGACACACCTCTGTGAAAGACACATGTTAAAGATGAAAAAACCCGGGAACTTCTTTCTTTTGCGGCTGGTAAGAAGGTAACACACCCTGAGCCTGCCGGGTCCTGTCCTGGCCGGGACCGGGAAGCCCGCCGGGCCCCGTCCCGGGCTGGGCCAGCTGGCCCTGCCGCGGGGCTAGGCCCCCTTCCTCCGGCTCGCCTGCCGGCTCCCCCGCCCTTCCCCTATCTGCTCCCGGGCCAGGAGATGGGGGTGCTGAGGGGCCAAATGGAGCTGGCCTTGCTAACATCTAGCTGCTTGTTACACCCCTCCCTAGTCCGGGGCCCAGCCGAGCCTGCCGAACCCCGGGAGTAGCCCCAGGTCCGTGCCAGGATTTCACCACTGTTGGAGTTTCCTGTAACCATCGGGTAGGGGAAAAGAGAAGGTTGCCCGTGCCATCCCGGCGTGCTGCTGCTGAGTTCTGGCCTGGTTGATTAGATCCGAGATGCCTCCCCCAGCCACCTTCTGGAGCACCCAACCTTATCGGGGTCAGGTGACCATTTGAAGAGCCTAGGTGACGTGTTAACTCTTTCAGTGTTTTAATCTTCCCCTGAGTGAGAGAAAGGAACAAGATACAAGCATGTAAAGGAATAACATGAAGACATCGAGGTCAGTGAAGAAGTCAAGTTCCAGATGGAAGGGAAGAGGAGATGCCTTGGTCTTAGGGCTGAAATCCTCTTATAAATTATTGAGAAAAAGATTCTTTTTCCCTATAAGGCATGAAACTATGGGGAGATGAAGAATTCAAATTGATATTGAACAAAGGTTTCCATTCTAAAGTAAGCAGATGTGAAAGTAGCTGTGATCCCATGAGAAGTTTGAACAGAGAAAGAGAGAAGAGTAGTCCGGTGCCCCCAGGAGAAGAACATCTCTGTTCTCAGGGATTGTTACAGATACATATTATAATATTGGCTCTTCGCAAATATTAAAATGAATACTATATGTGTTATGTTGGAAAGTTATGCTGTATTAATCTCTTTCAAGTAGTGTGGTAAATATAGTTTTTAGGCTATAGCATAATATTAAAATAGAAACTATGTGATGTAAGATACTTTTTGTAACTAGCTGAAGGAATGGAAAAGATAACCAAGAAATTCTTCGCATTATCCTAACTGAATAGAGATAACAGCAACAGACAGCAAGATCCCAAGAGAAGAATTATTGCCTCCTTATCAGGAAAGCTCAGACTTCAAGGAATCAAGAAGATTGATTTACAAGATGAGGGGGGGAAGCTAAAATTAAGCAGAAACACCCTAGTGTGAAAGGAATGTTTGAATCATGTATGAGATATACAAATATGCAATAGGCTATTGCTTTTAAGGGGTAATCCTTTGTTAGTAAGGTGTGCTTTGTGGCAGAATGCCAGGCACCCGGACATCCGTAATTCTTTGCTTTTTATTGTGTCTTATTGTCCTAATTTTAATTAATATTTTCATTACCATTTTCATTACTATTAAACTTCTAAAATTTTAAGAAAAGTGAATGGCGTTTTTCACAGGGATTAAGATGATTTTAGAGATAATGAGAACTTTTACCTTTAAACAGCTCATCTTTAAAACAATACCCCATAAGTCAACATGGCCCATCAACAAGCTGTGGGAAGGATTGTGGAAAATGGGAGAGGCTTCACGATAGCAGGTCTACCCCTAGATGGCTGCTAGTCTTGAGAGACCCACAAGAGAAATGTTTTTTTTTCCTCTTGTGGAGAAGTCTCCATAAGCTTAACAAGAGGGATTTCTCTCCCTAAGTGAACTGAAGAAAGACTATTTTAGAGGTGGTAAACTGACTGGAAATTTTAGGGTTTGTTTCTTTACATTATCAGTGGGAAAGAAAAAGCTGTGGGGGGAGAAGAAGTGTTCTGAAGGGTTTGTTTTAATTCTTACTACTTTTTTTTTTTTTTTTAGTTACTTTTAATAATTTTTTTATACCCTTTTAAAGTTTTGAGCCTGCTTTGTTTTTCTCCTAATCCTATCTCACAGAAGGAAGTAAATACACTGGTAACTGGCCAGCACCGAACCTGCCACACTCTTTAGTGCATTAGCTGGGAAATCTCAAAATTGGGGAAATCTCAAATTAGTGAACTGAAACCACCACACCACCATTTCTGATTGGCCCAGCCTTGGCCAGTGGTGGGTCCATCTTGGAGCTGGCTGGCCAAGACTCTGACAGACATGGAGGAAGCTTCCAGCAGCTTCTCACAGAAGCCACCATTGTAGCCCTCCTGCTACCAAAACCTGGCCATGCAAACCCGATAAAGTGTTTTAACTATGTCTCCATCTCAACCCTCTTCCAGGGGTTTTAAAAGGAGATTTCACAATCCTTGTTTCACTGGAAAATCCCCTTTGTTTTTCAGCAAGAAGTTTTTCTAGATATCTTTTCATAGATAAGTGCAGTTAGGCAGCAGAGAACCTCCAAAGAAAAAAACTTTTAGTGTATTTAAAGTTACAGATAGAGTTTCTTGAGTTAATTTGATCTATGACTTTGCTACACATTGTGAAAACAGAATGAGGAGCCTGCAACTGTTCCACTTCCAATAACTATGGATCTATATCTCTGTAATTTTGTATTGTTTTCTCAGTTCTTCACAGGCAAACCCATAAGATTTGGATCAAAGGATACTTGACTTTTCAGTACCCTACTTAGAAACTAATAGAAAATTGTGAAAACAACAACAAAGATTTATTGTAAAGGATAATTACTTTGAATTTTCTACCAGTCAAATTATAATCTGTTCTAATTTCATTTTCTCCTGCTCTTAAAAGCATTCCTTTATTTGCAACTGATAATCTTGAAAGACTTAAGATGGGAATTTTGCATATTACCAAAATGATACACTAACCTAAGAAATTTAAAAATACAGTGAGCCCTGAGCAATTTAGAACTAATGTGGCAGCAGCTCCACAGTTAGCAGTTTTAAAGAAAATGGCACAAAGGCTTGAATTGTATCAAAATAGAGGAAACAGTATATGCAAATAATCTTTATAGCAAGATGGTCACCAGCTAGTTGTAATTTCTTAAATCCATTTGACAATATATATAGGCAACACTTTCCTGCCTAATTTGAGTTCTGTGAAAAATGCCAATCACTTTTTTTAAAATTTTAAAAGTTTAATAGTAATAAAATAGTTATAAGAATAGTAATAAAAATTAGAGCAATAAGAATTTGGACAATCAGAGTTAGGACAATAAAGGACAATAAAAAAAAGCAAAGAATTACAGACGTCTGGATGCTCTCCTCAAAAAAGCATTTCCGCTAACAAAGGATTGACCCTTAAAAGCAGTAGCCTGTTGCATATTCATATATCTCATACATGATGCAAATATTCTTTTCCCAAAAAAGGCTGTTTTCTGGTTATTTTCAACTCCCTCCCTCATCCTGTAAATCAGTCGTCTTGGTCCCTCAAAGTCTGGGTCTTCCCAATAAGGAGGCAATAATTCTCCTCCTGAATCTTTGGTGTCTTGTTGCTATTATCTCTCCTTGAGCTAGTTAGAAAATATATCTAACATCACATAGTTTTTGTAGCCTAAAACTATATTCAACACACTGCTTAAAAAAATTAGTACAGCACTACAAAAAGGATTAATACAACATAACTTTCCAACATAACACATAGTATTCGTTTTATTATTTGCGAAAAGCCAATCATATAATATGCATTTTTCGCAAGTTCTGTTTGGCTAACAACTTTCTAGAACTATTCAATAAGTTGAAAATTAGATAAATTCCTTCCCTCTTTGAGACACTGCTCCTGATCAATGAGTTTCCTTTAAAAGATTATTGGAGTATCTACTTGTGGTGGTTTGACAGGAAATATGTTTTCTGGGATGCTGTGGTCAAGCCAACGGGTGCTCAGATTTTAATACTGGCACTTAGTGTGGCTATTAGGACATTGGATCCGTCTCTGAGAACTGAGTAAGAGTTAGAAGTCTGAGCAATGGAGAGATCTGAAAAGAATAGAGAACTCAGGTGGAAGAGATGATGGAGTAGCTTATGCTGGACTCTTTTTGTGTAGCCATGGACAGAGCCATGTTTCCTTGTGATACAGAGACTGCATTCTAGGGGGAGGCAATGCCTCAGAACCAAGAGGGTTCGGTGTGGGTACCCCTCGGCCCTAGGGGGTGAAAAATATGGGGGGGACAGATGTCCCAAAGTTGAGACTGTGCCTTTTTGGAGTGGGACAAAGCAACCTTAAAAGACGACCCTAGAAGCAGCTCTGGTCCATGTTCAGTGGTGAGAGCGCTGGACATGAAAGGAAGAGGTCACCATTGGCACAAGAAGGACTCCTTCTCCTCCTGATGAACTGAGGATTGAGTATTCTGAAGAGTGGTGCCGGACCGAGAGTTGATGATTTGGGGGATGTATTGTATTGAGAATTTAATAGAGAAGAGGAGGAGATGTATTTGTGAAGTTTTCATTTTCCTTGTGTGTTTCTTTTTTTCCCTTTCCCTTGTAGTTTAGTTAATAAATTCTTTTTTTTTATTTCTAAGTAAGAGCCTGCTTTGTTTATTCCTAGTCACATCTCACAGCAGAAACCAGGGAGAGGGTATTCTCATGAGAGCACTGGCATTGTGCCAGTGTCAAACCATGACACTACTGTTAACTATTTTAAAAAAGTTCAGCCTTTGCTCACACTCCTTAATGCTATCTTGTGTAGATGATTTTGTAACACGTGTGTGAAAAATGCCAATCACTTGTTTTTAAAATTTTAAAAGTTTAATAGTAATAAAATGGTTATAAAA
Source organism: Agelaius phoeniceus (assembly GCF_051311805.1). NCBI lineage: Eukaryota > Metazoa > Chordata > Aves > Passeriformes > Icteridae > Agelaius > Agelaius phoeniceus. The sequence continues at coordinate 22,135,490 of NC_135301.1, forward strand.
ATAGTAATAAAAATTTGAACGATTAGGATTAGGACAATATGAGACAATAAAAGCAAAGAGTTACGGACAGTCTGGGTACCTTTTTCTGGGCAAAAGAAGCCCAAAAAAGGACACACATTAACAGAGGATTAACCCTTAAAAACAATAGCCTGTTGCATATTCATACATCTCATACATGATGCATAACTTCCATTCAAACAAAGTATTCTCTCTGGTCAGTGTCACCTTCTTCTTCTGAATCCTGACGGTGTCTTCAGGGCTGAGCGAGGCAGGAAGAAGTTAGTTTCTTCTGATAAGGGAGCAATAAATTCTTTCTCTCTGAAAGATTTAGGTGTCTTGTGGCTGCTATCTTGGTTCAAGTACCTCATTCCTCTCTTTAAAAAAAGTATCTTACATAGCATAGTTTCTATTTTAACATTATGTTAAAACCTAAAACTATATTTAACACACTACTTAAGAAAATTATTACAGCATAACTTTCTAACATAACACATATAATATTCATTTTAATATTTGCGAAAAGCCAATCATAAAATATGCATTTTTCACAATGTGCTCCCTACATATTATTGTGTTTATATATCCTATGAGCTATCACATTGTCCTGAGGTGACTGTATGATACTGTGTCCCCTATCATCTGTGTTATGCCCAGACATGAGTCCTGTACCTTTATAGCTAGGCTGGGGGGGGGAAGCCAGTGGAATTTTTTCAGTGGCCTGTGTTCAAAACACAGATAACTCCCTTGTTTCCCTGGGACTGTGGCTTCTTCTGGAACTCTTCAGCTTTGCTCCGGATCGAAAAACCAGACCAACACTAGGAGCCCATGCCGCAGCCCAGCTACAAGCAAGACTCTAAAAATTCCACCACCTTTCTCCAAAACTAGAAGGTTTATTATCTAACTTTTTTTTCCTTGTGCCTGCATGCACCCTGCTTGTTAAATAAACAATTTTTTTTCACTTTCCTCCAAGGAAGTCCTTTCAAACCTGTGGGGCAGGGGCTGCTGAAACCTGCCTTCCATTAGAGGACAAGTTCATCTCAGGACGTTTCCTCTTAATGTGTCTCAACCTGAGACACTCGTCTGTTACGTTTCATGAGTCAGAATGTCCATTCAGCACAGACAAAACAAACAAACAAGCAAAAAAGCAATGTTATGGACTTTGAAGCCCACTGAAGTCCCCTGCTCGGCTTGGCCAGGAGGAGTTGGCTAATAAGGGGAATGGGAACGATGGAACTAGCCAGAAAATAAAAAAATTTTAATAGCGAAAATAACAAATGCTGTGCTGGTACAGAGACTAGGTTCCAAAGACCCGTGAGTGGGGCAAACGCAGCCAGGTATAGGGACATCTGAGGGCAAAGGTCCAATCACAAATATGAACTTGGAATATGACCTTCTATGAACTAGGCATTGAGCCAACTGAGAACAAGAACTAGAAACTTGACCAAATATAGGATGGCTCTATTACCATACTACTAATTCCCATGACCCCACTCTTCCCACTGTGGCCTGGTCAGGTGTCCCCTCCCCTCAATGCCCTGCCTGCCATGGTTTATGGCCAAATCGCTCTGTAAAAGCATCTGTGGTAAAAATCTCAGCAGGGCGAGATCCCACACAATGTAACTTAAAGCTAATAATCAATACATGAAGATAATCTAATGTCAAAATGGCTCAGTGATGCATAGTAAATGCACAATTTCTAGATAACTATATCATATTCTAATGTGAGAGTTTTATTTTTGGCCAATACAAGCTATTGAACAGAGAGCTTCTAAAATTAAATGTTAGTCTTACAATTAAAGCTAAAAAGTCAGCTTTTGTGGTTAGAAGCTGTACCAAACTCAATTTTCCTTGTGGGTCAAGCACAGAGTACACATAATAAAAGCATGGCAAGACACAAGTTGCAAAATGATAGGGAAAAGACAAAATTATCTGGTTGTTATATTGCTTTTCTTATTCAAAGTTGCTAGCTCAGTGATAACAAACAATTTAGGAACCTCTAGCAGAGCATATAGAGAGAGATATGTAGAAGGGGATGTAATACTTGGTGCCAATGACTGCCTAAAAGACTACGTATATCAGTTCATTTTTTGGCCTATCACAAAAATTCAGCCCTGGACAAGAAAAGAGGAGGAAAAGAGATGCCAGAAGATAAGATCACTTTAGGTATACATCAGAATCTTCAACATTTAAAATTTCAGCTTTTTTCTGGGTATCTATCTTAGTATGACAGTACAATCATGACCCTTAAAAGCTCACACTTCAGTAGTTCACAGAACTATTACCTTGTTTCAGGGCAGATTCTTTTTCGTCTTCAATTTATCTTATTTTTATACCAAAATACCTTACATTGTTGCAGTGTGATGTCATAGCTTGCCTCAGTTTATCCCAGTCCCTCCCCAGGCCTGCCAGCCACCTCTCCCTCCCCCTCCCTTGGCCCCTGCTGAGTGCTCTCTGTCAATCCTGGCATTCCAGAAGGGGGTGGAGTGATTGGCAGAGTTCAAAAGATGCCTTTCAGCCCTGGGGGACATTGGGCCATCCAGGTGTCATTTGTCCCCTGAGACTTCCCCCCCTTACCTGGTTGGTGGGATCCCTACCCCTTCCCTCCCCCTCTCCCCAGGGTTAAAAGGAACAACAACCACGTGGTTTGGGAGGATCTGTTAGAGCTGTTGCTGCATTCAGAGGCCTGTGGGCCAGGAATAAAGCTCTGGATCAAAACCTTCTAGCAGAACCCGACTCCTTTTCCTTCACCTCGCCTTAAAGCTTCTCCACCAGAGGTAAACCTGAGCTCCTGCATGCCTGAACTTGTCTCTAGCTCCCAGCTGCAGCATCCAGCTTAGCCAAAAAGTGTCTCTGAGGTGAAAACATCACAGCTGCCACCTTTGGTCAAGCAGCAAGGGCCAGACAAGCCAGGCACGTCCCATCCGGTTATATAGGTATTAATTCCAATATTACATGAAGCTAATATAAAAATTGGAGAATTATCACATATTTTTAAAATATCGATTCTGACTATAGAGGCAATACTCAAGATACTCTGCTGGTAAAAAAGGAAGAATGACAGAGCTCCTATGAAGGAGCAGTGTGCCAAAGCAGTGCTATCAGATCAACTTCATTTTCCATTATTTCCTGATTTTTTGCTCTTTCATTGCACAGACAACTAGCTAGTATTTAAAAGAACATAGGAGGGTGATAAAAGGGTCTCCTCAAACCAGGTCTTATAAGCTCTTGGAGATCTATATCACACCCGAGATAGCTCAGCCACCTCAGATGGCATAAAATCAGCAGGATGGCTTCTGTGGCAGTGCTGGAAACAAAAAGTTTTAATAAAAGGCAAAATAACAAAGCTCTTTACAGAGAAAAACCAAGCCAGGGCAAGAGGCTCTTGCTCCTGGTAAAACACCTCACAAAAGTGATTAGTTCCTTTGTTCTCTTCTTTTTCTAGTCAGTTGCTTAGGTGGGACTTTTTGGCTCCTGTCCAATTAGCTATCCTGAAGTTTGAGGTGAAGTCCCCAGGTCCTATGAGGTATCTTTTTACCTAATTGAGGAGAGAAACTTCTGGGCTTTTTTCCTTTATAAGGAGACAAAGGATAATTTTGTCACTCTGTCAACAAGGGGCACATTCCTACAGGAGGGTGGAGCTGGTTGTAACATATTTACCCAAGTACTTTGATGTAGTAATGAGTTTGGTTTAAAATATTCATATTATATAAATGGTAGTTGAAGTTGACAGTAAATACTGAATAGACATATCAAAAGGACATCATGTCATCATTACTTCTCTTGTGTTATGTCTAATATTCATGTTGTCACTTGCTCTATATATATCCATTTTCTTATAGAAAAATAATTTTTAAAAATTATACCAGAACAATGATTGAGTGTGACAGAAAAAGAAAAAAGGAAAGAGTTTAAGGATCTTGCTACCAACAGCAGATTGTGACCAAATTCCCAGGACTACTGTTTGATTTGTAATGATAATTAACACTTAGTTATTTGGTCTCTTCTTGATTTTCTAGGACATTAAAAATACAGGGAAGAATGAAGTCTAAAGTGGTTGCATTTTTTTAGCAAAATAGAAGCATCATGAAAGTGCTGTTACTATAAAACTTTTTTTTTTAAGTGATGCACAACTTTTAAGTGTTACATAAGCATTTATGAAGATATAGCATTCATGCAGATATAGCAGAGATCAAAACCACTCAGGAGACAGGGGCAGAAAGAAGAAAATAGAATTGAAAGTGGTGTGAAAAAATGTCTCAGTTACATGTTTCCAGTCATGTTCAAAGGCAAAATGTTCTGATTCCCTAATGTGTGTTACAATGTGGTTTCTAAATAAGATATTACTTGCCAAGAAAGCCAATATTGTTTACAATGTTTCTAAATTAGAGTCCATTTAAAAAAATTTTCCTGAGTGCAAGAGACCTTAGCAGAAGTGTCTCTGCATGATTTATGATCCCAAAGATGCCACATACAGGAGACTAAAATGAAAAATGGGTATACTGGACTGAAAGTATTGCTGATGTGATTTGAACAGAGATCTGAAGAGGGAAAAGATAGTATAATCACAATTTCCCCCTAATTAAATATTGACATAATTCTGCCCATATGTATTCATAATTATGTTTGTGAAAATAATTTTTGTGTCTTTTGAGCTTGTTAACACTTGTATCTAACTGATGTTGCTACTTGCAAACCACTTCTAAACTAATATCCCATCAGGAATGTCTCCATGCTCAGCTACTAAATTGAGTTTGGCCAAAGCCTACCGGAACCCAGGCTAGCTCTGTATACTCCAGTAGCCACGACGGGAGTGGGGAACAGCTGGGGACTGGGGTTTGCCCACAGCTGAACCTAAAGAGCTGCAAGCTCTACAGTGCATGCTGTTACAGCCACGGCAGGGACCAGGCAAAGGAGGAGGCTCTTTGTCTTGAGGTTCCATGGGGAAAGTTTATTCCAGGTGGAGGGAGCAAGACAAAAAGAGCTCCTTGCCCTTGCATGCAAGGGGTTTTGTTCAGATACAAGTCAGGGGGTGGATACAAACAACTAACCCATAGGGAATCCTCAGGGGATGAGTGAGGGGATTACATCAACACTGTGGGACCAATCACAACTGTGGAAGGAGAGGGAAAGGTCACATGGGCCAATGGGGCGTTGTGGATTAGGGGATTTCTAAGTAGGTGTTTCAATCAGGGATTGGCCCAGGGGAACATTCAGGAAAAAGGGGCAGGGTTGCCTTGACAGGCAGGGAAAGAGAGGCAGGGTGCCTTGACAGGCAGGGAAGGAGGGCAGAGTCGCCTTGACAGGCAGGGAAGGGACTAGAACAAAGGGAAGGGAATAGCTTGAGGGACAGCTTTAAGGGAGAGTACAACTTAGGGAAAAACCAACTTGAGGAAAACATGGAGGGATAACAGAATGAACCATTTAACAATAACTTAATGAAATAAATGCGAACCGCATTAGAGTTCAAACATTTTCATAGGGAACTTAGTTTTATTTTTGTCTCCATAAAAAAACAAAGAAAAAAGTTTTGAAATTTTTATAAAACTTGCAAAAAGGGGGAAAAAAACCTCAAACAGTTTAAATTAATGGAGAAGTATTTTAAAAGCAAAGGGACTATTTAAGCATTGACTTGGTTCTTTTCCTCCTTGGAGTCAGTGAAGATTTTCAGTAGAAAAATCCTATCAGAATACTTCAGTAGTAAACGGGCATTTGCACTTTTGATTAGAGATTTACTATAAGCCTATTATTTTCCAAGAGAATTATACCAATGGACGATGTATAGACATATATACATGCCAGGGAAAGAAGATATGTGAGGGAAAAATTATTTTTCTTGTTTGGCTTTTGACACTAACAAGAAGTTCATGATTTTGAAGTCAGCTCATTTCTCATTTGACATAAATGATTATAGTATTTGAGTTGTAAATGAGAAATCACATTTTCTTTTGCCAGTGGTCTCATGGCACAGGCACAATGGACACATCTCTCTCAACTTATGCAAAGGTCCACTTCTCTATTTATGTAAAATAGAGGAGGTAGGAGGAAAGGGCTTGCTTGATACAGTTCTTTTGCCTGAAGGCCAGCATGCACAAGAGGTACATAAAATCATTTTGATAAATATAATTTTTGTCACGTAAGCAGCCTAGTTTTTAAAAAATTATTCAACTCGGCAGTATTCACCAAAGTCTAAATCTGAAGTCCTAAATTTAGACACTCATTCTTAAAGTCTTCATCAAGAAGCCAGTGACAGCCTTTTCATATATATATATATATATATATATATATATATATACATACATAGGAAAACTATAGGAAAACTTCTATTCATCTGCAAGGCCAGACACAGAATCATAGAATCATCAAAGTTGGAAGAGACCATCAAGATCATCAAGACAAACTGTCCAGCCAGTACTGCCACTGTAACCTCTAAACTACTAAACTCTATCACCCAGCACCAGATTCAGATTCCTCTTGAGCACCTCCAGGGATAGTGACTTTACCACCTCCAAGGGCAACTTATTCCAATGCCTGACCACCATAATAGTGAAATTTTTTTCTAATATCTAATCTGAATCCCCCGTTACAATTTAAGGCCATTTCCTCTTGTCTTCTCACTGCAAACATGGTAGATGAGACTGGCCCCACTTCACTACAGTCTCCTTTCAGGTAGTTATAGAGTGATGAGGTCCCATGTAAGCCTTTACTTCTCAATACTAAACAAACCTAGCTCCCTCAGCCATTCCTTATAAGACATCTTTTCTAGACCATACACAAGCCTTGTTGCTCTTCTCTGGACATGCTCCAGCACCTCAATGTCCTTTTTGAAGTTCAAGGCCCAAAACGGAACACAATACTCAAGGTGCTGCCTCACCAATGCAAGTACAGGGGGACAATCACTTCCCTGGTCCTGCTGCCTACACTATTCTTGATACAGGCCAAGATGCCATTGGCCTTCTTGGCCACCTGGGCACACACTGGCTCATATTGAGCTGGCTGTCAACCAACATCGTCAGGTCCTTTTCTGCTAGGCAGCTTTCCAGCCACTCTTCCCCCAGCCTGTAGCACTGTATGGGTTTGTTGTGACCTAAGGGAAGGATCCGGCATTTTGCCTTATTGAACCTCAAGCAGTTGGCCTTGGCCCATCGATAAAGCATATCCAGATCCGTCTGTAAAGCCTTCCTACCCTCAAGCAGATAAACACTCCCATCCAACTTGGTGTTATCTGTGAACCTGGTGATGGTTCACTCGATCCCCTTATCCAAATCATTGATAAAGAAATGAAACACATCTGGCCCCAATACTCAGTCCTGGGGAACCCCACTATTGACTGGTCACCAACTGGATTTAACTCTATTCACCACCACTCTCTGGGCCCAATCATCCAGTCAGTTTTTTACCCATCAAAGAGTGCACCTGTCCAAGCCATGGGCTGCAGTTTCTCCAGGAGAATGCTGTGGGAGACAGTATCAAAGGCTTTGCTGAAGTCCAGGTAGAAAATATCCACAGACTTTCCCTCATCCACTAGGCAAGCCACATGGTTAGAAAAGGGGATCATGTTGGTCAGGCAGGACCTGCCTTGCATGAACGCATGCTGGCTGGGCCTGATCCCCTGGTTGTCCTGTCGGTGCTGTGTGATCACACTGAAGATAATCTGTTCCATAACCTTTCTGTGCACAGAGGTCAGGCTGACATGTATGTAGTTCCCCAGATCCTCCTTCTGACCCTTATTGTATATGGGCATGACATTAGCCAACCTCAAGTCATCTGGGACCTCCCTGGTTAACCAAGACTGATCATAAATGATTGAGGACAGCTTAGCAAGGTCTTCCACCAGGTCCCTCAGTACCCTCAGGTGAATCCCATCAGGCCCCATAGACTTGTGAGTGTTTAAGTGGCTCTGCAGGTGTCTTGATTTGAAAGACAGGTGTCTGCTAAGAAAGGAGGGAACCTCTTTTGGAATAGAAAATGTGACCCCCCCCTTCCCTCCAAATTATTATAACTTCAAAATTAAGGGGCATTCAGGCAAAGATATGGGAAAAGGATGTTTTGCGGAGATAATCAAAACTCCACAACTTTTGTGAAAGTTGTAAAGCCGGTATGTTTATTACAGCGCTGGGAATCATTCTCCTCAAAATGACATGCGTACTTCTGGGAACTTCAGGTCCTTTTTTATCCCCCTCTCAGATACATATGCATACATTTTCACAATAGGTTCATACATATTCATTTTTACGAATTTCGCATGACATTTGCTGCTAGTTCTTCTTTATTAGAAAGAATTCCTAAGTCAGGTTGACCTGCTCTCACAGCAGTCTCTCTGTCTCTCTCTATCACCCTCTGTCTCCCCCCCCCCCCCCTTATCTCTGTCCTTCATTGAAGCAGTGTCTCTGAGCCTAGGTTTTGCAGTCAGGCTAAATAGCTATGTTTTCTAACCACAGACTCAACTCAAAAATGTACATTTCACCTAAATCAAAATGGATTTCTACCCTGGAAAATTTACACTTTGCCTCATTCCCCCCTTTCCTAAGAGGAAGAAGTAAATTATTTTACTTCATGCAAATTCTTATGACAATAAGTGTGCTTTAGTGCTTTGCTATTTACGTTTGATAAGGAGGTTAACACAGCTACTCGCTGTAGTATTCTCTAGTTCTAAATTAGCAATATAATGGATAATCTTAAACTTAATCCAACTAATATTAACAAAACTACAATGGGATGACACAACTTATTAAAGATTCTATTTGCAGTTGGTGACTACTTAAAGATCACATCCCACCAGTTATGATCTGCATTTTGTTTTATTCTTTGCAGAATTCTGGTTATTTCTTTTGTATCATGTTGGACAGTAATTAGGGTTTTCTCTCTGCTTTCTTGGGTTTTTCTTCAAGATCTTTAGTAGGTCTTGGTGCTTAATTGTTTCACTAATGTAAGGTCTATTCCAATAGGGGTGGGTGATAGTCTGTGATACATTGTGTAATTGGTTTTAATCAACTGGTGGGATGTCACTGGGGCCAAGTATGAAAAATCACACTTGATAATCTTAAAAAAATTACAAATACAAAAATTAGAATGATTTCTGCTAGACAAAATAACATCGTTGTTATCAATTTTTACAGCAGCAGAAGTAGTTCTCAGGCACACACAACCTTTATCAGTATATACGAGCACAGTTTTCTGATCAGTGACTGGATGAATTTTGAAGTGGCAAATACTCTGTTCAGTGTCTAGACACACATCCTGGGCATTAATAGTATTGCTTTCACAAATTAATCTCAGCTGTTCTCTTAGTAATGCAGGATTCTAAGTTTACTGTTTGCCACTTTTCATTCACTTTTCATGCCCACACACTATGTTTGGAAGGGTAGAGCACTGTTTTTTCATGGTTTAATCCTAGTGCAATGATGGGATGGATAACGTAAACAGTGGCATTATGTATGGTAAGCACAAAGGCAGTGGCCACATTAGAAGCAGGATCATAGGTGAAATTTAGTATAGTCTACCAGGATTTAAACTTCTTTTCAAAATCAATTGCATTATCCCAGACAACTTTCCAAATTTCAGCTGGAAAATTATCTTCACTCTTTTCTCATATGATCAGAGCTGCTGTTGCTTGCATCTATAACTGTGCTTGTATACAACTGAAAGCTAAAGACACATTATCTTGAACTGTACTAAGCACTTCTTCTATTAACTTGTGGTCTTGGTCCCTGGCCTTTTCTCACTTTGGCAGTACTTATGAAATCTGCTACTAGCTAGTTCCTAATGCCAATAGAGATGACGGTAAAGACTGCTTCAATTTTGCTAGGCTACCTGCTGCAGTGGCCAGCTTATTCATCAGTATTTCTGAATCAATTTCATTCAAAACTTTCAATCTTGTCTTTATTATCTCAGTTAGATCCTTTCTTATTCTGCTCTTGAGGTATACTTATCTTTGTAACCACATTGTCTAGCTCTCAAAGGATGTTCTTAGGAAAGAGGAGCAGGCTGGTTGGATTTTTGAGATGGTAATTTGCATTAGCAACTCAAAACGTTTGAGAGACCATTCTGGATTGAACAACAGTTGTTGTTCACCCACATTCCTCAATACGTAGGGGCCTATTTCATACACTTCAGGTTCAAGTTTGGGTTGGGTCTGAACTATTTGAGTCCTAGTCTGGGTTGTATAAGGTCTTGCTGTTGTAAAAAGTGCAGTGTCTATTTTAAATTTAAATGAGAGCCTGATAGCATCCCGAGCCTAAAGTCAGGTCACTTCTACAGGCTGTATCAAGGTGAAATTACACCAACAGTCTGATTCACTTAGGCTATCACAAACTTCCTGGTGCCTGTATATGGGAGAGGTTGAGACACTAATTGGATCTGGTCTCTCATAAGCCATCTCATTGACCACCTAGCACCTTATTTTGATTTCTTCTCTCCTGATCTCTTGAAGTGTCTACAGTTCTCATTCCTGCCACTCCTGCTCCTCATATACCCGATCTTCATGAATTACTACAGTGGATAGGTTTAGATCTTTTATCTCAGAAAGTTCTCCCATGGATCTAGTATACTGATTAAAAGCCTGGGACCAAGGCCATTCAGCATCGCTTTGAATAGAGGTACTCTCTAATTCTAAGACTCCAGTTATATACAAAACAATTCTGTAAATGAAAGTATGAACTACCCCCAACCGCAATATACTCATTTTGCCCGAGTAAGTTTTAGTCTCAGTTCATTGTCTCCTGGTGTCACTCTCCAAGGGGCTTCTGGGGCCTTCTTCACTCGAGAGTGATGGATCCAGGCATTCTGCTCTTTGATCTTGATTGCAGTGAAGGTGGTGAGAAGCACCTGGAACAGTCCCTCCCACTGTGGTTTCAAAGTCTTCTCTGTGAGAGACTTAACATATTCATAATCCCCAGGCTGTATGTTATGTACTGGCCCATCTACCTCCCTGCTCCAAGTTCCAGCCATGTGCTTCTCAATTTCTCTGAGCTGTTTGCTTAAAGCCACCATGTAGGTGGCCAGTGTTACCTCTCCAATGTGGGTGGACATTCCCTTTTGTATTCTATATGGTCTTCCATAAAGTATTTCAAAAGGACTCAGCTTTCCTTTAGCCCGAGGTTTAGTTTGAATTCGCAATAGTGCCAGTGGAAGAGCTTGGAGCCAGGGTAGATTAACTTCTTGCCCGAGTCTTACAATTTGCTGCTTAATCAAATTATTCATTTTCTCCACCTAGCTGCTTGATTGGGGGTGGTATGGAGTGTGAAGTTCCCAATCTATGCCCAGGTGGCTACTAATCTGTTGCACTATTTTTGAAATGAAATGTGATCCTCTATCCGAGGATATTGTGGCTGGAACTCTGAAGTGTGGTATTATTTCTTGTAATAATACCCTGGTCACCTCTTGAGCTTTGACAGTTCTGGTGGGGAATGCTTCTGGCCACCCTGAAAATGTATCTGTCAATACCAATAAATACCGATACCCCCCTTTCCTTGGGAATTCTGAAAAGTCAATTTGCCACTGCTGTCTAGGCCCATGGCCTCTCCCAATCTGACCGAGTTTTGGCCTGGGGGTATTTTTGGGGTTAGTCTGGAGGCAAGGATCACACTGTTGGGTCACTTGAGTAATAGTGGCATATAAATTCCTGGCAACGATTCTTTCAATCAGATGTGTGTTCTAGAAAGCCTGTGGAAACTACTACTTAAAAGTCAACACTTCATTTCGATGCACTCTGTATCACTGGCAGCCTTGGTCATTCTGGGAAAGGAGCCACACTTTATAAAAGCTTTTGAGTAGTTAGGCCCCAGTGTGTTTTCTAGTGCTCCTCTTTCACTAGTGACCACGAAAATGGGAAGGCATTACTAGCTCCCTTTCAATGGTAGCCCACCCCTTGTGGTTGCATGCCCCTTTTGATTAGTATTATTATATTCTGGCTTACCTTTGAGGAAAATCTGTCCATAATTACCTCACCTTTTGCTGCTTTCTTTGCCTCTCCATACACCAGCTCATTTCCTTCCTCCAATTCTGAGCTCACTCTCTGGTGTGCCTTAATATGCCTTTTCAGGCAGCTGAACTGCTTATAGCAGCCGGATTGTCTCTTCTTTCCTTGTGAGGTTAGCAGTCCCCTCTCCTTCTAGATGGCTCCATGTGCATGCACAACTCTGAATGCATACCTTGAGTCTCTCTGCATGTAGTCACTGCGTACCCAGCATGTCACTTTCCACTGGCAACGTAGCTGCTCCTGTCAGTGAACCAGGTCTCTGCATTGTCCAGAGGAGTGTCTTTCAAGTCTGGGCAGCTGGAGTAGGTAGCTTCAATGGTCTCCAAGCAATCGTGGTGTACTGCTTCTCTTTGATTTCCACTGAGAAAGGAAGCTGGATTGACAATATTAGTCACTACTATCTCTACATCATCTTGCTCTACCATGATGGCCTGGTATTTCAGGGACTTCTGTGGTGAGAACCAGTGGCTGCCCTTTATTGCCAGTACTGCGGACACTGTGTGGGACACTAGCACAGTCATTTTTGTCCCAGGGTAAACTTGCGTGCCTCTTGAATATTCAGCACGACTGCTGCTACAGCTCTGAGGCAATCTGGACATCCTTTGGCTGTTGCATCTAGTTGCTTGGAGAAATAAGCAACTGCCCTCCAGTATAGACCCAAGTCCTGAGCCAGTATTCCCAGGGCAATTCTCTGCCTTTCATGGGAAAATAGAAAGAATGGTTTACTTACATCTGGAAGTCCCAAAGCTGGAGCTGACATGAGGGCACTCTTTAGCTGGTGAAAGGCCTGTGTGGCTTCCTTTGTCTACTGGAGATCTGTTTTCATTGGCAATAAGAGCATAGAGGAGTCTGACGAGCAGTCCATGATTATAAACTCACAGCTGGCACCACCCTGCCATGCCTAAGAAGGTTCTGAGTTCCTTCATTGTCTGGGGTTTTGCGGTTTGGCATATGGCTTCCTTGCAAGCTGGCCCTAAAGTCTGTTGCCCAGCACTCACCTTGTACCCCAGGTAGATTACTTTCTGTTTCACTACCTGTGCCTTTTTCTTTGATACTCTGTATCTTTGGAGTCCTAGGAAATTTGAAAGGCTTACCATCTAGGCCATACATGCTTCCTTCGTCTGAGTGGCTACTAGAAGATCATCCACGTACTGCAACAGCCTTCCTTCTTCCTGCGGAGCTTCCCAGGACTCTGGATCTTTGCAAGTTGTTCTCCAATCGGAGTGGGGGAATTTTTGAAGCCTTCAGGCATATGGACCATGTGAGCTGTGTTTTGCACTGCTTCTAGGGCTTTCTCATTTGAATGCAAAAATTTTCTGGCTGGCTTTGTGGATAGGGAGGCAAAAGAAGGAATCTCTCAGGTCTAAAACAGTAAACCAGGTTAGCTCAGGTGTTAAACAAGTTAGTAAAATATATGGATTTGCTACCACAGGGTATAAATTCTTTGTTATCTTATTGACAGCACTCAATCTAGCACTATCATTTATTGGGCTGATTTCTTCCCTATCTTCTTTTTGAGGGGGTACTGCTTAATTCTCACTGGTTGTGTTCCTTCCTTAAGCTTGATTACTATGGGGGGGCATTTTTCACCCTCCCTGGTACAGCAGAGGCCCATACCCCTGAAAATACTTATTTACTTATTCTAATATCTCTTTACTAATGTCCTTCTTAATTTCAGTGGCTGTTAATGTTAAGCCTAACATCTTTATGTCATTTGCCTCCAGTGTAACCTCCTCATTTGAGAATGTTTAGTGAATTGGGCATATACAAAAGCTTCTAAGTACACATGTTACTTTAAAGGTTTGCAAAAGTATGCCTTCTCAGACTGGCCAGTTGTTCCCTATAGTAGAGGAAATGTATTGTACTTGAATATCTGTACTTGAATATCTGTATATAGGCTTTGCCCCGGGAGGTCCCGGTTGTCCTTGACGGGCTGCAGCTGCGATGTGCTTAATTGGGCTGCAGCTGTGACTAATGAAGATAACTGGGATAAAAGGGGGCGGGTTAGCCAGTCAGGGAGAGTCTTGATGGAGCCCTGACCTGAGAAAGAACAGCATGCAGAAGAGGAGTCTGTGCTATGCAGATCTGCAGCCATAGGAATGCACTGAGGAGGTATGGGACTTTAGAAATCTGATAACAACAGTATGGGACTCTAGAAATAGAACAGCAACAGTTCCCCACACTACAACATAATCATTCTCTACAAGTACTAAAGTTTTATTCAAAACTGAATATATGGCCCCTGTATCAACTAAAATTCCACCCTTTTCTTCTGGTCTCACTGCCACTCACAGAGGGGTCTGTTACCTCCTAGTTCTGGATGAAATTAGACTGCCAGGAGGGGGATGGGTGCGAATGGGTATACCTTTGGAGCCTGAGTGCTCTTCCTTTTTGGGGAGGTCCTCCTTATCCTTCCTCCCTTACTTTAGGAGGAGCTTTTAACAAATCATATGTACTCATTTAGCGAATTGTAATCGCTTTGCGTTTCAGCATGATAATCTTTGTCTGACTTCATACATTGCTATCTTATGCTGCATGCTGAACAACACGTTTTACTTGCCTTCTCTTTGTTTTGTCCTTTTTTATTTTTTTAAGAGCTACCCCAGTTGTTGCCGTTACGGCGTGGTGACCTGGTTCGGGAGGTCTGGCACGGTGACCCAAGGCCCAGGGTCACTCGGTCCAATGCTACATACACCAATGTGGTGGACAGCAAATGGCGTTTATTGAGGGGTCTCAGGGGTATTTATGGCTTGGGCAGTCTGTGTCACTTCCTTCTGCTCACGTCCGGCCGGGTGTGGCCAGGTACGGAGCAAAGGTCAGACTGCAGGGTGAGGGGGGGCTTCCTATCTACCCGTACAGCCCGAGATCTTCCACACGCAGATCCCTAGCTCTCCACATTTCCCCCCCCCCCCCATGATTAGTAAAAATCTTATAAAGTTATAAAATGTAATGGTTGCAAAATTTCATGGGTTAGTAGAATTAGCGTAAAATTGTAAGTGTGTTAGTAAGTGGCACGCCTTAAAGTAATTGTCGGCGCTTGAGAAACAAAATGTTAGCAGTTTCCAAACGCCTTTTAACAAATAGCACCAGTTTGTTTAATATGCAAGGCCCGAAGATTAGGGTTAGTAAGATTATAGTGACTGGGCCTATTAGGGTAGAAATCAGGGTGGTGAGCCATGGAGACCGGTTGAACCACGACTCGAACCAGCCCTGTTGAGCTTCTCTATCTGCTTTCCTTAGATTTAGCCGATTTCTCAGTTCGGCCATGGAGTCTCTGACGACTCTGGTGTGGTCTGCATAAAAGCAGCATTCCTCTTTCAAGGCAGCACACAGGCCCCCTTGCTGCATGAACAAGAGGTCCAGTCCTCTCCTGTTTTGGAGGACAACCTCTGAGAGTGAGGAAAGGGATTTTTCCAGGGAAGAGATGGATTTCTCGATCCTTTGCAAGTTCTCATCAACTGTCATCTGCAGTTGTGCCAGTCCCTGATGTTGTGTTGCAAGGGCCGAGATGCCTGTGGCAGCGCCGGTAGCTCCTAAACCGAGGAGCATTGCGATGGTGACGCCTGTTATCACCTCTCGTTTGTAGAGCCGGTTGGGTTCCTCGAACAAGCGGTACACCTCTTCTTCTTGGCGATACAGGACTCTGGGGACAATTAGAACTTGGACACAAAAGTCAGTAGAATGGTCGAATTTGTCAAGGAGTACACATGGGCTTACCCCGGATCCGTGACAGACCCACATTCCCGATGCAGCTGGGATCACCCACTGGAACTTCCCTCCCTTAAGTTTGACGAATTCCTTGCAGACGTTGCCCATCTGCTTTGCCAAGGTTGCATTGCCAAAGCATTTGCCTTGGCCCGTAACCTGACTTAGGGTGATACCTCTCCGGGGGGTGTCCCATCTGCATTGGCGTGGATTGTTTGACTTAGAGAAGATGAATGGGAGATCGAAGGCACCACCTTCGTAAAAAGTGGGTTGTGCATCATAGCATAACCAGCATGATTCTGTGAAGTTCGGGTTGGATTGGTTTAACGATAAGAAGGTAGCATTTAACACGCTTAAGAATGGACCGGAGAGGGTTGGTTTGGTTAAGAGATCGGATGGGGAGGCTAGTTTCAACCTCTGTGTTTTGCGGCTAGAACTACCGTTAGCTGCGATCTCTTCCCTGGGTCTACTTACTATTAGAACCGGATTGGGTCCGACTGATTGGGATATTGAAGCCAGGAGTCTGATAATTTGTATGTTCGCCCAGATGCTGCGGTTAGGGAGATGAACATATGCTGTCCACACTTTACTTGTGGCCCAGGCTTCATGGGTGGGCTGCAGGATTGTCATTATATAACCTGTGCAAGTGTGCTGTTTCAAGCCTCCGGGCATAAGCGCATACCCATCTCCGTCATATTTTGGTTCGATACAGCCGTGTGGAGTGTACTTAATTTGCAGGAGCTTATCCGGCTGTTGAGGCGTCCATCTATTGCTTATCACAATAGTTTCACACCCCCAATATCCACAATATCCATGCCCTGGGTAATTACAATAACTTTTTCCTGGGTTGGAAGCAGGGCACCAGTACATCCCAAATACTGTTGTCTCCTGAACTCTGGGGGTGCCCTGTATGCATGGGAAAAATGTCTTTTAACCTGAACTTGAAAGATGGGATGTCAGCTGTAACAATTTCTTTGATGACCCCCTCACCTGAATGGCTGGTGAGGGTAATGTTTTGTGTCTGCTTGTCCTCTGCCTACTAACCCTAGAAACAAGATTACACAGAGATACCGTTGCTGCTTTAATTTTGATGGCGCGAGCTTCTCAGGTGATGTCGGGTTGCTCGTTGGCCTCTCTCTCTTTCCCAGTAGTGGGGCATATGAGTTTCGGGGACGTCCAATGATCCAGTCCTGCAAACAAAGTCTCAAAATTCTCATGAGTTTCTCTATGAAGGTCTGGTTTGATAGATTTGAGTGGACACCATTTAATGTCCCCGTCCTTTTTAACGGCCGCATATCCCCGCCCCGTGAGCACCAATCTCCAACCCTGTTCCCACTCCCCTAGTTAATTTTTGATCACCACCCATGGGCCTTCCTCTAGCGCCCGAGTGGCCCAGTGTCTCTGAGCAGGACTGTTTGTTTCGTCCCCCCTAGGGAATTGATTTAACACTAGCAGCGCAGTTGCCAGCATGCGCGCCTGGTCACCCGGGGGAATGGCATTGGTGAAGCCTTCTGCCTTTGCTAGCACTTCCAGCTTAGTTTTCAGAGTCTGGTTTGCTCTTTTGACGATGGCTTGCCCGGTGCTGTTGTATGGGATGCCATGCACCAAGGCGAGGTTCCATTTCGAGGCAAATGCTTGGACTACCTTTGAGATGAAGTTTGGGCCGTTATCTGTTTTGATCTGTTTTGGAACTCCAAGCCATGCCATGGCTGTTAGCCAATGTTGGATGGTCGCTTTGGAATCGGTCTTGAGATGCTGTGTGGCCACAATCATGCCGCTGTACGTATCTACGGTAACCGCAAGCCACGCTCGGGGTTTCAACAGCTGGCATTGTGTAAAGTCTGTTTGCCATATTTCTGAGGCTTTGAGGCCTCTGGGGTTGACGCCACTCGACCACAGTGGCGACTTCTGGCAGTGGGGGCACGTAGCGACGACGTGCTTTGCGTCCGCGGTAGAAATCCCGCACCTTTTCGCAAGCGCTTTAGCTCCGATGTGAAGGGATTCGTGCAACTGATGAGCTTCTTTCAGTGTCCATACGCCCTTTGCGGCGGCGTCAGCCTTGTCGTTGCCTATTTGGTAGAATCCTTTGACCGGGTCGTGGCTGTTGACGTGGATGACTGATATGGTGCCTTTCCGTGAATAGAGTGCTTCCTCCAGCATCGTTGCCACTGTGGACACTGACACACCTGGTCCGGACATGGCTAGGCAGAGCTTGGCCACAAATATGGAATCAGTCACAATGTTAATGTGTTCTTCTGGGAACAGTCCGCACGCTAGCACTACAGCTGCTGCTTCAAGCTGTTGGACTGAAAGCGTGGGGTCGGTTGCCTTGACACATTGCCACTGTTCTCCTGACTGCCATACTGCCGCCGCGGTGGAGGTCTGCGATGATGCGTCCGTGAAGATGGTTGGTCCTGCCCGCGGTCGGTCAAGTACTTTTGGTAGGAGGTCGATATCGATGACCGTGAGCAGCCGAGTCCAAGGGGGTTTTTCTGCGTAGCGAATCTCTCCTCCAAAGCCTGTAAGGGCCATGGCTAGATATTCCGATATTGTTGTTGACTGCGCAGAGAGCTGTTTGCGGAGAGGAAAGCTTATCCTGGAAGGTTCGATGCCCAGATGTCTTAGGGCGAGTTTCCTGCCTTTCATGATGAGGCTGCAGAGGCACTCGACTCCCAGGGAAAAGGCACACGACGGTTTCCCCAAGACCACCCATAGTATCGGTTGGGCCTTGTCGGGGGGTCCTTGGGCTAAGGCTCCCACTCCCCCCTTTTTTGTAAAGTGGACATACAGATCGACGGGAGCACTTGAGTCCCATCTGGTGAGCATGCTCTCTGACATCTGACGTTCGATGAAGTTGAGCGAGCATACTGCTTCCAATGTCAGGGTTTTTTGCTCTCATGGGTTCTTCCCTTTCAAGAGGTCATTCAGAGGGTCCATGACCTCGGGAGGAATCAGGACGATGTTGCGGAGCCACTGTAAGGACCCTACCAGCTGTTGCATGTTGTGGAGTGTCTTGATGTCTCGGCGGATTTTCATCTGGGGAGGAGTTATGTAGGAGCTTGTGATTCCCACTCCTAGGAAGGTCACGCACGGTCCCTTTTTTTATTTTTGCACTCGCTACCTCAAAGCCATTTGTCCTTAAGGTCTCGGAGATGGTAGACACCAGCTGGTCCACTTGTCTCGTGGATGGTGCGGCGATCAGGATGTCGTCCATGTACTGCACAATGGTTACAGTCGGATTGCTCTGCCGGACTGGTGTTAGCGCTCGGTCCACGGTGATCTGGCAGATAGTCGGGGAGTTGAGCATTCCTTGTGGAAGCATCCTCCATTGGAAGCGTAGGTTGGGCCGCTGGCTGTTTGGGAAGACGATGGAGAAGGCGAAACGCTCCTTGTCGTCTTCGTGCAGGGGAATAGAAAAGAAGCAGTCTTTGATGTCGAGCACTGCACAGGGTTGCCCTTTCGGTATCACAGAGTTCATGGGCAGCGAAGTTTGCACAGGGCCCATAGGCTGGATTCTCTTGTTCACTTCTCGCAAGTCGTGCAGGAATCGAAAGCCTTCACCAGACCGCTTAGGTATTACGAAGATCGGAGTGTTCCATGGACTCGTGGAGGGTTCTATATGATTCTTGTGTAATTCACGGCTAACTAACTCAATGAGGGCAGTCATTCGAGGCGTTGACAAGGGCCACTGTTCGACCCACACTGGGTCGGCTGATTTCCAAGTCAGCTTGATGGGCAATGGCGGGCACGCGACAGTGGCCCTTAGAATAAATTTGTCACCCTAACATCCAGCAGGGCTAGGGCATCCCTCCCTAGCAAGGTTGGGCAGTCCGACATCACATATGCAGTGAGGGTGATAGTTCTTCCCGGTCCTCTCTCGGTGCAGAGGGTTATTGCCACTGGTTGGGTGCTCTTGTGGGCTCGGGACAGCCCTCCAACTCCGCCCACCATGGGGGCTACTTCTAGCTTCCATGGTCGAGGCCAATGTATGTCTGGGATGACGGTGACATCTGACCCTGTGTCCACCCAAAAGGGAAGGCAGATGGCCGAGTTGTCGGAGCTGTTGTGGAGACGTCACACTGCCCACACAATCAGTGGGTGTTTCCCCAGCTTTGCGGCGAAGGCCACCCATGGGTCCCGTTCCCATGCTTTCATGGCCAAAGCCACCCAGGGGCCTCAGCCCCAGGGAGCGGTTCTTGGTATTCCTGAGGTGCAGATGGGTTCGATTGAGCCATTGGCTGGGCGACAAAGTTGGTCATTCCCTGAGGGGGTGGTGGTGGTGGGCTTGAGAGCCCTGTGCCCCATTGGGGGTTGCTGTAGCTGGGCCGCTGCATGTTCCAGGTGGGAGGAGGCTGGATACAGCCCGGCTGCCCCCTCCCTCTCCCATTTCCCTGATGCCTGGATCCGCATTCCTTAGCTAAATGCCCTTTCTTTCCACATGCCCAGCATGGTCCCCTAGGTCTCCCCTGGTGTGGTGGAGCAGCTGCTGGTGGGCGCCCTGACTGGGGGCAGTTTGTTGCCACGTGCCCAGCTTGGCCACACTTAAAGCATGCCATGACACTCGTTATTGCAGTGTGAACTGCTGCTTGAATGGGAGCTAGGTGTTCTTCCTTTGCAACGTGTCTGATCATGGCAGCTAGATTAGACCCTTGCGGCAGTGATCTTAAAATGTCCTTGGTGGCTGAGTTGCATTGCTAGCGTAGGCACTCTGCCAGCACAGGACCCTTTGCCTCTGAGGGTAATGTTGAGGAGTCCAAGGCAGCCTGTAAACGATCCACAAACTGAGTGAAGCTTTCACTCTCACTCTGCTTTATTGTGGACCAAAGCGACGGTTTGGCTATTGCTTTGGAAGCAACACGGATGGCTTCTCGGGCAGCATGGGTTGTTGTCATAACCTCATGTGCCCGCAAGCCTTCAGCCTGTGCCTGAGGGGTGATCATTGTAGGGTCTGTGCCCATTAGCCTCTGTATGCTGGAGCCGTGCAGTGGATGGTCTGCCCGTTACCAGGGCCAGCTGCTTAATACAGTTATCCTCCCATTCCTGCTTAAAAACGATCATCCCTGCCCCATCAAAAATCATTCTGCAAGTCTGCTTAATATCAAAAGGTAACATGTCATCCCCTCCAAAACCGCTGTCAATGAGTGTGGAAACCATGGCAGAATTAATTCCCCTATCTGCAATTGCTTTAATAATTGCCTGCACGTCTTTCGGGTTTACCAGGGAATAGGTCCTTTGATTCCCGCCGGCTCCCCCCACCCGAACCGGGAACACCAGTTTCGCCGACGGAGTCCATTCAGCACACGCTATTTTTATTTTCCGCTAGTCTGTAAGCGGAGTTCGATCTTTCTCCGATATCCCTTTCACCCATGCAGGAGCGCTGTGGCTAGTGACCTTGTATGCCGCTGCTCTCCTTCTGTTAAAACCCGAATCCGAGTCGGAACTCCCCGATCCCCTCTCGAGCTCGGAGCTTGAGTCCGAGTCCGAGCCAGAAGTCGACTGCCCAGACGTTTCCAGGCTGCTCTGCCTTTTTCTCGGGCTCCGACCCCGCCCCTTCTTGCGGGGGTCGGGCCGTTCCCTCCCCCTGGGGTCCCCCTGCCTCCTACTGGGGGAGGTCCTTGCCCTATAAGGACCTAAAGTGAACTGAGCGCTCTGATTGGCCTTACGCTCCTCCGCGGGGGCCGCCCCGTCCCCCCACTCGCCCGCGCATGTGTTGTTAAGCAGGCTGACTGCATTTCCGCCCGCCGTGTTTTCCGTTCCGCCCTGAACACACGGTTCGGCGCCATTTTCAAATGCATACGGAGGGGGTGCGCTTTTATCCACCCCTTCAGGGTCAGGCAATTTCGCCGCCTCCCGCGCTTCCTCCGTTAACCCTCGCCAAAACGCCCGCGCGCGTTCCCCCCCCCGATGGTGAAGTGGTCTGCTCGGGGGAATCCAGCGTTCGCGGTTCCGCGGTGCTGATCTGATCGAAGCCCTCCGCGGTCTGCGTTGCCGTACCCACCCCCAACTGCGGCGTGGCTAATAACCAAGCCTGCGCGGCTTTCCAGGTCTCCTGCTCTTCTCTAGCTTTCTGCAGAGCCTGCATGACTCTGCCCCATGACTTTAGAGCTTTCCCTGAGCCTGAGGACATAGTTTCCTCAGCTAAAACCTTTGTACAAGTATCCCATATCTCCGAATGGAGAATATCCACCGGGCTGTCTATCACCCCCAGCTTAATAAGTCTCAGTATAGCAAGACATAAATCTTTTAGCTTACAATCAATCCCCCATTGAGCATGCATCTGAGTTACGACCTTCGCTATGGCTTCCATGGTCCATGCTGGTCCGGGGGCGTCCTCCCCGCTGCACTAGGCCTGCTGTGCAGCCGCCGATCCCCTGTCCAGGCGAAATCCCGAACTCCGGGCGCTGCAATTTCCCGGGTTTTGGCACCAGATGTTGCCGTTACGGCGTGGCGACCTGGTTCGGGAGGTCTGGCACGGTGACCCAAGGCCCAGGGTCACTCGGTCCAATGCTACATACACCAATGTGGTGGACAGCAAATGGCGTTTATTGAGGGGTCTCAGGGGTATTTATGGCTTGGGCAGTCTGTGTCACTTCCTTCTGCTCACGTCTGGCCGGGTGTGGCCAGGTACAGCGCAAAGGTCAGACTGCAGGGTGAGGGGGGGCTTCCTATCTACCCGTACAGCCCGAGATCTTCCGCACACAGATCCCTAGCTCTCCACACCCAGTAGGTCAGAAGGAGCTCTGAATCCACAGTTACTATGCCATTCTGGGTGATTTCTTAAAACAAAAAACACATCAGCATACAGGACCTTATCCCATTTGCCTTCTCATTTTAAAACAGCATTAACTGCAATATGGTATTATAAATCTTTTTATTTTCTGAGCTGCCCCTACTGGCAGCCTTCTCCCAGTGAGAACTAGCCCTCCCAAAAGGGGCTAGTTCAGGAACCTCTTTGCTCTGGTTAGTTCTCATTATCTCCTTCTACTTATACTATCTTGTTTCCACCCAAGCCTCACAGTGTCTTTTCTCAGTTTTTCCTCACACACAGACCTCCAGGTGGCAGGTATCAGATGTGATTCTCCACACAGAAGCTTTAAGATCTCAGGTTCTGAATTGGCTTGATCAGGAACCTTTAATTGACACTTAAGACACAGAACAGCAATACCAGCGCCTCTCACAAACTGCATTGCACATAAGGTGCCAGCCTCTCAATGCACCAAAAACTCCCGGGAATTGCCTGCAGGCTATTCCATTTATCACTTCGGCGTTTATCACTTAACCTCTATGGCAGGTTGTTCTCAGTCTAAACTTACTATATTACCCACTGAAGTCCCATAAACACATTAATCTCTTCTATCTAAACTCTGTTTTACAAAATCTCTGTATTTTCTAGTTCTCTTCCTGCACAATCTAATTAAAGCATTGTTTCTACTGACACTCACTTTACTGCCTTGAAAAAGGCTCTGCTTGTTACAGCAAAAACTCTGATATGCCCACAAACACAGACACACACACACCCCCCACTTATCTCAAATTCACTGGAGCCAGGGCTTGAATTGCTGGGGGGGGGGGGGGGGGGGAATTCTTGGACTTCCTTTAATTTGCTTTACCACAGTTAAACATAAATCACCATACCACAGTTCTTCTGTGTAAAATGCTACACTTGTTGCAAACAAAATCCTAAAATCTCCACAAACGCCACTATACAATCCGAGAATCACATTACCACAATGCAGGGGAAGAACCACACAAAATCACTAGGAAAGGGCATATCTCTCAAAGTGCCCACTTTTCTCAACACAACACAGCAGACAATACTGCAGCATTTACCCACATCAGCTTTCTCTGGACACAATCAAAATAACAGCACACAGTAAAATTCCTGAGATCAAGTCCAAACTACCAGGGCAAAGGAACTCTCTGAGCTCGTACTCACGGTTAAAATGTGCCAAATCTACACAAATCACCACATTTAAACACAATAAATATCTTCACCGCCGTTTCTCCACTTGTTCTACTTCTCTGCAGGGCACTCCCTGCCCCCACAGCCTGCCCTAGCTGGCGCCTCAAGCCTCACCCGGCTGCTTCAAACACGGGTAGAACTCACCCCCCGTGCTATGGGTGAACTCACTTGTTCGCTCTCTCTTTCATACACCACACACTCGCACGATTACAAACACATTAACCACACAATGCATTAACCATACAATGATACAGTGTCTGGACACCACACACACACACAGGGTTGCTAGCGGTCGGCTCTATCAGACAGTGAACCCCCGTCTCCCAGTCGCTCTATCGACCGGTCTGCCTGCAGGTACAGGAACATCTCACTCAGACGTCTCTGAGTGAGAGTTACTCAGCAGTCCTATCTCTCTCTCCCGGGGCCCTTTGATATACATACCGTATCCTCCGCACACCAGCAGGTCCTTGTCTGTCTCCGCAGGAGGCAAGCCGAGATGAGCGGAGCTCCTCCGGGAAAATCCCGGGACACGCCTCAGAGGTCCGTCTATCCCTTCTGCCCCTGCGGGGACAGAGACAGTCCTGCTGCGCGGTCGCCAGAATGTTTTGCGGAGATAATCAAAACTCCACAACTTTTGTGAAAGTTGTAAAGCCGGTATGTTTATTACAGTGCTGGACGCATGTGGGAATTGTTCTCCTCAAAATGACGTGCGTACTTCTGGGAACTTCAGGTCCTTTTTTATCCCCCTCTCAGATACATATGCATACATTTTCACAATAGGTTCATACATATTCATTTTTACGAATTTCGCATGACATTTGCCGCTAGTTCTTCTTTATTAGAAAGAATTCCTAGGTCAGGTTGACCTGCTCTCACAGCAGTCTCTCTGTCTCTCTCTATCACCCTCTGTCTCCCCCCCCCCCTTATCTCTGTCCTTCATTGAAGCAGTGTCTCTGAGCCTAGGTTTTGCAGTCAGGCTATGTTTTCTAACCACAGACTCAACTCAAAAATGTACATTTCACCTAAATCAAAATGGATTTCTACCCTGGAAAATTTACACTTTGCCTCAAGGAATAACAGCTCTTTACTAGTATATATATATATATATATATATATGTGTGTGTGTGTGTGTATGTATAACAAGGCAAACAAACAAACACAATGGCAGCAAAACCAAAAAATAACAGAAACCCAATAGCGGCCATCTCTTGGCTGTCAAGCACTTTCCCCTTTGTAGTTATGGCCACAGCTGGCAGGGGTGCTGTTGGCTCTTGGCCAAGCAGGGCAGGTGTGATGATTCCCCTGTGGCTGCAGGGGGCGTGGTGGCACAAGCTCCGCCACCTCTCTCCATATGTTAATGGCAGGCGAGAAGAGATAGAAAAGGGGTTTTCTTTACAAACCCCCAGGGGCAGACGGTCTCAGAGCCCCTCCGGATGGCCAAATGGGCTGTAGCAGGAACTTCGGAGCAACAGCTGGGATAGCAGAGGTGGGCACACCCGGGATAGCAAACAAAATGTCACAGAAACTCCACAGCTATAGTAGCAGTCACAGGGTGTCCCGGTGGTCACGGAGTGCTGCATTAAAGTCTAGCAAAAAAAGCCCGAGGCAGAGCAGAAAACAGTGGGGCTGGGCAGCGGCAGCCAGGTTTCTGCAAGCAGCTGCTACACACAGTAGGGAGACACACCCTCTGGGAAGGGGGAGGGGTCTGGGGTATTGGATTTTCCCCCTGAGGCACCTGAATAGATGTTGAGGGTCCTATCCAGTGTGATCGGGTGTTAATAAGGTCCCAGTTCAAAGACTGCTCTTTTGAGCAAAGGCTCACCCATGGTAAGGAAGAAGCAATATAGGGGCTGGACTCCACGGTGGCAGCAAATTCTCCCTCCGGTAGCAGCAACTTGACTGTTCCACTCAGATCCCAGAGAATGAGTGAGGAGCTGAGCTCAACCCCTCATCTCATAGCCAAAATCTCGTGGTATTTCTGCCCTTCCCAAGAGAAACCCTCCCAGCTCAGAGAGTAGCCAGCTGCACCCTTCCCTCCATCTTGGCCACTTCTTTTGTCTCTTAAGTACCGGTTGTTATCATCTCTTAGGCAACAAATGGGACAAAATTCCCTGAGAGAAAGAAAAAAAGAAAAGGAAAAATCCTAACCTCCAACAGCTGCTCACTAACTGCTTCCTTCTGGATTGCAGAGGATCTATTCTGCTCTTCATCCCCATCTACCTTTAAGTACCTCAGCCTTTTACTCAGCCTTGGGGACAATGTTCCCCCCCCCCCCCCATTCCACATCCAATAAAGGATGGAGATTTTCCTTGGCCCTCCTTTTGCTGTTAATGCATATGTAAAAACCCTTTTTATTGTCTTTTATGATGGTAGCCAGATTGAATTCCAGCTGGGCTTTTGCCTAATTCCCTCTCTGCATGACCTAACAACATCCTTCTACTCTTCCTGTGAGTTGCCTGCTCCTTCTTCCAAAGGTAATAAACTCTCTTTTTCCCCTGAGTCCCAGAGAAAGCTCCCTGTTGAGCCAGGCTGGACTGCTTCCTCAGTGTCTGTTTTCAGCACATAGGGACGGCCTGCTCCTACACCTTAAACATTTCCTTCTTGAAGCGTGTCCAGCCTTCCTTGACCACTTTGCCCTTCAAGACTGTTTTCCAAGAGACTCTCTCAATGTGTCCTGAGCAGGCCAAAGTTGGTCCTCCAGAAGTCCATGGTAGCAGTTTTGCTGACCCCATTTCTTACTTTACTGAGAATCAAAAACTATCATTTCCTGGTCACTGTGCCAAAGACAGCCTCTGACCAGCACATCTCCCACCACCCCTTCTCTGTTCAAAAGCAGCAGGTCTAGCAGGGCATTGCCCCTGGTGTTACCAAAAAATTTGGTAAAATAAAAAAACTCCTTAACACAAATGTAGCATTAAGAAGCAGGCATTCTTTTATCAGTTGGATACACGGGGGATAGCTCCTCCCAAAGCCATGCATACTAAGTACAGGAAAGTTTGTTTATATACTCTATTTTGCATATATATTCATTGATTGTGCTGGACTAAACATAAATATGATAATAATTTCCCCAAAATCATTAATATGTCTCCCCTCCCCTTTATGCATGTGTTCTTCTGTCCTGGGGGTCTCTCTGGTGGTCATAGACCCCAATGTTCCAGGTGACCTGGCTGAGTTGGCAGGACACTGAGGCTGGTGATCTTCTAGTTGTCCTTCTTACACAATGGGCAGTGTGCAGTTTCCATAAGCCAGTAGTTTTGGAGAACAAGCATTGTGTTTACTCACCAGGTATAGACCATGTATCATCTGGTAACACTGGTAGGTTAAATTACCAGCTGTGTCAGGAAGTTCTCTTCCACACACACCAGGAACCTCCTAGACTGCCTCGTCTCTGTTGTGTTGAGTTTCCAACAGGTATCAGACAAGTTTAATTTCTCCACAAAAACAAGGACCCCTGATTGTGAAACATCTGCCAGCCATTTGTAGAATGCTTCATCTGCCTCTTCATCCTGGTTGCGTGGTCTATTAACAGACACTGACCAGGATGTCAGCCTTGTTGGCTGTGAAAAATGCCATTCACTTATGTTGAAATTTTAGAAGGTTAACAGTAATAAAATAGTAATAAAAATAGTAGTAAAAATTAGGGCAATAAGTCTTGGGAAGGATGAAAGTTTGACAAGAAAGTCTCACAGGTATGTATGCTTAGCAGAAAGATTTTTGAATGTAGAATCTGAAGAAGGAATAGAGATGGAAGCAAGTTTTGATATAGAAGAAAAGAATTGCTGGGCCAAGGAGCCAAAGGGTATGTTAGTTACAAGGGGGTTTTTATGACTTAGAGCAAACTGTAATGTACTAACTTTTAGTGATTGGAGAATAGTAACATGAATATGGTAATTACAGTAGTTATGATTGTCGCTATAGGACACAAAAGAACACACGCTCACACCGTTCTCAAGGTGAAAGAGAAAAAAAGGGCCGTTTATTTTCTGACTCCAACATTTATAGTTTTCCAAAAGTGACAGTGGATTGGAGGGTGACAGTGGCACCTCTCCAATGACACTGGTTAAACCAACAGTCCATCAACTCTCTCCTCCTCCATAAAGGAATGCAAAACAATGAGTTATTTACAGAAAGTGTGTGAGAAAATTCACTACAAGAATGTCAACATCAAAAGGCTTAGAAAATCTTAAAAACCCAGGGTGACATCTCACCCTTTTTCCATTTAAAAAGAAAAAGAAAATGAACAATGTAAAAAGGAAAAACATGAACAATGCTCAGTGTCCACTTGCGGACGAATCATCAGAGCGATCACTCCCGTCATCTGCATCTGAGTCATCACTCAATGATCTGCCTGCTTGATCCCTTTCAGGTTGGTCACGGTCTCCGTCTTGCTCATCGGCTGGATTCTGCCTCTACGGTCGCAGGTCAGGGCGAACACATTTCGAAGGTACCCAGCGTACCCCAGTATCTGTGGATACACAAGCATACCCACGCCCCGAAGCGATAAGGTCGTAGGGACCTTCCCACTGTTTGGTGACTAAATTCCACACCCGAACCTTCGCTCGAGGCTGATGTGCCTCGTCCGCAGCCTGCAACGAGAGATGGTGATTCAAAATGACAGGGTTATTTGAGTTCTGTGGCACAGTGAGATGATTGATTGTGTACAAAGCTTTTGCCAACCGACTGTGCGGGGTTTCACCCTGCATTCCCCGTTTTTGTTTTTGAAGAACCCGCTTCAGAGTACCATGAGCGCGTTCTACAATAGCTTGACCAGTCGGGGAATGAGGGATCCCGAACTTGTGCGAAACACCCCACAACTGCAGGAACTGCCGCACCTTTTGCGATGCGTAAGCAGGACCATTGTCGGTTTTCACCGCAGAAGGTATGCCCAAAACGGCAAAGGCCTGCCTCCAGTGGGCAAGGACATCGCGGGCCTTCTCCCCAGTGTGAGCAGAAGCCCACATCGCAGAGGAGAACGTGTCCACAGTGACATGCACATACTTGAGCCAGCCAAACTCGGCAACCAGGATGACATCGGTCTGCCAAAGCTCCAAGGCCCTAAGGCCTCTGGGGTTCACCCCTGCCGGCAAAGGCGGAGCAAGTGCATGGCAGTCATCACATGACTCAACAATGTCACGAGCCTCAGTTGGCGTCAGCTGAAACTGCTTCTGCAGGGTATGTGCGTTTTGGTGGAAAAACCCATGCGATGCCTCGGCCTGGGCAAGTGTATCAGGCTGAGGCGCTACCCACGCTGGGTTAGCCAGCTTGTCAGCCCTCGCGTTACCTTCCGCTATAAAGCCCGGCAAATTGGTGTGACTCCTCACATGCAGAACATAGAATGGATGAACCCGGGCCTGAATGGCACACCACAAGGTCTTCAGTAAGTGAAACAAGGAAGGATTACTGACCTCCTTCAAGACCGAGTGACCCAACCACTGTGCGATATCAGCCACATAGGCGGAATCCGTGACCAAGTTGAAAGGCTCCTGGGAGAATCTTTCAAATGCCATGACAGCAGCCCTCAGTTCAACCAACTGGGCTGACCCATCCTCGTGGCCTTCCAGAACCTGCCACTCAGATCCGTCCCTCCAGGTAACAATGGCCTTCCCAGTCCTCCCTGAACCATCAGTGAAGACAGTGGGTCCTTGCACGGGTTCCTGGCTATTTTTGGGTCGCAAAGAGATTTTTGTGGATTTTGCCATATGCAGTAGCCTATGGCTGGGCAGATGATAAGTGATCTGCCCGGAGGACTTTTCCAGAGCACTCTGCAGGGACACACTGTTTGCAAAGCTCCAGTCAAAATCCTCCCGTTGCACCGGGAGTATGATCTTTGCGGGATCCGCACCCATCAATTGCAAACACCATTGCCGGCATTTGATTATCAAGCGAGCGATCAATTCAAACAACGCAGTTGCCATCTTCTGCGGCTGATGGGGCAGGAAAACCCATTCAAAAATGTGCAAGGAATCAGACCAAGTGTCACTCCACTGGCCAATGATACCTGTGGGATACGAATCTGGAGTGGTGACGAACACAGTGACATCAACGGAGGGATCAATGCAATAAACTTGGCAAGCCGAAACAGCTCGCTGAACCACCTCCAACGCCTTATGCGCCTCAGGGGTCAGTGTGCGAGGTGATTTTAGATCAGCGTCTCCTTTCAACAAATCATAGAGGAGACAGCTGCGCATCGGTTACTCCCAAATACGGACGCAACCAAGTGATGACACCCACCAATTTCTGAACATCATTCAGTGTCCTCACAGGATGCACAAATTGCACCTCCTGGTGATGGATCGTCCGTTCCAGAATTTTGACCCCCAAATACTTCCAAGGTGGTTGCTGTTGGACCTTCTCCGGAGCCACCTGCAGTCCCTAAGCATGCAAAGCATCAAGCAACGGAGGCTGAATCCTCAGCAGCTCATCCTGGGTGGACGCGGCCACCAAAACGTCGTCCATATAATGATACAGACGTGCATCAGGAAACTGCCTGCGAACTCCAGACAAGGCACGGGCCACATACCACTGGCATATGGCAGGAGAATTGCGCATGCCCTGAGGCAATGTCCTCCATTGATACCTCTGTGCCGGCTCAGCTTTGTTAATTGCTGGCACTGAGAAGGCAAACTTCGGTCTGTCATCGGGATGCAAAGGAATTGTAAAGAAACAATCCTTCAGATCCACAATGAGGACCGGCCAGTCTGCAGGAAGCATGGTAGGCGATGGCATGCCCGCCTGCAATGTTCCCATGCTTTCCATCACGGCATTAACCTTTCGGAGGTCTTGCAACAACCTCCATTTCCCAGACTTCTTTTTGATGCAGAAGACAGGGGTGTTCCAGGGGCTGGTGGAAGGCTCCAGATGACCCTGGTCCAACTGCTCCTGCACCAGATTCCGAAGGGCATTCAACTTCTCTTGAGGGAGGGGCCACTGCTTTTCCCATACAGGTTTGTCAACCAGCCACCGTATAGGAGGCGTCGGACACTCTGCGCCCTTCACTGCAGTGGCCCCCATCAAAAATCTGTCCCAATGCGCACCCCCCAAGCAGACAGAACATCCCTCCCCCAAAGGTTGGCAGGAGTAGAAGTAACATGAGGCCTAACCCAGGCCACCTGTCCCTCTGGGTTCGTGACCAGCACAGGCCATTGGCTCACATAACATTGCGCCGTCCCTCCCAGGCCAGCGACAGATGTCCCCACCGGATCCAAGGGCCACTCTGAGGGCCAGGTCACAAGGGAAAGAACCGTGATGTCAGCACCGCTGTCGAGAAGCCCATGAACGCGGACTTCTGGTGGCATCACACCAGGAACAGACAGGGTGCACAGCATCTCAGGACGGTCCTTGGTCAGGACAGCAGTCCAGTGAACTTGAGGCGGCCCAGTGGAGCCAAAACCGCCAGCTCCACGCGACTGATCAGCTGACCTGCAAACAGAGGACTTGAAAGGCACAAGTTGAGCAAGCCGCGTCCCTTTCGGGATCGTGACGGGGGGGTGGGTGTGGAGACCATGGCACAAATCTGCCCCGTGAAATCCGCATCGATGAGCCCCAGGTGCACAATGATGCCCTGAAGGGTGGCACTAGACCTCCCCATAAGGAGAGCACTCATGCCCCCACCCAAGGGACCAAAGGCATCCAGGGGAACCTTGCATATCTGAGAAGACTAACACAACTGTTGCTGCGGTGCAGACATCCACACCTGCTGATCCACAGGTGCTGGCTGCAAGCCGGCAAAGGAGACCTCCATCGGCACCGGGGTCTGGAGAGAAGCTTGTGTCCGCACGCGTCCCCCCTGCGCACTCCGCTTGCCATTTCCCGAGCCTGGCAAAGCTTGGCCATTAGCATGAACAGTCGCCTTGCACACATCAGACATATGATTCGGCCTACCACACCGACCACACAAGAACATGGGGAACTTCACCTTCTGCGCTTTCTTCCCCTGCTTCTTGCCAGCCTGTGCAATCCCCCGCTGCGGCCGCTTGCCCTGCGGCGCTGCCCAAACCGGCTGCACAGCGGCAGCCACGGCAGCCAACTTCCGATCCAGGGGGACGATGTCCGCACAGGCCTCCGCCATCTCAGAGACAGTAGGATCACCAGGCAGAGCCACTATGACTTTCCTACAAGCAGCATTGCAATTGCACTTGACAAGGTTCGTAATCGTAACGCTCCTTGCCACAGGATCAGGCACCTGCCTCTCCACGGATGCAATCAGCCTTTCCGCAAATGTCATGAAAGGCTCGTCATCCCCCTGGACAATGGTCGGGAATGGCGGCCTCGGAGCAGCCATTTCCAGGGTCTGAACAATCGCAGCCATGCCCAGCGAGTGGCACTGTTCAAGCACAAGGGGATCAAATCCAACCTGCCCTTGAACATTCTCATAAAGCCCTGTTCCCAGCAGCATGTCAGCGACAACCCCACGCCTGGGGTCCTGCGGACCCAGCGTAGCATTCCGCAACACCGCATGGGCCGCCAACCAAGCCCACTTGGTTTCAAAGACACCATACTGCACAGGGTCAAAAAGAGAACGTGCCACACGACGGAGATTGTAAGGCGTCAGCCTATCTGAATCAACCCTCCGGAGAGTCCGCATAACCTCAGCGGACCCCAAACCATGCTGAGCAACTGCCTCACGGAGCTCCTTCTCCAGCTTATATGAAAGGGGTTCATGGGTGTTATGAGCAACACCCCTGAGCACAGGGAAAACCTGAGGATCCCCTGGCAAAGCCACCGCACCTGACGCTCCCTGGTCCTCAGGCCCAACAGGGGCAAAAGACGAAAATCGCCTGGGAGCCAGGCCAACACCACTCGGCCCTGGGCCCCCCGCAGCACCGGCAGAGCCAAAGGAGCCCGCCCCGCGACCCTGCAGGTGCCGCGAGGAGACAGGCTCATTCATCTCGTCAGTCTTGGTTTTCGCCTCTCACCAAAAACGTTCGGGATGCCTGGGACGCACGGTCACCTGACAGGCGGGAAGCGTCCACAAATTCGACGAGGAAGTGCCGTGGCCCCAGGCACCCACCGGCCTCCCGCTGGCCGTGTCAACAGGTGCGCTAAAGGTAAACACCCCAGCGCCCTGTCATGTTACAGCTCCAGCAGGGGGCGCCCCGGCGGACGCAGGTACCGGCGCGGCCCGCAAATCCGGCGCGGGCCGGGACGAGACCGGCGCGGGGCCCGCGGCCCCCGACACAGGGGAGGGACAGGACGCCGAGAGAGACGCAGCCCGCGCAGCTGTGTCGCTGTGGGATGGCACCAGGGAGCCCGGCAAGCCCCCTATGAGGGTCCGTCCCAAACCACAAGACTGCCCAGCGGGTACCGCCCCCACCGAGCAGAGAGGGGCGGGCTGCCCGCCCACCGGAGCGGGGCCGGACAGAACGCCAACTGACGCCCCGCCCCCAGCTGCGTCCACCGACTGCGCACGCTCAGCGGGCTGCGCCAGCCCAGGGACGGGTGACGCCCCGCCCCCGGGTGCTTCCACCGACTGCGCATGCCCAGCAGGCTGCGCAGGCCCAGGGACGGGCGAAGTCGCCCCCCCCGCCGATGAGCCCGGCTCAGAGGTGGGCAACCCCGCCCCCGCCGTGGCCAGGGGGAACTTCGTGGAAACACCGCAATTCAGACACCAGGTCGTCACCGAACCAGACTCAAGCCGAGGCGGAGGCTGGCCCTCAAGAACCGGAAAGGCACAAAGAAAAGGCAACCCGTCCCCCACCCCACCGCCCACGCCGGGCGAAGCAGAACGAGGACGGCCCGCCGAATCCACAGAGCCCGCAGAAACCCACGGGGCTCTGCCCCCCAGCACACCGTCCGGAGGCGGGGAGGGGGACTCCACATCGGACAAAAACTCAAACTCCCCCTCCTCCACGTCCGAGGCAGAAGAGCTTCCCCGGGAACTCCGAGGGGTACAAGAGCCAGACCCCTCCCAAAGCTCCACACATCTCTTCCACTGCACCAGCAGCGGTCCCGCATCTAGAGTGCAATCGTCAAAAAGGGCTTCCATGAGGCGGGTCCCCACACGAGACCACTCCTCCCTGGAGAACACCCTCTCAGGACCCGAAAGAAACCCTTGCTCCCGGGCCCACAGAAACAATCTCTCGAAGTCATCCCAGGAAACAGAAATCTGTTTCCATTCCAGGACCCCCCTCCAAAGATCCAAAAGGAGGAGATCCTCCTCAAAACCCACAGCGCTCGCCATTACCCCAAGAACCGCAGGCAAAGCACCAAAGGGGGGGGGGGAAACCTCACCGCAATCTGCTGCAATACACACGTCGGGGTCACCAGATGTCGCTATAGGACACAAAAGAACACACGCTCACACCGTTCTCAAGGTGAAAGAGAAAAAAAGGGCCGTTTATTTTCTGACTCCAACATTTATAGTTTTCCAAAAGTGACAGTGGATTGGAGGGTGACAGTGGCACCTCTCCAATGACACTGGTTAAACCAACAGTCCATCAACTCTCTCCTCCTCCATAAAGGAATGCAAAACAATGAGTTATTTACAGAAAGTGTGTGAGAAAATTCACTACAAGAATGTCAACATCAGAAGGCTTAGAAAATCTTAAAAACCCAGGGTGACATATGATAGGCTATAGATAAAAGTTAAGGTATAGATTAGTTCTAGTGTATTAAGATGCTAAGCAAATAAAAGTATATAATGCATTGTAACCAAAACCAAAGGGTCTCCAGGCTGGAGCTGACAGCTGTAGGCACAGGCTCTGTTGCCCACGACCCTGGACTGGTGTAACATCTTGGATGTAATAAACTGCATATTGAAGAGCCACCTGGAGTCCCACATCTCTCATTCAGGCTCTTAATAATAAGAATTTGGACAATCAAAGTTAGGACAATAAAAGACAAAAAAAAGGCAAAGAATTACAGATGTCCAGGTGCTTTTTGCACTCTGCCACAAAAGCACACTTTGCTAACAAAGGATTAACCCTTAAAAGCAATAGCCTGTTGTATATTCATATATCTCATACATGACTCAAACATTATTTTCAAACAAAGGGTATTTTCTGCTAATTTCTGCTCCCCGCCTCATCTTATAAATCAATTTCTTAGCTCCTCAAAGTCAGGGAGAAGTCTAGATTTTCCCAATAAGAAGGCAATAATTCTTCTCTTGGAAATTTTGGTGTCTTGTTGCTATCTCTATGCGAAGAATTTCTTGATTATCTTATCCATTCCTTGAGCTAGTTACAAAAAGTATCTTACATTGCATAGTTTCTATTTTAATATTATGCTATAGCCTAAAAACTATATTTATCACACTACTTAAAAAGATTAATACAGCATAACTTTCCAACATAGCACATATAGTATTCATTTTAATGTTTGCAAAGAGACAATCATATAATATGCATTTTTCACATTGGCCTTCCCCAATTTTTACCCACAGGCACTCCACCTTATCACCACTATCACCGAACTCCATACAGTTGGAACACTCTCTAATATACAGAGCAATTCCACTGCTTTTCCTTCCTTGGTTGTCCCTTATGAAGGGCTTATAGTCATCCATTTCAGTACTACAGTCATATGAATCATCTGTGAGAGACTGAAATGGTTAATGGCTTAAACATTTTTAAAAATCACTGAAGGACTTTGGTCCACTTTAACAAACTGTGCAAAGAAGCAATTACTCATCTACGACCACCAAAGCCCACCCTCTTGAATATTTGAGCAGCTGTGTTGAAAATCAGTTCGGCTGGGCAGGGGTAGGAAGGGGCAAATCCTGCAAGGCTGGATGGTGTTTCTTATCATGCTAATTGCCCATCCTTACACAACTCATCTCAGTTGTAAAGGTCCCTGCCCTTCCCTCCCCCCCGCCCCCGGCCCCGGCAGATGGCCTGATGAGGCCTTACTGGCTCAACTGTGCTGACATGAGAGACAGCTGAGAAAGGATCATAAACCATCAAAGACCTCCAAAGTGCCAAAGTGCCCCTGTAAGAAACAACTACTCACGTTAAAAAATTTAAAAGGTTTATTAAACCTTTACAAAAATACAACAGAAGGACTAAATAAGGAAAAACAGGCCTGGAAGCTACCTTCATAGCTGTATACCACGTGGCTGGCTCATCTTCAAGATGGATGTTCAGTCTTTTATACTCCTGGGGGTTGCATCAGCCAACCCTGGCCCCTCCCAAAGTCTGTATGTCAATTCTTCTTCGCCGTCTATTGATGGAGACTGCTTTCTTGTAACTTGATTGGAGGGTCAGGTGTTGCCATGCCGCACCCCCTTAGCAACAAGCTTTTCCATTCCCAAATCCCCCATGTAAGGGGCACATGTGTACGCCTTCTTTCTACCTGTCCTAGACAACCCAGGCTGTCTGATGGCAACAATACGGGGGGGGGAGGGGGGAAGGGAAGTATGGGGAGAACAGAGGACATCTAAATCACAATAACATCAATAAAGCTTCTCTTAATATTCATACAATATTCATCCCTTAATTGTGAGAGCCAATCATCTCATTATCCATCTATAACAGCCCCCAGACCCATTCTTGAGGCCTTCCACCAAACAACTACATGAGATCCAAATGTGCTGCAACAGATCCAAAGTCTGTTGCAAGAGTGTGAAAAATGCATATTTTATGATTGGCTTTTCGCAAATATTAAAATGAATATTATATGCGTTATGTTAGAAAGTTATGCTGTATTAATTTTCTTAAGTAGTGTGTTAAATATAGTTTTAGGTTTTAACATAATGTTAAAATAGAAACTATGCTATGTAAGATACTTTTTTTAAAGAGAGGAATGAGGTACTTGAACCAAGATAGCAGCCACAAGACACCTAAATCTTTCAGAGAGAAAGAATTTATTGCTCCCTTATCAGAAGAAACTAACTTCTTCTTGCCTCACTCAACCCTGAAGACGCCATTAGGATTAAGAGGAAGAAGGTGACACTGACCAGACTGAATCCTTTGTTTGAATGAAATTTATGCATCATGTATGAGATGTATGAATATGCAAGAGGTTATTGTTTTTAAGGGTTAATCCTCTGTTAATGTGTGTCCTTTTTTGGGCTTCTTTTGCCCAGAAAAAGGTACCCAGACTGTCCGTAACTATTTGCTTTTATTGTCTCATGTTGTCCTAAATCCTAATTGTCCAAATTTTTATTACTCTAATTATATTACTATTTTTATAACCATTTTATTACTATTAAACTTTTAAAATTTTAAAAACAAGTGATTGGCATTTTTCACAATTATGGTAGCAGAGGATGGTTACTAACACCTCGCTGCTGGTGCCTTAGGAGAGTCAGAGTAAGGAAGGCATGCCCTGCCCTATTAGGCAGCCTTACTCTGTTTCCCCTAGTGTGACTGACAGGCACAGTTACGATCGGTGGATAAAAGGAGGCATTAAAACAAAGAGAAGGGAAAAAGGCTCCCTAAAACCGCGGTAATTGGCCCCCTAGGACTAGTAGTGCACACGAAGAACCTGGAAAGGGAAAAGAATTGGTAAGTACTTTTCAGGGGAGCAGGTATGGGAGGATGTATGTGTGTGTGGCTGAGAGGCGGGCTGGTTATCCCAGACCTGCTACTTGAGTGCGGGGTCTCCCATGCTGCGTTTCCCTCCTTTCACGAGAAAAACGGCCAGTAAAGAGACAAAGCAAGTGATAAAAGGAGTGAGAGAATCCCCTGGGGTAACTGGGACTGGGTCTCAGGGAGGGGTGGACCCCCTTGGAGGAAGGGAGCAGAGGAGTTTCCTAGCCCAGTCCACTAGGAAACAGGACAAAAGGGCCCCCTAAAAATTCTGCTGGATTGAGGGATAAGAGTGCCCAAAAGCATCCTGAATTAAAACCTGCTGGGTTGAGACATTAACATTCCAAGAGCATCCCGGGTTGAGCAAAATTCTGTTGGATTGAGGATATGCCCAAGAGCATTTGGGGTTGGACAACACAGCTGGATTGAGGGATATCCAAGAGCACCAGGACTGGTCAGTAACACCTAAAATTGTAATAGGTGATTTGAAAGTAAAAAGTACCTTATTGTTGTCTTGTATGTGTGAGAATGAGTCAAACACAAAATCAGCCTCAGCTTCCCGGGTGGGTGGGATGGGGGGGTTGTGGAAAGAGGTGTATGTGACCCGCAAACAGGCCATTGTTCTCCCTGGCGTGTGGAGAGGGCCATGGCTAAAGATTATGAGTGACACGCAGACAGCTTCACAGGTGAACTGGCACCAGAGGTGACCAGAGTCAGGTCCCTTCCCAGAGGCCCGGTGACACTGAAACCCGGAGGCCAACCCCAAGGCGAGGGGGGGGGCACCAGGACCCGCGATTCTCTGGCGACAGGGATCCACTTTGGGTCCTGAGGGTGTGAAAGAATGTGTGGAAGTGAATGAGAAGTAAAAGTGAGTGAATGCAGACGAATGAAAGTACATGTAATGTAGATCGTTTATTTTAAGCTTCACTATATCTCCTTGGAGGGAGGTGTATTGTATTGAAAAGTAGTGTGAGAAAAAGTTTTTTTTATTTTTGTGTGTCTGTAGTTAAAAGAAAAGTAGTATTTAGGTTGTTAGAGAAAAGTGAGAAACAGAGGCAGGGGATGAATAGATAAGATCTTGAAAAATGGGACAGAAAACCAGTAAGTTGGATACAGGAAAAAAAAAGGGGGGGGGAAATAAAAGCATACTAGCAGAGATACCTCAAAATAGCCCTTTGGGAGTTATGTCAGCTAACAGAGCTATAACTCCTTGCAAAAGGAGAAAATACAGGGCATGCAGTAGTTGATAGGAAAAACATGCAAACTATGGAAAAAGGGAAATTAACCTTAAACTACTAAGCTCAAACTTGTGAATTATATATTTTTAAAAGAGCCCTAGAATATTTAACACAAAATAAAGGAAATATATATACTGATTCAAGGTATGCCTTTAGAGTAGTACATACCTTTAAAAAATTTTTAAAAGGAAGATTACTTAATTCAAGAGGAAAAGGATTAGTACATGAGGAACTTATTTTAGAGGTTTTAGAAGCATTAAAATTACTTAAAAGAGATAGCTACAGTACATATTAAGGGACACCAAAAGGTAAAGACTCCAGAAATAAGAGGAAATAATTTGGCAGATCAGGAAGCCAAGGATGCAGCAGAAAATGGAGCTGAAAGAGATATGTTAATATTAACTCCAAATGAGGAAAAATTGGAAGTTCCAAAGTTTAGGGAAGCAGAGAAAAAAGAATTAAATAAGATAGGAGATTAACAAGATGAATCAGGGAAATGGAAACTTCCTGATGGAAGACACCTACTTAATAAAATGCTTACTAGGGAAATATTAGAAGACATGCATCAGAAAACCCACTGGGGTTCTCAGGCTTTGTGTGATCATTTTCTTAGGGAACTATGGGTGCATTGGGTTTTTTGGAGTAGCAAAGCAAGTAACTTAAAGATGTATAATTTGCCAAAGGATAAATAAAAAGGTGACGAGAAAAACAACATGAGGAGGTCATTAGTTAGTTCGTCGACCATTTCAAAGTATCCAAGCAGAAGTTTGGATTTGTTAGGCTCTGTATTTATTTGTAAAAAACCGTTTAATCCAGAATATACCGCATGCTGGGGGGGGAGATCGTAAGAAAATAACATCTTTAAAATATCAAAAACCCCCGAGACAAAGCAATAAAAGAAAAAGGGGAAAGGAAAGGGAAGGGAACAAGACAAAAAAACAAACTAACAAGCAAACAAACAAAAACAGAAAAAGAGTGGGATCCTTTGCAGGTCTTGCCCCCTCCGTTTGCGGACGACGTGCCTGTCCCTGGTCCCGGCTCGCTGCACGCCTCAGCTCCGTTTGCCCAGTTTCCCGTCCCAAGTGCGGGCTTGTTGCTTGCGGCAGCTCCGCCGGTCCCCGCCCAGACCCCAGCCCTGGCCCCGTGACTGGATTTGTCTGCCCTGGTCCCAGCCGCCTGGCCTACAGCCGCTCTGCCAGCCATGCTGGGGGGGGAGGGGGGGGGGGGGGTCTGTCCTGCCGTGTGGTCCATGATCACCACGCCGACTGCACCGAGGCGGGGGGGTCCCGGCCGTCCCATCCCGGGCTGCCCTGCCTGTGCCGGCTGCGCTGGGCACCGCCGCTGCTGCCGGGGCCTCCCGCCTGTCTTTTCTCTGCCAGGAGCTGCCGGATCAGCCGCCATAAGCCATGTGGGGGCTACCCACGCTTTGGCTTGGTCTCTACCAGAAGATCCCCCTCTGGCGATTCCAGCAGCAGACCCCGCCCATGCTCCGACCGAGCCTCGGCGGGATATCCTCCCCTCACCCCCCCGTCCTGCCCTGAGCTCCGTTCCCTGGTAACCACAGCTCCGGCTGTTCAGGGAAACTCTCTCTCTAGAGGAAGCACCTTATTGAACCACTAGGAGCTCAGTTAAAAGGCAGCCCTCTCCAAATTCTTTCTCAAAACACGAGAGAAAGGCTGTAGAAGATAAAAAAGAGAGTTAGATGAAGGGATTGGTCTATTTCCGCTAAGAGATGTCCCAATGGGAGGGGGTGGAACGGGGTTTGTAAATGCCCCTTTGACTTCTTCTGAGGTCAAAAATTAAAAAAAAAAAAGAAATCAAAGGGATTTTGGAGGATCCCATAGGCACAGCTGAACAATTAGACCAATTTTTATGTCTAAACATTTATACTTAGGAAGAGATGCAGTCTATAATGAAAGTAATATTTTTTCAGGAAGAAAAGCAATTAATCAGAGCAGCTGCAATAAAAGCTTGGGAAAAAGATAATCTGCAGGGGCCCCCCAGAAAAGACAAAATGCCAACTGCACCTCCTGAGTGTGGTCAAAATAATGAGGAGGGGAGGAAACAAATTAATGACTATCGTAATTTAATAATCAAGGGAATAATGAAGCAGCATATTGAAGGTGAAATGCAAAAAAGAAAAAAGTTTTTAAGGGACAGCTTTTAAGAGAGAAAGAAGAAACTCCAACTGAATGGCTAAACAGATTTAAGAGAAATATGAAAATTGTCCTGATCAGATAAAAGATTTAAAAATCCTCCAAGAAATGGGCACAATGGGGAAATAGAGAAGGTATAAGCTCTATTTTTTAGGAACAAACACTATTTGAAGCCTGTGATAACTTTAGAGTCCCCAAGAAGAAAAATTAGAATTTGTAGTAGACAGGGACAGAAAGATCACGCCTGTTAAATATTCCAAAAAGTTATAGTGTAAGCAAAGGCACTGTAAAAGTAACAGGAACAAAAGGAAAGAGTTTCACATTTCCTGTCATTAAAAGATGTGGTAATTGAAGGAGAAACTAAAATTTAGATGGAGGATGTCTTATTAGTGCCTGGGGCAGATAACAACTTATTAAGAAAAGACTTATAGAAAAAGAATAGAGGTTATAACACAAGAAGGAAAAACGACAACTAGAGTTTTAAAACTTAGCCAAGAAAATAAAGAAGAGTTAAAAAGAAAGTTTGGGCTGGGAAGGAAATAGGGGAGGATTAAATATTGACCCCATAAGTGTTACAATTGAAAAAGGATTGTTCTATATGTGTATGTCAGTACCCCATATTTTTAAAAGGACAGGAAGGTTTAAAGACAGTAATAGAAAAACTTTAAAAGGATGGGACATTAGAACCTTGTATGTCTCCTCATAATACCCCTATTCTCCCAGTAAAGAAGCCTAATAGAAACTATTGTTTTGGAGAAACGGAAGTTAAAGTTAGAAAAGCTACTATATAACTTTTGAATTTTCTGGGGGAAAAAATGATTAAGGGTATCAAAAGAGAAACTGCAATTTGTAGAAACAGAGATAAAATATTTTAGACATTTAATAAATAAGAGTAGCCAGAAACTCAACCACGAGAGAATTGCAGGAATTTTATCTCTTCTCCCTCCCTCTTCAAAGAGGGAAATCAGAAAACTACTCAGATTATTGGAATATTACAGATTATGGATTGATGGGTACACAAATGCAATAAATTTTTTATATAGAAAATTAACAAAGGAAAATGATGTCAAATTAGAAGAGTTGGAGTTAAAACAAGCCTAAGTACCAGCTTTGAGCTTACCCTTGTTAGAAAAACCCTTTTCATTTGTACAGAAATGTAGAAAATGGAGTAGCTCATAAAATTTTTATTCAGGAGTGGGGAGGAGTAAAGAGACTAGTAGCTTATTTATCAAAGATGTTGGACCCAGTAAGCCACAGCTGGCCAGTATGTATTCAAGCTATAACAGCTACTGCAATCCTAGTAAAAGAAAGTTGTAAGCTTACTTTTGGAAGTAAACTAGTTGTGTGTACACCTTGTACAGTCCGAGGTGTGTTGAATCAAAGAAAAAGATAAGGAAAAGAAAAAGAAAGTAAGAAGTGAAGAAAGAGAGAAGTTGAAGAAGGGAGAGGGGTGGTTAGCAGACTCTGGGATGTTGGAATGTGGGGTGATGATGTCAGTGCTGGAGGAGAACAGAAGTGTGAATGCGGTTTCTGCACAAAGGTTGGGGAAGTGTCTTAACACATGGTTGTTAGGAGGTTATTCAATGCCAAACTGGGGTCTGGAAAAGGTTTAGCCGAACGGGCCTTCCTTGAAGGCAAAAGAGGATATGTTGATGCAGGAAAAAAAAAAAGAATGTCAGGAGCACCTGGATACGCGCACCTGGATACACCAAGTTTGGGGTTGTCAAGGTTGGGAGGTGTGTGACGGCTCGAGTACGAGTGGCAGGGCACTGAGTCCAGGATGGCAGCGTTGGTCCCGGCAAGTGGGTCCTGGGAGAGAGAGAGAGAAAGAGAGAGCGAAAAAGAGAGAGAGAGGGAAGGGATGAAAGGGACCCAAGGCATGCCCCCAGGGTCCCCATGCCCGTGGCTGTCTGTAAGTTCTCCCCCACTCCCTCTAGGGCAGGATCTGCCCTGGCCGGGACCCTGCAGTAAGGCGGCAGTAGTGGGGGAAGGGCGAGGAACAGCATTGAAAGAAATGCGGTGAAAAAAATAAAGAGGAGGCGTTTGTTCTGAGGAATGGGTATGTAAGGCTAAAACAATTAAATGTTGCCCAAAAAAAGTAAAAAACAATAGATGTGATTCATCTCGTGTTAAAATCAGCCTGGCCTTTCTTGTTTAACTAATTGTAGCTCACAGAAAGAAGAATTTGCCTCTGCAGCTATTAGCACAGCTGGATACAGGAAGAAGAGGCTGCTGTGGAGAAAGCTTTTAGCTAAACCCAGAAAGTTTTGAAGAAAGCTAATGGTAAAAGTTAATGCAGTATTGTCTTTCTTTTATCACTGTGCTATTAAGAAGTCCTTTCCAGGTACTACTGAAACAGCAATATGAACCATGGAAAGAGGGTGAATTCATGCCAGCAAAATCAAAGGACTTGTGAAAGAACCTGAGGAATGGACTATCACATCTAAACTGGCTGATACCAAATTGACTTTCAAACAGGGACTGGGTGGCAATGGTTTGGGAAAACCCAAATGATCCAAGAAATGTACAAAGAATAACACCTAATTAAGAAATAAGGCAAAGGTTACATCACTGTTTTCAAGCACTGCCTGAATAAAACATCTCCTTGGGGAGGAATACTTCAGACAGAAGGATCAGGACTGTTTGGGTCAGAGTTCTTATATTCTGACCTTAGCCCGTGAATTATACAGGGGAGAGGGGGAATTACCATTTCCATCAGTACCATACTGTAAACTTTATTTGATTCATCCCAATACTGGACATGCTAGCTGGGTTATAAGTAAATGTTTGAATTGTGGGAATAATTATTATTGTAGTTCACAAAATTTATGCTCTTTTTTCAAGAATTGCTAAAGTAATAACTTTGTTTTGTGAATGGGAATTATTAGTGCCTGTTGAATGGGAGATACCTGAGGAATGGAGGGAAACCACAGTTAAGGTGTGTCAAAAACGATTTGCCTGGAAATTAGCTAAGAGAAAGTGACAAGGAAATAGAGGGCAAGACCAGATTGTCCTCTATATTCGCCACCAAGATCAAATACACCTGCTGTGGGTTGCAACTTCAC
Organism: Agelaius phoeniceus; assembly: GCF_051311805.1. Classification (NCBI taxonomy): domain Eukaryota; kingdom Metazoa; phylum Chordata; class Aves; order Passeriformes; family Icteridae; genus Agelaius; species Agelaius phoeniceus. The sequence goes on from NC_135301.1 coordinate 22,179,063, forward strand.
AGGCATGGGAGGTGAGAGCATAAGCCATACTGGACCTCTGTTATTCCTGTTTCTGGCGCTCATTTGTTGTCTTTTCCCTTTCGGGATACCAGCAAGATCATGTCACAAATGCTACAGAATGCATCACATGGAAAGAAACCAAAGTTCCTCTTTTATTACACACACCCATGTCAACAGCCACTGTTATAACCCATCCAAATTAAGAACCTGTAGGCAAAATGGAGAAAATTATTGGATTGCAAGAAACTTAGGAAAAAGTGGTAATAGACAGGGAATTGAATGTCCAAAAGGAGAGAGAGAGATTTATTTTGCATTTAATCTTAAAGATAGATTTCAGGATTCGGTAAAAAAACAAATAGTAAACAAAAAGGTAAAACCAGCACAGCAATTTAACTCTGTGTTGACCCCAAAATATATGTTGAATAGTATTACAAGACTCCAAGCAGTTATAGAAATTATAACAAATAAAGCTTCTCAGGCATTGGAATTAATATTGAGTCAGCAAAGCCAAGCAAAAACTGTAGTGTATCAGAATAGGTTGGCTTTGGAGTATTTATTGGCTAAAGAAGGGGGTGTTTGTGGAAAGCTTAATATATCATAATGTTGAAAATAGATGACAATGGGGATGTCATTCTGGGAAAAGCAAAAGATATTTAAAAAAAAAATCAAACAAAAAAAACCCCAAAACCAACAAAACCAACCCAGGTACCAGTACAAAAATTAGAAAACAATGTAAAAACCTAGCTGGTGGGGTAATGTATTAGAGATAAAATGATAGAAGAAATTAAGATTTTTCCTTTTATGTGTTAAAACTGTTTTGATATTTCTTCCTTGTGTAATCCCCTGTTTTATTTTGCCAGCATAGTCCAGAAGATGCAAGTAGACAAGAAATATTGCTCAAGCCAAATGATTTATAAAGAATAAGAGGGGGGATTGTGAAAAATGTGTATTTTATGATTGGGTTGTCACAAATATTGAAATGAATATTATATATGTTATGTTAGAAAGTTACAATGAATTAATTTTCTCAAGTAGTGTGTTAAATATAGTTTTAGGTTATAACATAATGTTAAAATAGAAACTATGCTATGCAAGATACTTTTTTTAAAGAGAGGACTCACACCGAGATAGCAGCCACAGGACACCTAAATCTTTCAGAGGAAAAGAATTTATTGCTCCCTTATCAGAAGAAACTTACTTCTTTTCACCTCACTCAACCCTGAAGACGCCGTTAGGATTAAGAGGAAGAAGTTGACACTGACCAGACTGAATCCTTTGTTTGAATGGAATTTATGCAGCATGTATGAGATGTATGAATATGCAAGAGGTTATTGTTTTTAAGGGTTAATCCTCTGTTAACAGGTGTCCTTTTTCAAGCTTATTTTGCCCAGAAAAAGGTACCTGGACTGTCCGTAACTCTTTGCTTTTATTGTCTCGTATTGTCCTAAATCCTAATTGTCCAAATTTTTATTACTCTAATTATATTACTATTTTTTTAACCATTTTAATATTATTAAACTTTTAAAATTTTAAAAACAAGTGGTTGGTGTTTTTCACAAAGAGAGAGTAAAAAATTTCCCCCACAGATAGAGGAGGTACCTAGGCGTTCCCACCTATCCTGGGTGTATTTTAACCCATTGGACTTTGTGTTTCATGGGCTTTTACCCCCGCCCCCGATGGATCAAGACCATCACTTTGATCAGTAGACATCTAAGCTGCAACAATCAAGCCTTGTCACAGATCCATGGGTGTTGATTATGTATCTTTCTACTCTTATCCTTTCTTTTTCTTTCTTTCTTTCTTTCTTTCTTTCTTTCTTTCTTTCTTTCTTTCTTTCTTTCTTTCTTTCTTTCTTTCTTTCTTTCTTTCTTTCTTTCTTTCTTTCTTTCTTTCTTTCTTTCTTTCTTTCTTTCTTTCTTTTCCTTATGCATTTTCTTAAGTAATATTTTTATGCTTCTATATTGCTATATTACTATAGATATTAATAATCAAATCACCTCCATACCTTCTTTCCGTTGTAACCAAATTGTTCTAAAACAAACCCTATATATATATAGACAAACATAGATCATTCAGTGTTGTTTCATTCCAGTCTGCCCAAGGGATCTATTAACAAGAACCTGAGTTACTCCTGCCTTTATGAGGGCAGGTCATAACAGTCACCCCACCACATTTCTGTGATAGCAGCTGTGTGTGGATTTGACTGCCTTGCCTGAACGCTTACCCAAGCAGTTTTTCCACAGGAGATGCTTATTGGGAAATAGGTAGCAGCAACCACCATCAGAGCTCCCACGCTGCTACAATTGGTGCACCAACTGGGCCTTGACTGCTGGGCTTCAAATTAGCCCTTTGAAAGTGGCCTGAGACTGGATTTTAAGTCACAGTCAAGTGTTCCAGTTCCCCAAGAGAAAAAGCCCCAATTTTCTGGGGAATTTATCGAGGGCCGACTGATAACCTTCGAGGCCTTGAGGGCTGGTTAAATCAGCAAGACTCCTGAGAGATTTTTCTTTTGACCCACTGGTGTGGTAAGTGTTCTCTGGTGAAGGTCACCTTTTTTTTTCCTGTTTTTATCTCATAGGAGGGAGAAGGATCAATGGGTTCTAAACTCACTATTGTTAGGAAAATTAGTCCACAAACATCAGAGATTTATGTCCAAAAAGGAGACAGAGGAGTCCTTTTACTTTATTCTAATAAAGGGAGAGGCCATGGGTCATTCCCCTGGGGTCTCTCTAATTTTTGGAGGATGCAGCCTCCTTTTTATCCTAATTTCCTGGCCACATTTCCCTTCTCTCTTTCCCCATTGGCTGAGATACTTGAGAGGTAAAGACTTTCCGATATTCCGGATACTGAAGATTTCTCTCTAATGTATAAACTTCCCTTTTAATTTTTAATTGATATGGAATTGAGGGGTTTTTCTTCCCCATTGTTTCTTTCATCTTTCAATGTCTAATTTCATTTATCAGCCAACCTAAAGTTTATTTGTAAAAGCTAATATCGTTTTCCATTCATCAATCAGTGGAATCCTTCCCATTGTTTCTTTTATTTCCCAGTGCTAGTTTTATTTACCAGCAGACCCACAGCTTCTTTGCAAAGACAAATCCACTATTCGTCTCACTATTGTTATAAATGATCAATCGAAAGCCAAAAATGCAAAAAGATTTATTTATCTTTCTCCGCGACCAAAATACGGTCCTCAAAACCACCACAGCCAAAGAGACAGTGTCAAGCCCAGGATCGGCACTGGGTGAACCTGGATCTGACCTCTATCACATTGGATCCCCCGTTGTTCACAAGAGCCGCTTCTAGCGGGGATGTTTTATACAGTTCATTATGCCCGAGGCAAAGGAGTCCAAGTTTCTTTTGTAACTCTACATATTCATAGTTGGTTCTTTCACTGTTCCGAGCTGGACAATCGCCGTTTTCTAGTTGATAGCCAGCGTTGATCAAATCCCGGGAAGTCGTGTATTCACATTTATCTTTCTGACGACTTCAGCTATCTTGATCGATGTTATCAACAGGGTGATGATTGCTCTTAGGCGTCTTCTGATGGCTCAGGATGGTGGTGATCATCACGCTGGGTGCGTCTATTCATAAGCTAAATGCCGATTGTTATCTGGCCACCTTCAGGAATTTCAGAGTTTGAATAGACGTCTGCCTCTCAGGCTGCCTGTGGTCAGAGACTCGTTTGGATTTCACAATCTTTATAAAATACATTCTTTTATAGCATTAATTACTTCTAACATATATTACACTATTGAGAAGAAAGAAGTTTATTGCCAAGTTTCTAATGCCCTTGTTAAAAATAATGTTAGGTTCTCTAAGGGGGATTTAAAGGTTCTCTTTCTTTGGATCTTCAAATACTTTCCGGGCGTTACATGTGAGATAGTTTTGTCTGTTGAGTTTTGGGATAATGTTGGGAAAAAGATGTATTATCTCCAAAATGAAGAGGATCTTCGGGTTGGGAAGTTCTATCCACTTTTTCATTCTATCTGTAAGGTGATTTAGGGTTTGGGAGAGGGTTCTGAGAAAACTAAAAGTTCTGTACCCCAGTTATCATGTTCAAACCCCCCTGTCCCTGTGCCCTCATCCCCTCGGGACAAGTTTGGAGATGAAAACCACCTAGAAAATGTGCAGGAGTGCTACCTGCCTCCTGCCACCTTCAGACCTCTTCTGTCCCCTTCTCAAGCTGGTACTGGCCATGCCAGCCTGGGCCCTAACCAAACTCTTTCTCCTACACTCCTTTATCCTGAACTTCCATTAACTTCTATTGGACAGATGGTGCCAGTCACATGGCCAGATCTCCCATTTTGAATGCTTTGGTGCAAAATTTTCCCGCCTTGGCCACAAAAAATGGCATCTGGGATCCTCCTCCCTTCCCTTCCCCCACCCCACCTCTGAGCCCCGCCCCTGCAGCAGGTGCCGCCTCCACATTGGGCGTTCCCCCTGAGGCAGGCACCGCCCCCATGCCGACTTCCCCCGCCCTCGTGATCGCCCTTCCCCCTGCATCGGCCCCTCCTCCCAATGCTGCCCCTGCACTGGAGTTTTCCACCCCCGTGTCGGTTTCCCTGTTCCCACGGTAGCCCCTCCTCCAGCGTCAGCCCCTCCTCCTGTCCCCACCCCTGTGTTGGGTCTCCCTATTCCTGCGCCTCACCCTACCCTGCCCGCACCCGACTCAGCTCTCGTGCCGGGCAGCCCCTTCCCAGTGGCAGCTGCCCTGCTACTGGCGCCCCCCTTCCCCTCTGGCCATGGTCCCGGCGGTCTCGGCAAGCCCCCCCCTCCTTTACACTGGCAGCCTTCGCTGCCGCCTCTCCAATGGTCGCCTCACCCCCCCACTTCCCCTCAGCCGCACCCTCCCCCTTCCCCTCACCGCCTGCCGCGGTCCCCGCGGTCGGTCCCTTTCCCAACCCGCTCCCGCCTACCCCTGTTGCCACTGCACACATCCCCCCCCCCTCCCCCCGCCCCCGGGCCACCCCGCAGCCCCTCTGCTTGTACTGAACCATAGTATTCTGATAAAGCCTAGAGAATTAGATATTGGGAAACAAGTTAAGGGACTTTTTTTAGAAAGCTTAGAAGCTAGGAGTTAGGAATGTAACCAATAAAGGTAGATCGTTTCGTAGAAGGATTAGAAATTGACCAAGACTGATTGTTTGCACTTGGTAATACTTAGAGCCAGCCAAAGCGGGGCCAATATACATCTGGTAACATTCAGGTGAAATCAATATACATCGCATAACACTCAGAGCCAGCCCAGAGAGACCCATACATTATGAATTTTGACACCGAAACTAATCAAGACCAGAATGAAGAGACCAGCAGGCCAGGTAGTCCTAGCAACAAGGAGAAGGTGAAAAGTTTAGGGGAGAGGAAGACTTCCCCCTCTTTCGTCTTTTAAGCCCACAGACCCATTTTACGACCCCCAACTCAATAAAGAATAAGGACTACGCAGCCACAGTGAGCATGCAAACTCATTATAATACCGTGCGGGGAATGGGGGGTGACAAGTAATAAATATGTATAGGCTTCTTAGAATATGCATGACTTTTGTGAATAAATGGAGGGCTAAAAGCTGCTGAAAGGGCACATGCCTTTGGGAGCGATCCCGCGTGTCCGCCCAGCACTGAAATAAACATCCCCTTTTAACCAAACCAGTTGAAAGGGACTTTGTCCTTGCCTTTCGTGCATCAGTACAAACAGCGGATGTTTTCCGCATGGCTGTGGCGGCACCAGGTCCCCCCGCCATGACACCCAGTTTCCCTACAGCTGCAGCAGCTTCCGTGCCAAGCTATCCCCCCTCACCAGCCATTACCGCTGTGGGGATCCCTCTCTTAGGAACTTTCTCCCCAGTGCCCCACATGGATCCCCTGCCGGGTCTCCTTCCCCCCAGCTGGGTCCCGCTGCTGGTCCCCCAGGTCCCGCCCCCCATCCTACACCCCTACCCCTCACCAGGAGGGAAGCTAATCCAAAGCATCCCAGTTTAAACATGAAAGGCTCCAAGGACCGAGTGTTCCCCAGCCGGAGCTCTCATTCTCCTACTAGCACATCTGTCTCCTCTCCAGAGGACAGTGACTCCTCAGATTCAGACAGTGAATTTCAGGATCACTAAGCAAAAGTTCAAAGGGAAGCAGCCTTTGATTGTAATTGGGAATTCTCTCAAAAACTAAAAGGCCTTGCAGCCCCAGTTATATACAGGAGAGGGAGAGCCCCTAAATGGGAATATATTCCATACGGTGAACTCAAAGAATTATGCAAGGCATCTAAAGATTATGGACAAAAATCTCCATATTTTAAGAATCTATTACAATTAACTTTCTCAGCTTACATCCTCATTCCCCATGATCTTCGGCAAGTTATGTCCCTCCTCCTTTCACCTACAGAGCTTCTTCTGTGGAAATCAATTTGGAAAAAACTAGTAAAAACATTAGTAAAAAGTTACAAAACTGAGGATGAGTGAGCTTATTTTACAGTAGAGCACCTGAACGGAAGGACAATTTGAAAATCCACAGCAGCAAGCCCTAAATCTACACTCAGCTGTTTTAGAGGATATAAAAAATGCTGCCCAGAATGCCTTATTCCAAACACCTGATGGTACCACCCTGCAACAAAACTTTGCTGACATTCATCAGAGTATTGATGAGGCATTTATTAAATTCATAGACAGACTAAAGGACATTATTGATAAGCAGGTTGATTGTCCAAGTGCTAGAGAAGAGCTGCTCAGTAAACTAGCGGTGTCCAGCGCAAATCAGGAATGCAAGAAAATTATAAGAGCACTCCCTCCAGACCCTGAACCCACCATTCAGCAAATGGTGCAAGTCTGTACCTGTCTCACAACTACAAAACACAAAGTAGCCCTAGCAGTCAATAAAGGAGTAGCTGAAGCCTTTGTGGCACAAAAGAAACAAAATATTTGATGCTATAAGGGTCATGAACTAGGCCACCCCAAGGTGGAATGTGATAAAGACTTTTTCCAGATATACCCCTCCACTGGTTGTCCCTTTGCTGCATGCCCAGACTGTAAAGAACACTTAAAACATTGTCCCCAGTTTCAACACCACCAGCAGGTTCAGCATCATCCATCCTAACAGAAACACCAGGGAAACTTCCAGCGGAGCACAGGCCAGTCCTGCACGATGACACCAAATGCCAAGCTGTTCTGTCCCTCTTTCCCCACCATCCTGGAAAGTCAAGGCACTGAGACACCGTCTGTGATGAGAGGAAAGAGCTCCGACTCTCCAAGATCTACCAACACGTTGAGGCAGGGACACGATACACGCTGGTAAGCGCCCTTTCTGTCCAGTTTGATGATGAGGCCATCTACCAAATTCCAACTGGTAAATTTGGACCTTCTGGCAAACCAAGGGACATTTTAATCATAGGGGACTGTTAACGGACCAGACAGTTTGCAAGTACTTCCGGAAGTCCGGACTGTGGGACCAAGGGATGAAATTACTGTGACTGCCACATGTATAGACCCACCTTGATTTTTGTCTAAGGGCTCACCCATCGCCCAAGCTTTCCTCATACCCCACCTGGACTGACACTTTGCTGGAAAACCCTATGGTTTTTTGGACAGAGATTGTGGACAAAGATAGACCTCTTACAGAGTGTGGCTTGTTTAACAAAGGGGACAAAGTTTATCTTCCAGGAGTAGCAGATACCGGAGCAGAATTGACCATCATTGCCTGCTCTGAGTGGCCAGAAGGCTAGGAACTTGTGCCAGCCAATGGAGTAATCTTTGGGATTGGAGGAGATGCCACCTCTATGCAGAGCAAACAGACAATCCTTATTGAAGGACCTGAGGGCCAGGTTGCCACAGTAAGACCTTTTGTAGTAAGGGCACCTATCACCTTATGGAGCAGGGACCTTTTGTCTCAACGGGGAGCAAGGCTTGAACTTCCCTCACCACCACAGGATTTCTAGCTAGGGCCACTGTGGAGTGCGCTACCCCACTGCTCACATGGAAAACTGATGAACCAGTGTGGGTTGATCAGTGGCCCCTTTCAGAAGTAAAGGCGCTCAAATCCCTAGTACAGGAGCAGCTGTCCAAGGGCCACATAGTACCATCCACTATCCCTTGGAACACCCCTGTCTTTGTCATCTGTAAACCAGGCAAAGACAGGTGGGGGCTCCTGCAAGACTTCAGGAAGGTCAATGAGGTCATTGAAGACATAGGCCCTCTGCAACCTGGCCTACCCTCACCCTCAGTGCTCCTGAGGGGTTGGAAACTGGCAGTCATTGATATCAGATTGCTTTTTAACAGCCCTCTCCATCCCAGAGATGCCCCAAGATTTGCATTTTCTGTGCCATCATTTAATAGACAAGCCCCTCTAAAAAGGTATCATTGGCAAGTTCTTCCCCTAGGGATGAAAAATTCACCATCTGCCAAATGTTTGTTGCTTGCATTCTCTCTCCCATTAGAGAAAAATTCCCGGATGCCATAATTTTTCACTATGTAGATGATATTTTAATATGCACTGAGAGTGACTATTATTTGGAGATTGTTCTCAAAAAGACTATTCAAGCCATTGAAGGACCAGGATTTGAAATTGCTACAGAGAAGATCCAATGGACCTGCCCATGGACCAACCTAGAACTCTGGATCGGTGAAAGGACCATCGTACCCTAGCAGCTCACCATCAAGGACAACCCGAGAACCCTGAGAGACCTACATCAGCTATGTGGGAGCATAAACTGGGTTTGTTCACTGCTGGGGATCACGACCAAGGACCTTGCACCCCTTTTCAACCTCCTGCAAGGCTGCGATGACCTCGACTCACTGTGAACAATCACACCGGAAGCCCAGGTGGCGATCCAAAAAGTATCAGAGGCACTGTCCATGAGACAAGACCACCACCCTGATCCTACCCTGCCTTTCCAATTTGTGATCTTGGGTAAGTCACCCAAGTTTCATGGGCCCATTTTCCAGTGGTACCTCACTCTGAGGGACCAGTTTTTAATCATAGAGTGGATGTTCTGATCGCACCAACCACATAAGACTATCACTACACCCCAAGAGCTGATGGCTCAGCTCATAAAAGCCAGATCACGCCTCAAAACCCTAGGCATTTGCCTTCCATTGAGATCGGGTGATCTGGAAACTTTGCTCCAGACCAATGAACACCCAAAGTTCGCTCTTGACAGCTACCCAAGTCAAATCTCTATCCACCTACAGAAACATGAACTACTTAATGAGTGTTTTAATTTGGTCCCAAAATCATTAAAAAGTTGAACTCCTTTAAAGGCACTAACTGTTTTTACTGATGGCTCTGGAAAATCCCACAAGTCAGTTATGACTTGGAAAAATCCTGACACTCAGGAGTGGGAGTCTGATGATCAAATTGTTCAGGGATCCCCACAAATCGCAGAATTAGCAGCCACTGTCAGAGCCTTTGAGAAGTTCAAACAACTCTTGAATCTGGTTACTGATTCGGCCTATGTTGCTGGAATAGCTGAAAGAGCAGAACATTCCTTATTAAAGGAAGTGCCAAATCCAGATTTGTACAGCTTTTTTTTGAAGTTAATTGTGGAAGAGGTTTTTCAGAGACTTCTGTGAGCCAGAGAGAAGTTTGATAAGAGGATTCATGTTTACCCCTAAAAGAATTTCCTACCAAGGTCATTGTCCTAGGTTACAGTATAAAGATGTATTCTATTCCCATCTTCAAGAGCTGTTGAAACCAGAAGGGGCATTGGTTTCCTTATCTCCTGTTAATGGGCCCATCAAAGCCTTGCCCCATGACTCAGAGATAACTCCCTCCAGGAGCCATTTCTGTTTAATGGACCCACCGCATGACTCATAGAATGATATCTGCCCATTGTGAGATGGTCCGCCCGGGGGGAGGAGCTAAGCATCCCCACCTGGATATAATCTGGGGTTTGGGACAGAACAAGCTGCCCTTACCCACTGGTTTCCAGAGGACAAGAGCTACCAGATTTTTTCTATGGGATCACCACTTCAACAAGACCATTTCATCTGGATTGCTACCACCACCCTAACTAGCAGGGTGTCAGGTTGTATTCTGACTCTGTCAGTGGTTTTTTCTTTTGTATTATTGCATGTATTTTGGTTGGGTTTTTTTCCTTTTCCTAATAAATTGTATTTCTGACTTGGAGTCTCTCACTGGTTTTGCTTTCAAACCAGAACACCCTGTTTTTATGATAAAAAATAAATCAGGAAAATGGAGACTTTTGCATGATCTACGGCAGATAAATGCTGTAATGGCTACAATGGGACCTTTACAACCAGGTCTTCCAACACCTACAATGATTCCACAGGGATTGGAGATAATTATCATTGATTTAAAAGACTGGGTTTTTACCATTCCATTGGCTGAATAAGGTAAGGAAAAATTTGCTTTTATTGTGCCCTCTTTAAATCATGCTGAACCTAATAAAAGATATCAATGGAAAGTTCTAATGGTTTCTGGCACACGCCTTATCAAATGTGCGAGAGCCAATTTAGTAATGGCTATTGCTATCATTACATGGATGATATCTTGTTGGCTTCTGACAGTAACCAACAGTTGTCAGATATCAAACAATGTGTTGTAACAAATTTGGAAACTTTTGGTTTAGTTATTGCCCCAGAGAAAGTACAGAAATAGATGCCTCAGAAACATTTTGGGTTGATAATAACCAATACTTGGATTATTTCTTAACCTGTAAAATTAGACTTTGAAGTTAAAACTGTTACTGATGTATAAAAACCAGTGGATGCAATAGGTTGGATTAGGTTGTATTTAGGGATAACTAATTATCAAATGCAACCTTTGTTTGAATTATTGTCAGGGATTACTTCTTCTACTGATGAGAGATATTTGACTGATGCAGTAAAAAAAAAGGTCATGGAAGAAGTTGAATTAGCTTTGACATGCAAACTTGTTAACAGGATAAATACTTTGGTTGATGTGTAATTATTTATTTTGAAAGAACAACAATACCATGTGGAATATTGTGTCAATGGAATGATGATTGGGAAGATAAATTGTATATTTTGGAATGGAAATATTTATCTTTCAGATCCTGAAAAACAGCTTCAGGACTTAATGTGTTTTTTTGCAGATATCATTATAAGTGTCGCAGATGTTGTCATAAAATTCTAGGCCACGATCTTGTAACTATTGTGATATCTGTATAACAATAGTATTTTGAATGCGGTTTTCAAAATAATCATGAATTGCAATCTGCTTTATCCTATTTTACAGGTTAAATAACATATCATTTACCTTCTCATCCTATTTTGACTTTGACTAAGACATTCCTTTTTAGGGAAAACAAATTTGTTCTCCTGTTTCAGTGGAAGGTACAACAGTTTTTACAGGTGGATCAGGGAAAACTGGAAAAGCAGCTGTAAGCCTGGAAAAAGGATGATCATTGGGAACATGAAGTGATGATTCAACAAGGGTCTTCTTAATTGATCAATGTGGATTCCCTTGTGGCTGGTTTAGCAGTAAAAATGGTACCTAATTGTAGTAGTAAGGGACAGGCGTTCGGAAGATTTCGGGCTGTGACGGAAAATTACAGGAATCCTTCTGCCCCCCTCCCCATAGATAAGGATCACCCTTGGAATGTAGCCAAACAGGTAGCCCCCCTAACCTATGGATGCCAGTAACTTTCCACTCCATACTAACCCTAGAAAGTATAGCCAAACCCCTGTCTGACGTAGAGAAACCCCTTAGTCCATAAATACCCTTGAGACCCCTCAATAAAGGCCTTTAACCGTCCACCACATTGGTGTTAGCGTCCGTTATTGGCCCCGAAGGATCCCAAGGAGGAGGTCGCCGTGCTGGACTCTGAAACCAGGTCATCGCGGCCTTCACAAGAAGGCAACACCTAATGTGTTATCTCATCAATTTTTTCACCAAGGGGCTTAGGCACTATGTCAATAATTTAAGTTGTCACAAAGTGAAGCAAAATCAGTTATTTCTTCTTGTCCTGATTGGCATATGACTCAAATTTCATAATGTTATGGTACCAATCCTTGAGACCGACTCCCTTTGTAAGAATGGCAAACAGATGTTATAAAATGCCTGAGTTTGGCCGTTTAAAGTCTGTTTATGCTACAATTGACATCTTTGCTCATGCCATGGTTGCATTAGCATTGGCAGGTGAAGCATCTTGGGATGTTATTTGTCATTTTTGCCATGCCTTTTCTATTTTAGGTGTTCCATCACCTATAAAGACGGATAAAGGCCTGGCATATGTTTCACAAAAACTGCAGATGTTTTTCATCCCTGGGGTGTTGATCATTCCTCATATTTCAATAGGCCAAGCAATTTTTGAACGCGCTCATGGTGTTTTGAAGTGCCAGGTTTAAAAATAAAAAGGGAGAATGTATAGGGAGTTACCTTAAGTGAGATTAGATAAAGCTGTTTATGTGTTAAATTTTTTATGTCTTTTACCTGATTTACAGTTGTCTCCTATATTCTATCATTTTTCTTCTTTGAATTCTAAGTAGTCAAATGTTTGTAAAAATATTAAGGTATGGGTTAAAGATTCAATTATTGGAAGGTGAACTTGCTCAATGGAATTAATAACGTGAAGGAAGGGACATGTGTGTTCTGACAGAGAATGGCCCCCGTTGGGTTTTTGCTCGTTGTGCTAAGTCTTATTTGGAGTATATAGGAAGGAACAGGATGGGTGGTTCCACAACTGAAGTAGAATGAATGGGTGACACTGGCCACTAAGTGGATTGAAGCATGGACCTTCAAAGAACATGCTGTGAAGATGATAATTCAAGGCAGAGCAAATGGGAATATTGACTGATGCTGAAAACTCTAATTTAAATTGGTGGATGTTACCTTTACTTTAGTTCTTTGTATTTTTCTACAAAGAAGTTGGTAGTGCTGAGTAATGTGTCTTGTTTCATTTCCCTTTGCATGGCACTGACATTCCCAAAATAGGAGAATGTAATGTACCTAGGGGAGAAGTGTTGCCTTTGCATAGGGGTGTTGAATTAGTAGTTAAGGTTCCACACTTTGAACAGCTAGGTTAACTGCCCATTATGATAGCAGCAACCAGTTGTAAAGTTAAGTGGATGTTACTTAGAACTAAGTGGTGACTGGACAGATGACTTGGTCTCTAATTCTGTGTGGAGAAAAATCTATTCAACTAAAAGTGTCATCCTGCCATAAATGTGTCATTAAGGGACTGCGGGGTCTGTAACAGCATTTGAAAATTCATTTTCTATGTGCCTTGTTTGTACATATTTATTGCTGGTGCATGGTTATGAACATCAGGATTTTGAGGATATGTGTTGTATCGGCTTGTTAGATCATAGTGGATCAGTTCACAGGAGTTTTGGATTTGAAGGAAGAAGTTAGTAATTTGCAGGTGAATAAATGTATGGAAATGGTTGTGTGGTTTCTTTGCAAGTTGGAGTATTGTTGAACGGCTTGGGGTATTGTTGGAAGGTGGACTATTAATTTCGCTGGTGGTTGTAATCATTGTTTTGTGTTTTCCTAGTCTGCTTTGATTTTTGCAAGGGCCCTGCAAAAGTCCTTAGCAGTTGTGTTTGTGGTTCAAATACAAAAAAAGGGGGAATTGTGGAAGAGGTTTTTCAGAGACTTCTGTGAGCCAGAGAGGTTTGATAAGAGGATCCATGTTTACCCCTGAAAGAATTTCCTACCAAGGTCGTTGACATAGAAACTAAGAAAGAGAGAAGGATAAATAAGAGAAACCTGCAACTGTCTATTTAATTAAGCACTTTGTTTGTCTTTCCTGACAAATGAGTAAAGTGTAAACTTATGAGTTTTGTAAGAATGCATAAAAAGCATGCATGCTATAATAAAACTGGTTTTGAAGCCTTCTGAAAATGGAGTGTTGATTTGTATCGTCTCTGTCTCAACTATGACCGTCTCAACTACGACAGTTAACATACCTCCTCTCCCACCAAGAGTGTAATATATGTTATAAAGTAATTCATGCTTAAGGGGAGAATGTATAAAATAAAAATTGTAAAAAGATTCTAACATCCAATGAGCCTCTGACCACGAGCAGCCCGGAGACAGATGACTACATTGGAATTACAAAACTCCTGGTGGCAGCAGGAGAACAATGCCTTGTTTACTAATAAAAGAACGTGGCCGGCGCAGAGATGGGCTTCCTCCTGAGCCATCAGGGAACACCCAAGGGTGATCATCGCTTGGTAGATACCATCAATCAAGATAACAGAAGTTGCCAAGGAACATACATCTGAATACTTCCCCTGACATGATCAGCACCTGCCACTACTCAGGAAACAGCAATTGTCCAGCCCTGCACAGCGAAAAAAACCTTCATCCATATGTGGGGTTACAAAAGAAAGCAGGGCACCTCTGCCTCAGGCATAAAAAACTGTATAAAACAGCCCCGCTGGAAACGGCATTTGTGAACAGAGGGGGATCCGATGCAATAGATGTTGGATATAGGTTCACCCAGCGCCGATCCTGGGGTTGACGCTGTCTCTTTGACTGTGGTTTTTGAGGACCGTATTTTGGTCGCGAAAATAAAATCTTTCGCATCTATTAATTTGGATTTCTGGCTGATCATTTATAACAAAGAGCAACCATATCACATTATGCATGTGAGGTCACAAACTGACCTCCCAGGACCAGTTACAGAGGGCAACCAGAGAGCAGGTACTTTAGCCATGGCAGTGCCGACCACCCTGCCAGACATTTTTAATTAGGCTAAATTGAGCCATCAGTTTTTTCACCAAAATGTACCAGCCCTTGTCCATATGTTTAAAATCACAAGGGAACAGGCAAAAGCAATTGTGAGCTCCTGCCCCAATTGCCAGGAGTTTGCTTTGCCCTCCATGGGGGCCAGGGTTAACTCCCGATGCCTCAAAAGATTACAGTTGTGGCAAACAGATATCACACGCTACGCACCCTTTGGGAGACAGAAATATATCCATGTGTCCATAGATACGTTCTCTGGGGTTGTATTCACATCAGCTCACTCAGGAGAAAAGGCCAAAGACGTTATCAAACATTTTCTTCTGGCGTTTTCCACCCTAGGCATTCCCCAAGCCATCAAAACAGGCAATGGTCCTGCTTACACCTCCAAAAATTTCAAACAGTTCCTAGATCAATGGAGGGTGAAACACACCACTGGCATATCCCACTCCTCAACGGGGCAATCTGTTGTAGAGACAGCTCACCACACACTCAAGAGAGTCCTTGATCAGCGGCGTGGGCAAGTTGAAACACTACCAAATGTAGAAAGATTATGTAAGGCTCTTTATGTCATCAATTTTCTTAATAATTCATTCATGGAGGCAAATCCCCCCATTGTCAGGCACTTCTCCAACACTAGCAGAGCTCAGCTCACAGAGAAACCCCTTGTGCTGATCAAAGACCCTGAATCCAAGCAAATAGTGGGTCCATTTCCATTAGTAACTTTGGGCAGAGGCTATGCTTGTGTGCCCACAGAATCTGGCCCAAGGTGGATTCCTGGCAAGAATGTCAAGCTGTTCATCAAGTCACCAAATGCAGCACCCAGAGGCACTTTCCCGGAACCTCAGAGACAGCAAAGAGCTCAAGCTCAGGTAGCGTGAAGGAGAACAAAGAAAAAGACTGTAAACGCAGACATTTGTCACAGAAGAAGATGACTCCACTGCTCCAAAAGATTATAAGACTCTCTGTTGAATTTTATTCACTCACTGTTTTGCACTGTTACCTTCTTTAGTTGGTTTTACTGCTATCTCCCTTTAGTTTGTTGCACTGTTATCCCCTCTTGTTTTCCCACCCCTTTTCTACTCAGTAAAAACTGAGGGCATAAGATGGGAAGATATGAGGGGCTGTTAAAGTTAGATAAGTCTAAAAATCCATTTTTTCAAACTCACAGATCATCTCATGACCCTCAAGCATCTTGCCATGTCTCTGGCAGCAGGGAACCTCCAACTGTTCCAGACAGGATTTTGGATGCTCCTCAGCTTTCCATGAGCTTGTTTGTGGATCGTCCCTCAGCCCAATCTGAACATCTGGGTCACACTAGCCAAGACTTTGCAGCAAGACAATCTATGCCTGTCCATGGGCAGCATGGACAAACTTCTCTTGACGCGCCTAGGATTTCTTTAGCAGCAAATGAATACCCATATACAGATAACAAACTCAATCCAGTAGACACTTGGGATGGGTGGACCAAGACCCTACCTCGAGCCCCAGAGGAACCCCAGGAATTAGAGCTGTTTGGGTCCTCTAAAGCACATTACTGTATCCAGTTTCAATATCAACCTCCCAACCACCACTTGACCTGCCTTGAACTTATCAAGTCTGCCCATAGGAAAGATGTAACCCCATTTAATAAAAATGATACCCCTCCAAATTGGTGTAATTACACCAGTCCTACACTTTCTTCATCCTCACTCCATCTCAAAGTGCTGCCCCGGGGAGTGTTCCTTAT
Source organism: Agelaius phoeniceus (assembly GCF_051311805.1). Lineage (NCBI taxonomy): Eukaryota > Metazoa > Chordata > Aves > Passeriformes > Icteridae > Agelaius > Agelaius phoeniceus. Next base: position 22,195,446 of record NC_135301.1, read on the forward strand.
CTGTGGAGACTGAGTATGGGCCTGGATCCCCTCATGTCTTCAAGGGGTCCCTGTAGCCTTGCCCAGCTTACTACCCTCACCCCAAACATAACTTTACTCCAAAATTGGAAGCAAAAAGGGAAATTGGCACACCAAAAGAGATCATATACTGAATTTGATGAAAATTGCAATAGCTAAGTTTACAATTGTAACAAAGAAAGAGAGTCATGGTCTCAATTTTTTACCTTGGGTGGCTGCAGCTAAGGCTCTTGGTGAGCTTTCTCATCTGGAGTGTTGGCTTAGTAAGCAGGCAAACACTATCTCCACTGCACTCAGTGACCTGCTTAGTGGCACTGAGACTACCAGGCATGCAGCATTGCAAAACCAAACCACCATAGACTTTTTAGTTCTTGCCCATGGACATGGCTGCAAAGACTTTGAAGGGATGTGCTGCCTCAACCTTTCTTCACACTCAGAATCTATCCACGCAAACATCCAGAAGCTGAGAGAGCAAATAAAGGACTTAAAAGCAGAAAAAAACCCAGATTGGATCAATGAACTTTTCAGACAATGGGGGTTGACAGGATGGGTTTCATCTTTTGTTAAAGGAATTTTTAGGATTGTAATAATTGTTTTTATTGTTTTACTCATGTTTCCCTGTTTAGTTAAGTGTCTGCAGAAGTCCATCAGGGAAGTCTTCATAGTAACAAAAAACAGGGGAGTTGTGGAATCCTCTGATTCCTTCCCCCTCAGGGAAATCCCCAGAGCCCTCCCTTGGAGAGACTTACCATAGAGTTCCTCCCACCTGGGCGGGCAAAAAGGTCTTCCTCATGGACTCTTGCATAACAGTGATCCATCCCAGTTCCTTTCCCCATATGTCCCAACTTCCTCTGGTTTCTCCTTTCCCTGTTTCCCCATTGGTTTTGGTTCCCCTGGTGGCCAGCCCCGTCTCCCATGAAAGCCAATGGCTTTTGCCCTGCCCTTTGTACCTTCCCCCGTGCCCTCCCCTACTTAAGCCTTGTGCAGAGCACATGGCTCGTCTTTTGTCTCTGGTTTCCCTTCAGCGTGCTCAAATAAACCTCACTGGAACTGACCATATAAAAGACCCTTCTGCTTCCCTTCACTGAGCTTGCTGTGGTGAGTGCGATGTGTGTGGACTTGATTGCCTAGCCTGAATGCTTACCCAAGTGGCTTTTCCACAGGAAATGCTTATTGGGAAATAGGTAGCAGCATCCACCATCCAAACCCCCATGCTGCTACAAGCAGCTACATCATAGCTTTCCTGCTGATCAGTGTTTCAGGGTTTGACACTGGCTAGGGACCAGGCACCCATGAAGAACTATTCACTCATTCTCCTCTGCTATAGCTAAGAAAAGGAGGGGAAAAGAAAAACCAAAGGGCTTATGAGTTAAGGATCGGGAAGAAACACTCTAAGGGCAAAATAGGCTCAAATTTGAATGGTATAAGGAACATTTATTAACAGAATTAAAAGATGATAATGAGAACTAAAATAAACCTTTAGAACACCTTTTTCCTCCTTTCAGCCCCTTCTGCCTTCCCACTGACAGCACAGAGAGACAAAACATGGGAGTCTTTGGTCAGTTTGTTATTTCTAAAAACCTTTCTTCAGTTTGCTTAGGGAAGAGTTTCTTTTTTTATGCTGTGCTGTGGGGTCTTTCCCACAGGAGACAGTTCTCTGTGAACTTTTCCAGCGTGGTATTTATTTTCACGAGTAGCAGTCCTTCCTGACCTGCTGAAATATGAGTCCCTCCCATGGGCAAACAATCTTCCCACAACTGTTTTTCTTAGGTCATTACTTCATGGGGTGTAGTTTTTTAAGGATGAGCTGTTCTAGTTTTGAAAGCAAGGGTCCTCTATCTCTGGTAGCAAGGGTCTTCTTTCTCTGTTCGAGTTTCCTACTAGATTACAGCATCCAGTCGCTCCAGTGTGAGCACCTTTTCTCACGGGCTGTGAGTGGATCTCTGCATCCCCCCATGAACTTCATGAATTACCGGGAGACTGTTGTATTATAGTCCTCACCACAGCTTGCAAAAGAATCTCAGCTCTGACATTTGGAGCACCTCCTCCCCTCCTCTTTTTCACTGACCTTAGTGTCACCATGTTCTCTTCATGTTTTCACCTTTTCCTTTTCTTTGACTCGGAAGAAAATTGTTGTCCATAGGTTTGTTCTCAAGTTCTATCAATTGAAAAGTTTTTATAGTGTTTTGCAGCACTGAAAGGTTGATCTTGTCTAGGCTCAGTATCAGGGAAATCGCTTGCTATGCCGCTCACTGTTGGCCATGTGGTCCCTGCTGGCACTGCATGATCACTGCCAGTTGCAGCGGCGCTGACTCCATTCAGAACCTCTCTTCACGCGGGGCGCCAAAAAGGAGACAATGCTGCCGCTGCTTCTGCCCTTCTGCTTGCAGAAAGGCTGCTTAAAAGCAGCTAAGCAGGCAAAGTTCATTGCAAGCTGTGCTGAGATGGCAGTGGCCTCATGGCCCCTGCTATGTGGCCCCGGCAGCCGTGGGGCCACTCACAGCGTTGGGAGGTCCCCAGCCGCAATACCCCCCCCCCCCCCCCCACCCTTTGGACAAAGAAGAGGAACTGCGTGCAGTTTTTTCCTTCTTAAATATGTCTTCACTGAGGCATTACAAACTTCTCTAATTGGGCTAGCAATATGTCCATCGCCAGTCTTCAGGGATTGGTTCTGCTGGACATAGTAGAAGCTTTGAGCAGCTTCTCTCTCAGAAGCTGCCACTGTGGTTTCTCCTGTGTAAGATCTGTGTCTCTCGGGCTGTTGTTTGAGTCCACTCCAGCTAGCTATGGACCCTGGCCCACACAGTCTTACACGGACAAAAGCAAAAGACGAGAAATGCTCTTCTCCACATGGGAATGAGTGTCCTGTTTATTGGCTTGGGAAGGGACACCTCAGACTCTGGCGACCTCCCAGGTGGAAAAGAAACCCTTGCCTTCTTGCAGGGGACTTTTATACCTGAGGAATGGGGGCGGGGAAAGAGGACTGTAGCCAATGGGATGCCATTGAGGAGGGGTGAGGGGAGGGGTAACCAGGGGACAGACCACCAGGGGGTATAGGGCACAGGGGTGGATAAGGGAGAGACCATGTGATGGGAGAAAGGAAGTAACAATCTACGTGACATAACATACTCAGTGCAAATTTCAAATCACCTGGTGCAAAACAAGAACTAAATAAACTATTTAGTGCAATACAACACTTCTGCCCACCAAAGAAACCCAGACTGTTTTAAACTAACACACAATGGATTCCAGCTCCTCCTGGTTTTTACCCATACTTCTGCATTGGTGTGGATGCATGTCTTGGGGTGATTTTATGATGATACTCTATTCCCTTATAGGCTACTCTATGCCCAGAAATCTTTGCTGTACCTTTACATTGAGTCTGAGAGAGAGGGGACCCTGAGGGCTCTTCTGTGGACTTTTTCAAAGCCTCACTCCCAGGCGTCCCTGGTGCAGAGCAGACGGCGGTTACTTTGCTGCTTAGCTAGCTTGGTTTTTTGTTAGCTTAAGCAAGAAGGTTTTTTTCCCCTTTCCCTAGCCTTGGAGACTGCAGCAATAATCCTTCAGTGGCCTTTGTTTTTTTTTCCTGGACTGTTTGGTTTTGGTCTGAGATCAGAGAGTTGACGGGAGACAAATCAGCTGGGACTAGTCAGGAGCTGTGGGAAAAGTTGACCCAGCGAAAGAAAGGACCGTAAATCCACCAGGTTAATTTGCTGTGAAGAGGACACGAACATCAAAGATTCACCAGATACCCATCTGTTTGTTTTTTTCCCAAGCTGCTGCGTGAATTTTTTGGTTTTTTCTTCCCTGAGACAGAAGCTGGGTTCCATTTTGTTCCTCCCCACCACATTGTCGGTTGTTGCTTTTTCTCTTTCCCTGGCATTTTGGGGTTCTTTTCTTTGTTTTGGGGTGGGGAAGGGGGTGTAATGTTCTGACAATTTAATATCTAGCATTTATTAATTTTTTTTCCACACCATGTGGGCACTTTCTCAATAAATGGCAGGGTTTTTTTCACTTTCATCCACTAATATTAATTTCTTATTGGTGGGAAGGGATTGCTGAAACCCTTTTCTTTAGAGGAAACACTCATTCCAGAGCATTTTCTCCTAAACTTGTCTCTAAACTGAGACAATGCACTTCACCTGGACTATTGATTTCACCCCAAACACTGGCCTGCTGCCCATAGGCTTGTCTCTGGTGAACCGAGCCTTATGCCCTTTGCCCTTCAAACCTAGTTTAGAGCCCTCTCAATCAGCCCCACCAACTCATGGGCTGAAGTCTTCTTTGCCCTTTTAGACAGGCAAACCCTGTCTCCAGCAGGCCTGGTTGTGAAAAACGAGGTTCACGCTCCTGGTAAAATTTTAAAAGTTTAATAAAGGACAATAGGATACAAAAATAAAGCAAAGTTTAACAGCTGGGTGCTTAGCATTCAGCCAAGAGCACACCTGCTATTTTGGAGACACCCTTTACATACCTTTTCTATTGCATCAGCCTATTGCATATTCATAAAAAATTATGTATATTTAAACTTTTCCCCAAACTTGTTTACATGTTCCAAGAACTGTTTATCATGGTTCCTCCTCAGGTCCACCTTTTTAGAGCATGCACATTTCTTGGCTGTGGTTTTAGTCCATTCTTATTATCACCTCCAGCTTGGGCTTGGGTCCATACTGTCTACAGATGGTAGGTGCTGATAGTTGGCATGTCAGTAGCAGGGGTCCTCATCGTACGTTCATTGGATGTTATCCCAACCAAGCAGACAGTTCAATTACCACAAGCATAGCTATATCACTACTATGTCTAAGTTTAGTTAATAGCAGAAATAAAAACTATATCTTTATAGCAAAGTTACTTTAACATTATACATATAGCATCTATTTTAATATTTGCAAAAAGCCAACATTATAATATGTATTTATAACATATTGCTGTATTGTGGCTGCAACAGCCTGGTCAGAGAGTGAGAAAATGAGCTTTGTTTTCTCTCAGTGGACTTGTGAGACTTTTTAGGGAGTTGTAGAAACGATGATAACTTGTTAGTATAAACAACCTGCAGGTGGTGTTTTCCTTCTCTGTTTTTCTGTTCTTCTCAAGGACTGTTTGTGAGAAAGATGCTTTTGTTAACTAGCCAATCAAGTAGAATGTGTAAAACCTATCTATAAAAAGAAGATAATTTTCATATTAAAGCTGCTGTTCTGCAAACCAGCCTTCTAGTGAATCTGTGTCATTTTTTGCTCAATGGTGATACTGTATAAACCGTGCTATGATCAAAAACCCCACAATTCCACTGATGGCACCAGTCTTTAAGCCACGTGTTGATCAGGTGGGTTCTCTTGTTCCTTTCAGTATTCTTCCCTGCTACCAAATGGATTGAGGAAAATACCACCTGCCCTTCTGTCCCTTTACCCAATTGCTCCAGTGCCCTGAAGTTCCTTTTAATCACCCTTGGACTTCCCTCATCAAGCTCATCACTACCAACCTGAACAGCCAACAGTGGGTAATAATCAGAGGGCTGTACCAGACCAGGGAGTTTCCTAGTAATGTCATACTCAGGCTCCAGAGAGGCAGTAGAAGAATGAGTCTGACTAGCATATCAGGCCCTCTGTTCCCCTCAAAAGGGAATTGCCTATGACAGTTACCTACCTTTCTTTCTTTCTTTCTTTCTTTCTTTCTTTCTTTCTTTCTTTCTTTCTTTCTTTCTTTCTTTCTTTCTTTCTTTCTTTCTTTCTTTCTTTCTTTCTTTCTTTCTTTCTTTCTTTCTTTCTTTCTTTCTTTCTTTCTTTCTTTCTTTCTTCACTGGTTTCTAACCCTTGATCAACAGGTGTGAATAGCAGGCTGGTGATCCTCTAGCATGGACCAAGTTTATGGTGCCTGTGTCTTTGCTTGTGTACCTCTGCCTGGATAAAAGGAAACAGCAAAACCTGGCACTGCAGAAAATTCCTGGGAAGCATGGAAGAACCTAGATTACACACTATCTGAGAACAGGAAAGGCATCCTGTTTCTTCGAAGCCTGCAAACCTTGAGGAAACTAACAGTCAGGCTGACAGATTTATTACAGGCCCGCAACCGGGTTGCATGCAAAGGACTGAACAAAAATTCTCACACTAAATGTATAAGTACTGTCCTAACTCTACAATAAACAGATTCATTTTGCTCTCAGCTTGTGAGTCTCATTTTCATATGCTACACCTGGGTGTTGCTTTGGGGACCCCTCAGTTAGCAAGGTGACAGAAATAAATTTACTCTTTGTGTTTTAGCCATGGGTTTGTGGTTATCCCAGCTCTTATGGATCGAATGGGAGCTTTAGACAAGCCCTGTCTTAGACTCAGATGTCCCGGTCTCTCTGCAAGCCTCTCAAGCCCCTGGGCCAGCCCCGAGTCGGCAGACACTGGGGGGAGCAGCCCCAACACGGCCGACAGCGGGGAGACACTCTCTGTGCCCCGAGGGTGCTGAGGGCACTTAGGCTGGTTGCCTTCGCTGCAGCAGAGACAGCAGGGACATCGGTAGAAGAGAAAGGGCCGACTCCCAGCAGGGGTGAATCCAAGGTTTTATTAGGAGTCCCGAAGGAGCTCCTGCACCTCAGGGGGCCTCCTGCCGAGAGCCCCGGGGGATGTCCCAAGGTTACATTTAAAGGGAGGTGGAAACCAAAAGTAGATAACATTTTACCAACCAATAGGTATCTCTGGGGGATGGGTGCTGGGGGGATAGACACACAGAACAGCGTATGGGGCAGGGCTTGGGGGGCTGACCCCTAGCCTCTGGCTAATCACTCGATGACTTGGACCGAAACTTCTGGATAGGGGGGATGGGATGCTGAGTGATTGACAGAGAGCCAGGGTGGGGGTTTTGGGGATGATCTCATCCCGGGAGAGGGATAACACAGGTAGAAGGAGGGGGGTACAGTCTGGGATAAACCATTTGGGAAAAATATGGGAATACAAAACAAACTACTTCAAAGTATTACAAAATATAAAAACACACTACAACATCTCCCTCTTTTCGTTTAAATAAAAAAAGGAGAGGCACCTAAACATTAAATTTCAGCTCGGAGTGATATCAAGCATCAGCAAACCAAGGCTGTTTTGTAAATTCTGCAGAGGTTTCTGTCTCTTCCTCAGAAGAGGTGGGAACAGTCACCTGATTGATCTCTAAAGGGGAAATAGCTTTTGATATCAGTTTGGTCACAATGCTCTTGATGATCCCAAAACTGATCAAAATAACAAGAAGAACAAGCAAAACTAAAAATGCAGATTTCAATATGGATCTGACCCAGCCCGAGAGTCCCCATCCTTGAAAAAGTCCGTCCATCCAGTCCGCTGTTTCTTGTTTGATGTCTTGGACCATTTGTTGCATCTTTCCGATGATTTTGTGGACATCTTCAGCCTTGGATGACAGATTCAGGCAACAGAGACCTTCAAACTCCTCACAACGATGATTATGTAGCAAGAGAAGAAAATCAATTGCAGCACGATTTTGTAGGGTGGCTTGCCTTGTTGTTTCATCGTCTGCCAGGAGGTCTGAAAGTGCAGCTGATGTAATATTGACCTGTTTAGCAACCCAACACTCTAGATGTGATAATTCACCTAGAGCTTTAGCTGCAGACACCCATGGCAAAAACACGGTGATCACAACCCCTTTTGGTTTGGACCAATGTACAATTTCAGAATCGCAATTTGGGTCCAGATTCCTTAAATCTCTCTTTTTGCGGGCCGAATCGCGGGCGCTGGTTTTGGTTCGCCAATCCATGATTTGGGTTTTGTTGGGTGTAAACAGGCTCAGCTTTCCAATGGTGCATGGACCTCCGATTAGACGAGAGGGGATGCCTGCCCATGCCCTGTCACCACAAATGAGGAAAAACCCTTTAGGGAGGGCACGGGGCTTATTATCAGGGGTAGAAGGCATTTCTACTTGGGAAATTTTCTTACACCAAATTTTTGCTGTATAATTCACTTTAAACTGTTTAACTTCATGGTACAAATCTACTTGATCTTTTGGTGTAAACGTAAACTGAACACAATAAAATGCTTTTGCAGAACCAAGGAGTTCAAATTCTTGGGGTTCTTTTTCTGATACTGCTTGTCTATCAATTAATTTTGCCCAAGGGGATAACGGATTATATACTGGAAGAAGGGGAGCAGCTAACGTTGGCGGAAATTCATCATATTTAGATGGGATCCCCACAAGGCAAGTGGACATCAGGTCAGACACAGAAGAGGCTGACAAACAAATGTGGTCTTGGTTGAGGACTCTGGCGAGGGTGGTCCACACATTTGCCTGAGGCTGCGGAACGATCCACATCTGACTTGGATGGACGGCTGTCAACAGAAGCAACGGAAGGATGGGGCTCATTCTGATGACACCAGGGCTGAGTTCAGATCAAAGGAAAACACTAAAACTGAAAATAAAAAATGTTAGGAATAAGGTAACAACAGGTAACTTTAAAGAGTCTGACGGCGCTTCCTCCTCCAACAGGCACTGGCTACCTGTGTTGTAGCTTTGTCCTTTGACACCTTAGGAATGTACGGTCTCACCCACCTGGAGGGGATCCATCTCAAGCCTGAGAGAGTGGATACGCACGCATATCCCCTACCCCAGACTACGAGCTCATGGGGCCCCTCTATTTTCCAAGTTTCAGGGTCTTTTATGAGGACTGGTGGACGGACTTTTAGTTTGTGCTGACTGTTCTCGTTAAAATGTCTTATAATAGGTGGGTTAAGGTTTTCATAGGTACAGTTCAAAAAATTCAGTGTGAACAGCGCTTTGGACAGCTGGATTTGAGGGGTCTCCATCTTCATAACTTCCCGTTGTCGGTGAAGAACCTTTTTTAGGTTCTGATGGGCTCTCTCCACCACAGCTTGGCCTGTCGGGGAATAGGGGATGCCTGTTTTGTGTTCTATTCCCCATTGCTGCAGGAAGCTCCGAAGGTCTTTGGACTTGTACGCTGGGCCATTGTCTGTTTTGATGACCTTAGGGATTCCTAATGTGGAGAAGGCTTGCATGAAATGCTTCTTTACTTCACTGGCTTTCTCCCTTGTGTGGGCAGAAGCATAGATGGCACCAGAAAAGGTATCCACGGAGACGTGGACATATTTAAATTTGCCAAGTGAGGGGATGTGGGTTACATCTGTCTGCCACACTTCGCAGCTCTGCAAGCCCCTAGGGTTTGCTCCTGTACTTAAGGTAGGTAGTGACTGATTTTGACAAGAAGGGCACGTGGCTTGGGCTTGTTTGTGCTTCAGGTGGAATTGCCGAACTAAGGCAGGTGCATTCTGATGAAAAAATTGATAACTGATCTTTGCTTGTTGGAATACATCTGGGAGCGGGGCCATCTTGGCTGCTGCCACAAGGGCAGCAGCCCTACGGTTACCTTCTGCAATGAACCCCGGCAGGTCTGTGTGTGACCTAACATGCATCACATAAAAGGGTTGTTCTCGGCAAGAGATAATTCTTACTAACTTGGAAAGTAATTCATATAAAGGAATGTTGGAAACTTCTTGCAACACAGCATTCTCTGCCCTAGACACTACACCTGCAACATAAGCTGAATCAGTAACTACATTTAAAGGCTCGGGAAACTTCTCAAAAGCTCTGACTACAGCGGCCAACTCAGCAATTTGGGGTGATCCTTCCACCTTGGCAATATCTGCTTCCCACTGTTGAGTTTGGGGATCTTTCCAAGTTACCACTGACTTGTGAGACGCACCAGACGCGTCAGTAAAAACTGTCAGTGCTTTTAGAGGTGTCCTGCTCTGAATACTTGTCAGTGATAATGAAAACTGAACATCTGAATTGAAAATTTTGTGGGCCGGTCGGTGAATCGAAATTTGGCCTGTGTAGCTATCTAGCGCTAATTGCAAGGCTTCATTCTCTTGATAAAATTGCTCTAGCATTGCTTGAGACAAATGGCCTGATTTCAGGTTTAAGGAAATGTAAATGCAGTCAAAGTCACACCCTGCCAATTCTCTGATCCGAATCCTTGCTTTCCGGATCAGTTCTGCCATCAGCTCCTGTGGCATTGTCATCCTTTTTGACCTGTTGTGACTGAGAAAGACCCACTCTATAATTAAGAGTGGATCTTTCTTGACCTGGTCACCTTTCCTTGCCTGGACAGTTTCCCACTGAAAAATCATCCCATGGAGGTGTGGCAACTTGCCTAAGATGATAAATTTGAAGGGGAGACCCTGCTGGCACCTGTGGGCCTGTCTAGTAGACATGATTTCCTGAACTTTCTCCAGTGCGGTTCTCGCTTCCTGGGTGAGGGTCCTAGGAGAACTAAGGTCATCTCCCCCTTTTAACAAATTGAAAAGGGGGGCTAGGTCTTCGGTGGAAATGCCTAGCCAAGGTCTCACCCAGTTTAAGGATCCACAAAGTTGATGGAGATCCGCTAAGGTTTTGATGTCATGTTTGATAGTTAATTTTTGCGGCACAATGGTCCGCTTTCCAATTTCGAGACCCAGGTACTTCCAAGGTGGCATCTTTTGAATCTTTTCTTCTTGGAGCTCGAACCCTGCAGCAACCAATGCATTGATTGTCAGGTCAAGTGTGTGAGTAAGCATGTCGTCAGTTGGGGCACACACCAGGATGTCATCCATGTAGTGCAGGATGATGGAATCTCCTGCAGCTTCACGGACTGGAGACAACAAGGAAGAGACATACCGCTGGCAAATCACAGGACTCACCTTGAGGCCTTGTGGGAGAACTTTCCCGTGGTATCTCTTCATTGGGGCCTCCAGGTTAATGGTGGGAACCGAAAAGGCAAAACGCGGGGCATCGTCAGGATGTAGGGGAATTTGAAAAAAACAATCTTTGATGTCAATTACAGCTAAAGACCAATTCTGTGGAAGCATGCTTGGTGAGGGCATCCCTGGTTGTAGAGAGCCCATGTCCTCAATAACGTTGTTGATTTGACGGAGATCATGGAGAAGCCGCCACTTGTCTTTGTTGGGTTTTTTAATGACAAAGACAGGCGAATTCCACGGCGACGTGGTCTCCACAATGTGACCTTTCTTTAACTGCTCTTGTACAAGCTCTTCAAGCGTCTTTAATTTGGTTTTGTTGAACGGCCACTGAACTACCCGTATTGGAGTATCAGTTTTCCAAATCAATTTTTGGGCATGGCGCACTTCAGCGACCGCTCCCCGAAAAACCTGCGGGTTTTCTGGGATGTCAATTGTGGTTCCCCATTGAACCATTAAATCTCTGCCCCAGAGGGGCTCTGTGTAATCTAAAACAAACGGGCGAATGGAAGCTACTTTGCCATTAGGTCCTTCAATTTGAACAACATTTTTTGACTGTCTTGCCAATTGAATGCCCCCTACACCTTGCACGTGTCCTGCTACGTTTTGCAATTCCCAGTGTGATGGCCACTCTTTAGATGGAATGATCGTAACATCTGCTCCGGTATCTAAAAGTCCTTGTATAGATTTGTACTCACCACCGCGGTGCAACCCACATGATAGCTTGGGTTTTTCTTTTCCCAATACCTGAGTCCAGCAGACATTGGGATGGAGTTTATCTCTGAGGGTGTCTGCTTGCTCCTGGTCCCATGGAGGCTCAGGCACTGGGATGGCTTGGGCTATTATTTGGCCCTTGGGCAAGTACACGGGTGGGTGAGTACAATGGAGCCAAATGACAAATTGTTTCGGGTCTGATGATATGAGACCCGGGGGAATATTAATTTCTTGGGGTGTGTGTTTTGTGTCCCCAAGGACGACATACTTACTGTGACGTTTCTGGCAAAGCTGTGTCCAAGTACCTGGCTGTTCAGGGTTAACAGATATGAAATGCCAGTTAGTGTCCTTGAGATGGAGAGGCTCTGTCAGCGCCAATCTGTAAGGGTTGTGGGGAGAATCGGTAGTTAGAATTGGTCTGGGATTGTCCCAATCAAATGAATGTTCTGTTTTGTTCAATGCCAGTGCCTCACTTGGCACAAATACATCTTTTGCACTAGATTTCTTGTCCCTCCCCTGTACTTGAATTGAGCCCACCCTATTTTTGTCATAGCGCTGGGGAAAGGAGTGCTCTTTACTCAGTTTTTTGAGAGGTAGTCCTTTGGGGAATTCTGGTTTTTAAGCTTATTGTATTTAAAATCTAAAAACTGCTTTTTCAGAGGGCAGTCAGGCATCCAATGCCCTAACTTCCCACAAAGATGGCAAGGTCGATTAGAGTTGGAGATTCTCTCTTGTGGCATCGTGATGTGCTGAAGCTGGCTGGTGAATGGTGGATCAGGGGTGTCCACCGCTGCAATCCTTCTCTGTGGTTTTGGTCTCTCGTCCTGGTCAGCAAGAGTGATGGTAACTTTCCTCTCACACACTTCTAGCATCATTTGCAGTGTTGGCGTTGGATCGAGAGGCAGGCTCAGGATGGCAGCTTTACACTTCTCATTGGCATTTTCTTTAGCAATCTCGGTGAGGATTTCCATCCTGGCTCCTTCGTTCTGAACTTGCAATTCAACAGCTTTTCTCAACCTTTCCACAAAACTCAAAAAGGACTCAGATGAAGATTGTGTTATTTTCAAATAATTTTCAAGCGGAACACCAGGACGGAGCCCAAAGAAAGCTTTCTCAGCTGCTCTAGCACATTCTTTGAAAACCTTTCTGGGAATGCCCTCTGCCTGACTCGCTCCATCCTCCCATTCCCCCTGTCCACAGAGATGGTCGAGAGATATCAATTTACCATAAACATCATGGACAGTAGCTCCATCAGCCCACAGAGTTGGTAAAATTTCTCTCAATCCTTTTTGCCATGCTGCATCCCACAAGAGATATTCAGATGAGGATAAAAGGCAGGAAAAAAGGTGTTTGATATCAGCGGGTGTGAGAGTATTAGCAAACAGTGTAGCTTTAAGGAGTCCTCTAAAATATTCACTTGATCTACCAAAATCTTTTTGGGCTTTGGCAAGTTCTTTGACAGAATCAACAGAAAGGGGGGTATAATGTGGCTGACTCCCCCCGTTTAAATCTGAAATATATGACACAGGGGCTGCAGAAAGAAGCAGTGATGTTTCCGGCTTCTGGCTGCCGAGCTCAGCATCTCTGGTTACACTGACTTGGGAGCCAGAGGGCGGGCAGTGGGGGGGGCGGAGGGAGGCCGCGGCGGGCGGGCAGAGCTCTGAGGGGGCGGAGGGGGGCGGGGCCGGAGCAGGAGGGGGGGCCGGGGCCGGGGCGGGAGGAGGGGGCAGGGGGAGGGTGCGGGGAGGGCGGGTTTCAGGGGCGGGGTGTTTCGAGCAGAATGGGTTGTTGGGAGAGCGGAAAGGATTTTGGGAAGAAGAAGAAACAGGCACGGCCATGTGGCATCCTCCATTATGGTCCGGGGAAATTACCTGAAGCGGATCGGGGGTACAAAGGCGGGCACTAAGATTGTGGGACGGGGTATCAGAACTTGGGGAAGCAGGGGGGAGGGTGGGGTCCCGGGGAGTTTGTCTAGAACTGTCCGGGTTGGAGACAGGGAGCTTCTGAGGGAAACTAGGGAGTGTAGCTTTCTTCAGAATGTCTCGGGCCGGGGCTGGGGGTGAGGAAAGAGGGTTAGGAGAGGGAGAACATAACTTGGAGGGGGGTAGATCGGGTTTCTGGGAAACAGAGGTGTTGAAACTGTTCCCGGATGGCTGTTCCTGCATCTTTGGATTAGATTTTACAACATTTCTTATCTGCATGGCTAAAAAAGCAAACTTTGTCGGAGAGGTGTCGCCTGACTTCCCTGCTCTCAATAACTCATTACCAATTTTGTCCCAAAAAGCCAAATCACTAATATTTTTAGTTGATACATTGGGAAAATGAAGGAACAGCCACCTAACAAATTGTTTAACATCTGTCTTTGAAAATCGGATTTTTTCACTCTTAAGAATGTTCAAAAGATGATAGTAGACACCTTTGTGAGATACAGGAAGCTTAGCACCCATTTTAGCTATGATTTTAAATTTTGTATCTCAAATTTCACCAACCCAGGTGGGGGGGGGGGAGGAAAAAAAGCCTACAGCTGGCAGCCTGCCAAAAATAGAGAGAAAAAAAAACCTTGGCTCTCCGCGGCGAGCCTGAAAACGAAGGCAGGGAAACACCCCCCTCCCAAAGAGGGGAGAAACAAGAGAAAGGTAAAACTTACCAATCCAGCTGCAGGACAGGAAAACGGAAGATCCTGGGATGGTGCCTTCTACCTGAAACTGACTTTTGAGGGTACTTCAAAAGTTACCAGTTTCCTCCACAGGAGAGCAACTCACTAAAACGGAGTGTGTTCTTCTGAGGTAGCTTGCCGGCCAAAGGCTTAACGAACAGTCTGAAAGAATGTCCGAGCCCCTTCCGTGAGCTCCGGGGATGGTCTCAGAGCCGCACGTCTGGGCGCCAAGCTGTCCCGGTCTCTCTGCAAGCCTCTCAAGCCCCTGGGCCAGCCCCGAGTCGGCAGACACTGGGGGGAGCAGCCCCAACACGGCCGACAGCGGGGAGACACTCTCTGTGCCCCGAGGGTGCTGAGGGCACTTAGGCTGGTTGCCTTCGCTGCAGCAGAGACAGCAGGGACATCGGTAGAAGAGAAAGGGCCGACTCCCAGCAGGGGTGAATCCAAGGTTTTATTAGGAGTCCCGAAGGAGCTCCTGCACCTCAGGGGGCCTCCTGCCGAGAGCCCCGGGGGATGTCCCAAGGTTACATTTAAAGGGAGGTGGAAACCAAAAGTAGATAACATTTTACCAACCAATAGGTATCTCTGGGGGATGGGTGCTGGGGGGATAGACACACAGAACAGCGTATGGGGCAGGGCTTGGGGGGCTGACCCCTAGCCTCTGGCTAATCACTCGATGACTTGGACCGAAACTTCTGGATAGGGGGGATGGGATGCTGAGTGATTGACAGAGAGCCAGGGTGGGGGTTTTGGGGATGATCTCATCCCGGGAGAGGGATAACACAGGTAGAAGGAGGGGGGTACAGTCTGGGATAAACCATTTGGGAAAAATATGGGAATACAAAACAAACTACTTCAAAGTATTACAAAATATAAAAACACACTACAACACTCAGATTTTTGGCAGCAGCTTTATTTAGATGACCCGCACCTAAATCGCTCTGGCTTGCAAGTTCTTAAGAATGGCTGATTAGGTCTATTATAAAATGAATCATTTATTGAATAAACAGGAGGCAACAGACAAAAGGCCTTAAACAGAGTTACTTACTACACAGTATAAAACAAAAGAATTACTAGTAGATTACATAAAACGGTGCATGACATTAAGGTACCTATATTAAAGCTACCAAAGAAATAGTATAGGTTAGGAGTCAATGTAAATTATCACCAAAATGACATTAGTGTACACAGAGTCCTTTCACTCAGCCCTCAAAGGAGTGACCACAAAGGAGGTATCCCAAACTTTCAGGACAGACCCCCACACATTTCCAGGGAATGTGCAGATTTCTGCTTTGTTAAAGTTTGGTGTAGCTTTTATAGTTTGTAAAGTGAAGTGTCTGTCAGTCAGAAATTCCAGCTTATCTTTCGACATCTCGCTTCCACAGCACAATGTTTACTGTCAGCTGAAAGCATCAATTCCATGGCAGTGAAATAACTCACTACAAGGCAAACTGTCCTATTTCATCGAGGCTCATGTGAGAGTGAGATGCCCTGAGTTATTTCATCTGCTAACAAGCAATAGATAAGCTCTCTTGTGGTGGGGGAGATGCCCTGCTACACCAGTCGCCTGCCTTTGATGACTCACACAGACATGTATGCTGTGAAGCATATAGGTATGCTGCCCTGATAAGTAGGAATAGGATCAGGAAACCTAAGGCATAGATGGAGGTGAATTTAGCAAGGGATGAGAAGAATAATAAGAAGGGATTTTACAGGTATTTTGGCCATAAAAAGGAGATTAAAGAAAATGCACACCTCCAGTAAATAAGACAGGAGAACTGATAGAACAATCAACATGGAGAAGGCTGAGGTACTCAACAATTTTTGGACACAGTTTTCAGTAGTAATTTCTCTTCCCACATCTCTCAAGCCCCTGAACCTCAGTGCTGGTACTTAGACAACAAAATCCCTCCTACTGTAGGAGAAAATCACGTTTGAGACAACTTTAGGAAACTGAACATACACAAGTCCATGGGACCCCACAAGATGCATCCCAAGGTCCAGAGGGAATTGGCTGATGTAGTTGCCTGCACTTGAGTTGGGGCAGTTCCCAGTATCAATACAGACTGGGAGATTAATGGATTAAGAACAGCACTGAAGAGAAGGACTTGGGGATACTGGTGGAGGAAAAATTGGATGTGGGCTTACAATGTGCACTTAAAGCCTAGAAAACCAACCATATCCTGGGCTATATCAAAAGAAGTGTGGCCAGCAGGTCGAGGGAGGTGATTCTTCCCCTGTACTTAACTTTCATGAGACCCCACCTGGAGTACTGCATCCAAATCTGGCGTCCCTGCCCATGGCAGCAGGTTGGACTAGAAGATCTTTAAAAGTCCCTTCCAACCAAAGCCATTCTATGGTTCTATGATGCCCTGATTCTATTAATACATTCAGGTTGTTCAACTGTCTCCCAAAACTTAAGGGTCCCATTATTCAGAACTGTATTTCCTGTTGTCAGAGACTGGAATCTTATGGTTCATGGCTTAAACATTATTATGAACCTTTTGACTGTTATGGAAAAACTGTGTAAAAATGCTTCAACCACCTAAGCCCACCCCTCCTTGAAGATACCTGACTGGAACTTTGGACTGTGAGTTAAGCTGCCTAGATAAGATAAAGGGGACACTATTGTTCAATCATCTCAGGTCCAGAGAGAAACAAACAAAGCTTCGGGAAAAGAATGCATCCACAAAAAAGCCAAATGCAGCAGAAAATCATCCCTGGCTGGGTTGGGGTGGGGGAGACCACAGCCCACAGAGGCCAGTTTTATACAGACTCCCTCCCAGCCGAGAGGGGAGGAGGAGGTTTCAGGTGTGTGACATAACCTCTGGTCAGAGGCACTGAACACCCATCCTCCTTTATACAAACTGGCCCAGCTGTGAAAACCCCAACCCTGGGAAAGCCACATCCACAGGACATTCATATGAGAGGCAGCTGGTGGGGTGCCGTAATCCATCAAAGACCCCCCAAAGTGCCCTCCAGAGTCATTCTTGAAACCTTGCACCACAGCATTGCACATGATGCAAAGTGATGCAACAGACCCAGTCTGCTGCAAGACAGTGTCAAACTTGCCCCGCTTCCAGGGGAGGTACCTGGACATTCCCACCTGGCCTGAAGGTATATTAATCCATTGGATTCAATTCTTTCTGGGGGACCCTCACCACCAAGATCAGCTGGAGAGGATCATCAGGATGCCAGTGGGGTCCACAGAATGGTGATATTTTCTTTAATCTGTCTCTGTCACTCTCTTTCTGTCCCCACAGCTCTTTTCATCTTTTCTATTTCTTTCTCTTCCTTCTTCTCCCTCTCTTTCTCTCTCTCTCTCTCTCACACATTTACTATTAAATAAAATCCATACTATTGACTTTGGCATATGGTCTCATTTACACCTTAATTTGGGCAGAGGTATTTCTAATAACTTTAAAAAACAGACCATAACACCATCTCTTTTTTGCATACCAGAAAACTAATCCTAGAAGTAATGCCTATGTGACACTTCATATTACAGAAGGATAGCAGAGTTCTTTATGTTTTTTATCTTAGGGATTCTTTGGAATCACAATAAGGTGCAGATGATTTGATTTTTTTTCCTGTACAGGTCAAAGAATCATTGGGACAAAAAATGGTAACTTAAGGGAAGAGAGATTTTATTGAAATGGAATAAAGACAACTGAAGGGCATGAAAGCAGTTGAAAAATAATACTGCATTTGACCGTCTAGGAAATGGCAGTATGTTTTTGGGATGTCTTGCCTGTTTCCTAAAGAATGAGATAAATGTGTGTTGCTTAATCTAGCCTCAAATCTGGGTGGCAGCGATAACAAGGTTATGTCTATTTCTAATGGGTTTCTTAAAATTTGCCAATTGTGCAACATCAGAAGTTCTAGGGACAGCACCAGTATAGGTGTCCCAGTCTGACACAAATTTGGGAGGAAACATTCAAAAGGAGTCTCTTCTGAAAAGGCAGATTCTGGCCAGCCCTTCTCCCACCCAGTTCGGGAGAAAATTTCCTTGGAGAAAATGGAAAAAAAATTGTTTATTTCACAAACAAAGTACTCACAAGCATGAAAAAGGAATAATATTAAATAATAAAACCTCTTACTGCTGGTAAATCAGAGAGTTCTTTCTATGAGTGTGGCTCTGTCTCTTCAAGTCAAGAGCCAGCCTGCGGGCCATGGCCATGGGACAGGTGTCCCCCAGGCAACAGTCTTGTGTCTTGGACAGAGAAAAGCTGAACAGTTCCAGAAGAAGCAGCTATGGTCTTAGGAAAACTTTCTTGACTCCGCTCACAGATGAGAAAATAGCTTAAAAAGCAAGGAAAGGCTGTCTTTCCTCTCTGTGCCGCAAACAACACACCGAGAGAGGAATTTGGGGTAGGAAGTGAAGCTTCTGCACACACAAATGGCTTGCCAAAAAAACATTCCAGTGCTTTTTCCCCTCTTCACTTTTAAAGGCACAGGACTTACATCTGGATAAAAAAACAGACTATGGGGAGGCCGGACCATACAGTCACCCCAGGATAATACATAAGATGGTTTTATTTATCAGTGATATTTAATAATGTAAGATAAAATCTTATTTAGCTTGCTTGCTGTAAAGGTTCTACTGAACCTGTATAAGTTCTTTAAAAAAATAAATTTTGCTTAGTGATTACAACTTTGGTCTCCTTTTTTTTTGTGTGTATTGATTATTTTTTAAAAATATAATTTAAACAATACTAGAATTAAAATACTAGGGTGCTAAAACCATGTTTGTTACAGTTCAAGCCACCCATTAAATAATTTTTATTTCAGTTAATAAAATAGCCATGTTTCAATTGCATATTTTTTATGAAATTCCACCAAATTCTTACCAGCAATGAAACCTCATGGCAAAGAGTTCCATGAGCGAATTGTGAATTTTCTGCAAAATATATACATATTTTGAGAGTTTTAAATTCAGAAGTTCTAAATGTGTCTCAAATTTTCACTTTCCAAATGAATCAGATCTCTTATTGTTATTATTATTATTATTATTATTATTATACTGGGAACAAGATTAATGCTGTTCATATAGCTTTATTTTAGATCTTATTTTTTTATGCATTCTCTGTATGCCAAGAATATATGAATAGGTTTTAAATAGACTCAGAATCATAGAATATCCTGAGTTGAAAGGGACCCACAAAGATCATTGAGTCCAACTCCTGGCTCCTCACAGGACACACCCAAGAATTGCACCATGTGCCTGAGAGGGTTGTACAAACTCTTCTTGAACTCTGGCAGCCTTGGGGCCATGACCGCAGCCCTGGGGAGCCCATTCCAGTGCCCAACCACCCTCTGGGTGAAGAACCTTTTCCTAATATCCAACCTAAACCTCCCCTGTCAGCTTAATTCCATTCCTTTTGGTCCTGTCACTGGTTACCAGAAAGAAGAGATTGGTGCTGCCCCTCCACTTCCCCTCATGAGGAAGGTGTAGACTGCGTTGAGGTACCCCTCAGTCCCCTCTTCTCCAGGCTGAACAAGCCAAGAGAGCTCATCCACTCCTAGTATGGCTTCCCCTCTAGGCCCTTCACCATCTTTGTAGTCCTCCCTTGGACATTGTCTGACAGCTTTAGATCTTTCTTATATTGTGGTGCCCCAAACTGCACACAGTACTCGAGGTACAGCCACCCCAGTGCAGAGCAGAGCAGGACAATCACCTCCCTTGACTGGCTGGTGATGCCATGCCTGATGCCCTCCAGAACACGGCTGGCCCTCCTGTCTCCCAGGGCGCTGCTGACTCATCTTCAACTTGCCGTCAACCAGGACCCCTAGGTCCCTTTCCACGGCACTTCTCTCCAGAGCCCTGTTCCCCAGTCTGTCCATACATCCAGGGTTGCCCTGTCCCAGGTGCAGAATCTGGCACTTGTCTTTGTTAAACTTCATATGGTTGGTGATTGCCCAGCCCTTTAATTCATCCAGGTCTCTCTGTAGGGCCTCTGCTTTGGAAGGAGTCAACAGCTTCTCCTAATTTAGTGTCATCAGCAAACTTAGTATACCTTTAAGTCCTGCATCCAAGGCATTTATGAACATGAGCACAGGGCCTAAAATCGAGCCCTGTAGAATCCCATTAGTGACTGGTCGGCAGACTGATGTTACCTCATTCACTATAACTCCTTGTGCCAAACCTGTGAGCCAGTTGCTCACCTATCAAATGAGGTGTTTAGCCAGCTGAATGCTGGATATTTTGTCCAGAACAATACTTTGGAAGACTGCATCATAAGTTTTACTGAAATTCAAAAAGATTACATCAGGTGTCTTCCTCTAATCAACTAGGTGGATTACCTTGTCATGGAAAGAAATTAACTTTGACAAGCCGGACTTTCCCCTCATGAAGCTGTGCTGGCTGTGACCAGTGACTGCATTGTCTTTCAGGTGTTTTTCAATAACTCCCAGAACAATCTTCTCCGTAATTTTCCCAGTCACCAAAGTGAGACTGATAGGCCTTTAGTTTCCATATTAGCTTCATATTAGAGGACAGTAAGCTCTCTTCACAGAGTAGGTAGACAAAACAATTCCTTCTCTAGCTGGGGACCAAGGAAAAATGATCCAAATTTCAGGCCCAAGAGCATAAACAATGGTGGACTGAAGAGGAAAAAAACAAGAAGGATGGGACTTCATAAGCTAAAGCTATAATTGGACAATTGAATCCAATATGCTAATGGACCAGAACTTATGAAAGTGTGAGACCCCGTGACCAGTTGTCCATTTTGTGACAATTTTGGGTTCATCTTGGGTGTAGCCCTGGCTGTAGTCTTGTGCTGCCCAAGGTGTATCCACTGAGGACTTCTAATAAATACCTACTTTATTCTTTAGCTCTGTCTAGTCTTTGTTCTAGGTCAGCCTTCACAAGGCATCAGTAGCTCCAAAAGAAGATCCTTGTTCTTTCAAGCCAGCCATCTGCCTAGCCTGCTTGACTTGTGACATTTAGAAATTGCCTACTCCTGCGCCCTTAGGAGGTGGTACTTAAATAGTGATCAGCACTGATGGACCCCAACACCTGCAAAAACATTTTCCCAGGGAACCTTGCTCACTAGTTCCCTGAGCATCCTGAAGTCAGCTCTCCTCATGTCCAGGGTTGCAGTTTTGCTGGCACTTTTCCTTCTGTCAACACAGATTTTAAACTTGATTGCTTCATGGTCACTATGGCCAAGACAGTCACCAATCTCCACTTCACTCACAAGACCCTCTCTGTTGACAAGCAGATCAAGGAGGACACCCTTCTGAGTCAGCTCCCTTAGGACCTGTACCATGAAGTTGTCATCAAGGTGTTTTAGGAATCTTCTGGACCTGTTTGTGCCACTGTGTGGTGTTCCCAGTTAACATCCAGCAAGATGAAGTCCCCCACAAGGACAATGGCAGTTGATTTGCAGGTGTCCCTTAGTTCCTTGAAGAATAATTAAGTGGTGTCATCATCCTGCCTAGAAGGTCTATACTAGTCTCCCACAGTAACATCTGCATTATTTGTTTGCCCCTTAATTCTTACCCAGAGGCTCTCAACTGTGCCGTTGCAAACTGTGAGCTCCATACATTCTAGCCCCTCCATTACTTACACCACCACCCTTCCACCTCGCCTGCCCTGCCTATCTCTCCTGAAGAGCCTGTAACCATCCATCATGGCACTCCAGTCACAAGACTCATCCCACCACACTTATACCAATGATATCAAGTCTCTGGGACTCAGCCAAATCTCTGAGTTCCTCTTGATTGTTCTTCATGTTTCATGTGTTGATATAGAAACATTTCAGGTGTGGTTCATTGTAGCTTACACCTCATGGAACAGATTGAGGGATCTCACTAGTGCTCATTTCCTCAAGTTTTGGCACACTATCACATCACTCATCACTGGTGAGCTTGGTTTTGTCCCTTTCCTCCTTCCAATCTAGTTTAAAGCTCTGTCAATGAGCCCCGCTAGCTCCTGTGCTAGAACGCTTTGTCCCCTCAGAGAAAGGTGCATCCCATAAGGTGTCACTAGACCAGGTGTTGACTAGGCCATTCCATGGTCAAAAATCCCCAAATTATTCTGATGACACCAGCCTTGGAGCCATGTGTTGATCTGATGGGTCTGCCTGTTCTTTTCAATATTACTCCTTGCTACTGGAAGTGTTGTGATAGGTAAAAGAATTATAAAAGAAAGGCCTCATAAAACCAGACCTTGCTTTGCTAAATTACCAACTAGCCTGTAATTTCTTCTAAGTGCAGCTAGCACTTTGCAAGTTCCCATGTGAAAATAATCTTGGTATGAATAGTTCATTAACATAATTGTGGGAACTCATCCTGCTGGGATTCCTGCTTCAGATGCATTTGCAGAGGGCTTTGGTCACAAACCACGGCAGGTGGGGTACTGAGGGAAGGGGGGACCTGACCAGGCCATGGTGGGAAGAGTTGGGGTCATGGAAATTAGTAGTATGATAATAGAACCATCCTGTACTTGGTCAAGTTTCCAGTTCTTGTTTTCTGTTGGTTCAGGACCTTTTTCTTATAAGGTCATGTTCTGAGTTCACACTTGTGATTGGACCTGGGCTCCTATACCTGGCTGCATTTGCCCCACCCAGGGGTCTTTGGAATCTAGTCTCTGTAACCTGCACCACATTTTGTTGTTTTCGTTATTAAAGTTTTTATTTTCTGGGCTAGCCCATTGCTCCTGTTCCTCACTTATTAGCCAGCTCCTCCTGGCTAAGCCGAGCAGGAGATCACAGTGAGCTTTGAAGCTCATATCTGGCACCCCAAGAACAGGGACCTTACACTGAAGGACCTCCTTGGTTTCGGTTTGGCTGGGTCTTGGCAAACCAGTAGGATACTTTTTTTTCTGCTGTGGATTAAATTGTCAGCTGATGTGGTTAGAAGTGGCCTCTAAGACCTCTCTCGGTTCTTTTGGATACCTGCCCAGAAAAACAGGTAAGCAGAGAAAAGCAGATGCTTATTCCTGATTGCTCCCCCCAATTATCATGGGAATAAGACTGTCTAGAACTCAGAGGAATATTTATGGACGATTTAAAATACTTGTACCAGTCCACAGCAAGAAAATCCAAAAACGTGAGTTAAGAAGCCTCCTAAAATGGGTGTTTCAAAACTTTCCCACCACTGCCCATGGAAAAAGCCCAGCTGCTTCCACCCCAGCTGCTGCAGCCCAAAGCACAGCCTCGCTGGCTGCCAATCCAGCCCTGCACAGCGCAGTGGAAAATGGCACGGACTATGGAGTGTTCTCTTTGAGATTTTGGGATTCCATGGGGGTTGCTCTTTATGACTTAGCAATCAAGGGAGACTTTCTCATGGCACGTATGCTTCCTACTTTCTGCACAGTTTTGAAGCACAGAAAGCTGAAAACCTCCAACTCCCGGCCCTCTCCCCCACCTTACCAGCACGACAGGACTCCAGGGGGTCTGGGGCCATCCCACTGCGCACAATTGCTTCCCAAACCGAGACTGCTTTTAACCCCTTGTAGCCCCTCCCCCCTCACCCCTTGCTCTACCCCAGAGCTGAACATGGGGCCGATCTCCACCGCAGTCCCAGAAGCGCCAATCTCCAAAATGGCGGCACCCATGCCGGCTGCTGGGCAGCTGTGTCAGGGGACAAAAACAACACTGTGCTCACACACTCCCATCCCCCCCCCACTCCAGAAGAAGACCTCACTTCTAGATCCAGTGATTCCATCACTCCATGGGAATGGATACAGGCAAGTGCTGTGAAAGATGGGGATTGGGAATTGGTTTCAAGAATCACTGCTTTTCCCATGCAGTATTGACGGGGGAGAACTAGTCCCAAGCAGGAGCCTTTAGCCTATGAGGAGATAAAAGAACTCTGTAAAGCTGGTAAAGATCATGGCAGAGATTCTCCCTTTTTTAACAATCTCATACGGGCTACTTTTACAGCACATGTATTAACTCCCCATGATTTAAAACATATGATGACTGTGCTACTATCCCTGTCTGAATTCACACTGTAGGAAGGGGGGTGGGAGGGATTACTGAAACAATTATTAATTGATTATGCTGAAGATGAAGCACGGGCAATGCTAACATTAGAACATCTAACTGGGGAGGGGGCATATTCTCAGCCCAATGAGCAAGCTGCAAATCTCCAAAGGGCAGTGCTTCATGATATCAAAAATGCATCAAAGAAAGCACTTTTTGCAAGTGCCTGATGGTAACACACCTACTCAAGCATTTGTAAATAGTAGGCAAGGGACTAGTGAATCGTATATAAGCTTCATTGACCACCTTAAGCAAGCCATTGAAAAACAAATTGTAGAAGACAAAGCTATAGACGAATTAGTTAAAAACCTGGGCATGTCAAATGCAAATTCTGTGACGGTGGTCAAAGGGGTCTTTGGATGAGGGAAGAGACGAGAATGTTGACTCCATGTTTCAGAAGGCTTGATTTATTATTTTATGATATATATTACAATAAAACTATAGTAAAAAGAATAGAAGGAAAAGTTTCATCTCAGAAGGCTAGCTAAGCTAAGAATAGAAAGGAATGAATAATAAAGGTTTGTGTCTCGGACAGAGAGCCCAAGCCAACTGGGCTGTGGTTGGCCACCAATTGTAAACATCCAAGATGGGCCAATCACAGATGCACCTGTTGCATTCCACAGCAGCAGATAACCATTGTTTACATTTTGTTCCTGGAGCCTCTCAGCTTCTCAGGAAGAAAAATCCTAAGAAAAGGATTTTCATAAAAAGATGTCTACGACACAAATTCTAAATGCAAAAAAGTATTACGGGCCCTTCCCCTTGAGCCTGAGCTGACTTTAATGCAAATGATAGAGGCCTGTAATCACTTCAGGATGCCAAAACACTCTGCTTCCCTGCAAGCTCAGGCAGTGGGGCAGGGAGTAGCTGAGGCTATGGCAGCAATGCAGATAATTCCTCAAGGACCTCTACAGCAGCAAGATCCTAGCCCTGCCATGCAAACTGTCCCTCAAGGACCCCAACAAGAAAAGTCCCGGCCCATGCTTTGAATGCAGCAAACACAGACATTTCAAAAGAGACTGTCCCCGACAAGGAATGAGGGCCAAGGCTCCTGCCTGTTCCAAATGCAAAAGGAGTTGCTCTTACCTCACACTAACCAAGGTCGCCCAAAACAGGAGGATTATGGCAAGCCGGTCTCAGGAAGCTTCCAGTGAAGCATGGAACAGAAATGTCCCAGCCGTTTCTGCCCATGACCACCAGAGACCAGGTGGCCTAGAGTTTCAACACCTCCTTTCAGGGCTTCCAGCAGCCTTGCCCCCAGGTGCCAGGTTGGAGCTGGCAAGTGCCAAGCCAGTCACACTGACTGACTGTTTTACACACACCATATCAACAGGTCAGCTTGGGCCTGAAGATCGGCCCTCTGAACTGTTAATTTTGGAAAAGTGCAGATTAAGGACCGAGGGATTTTTTGTGTTACCCTCTGTGTTATCAGTGACATCCCAACAAGAAATCACTGTGTTAGCTTTGTGCCCTGACCCACCTTGCTTTATCCCCCAGGAACTGGTAATTGCTCAAGCGATTTTACTTCCTGAACAGGACTCTAACAATACATCAGAGTCCTTAGTAATTTGAACTAAGATAATAAGCCTCAATCGACCTCAACTAACCTCCACACTAGAACTTAACAGTAAAAATATTGTTCTCGCAGGACTTGTTGACACAGGTGCAGATATGACGGTCATCTCACAGTCCAAGTGGCCTACTGACTGGACTCTTACACCCGCTCCAGGAATGCTAGCAGGGATCAAAGGTACCAGCAACAGCCTGAGGAGTATGCAGCTAGTTAAGTTTAAGGGACCTGAAGGCCACATTGCCACCACCAGACTCTTTGTGGTAAGAGACGCCATAGTTCTGTGGGGAAGAGACATTTTGTCCCAGTGGGGAATGCGCCTAGAAATGAATTTTTAATTGGGGCCATTGAACAGCATTTACTTGAATTCCCATTTCTACTCGCTTCAGAGACCATTCTGGATTAACCAGCAGTCTCTGAATTCCTGTTTTCTTAATAGCATATGGCCCAATTCTGGTAATCACAGGAACTATAGGCTTCTCTTCTACTTCTGGAATAATTGGCCTTTGGGTAGTAACAGCTTTCTTTTGTGTTGGTGAGGTAGTTCTGGTCTTGTTCTTAGGATATTCAGTACACACTTGAGTGATGTTAAAGTCAAGATCATACCCTCTCACTGCACACCCCTCTATTTTTAGTCTAAACTCAGGACACTTACTCAAACATTTGTCAGAGCTAATCCAAATGAGTTTCATGGGTGGATGGTAAGCCTCATGGAACCCATCTTGCACAAATGCATAGTTACATCCTGAAACATTTCTCCCTTCCCACAAATGTGCATTCGTGACCTTTAGAATCTCATTTATGGCCTTACGAGAGTGGGGATCGTAGACCCTCCCTTGGCACCGGTATATTCCAGTTACGTTGTACCTGCGTGGTATTGCATTGGCTCCCGTTACAACTATGGCAATGGCTATAATGGTTACGACCTTCTCCATTATGTCCATGATTTCTTTAAGTTCATTTATTCGCTGTTCCGGGTGAGCTTCAGCCTCAGTTCATTGTCGCCTGGTGTCACTTTCCAGACTCCCTCAGGGGCTTTCTTCACTCGGGAGTGATGGATCCAGGCCTTCTGTTCTTTGATCTTGATTGCAGTAAAGGTGGTGAGGAGCACCTGGAATGGTCCTTCCCACTGTGGTTCCAGGGTCTTTTCTGCAAAAGACTTAACATATACATAATCCCCAGGTTGTACATCATGTACTGGTCCATCTAATTCTCTGTTTTGAGCTCCAGCCACATATTTTTCAATTTCTCTCAGTTGTTCATTCAAGGCTACCATATACTTGTGTAGGGTTTCCTCCCCTACTTGTGTAGGTGTGGTTCCTTCTTGAACTGCATATGGTCTCCCATATAATATTTCAAAGGGGCTCAATTTTTCTTTTGTCCTTGGTTTTGTCCGAATTCGCAACAATGCTAATGGGAGAGCCTGGGGCCAAGGTCGGTTTGCCTCCTGTCCTAATCTTACAATTTGCTGCTTAATCAAATGATTCATCTTTTCGACCCGGCCACTCAATTGAGGATGACATGGAGTATGCAGCTCCCAGTCTATCCCCAGGTAGTGGCTAATTTGTTGCACAATTTTAGAAATAAAATGCAGCCCTCTATCTGAGGATATGGTGGCTGGAACTCCAAACCTCAGTATTATTTCTTGCAACAGCGCTTTGGTTACCTCTCGTGCTTTAGCTGTCCTAGTAGAGAAAGCTTCTGGCCAACCTGAAAAGGTATCAGTCAATACCAGGAGGTAACGATATTCCCCCTTCCTGAGTAATTCTGTGAAATCGATTTGCCACTGTTGCCTAGGTCCGCAACCTTTCCCAATTTGTCCAACTTTAGGCTTTGGGATGTTTTTAGTATTAGTTCGGAGGCAAAGACTACACTGACGAGTTACCTGAATTTCTGTGCCCTGTAGCTTCCTGGCCATAATTTTTCCTTTCAGATGGTTATACAGGGCATCTACTCCCCAATGTGTCTTTTCATGTTCCTTTTGCACTAATGACCACAGCAAGTAGGAAGGCACTACAAGTTTCCCTTCCTCTGTTACAGCCCATCCTTCTTGATTATAATCTGCTTTTTCTGCCTTAATAAGTTTCTTATCCTTTTTATTGTACACTGGCTTACCTTCAATAGAAATTTTTCCATCTGGGATCAGTGTTGCCTCAACTGCCTCCTCAAATACCTCACCTTTGGCTGCGTCTTTTGCCTGTCTGTCCGCCAGCATGTTTCCTTCTTCCAATTCAGAGCTCGCTTTTTGGTGTGCCTTAATGTGCATGATGGCTACTTTCTCAGGTAGTTGTACTGCATCTAGTAGTCTCAGTATCTCTTGTGCATGTTTAATATTCTTCCCTTATGAATTCAACAGTCCTCTCTCTCTCCAAATGGCTTCATGTGCATGAACCACCCCAAATGCATACCTTGAGTCTGTGTAGATGTTAATCTCTTTTCCTTTCACCAGCTCTAAGGCTCGACTTAAGGCGATTATTTCAGCCTTTTGTGCAGAGGTGTTTGCTGGCAAAGGTCCAGAGTCTATTACCTCTCTGCTTGTGGTAACCGCATATCCAGCGTGCCTTTTTCCACTGATGACATAGCTGCTTCCATCGGTAAACCAGGTCTCAGCATCTTCAAGTGGAGTGTCCATCAGATCTGGGTGGCTGGAGTAGGTGGCTTCAATGGACTCTAGACAGTCATGGATCACTGGTTCTCCCATACTCCCGCTGAGGAAGGAAGCTGGGTTCACAATGTTAGTTACCACAATTTCAACATCATCTTGTTCTACTAGTATAGCTTGGTACTTCAGAAACCTCTGTGGGGAGAGCCAATGTCCCCCTTTTGCCTCAAGGACTGCAGACACTGTGTGGGATACTAGCACAGTCATCTTCTGGCCCAGGGTGAATTTGCGCGCTTCCTGGATGTTCACTGCCACTGCTGCAATGGCTCTGAGACACCCTGGCCATCCTTTAGCTGCCGTGTCCAGCTGTTTGGAGAGACAGGCCACTGCTCTCTGGTACGGGCCTAAGTTCTATGCTAATATTCCTAAGGCAATCCCTTGTTTCTCGTGGGAAAACAGGAAAAAAGTTTTACTCACGTCTGGAAGTCCCAGAGCTGGAGCTGACATGAGGGCCTTCTTTAGCTGGTCGAAGGCTTGGGTTGCTTCTTTTGTCCACTGAAGATCTCTGCTCCCTTCCATGATCAGGGCATATAAAGGTTTAACAAGTAACCCATAGTTATAAATCCATAGCCTGTACCACCCGGTCATGCCTAAAAAGGTTCTCAGTTCTTTCACTGTCTGAGGTCTTGGGGTTTGGCGTATTGCTTCTTTGTGATCCTGCCCCAAAGTCCTTTGTCCAGCACTCACTTCATAACCCAGGTAAATAACTGTTTGCCTCACCACTTGGGCTTTCTTTGGAGAGACTCAATACCCCTGCAGGCCCAAAAAGTTTAGGAGGCTTACCATCCAGTCTACACATGTCTCCTGGGTCTGGCTATCAGGAGGTCATCCACATACTGGAGCAACTGCCTTTCTCCTGGTGGAGGTTCCCAAGACTCTAAATCCTTGGCAAGTTGCTCCCCAAATATAGTGGGGGAGTTCTTGTACCCCTCTGGTAGTACACACCATGTGAGCTGGTTCTTCAGCCCAGTTTTGGGGTTCTCCCATTCAAATGCAAAAATTTTCTGGCTGGCTTAGTGAAGAGGTAGGCAAAAGAAAGCATCCTTCAAATCTAAAACAGTAAACCAGGTTACTTCAGGTGTTAAACGAGTTAACAAGGTATAAGGGTTAGCAACTACTGGATACAAGTCTTCAGTTATTTTGTTAACAGCCCTTAGATCTTGTACTAACCTGTATGACTCATCAGGCTTCTTTACTGGCAAAATGGGAGTGTTAAAATCAGATTGGCATTATTTTAACAATCCTATTTGCAAAAAGTTTTCTATGAGTGGGCTAATCCCTTCTCTGTCTTCCTTCTTTAGGGGGTGTTGTTTAACCCTCACTGGCCGTTCCCCTTCTTTGAGCTTGATTTCTATGGGTAATGCATTCTTTGCTCTCCCTGGTATATTAGAAGCCCATACCCCAGGGAATACCTGATCCATTATTTTCTTGAAGTTTTCCTCTTCTTCAATAGAAATTTCAGTTTCTGTGGTTATTAACATTAGGCTTAACAACTCCACATATTGCTGGTCCTTTACCTCCAAACTAATTTCTGTTTTTAAATATTATTTTTGCATCCCGCTTCTCTAGCAGATCCCTGCCCAAAAGTGCAGATGGAACATTAGGCATATATAAAAATCAGTGAATCATCCATTGCTTTCCCAATTTATACTTTAATGGTTTGCAAAAATATGCTCTTTCAGATTGACCAGTAGCCACCTTTACCACAACATAATCATTTGTTAGAGGTATTAGGGCCTTATTCAACACTGAAAATTTTTCCTGTGTGCACTAAAAATTCCACTTCCTTTTCTTTGTTCTCCGGTTTAACTATAACCAGAGGGTCCCCTAGGGTAGACCCCTCCGGTCCTCCTCAGTCCTCCTTCATATGAGCAACCACCCTTTCTCCTCCCCAACCGCCTTTTCTCTGTTCATCACCCATTCTTCATTCTGGGCACTGTTTTGTCTAGTGTCCAAATTTCTTGAAAAATGCACAGTGATCTTTTCCCAGTCGGGGTGGTCCTTGTCTCAGCGGGTCTTGCTCATGTTTCTCCTTTTCTCCCTCCCTTAATACTGCTACTAATTTCTTCATCCCTTGTCTATACCCTTCCTCCCAATTACTAAAGACTCACCATGCTTCATCCAATTGAGTCTCCAAGTCTTGGCTATTTGGGCCCCGGATCTTCTGGAGTTTCGGCCTGATATCTCCTGTGGATTGTCCTAAAAATAAATTTATTAGTTGTTGCGTCCCTTCATCCGATCCAGGGTCCAGGGTGGTATGTCGCCGCATCGCGTCCCGCAGGTGATCTAAAAATTCAGAAGGTGTTTGAGAGGGACCTTGTTTAACAGCATATAAGGCTGACCAATTTATCGTTTTAGGAATTGCTCATTCTAGTCCTTTCACTATAAAGTCTCGGTATCTCTTAAGTTGTGTTAATTCATCAGGTTCATTGGGATCCCACATTGGATCCTGAAGAGGAAATGCATCTTAGATATCCTCTTGTGCTGGTACACAAGCATCTTCAGCTAAATCTTTGGCTACCTTCAAAACTAGCTCCTTCTCTGTTTCTGTTAAGGCATCGAGTAGTAGCTGCATGTCTGCCCAATCAGGTGAATGATGCTTAATCATAAACTTCAACCTTTTAGCAACCCTTATTGGGTCATTCCGATAACCCTTAGCAGTCCTTTCCCAAGCCTCCAAATCCATTGAGAAAAAGGGGACCTTAATTATCTTTGATTCCCCATTAGAGGTTATAGCTTGCCTTAAGGGTGCTTGTATAACTCCTTTAGTTTGTTTTCTGATTGTTTGTGAGTTCATTCTGGTTTGCTTTCTGGTCCTTGATGCTATCGGACCTTGTGGGGAAAGCTTGGGGCTTGGTTCAGATTCATTCCATTCACTATCACTACTAGACAACGGTGGGTAAAGCCTCGATGGTTCCCTTGATTCAGGAGTTGGTGGGGAAACCTCTACCTCAATTACTGTTTTTCCCAGGGCAGATGAACCAGAAGATAAGTTAGGGGAGGCTGGAGTTGGTGAGGGTTCCGATCTTACTCGTTCCTCTACCCTCCCTCCTTCCTATTTTCTAGGGGGTTGTAAAAGTGCCTCTACCATCTCTTGTTCTAAGATCTCTGTTGGATACACTTTACTTGGGTGTGAGCATCTTTGATTTATTGAGCATGTGCTACAACACCGTTTGAGCTTTTCCCTATTAGCTTTATTATCCTTTTCAAGAGCCAGTACCAGTGGATCAGATGTTGGCCTAATCCCGCAATCCCTTTGCCACTCGGGGTGATTTCAAAGGCTGAAAAACATATAGGCACAAGTCACCTCTTGCCACTTCTGTTCACGCCTAAGGAAAAGCATTAACTGTAATAGTGTCTCATAGTCCAGTGTACCATTTGCTGGCCACTTCAGTCCTCCATCAAGTCTATAGAGTGGCCACCACTGCGTGCAAAATTTGACAAGTTCTCTTTTAGTTTCACTCCCACCGTAGCCCACCAGCTCTTTCCAGTGTGTTAAGATACACCCTAAAGGGCTTCTTCTGGGAATCTCTTTGCTCTCATTTGCCCCCATGTTTAAGATTTTCTTTTTCACAAAGTCTTTTGACCTTATCCCAGTTCTTAAGTTTCACTTGGGTTCCCTCTGGTACAAAAATATGCTGGCCACACTTAACTCTAAGAATTTCCACTGGTTTCTTTAAGGTTCCTGAAACCCCATTTTCCCCCAACTCAAATATTTTACTGCTGCCGCCATGGGCCTCCTGACCAGTTTCCAACAAAATCCGTATAGCTATCTGGGTAGCCTTTTGTTCTTTTGTAAGACAGAGAGCACAAATTCCTCTCTTAGGTATTAGCCACCTATACCCTTGTTGGACCCACGAGTCCTGACAGACTGCACACTGAAACACAATCCACAGGTTACAGTAGCAATCTTCCTTTGGGCAGGGGAATACCCCTGAACCAGGCTCTCAATTCCTGTGCCTCCTGTTCCTGCTCATATAGTTGTGCTAGGAAGCAAAAGGGATAAAACAGCTTGTTAATTAATTTTTCTCTTTCCTTTAAAAGAAAGGGTCAGCAGTACGTCCTTCAAAACAGGGTTCAGAGCAACAGCTGTTAAGGAAAGAACTCATAGTTAGACAAAAGTGAGGGGGGGGGAGGCAACCTCCTTTTTATTCAATCTAAGAGAACCACACAATGTAGTCAGGCACTCTACCCAAGTTGCAGGTTATTAATTACTTATTAAATCAGGTCCTCTGTTATGCTTTGCTCTGGGTATATTGCTATTAAAATATGGTTAAAAATTTTAAGCAACTTTTCATACACTGTAGCAAGTGTGCAGCTGAGAGCCAAGTGTATCTCTTGTCGCACTGTAACCAAAAAACAGATGGAAACCTTGCAAAGTATCAGCCGAGTTTTGGCAGAAATTTCATGATTCCACGCTGCACCAAGAGCTATGTGAATCACTACTATAGCCCATTCTGAAGCTAAAATTGTAAAATTTTACAGCCAAAAACACATACTACCCAGGCCCACACACAGCATAATTCCCCTCTAACATACAGTCCAAGCACAATACAAACACTTTAAATCAGATCTCCCAAAGTGTCCCTTCACAAATCAGGTGTGGGTTTCAAAACCTTTCGCAACTTCAAGCTTATGAAACTCCCAAAAACACTTACAAAGGTTAATAACACACACCAAATCACACAAATTATAATACTTACAACACAAACTCTTACAAACCACAACAAATACAGTACATAAAGTTTTCTACAACCCAAACACGCAAAATCACAAAACCACCAAACAAACACGGATCCATTTACAATACACACACACAGCGTGGGGCCACAACCAAGATTGTCTGCGACCCACAACTGGACCCTTCCCGTCCCAAAAATTCGGACTAGCCACTCAAATGATGGATCACTGAGGTGCACCTTTAAACTACAGACTGAAACCAGAACCACCACTGCTCCAATCCAAATTCACAACACTGCTGCTGCCATCTCCACTATGAGACACAGATTACCAGACCCCTGGGTCCCCACTACGGGACAAAGGTCCCCAAGTCCCCACTACAGGACACAGGTTACCAGACCACTGCTACGAGACATCTCTCGTGTCTTATTAACTGCTTATATAATAATAAGGTACCTTCCCCCCAAATATAAACATACCTTTTGTCCATAGTTCCAGCAGGTTCTGGTCTTTCCTTGGGTAGTCAGCGGGATCACAGGATCCCTCTTCCCAGAAATTTCTGGGTGGGTACCCAGAGGGGTCCCAGACCCCCACTGGCCCCAGGGCCAGAGAGAGAAGATCTCCTGCCTGGATTTCCAGATGATTTATTAAAAATATGGATATTGATCTAGTACCGATATCCAACTGTGACGGACAAACACTCTCTAACAGTTTAAAGTTAGAAAGTGTATGCCGGGCAGCGTGCGGGATAGCTCCCAAATACACACTGTGATTTACAGGTGATTACAGAGTCCTTTTATCTATACAAGTATTGAATACCCAAAATACAAATGCATATTCATAACTTTGGTACATCCCATTCCTCGCTTCGTATGGTAATTAGTTCAAAAGCTATTAAGCATGCGTAGTTTGTTCCTTGAAATGGGTTGGTGGTCCCTTTCATGGGGAGGGGTGCCAAAATGAGGAAGTAAATGAAGTCTTCCTCGTTCTGACCTTTCTACCTTTTCAATGCAAATATGACAAATGAATCCTTGGTAGAACTCCCATTCCCGTCTTCAATTGGTTTCAGAACAGAGGAGGCCTACAATTGTCTTATGTTCCTAAAAGCTATTTATGAGTTTCTATATTCTTCATTATAAACCCAGCTAACCAAACATTATGTTGACAAGCAATCAATTATTAGTTAACTACTAACTCTTAACTTCATCAAGGCCTACCCATTTATTTTGATTAACTCTAATAAAGCTTATTTCTAACTAAAACCTCAGCTCCTCTAAAATCCCTAAATTCCTTAAAGTTTATGTCTCATACGCACCACTAGAACCCCAAGAATTGGAAATTCTTGTCTCTGTAAAAATGTATTTTTGTGTTAGATTTCATTATATCAAAATGACTCCCAAATTATAATATACTATCATTAATGCTGATGCTATAAGAATGCAACCAAATACATGGTGGGATGTTCCCCCACATCATCCAGTCTTTCAAAATGAAAGTACCTGGTGTAACTACACCTCACCCATCATTTCCTGGTCCAGTGATTCCCCGTTACAGTTACTACCTGAGACATTTCTTATTTGTAGAGACAGAGCATGGCCTACCATTCCATCTCGCATTAAGGATGGGCCATGTAGTTTAGGAAGGCTTACTGTACTAGCAGCTGAGATTGCCCCAGTTCATGAAAAAAGGTAAGATGTAAGAGATTGTCTTAGGCTGGAAATGCAAAATGTGGCTAGGGGTGTGTATTCTATTGCCATCTGTTAGAGGTGGGGCAGTTATCTTCTGTTAATTGGGCAGTTTTCTTTATCTCTTCCACAATCAATCCTCCCTCCAGGAAATATCTTCTGTTAATAAGCCATTAAAAATCACTGCATTACAAATAAAATTACATTAAAAAAAATTAAATTACATCATCCCATTGTGAGATGGTCTGCCCAGGGGGAGGAGCCAATCATTCCTACCCGGATATAGTCTGAGATTCGGAACACTACAGTCTGCCTTCTCCCACTGGATTCCCAGAGAAGCAGCTTTTCCTCTCCACTGGATTCCCAGAGTAAGACCAGACCCATCTACACCACTACTGGACCTTCAGAGGAAAACTACACTCTTCTACAAGATCACTGCTTCAACACAGAACCACATCTGTCACTCCAGGAGGACTGCAGCCACCATTTAATCGGACTACTACCAACACCCCGACCAACAGAGTGTCAGGTCGTATTCTGACTGTTTTTTTGGGTTTTTTTGTAGTATTGCATTTGTATTTTAAATTTTCCTAGTAAAGAACTGTTATTTCTACTCCCATATCTTTGCCTGAGAGCCCCTTAATTTCAAAATTATAATAATTTGGAGGGAGGGGCTTTACATTCTCTATTTCAAGGGAGGCTCCCCTTCAAGGGAGGTCTTTTCAAACCAAGACAGATTTTGGCACCCACTGTGGGGCTCAAGGGCATCGAGAGAAAAAGGGTGAAAAAAGGAATTACAGTTCTTAAATAATCTAATTTTTGTGTGTTAGACATAGAAAATTTGTTAGGTGTCAACATGTGGTCTAGCTTACCTTGGTTTAGGTGGCATGTGGTTATGGCTATATTTCTCCCATTTGCAGGCCCTTATCTAAACATGGGTCCTATAACTAAGGCTACTATGGCTGTTATCCAGTTTGCTTTATGGGTTAATAAGGTGAGGAATTCATGGTTGTTTGACTTCCTGCGGAAGGTGGGCACATGCATCCAGAGCTATCACACACTAACTGTATGTTTTTGGGGTTACTTTAATAATGGTACTTACTCTGAAGAAATGACACCAGGGGAAATTTTCTCCCAACCCTTCACCCAGGTCTTTGGGTCTGCCCTACCAGTTTTCAAAGGGTTCAAATCTTCTCTAAATGCTAATGATATCATACAGTGGTTGGTGTTGCTGATATGACTGTTAAGCTTGTTCTATTTAGCATTCAGAGATAAAGGAAGATTGACTTGAATAACCACCCTGATATCTACCCCAGAGAATAGGGATGCTGCCCCAGAACCTTACACAGCCCCAGAAACTAGGGCTGCTACCCAAGAGCCTGATACTGCCCCAGAGACTAGGAATGCTACTCCACAACCTGACCCTGCCCCACAGCCCACCTCAGAAATAAACCACCCAGACTAGGTGGGAGTTCTGGTGAAGGAAATAGTTGAGATGGGCCAGATGCTGAAGGAGTAAATTTCCCCAGCTGGTGAGAAACCCTCCCCCTGCCTCGAAGATGGAGAGCCAAATGGTGCAGCAGTAGAACTCACAGACATTACAACTGTCCAGGTTTCAGCTGAACCGCAAAGGCAGTCACAGCCAGCAGCAGTCGCCCCTGTGGAAATGAGGAAGTCTAAGATGAAATCAGAGCACACAGATAAGGATAAGAAAGGAGGGCCCTCACAACCCACAGGGGAGCCAGAAGTTGAGATCATCACTGAGTCCCTGACTTATGAAAGTCTTCGTAATCTGCACAAAGACTTTGTATGATTGGGACGTGAGGCTTATACAAGCTGGTTACTTTGGGTCTGGGACCTTATGGGTACAGGCATGAAACTGGATGGTGGTGAGGCAAGGAATTTGGACCCTTGACCCGGGACTCAGGTGTGAATCAGGTATTTGTAAGGGAGCCAGGGTCCCTTTCCCTCTGTGAGTGGCTTTTAACAAGTGTAAGAGAGAGGTTTTTCCACAGATAGAGAATGCAGGAGCATCATCATAGAATGCACTTGAAGACCCTTGAGGAAGGGATCCACCAGCTGAGAGAAGTGGCGGTATTGGAGGTACTCTTTGGGGGGGATGGACAGCCTGATAAAGACCCTAACAAGGTCAGGTGCACAGGGCAAATGTTGTGGAATCTGGCAAATCTAGGGCCATCTCAATACACTACCTTCATTGCAACAATTAATGACGGTAACAACCGAGAGACAGTGGGTTCTGTTGCCAACAAGCTTAGAAATTATGAGAGTATGATCAATGGCCCAATGCAGGCTCATGTCTCTGTCATGGTTAAGGAACTCAAAGAGGAGATGAGGGAAATGAGAGAGGAGGTGAGGAAGAACAGTTTCCATATGGCACCAGTACAAGTCACAGGCCCCAAAGTCAGAGCCCAACGTTCCCCAGCTAGAGAGAGGGTACACCCCATGAGCTGACCTGTGCTTCTTCCTGCGCGACCATGGGGAAGATATGGGAAGGTGGGATGGGAAACCCACTTCTGTCCTGGCAGCACAGGTGTGTCAACTCAAGGAGGGAAGCAATAACCGAGGGAGTTCCACTACAGTGAAGGTAGCCTCAAGCTCCTATGACCAAGCTACCGGGTATGATCTGTCAGATCCCCTAAAGATACCTCTAGTATGTATGCCCAGGAAAGAAATAATAACCAGGGCTAGAGGGGCCTTGCCTCCAGTCAGGAAGAGGCACAGGAAAACCGGGTCTTTTGGACAGTGTGGATCAGAAGGAGGGGTGTGGCAGCAACTCTCTGGCCACAGAAAGAAACAACTTTCTCAGGCATTGTCCTGGGGAAAAGTCTGTGAGAAGATCAGAGAAAAGAATGAGAAACAATTCTTATCTTCACTTCTACACCTGTTGTTGCAAACATGTAGAATATGTTATAGAAATTTGTTTACCAAATGGTAGTTTCTTAATTAACCAATAGTGATAGTGTTTAGATTAGTAGACCAATTAAGTCCAAGTATATCGTAACTATCTATAAAAGCAATAAGTTTCTTAATAATGATATATAAAATGATATAATAAGGAGATTGATCAACCTTCTATGAATTATAGAATCAATGCTAATTATTACCCATTTAAAGATTGCTTGCTGAGACAGAGAGGCACATCAGAGCCACAAAAATATGAAGCATTAGTTGATACTGGTGCGCAGTGTACCCTAATGCCATCGGGGACGTGTGGGGGCAGAACCTGTTTCCATTGCTGGGGTAATGGGGGGATTGCAGCAATTGACCCTGTTGGAAGCCAAGGTGAGCCTGACTGCGAAGGAGTGGCAAAAACATCTTATTGTGACCAGCCCAAAGGTCCCATGTATTCTAGGCATAGACTTCCTCCAGAATGGCTATTACAAAGACCTAAAGGGACTCAGGTGGGCTATTGGAATAACTGCTGTAGAGGCAGAGGACATAAAGCAATTGACCACCTTGCCTGTACTATCAGAAAACCCATATGCAGTAGGACTACCAAGGGTGGAAGAGCAACAAGTAGCAATTGTCACCTCGACAGTACACTGCTGGCAGTATCAGACGAATTGAGATGCCATGATCCTCATCCACAAAATGATCCATGAGCTGAAGAGCCAAGGGGTGGTCAGTAAGGCCCACTCACCCTTTAACAGCCCTGTATGGCCTGTGTGCAAATCTAAAGGAGAATGGAGATTGACTGTGGACTATGGTGGCTTGAAGGAAGTGACTCCAACCCTGAGCACCGCCGTGCTGGACATGCTGGAACTCTAGTACGAGCTGGAGTCCAAGGCAGCAAAGTGGTTAGCCACAACTGACATTGCTAAAGTGTTTTTTTCCACTGAAGGCAGGCCTCAGTTTGCTTTCACCTGGAGAGGTGTGCAGTACACCTGGAACCAACTGTCCCAGGGGTGGAAACACAGTCCCACCATCTGCCATGGACTGATCCAGACTGCACTGGAAAAGCATGAAGGTCCAGAACCTCTGCAGTACATTGATGACATCATTGTGTGGGGGAATACGGCAATGGAGGTATTTGAGAATTTGAGAAAGGAGAGAAAATCATCCAGATTCTGCTGGAAGCTGGCTTCACCATCAAGAAGAGCAAAGTCAAAGGACCTGCCCGAGAGATCCAGTTCCTGGGAGTAAAGTGGCAAGACAAATTGCGTCAGATTCCCACTGAGGTCATCAGTAAGATCACCACAATGTCTCCACTGACCAGCAAGAAGGAAACACAAGCTTTCCTAGGCACCATAGGTTTTTTGAGAATGCACATTCCTGAGTACAGCCAGATTGTGAATCCTCTCTTCCTGGTCACCCCCAAGAAGAACAATTTCCACTGGGGCCCTGAACAGCAACAAGCCGTCACCCAGATCAAGCAGGAGATCGCTCATGCAGTAGCCCTTGGCCCAGTCAGGATGGGACCAGAGGTGAAGAATGTGCTTTACTCTGCAGCTGGGAACAATGGCTTGTCCTGGAGCCTGTGGCAGAAGGTGCTTGGGGAGACTCAAGGCTGACCACTGGGATTCTGGAGCCGAAGTTAAGGAAGATCTGAAGCCAACTACACTCCCACAGAGAAGGAAATCTTGGCCACCTATGAAGGAGTTCAAGCCACCTCAAAGGTGGTTCACATGGAAACACAACTCCTCCTGGCACCTCAACTACTGGTGCTGGGGTGGATATTTAAAGGAAAGGTTCCCTCTACCCACGACGACATCAATGCCACATGGAGCAAATGGATTGCCCTCATCAGAGAATGTGACCATATTGGAAACCCGAATTGCCCTGGGATTTTGGAAATAATTACAAACTGGCCAGAAGGTGAAAACTTTGGTCTCACTGATGAAGAGGAGCAGGAACAAGGGACACGAGCTGAAGAAGCACCACCATACAACCAGCTACCACCAGAAGAAACATGCTGTGCTCTTTTCACTGGTGGTTCTTGTCACATCGTAGAGATGAAACGAAAGTGGAAAGCAGACATATGGAGCCGCACATGACAGGTTGCACCAGCCACTGAAAGAGAAGGTGGATCAAGTCAACTTGCTGAACTCAAGGCTGTTCAGCTAGCCCTAGACATTGCTGAAAGAGAGAAGTGGCCAAAGCTATACCTTTATACCGATTCGTGGATGGTAGCCAATGCTCTGTGGGGCTGGCTGGTAAGGTGGAAAAAGGCCAATGGGCAGCTTAAATGAAAACCAATATGGGCTGCTGTTGAATGGAAAGACATTACCACTCCAGCAGAGAAGCTACCTGTGAAAGTCTGTCATGTAGATGCCCATGTCCCCAAGAGTCAGGCTAATGAGGAACACCAAAACAACGATCAGGTAGATCAGGCTGCAAAGATAGAGGTGTCAAAGATAGACTTCGATTGGTAACATAAGGGGGAGTTGTTCCTAGCTCAATAGGCCCATGATGCCTCAGGTCATTAGGGCAGAGATGCTACCTAAAAGTGGGCATGAGACCGAGGAGTGGATTTAACCATGAACAGTATTTCTCAGGTTATCCATGACTGTGAGACATGTCCTGAGATCAAGAAGGCCAAGGGAGTGAAGACCCTAAGGTATGATAGGCAATGGTCCAAATATAAGTATGGAGAGGCCTGGCAGATTAATTACATCACACTGCCCCAGACCCACCAAGGCAAGCGCTATGTGCTGACCATGGTGGAAGCCACCACTGGATGGTTGGAGACCTACCCTCTGCCTCACGCTGCTGCTCAGAACACCATCTTAGGCCTGGAAAAGCAAGTCCATTGGAGTCATGGCACCCCTGAGACAATTAAGTCAGACAATGGGATCCATTTCAAGAATGGCTTTATAAACCCCTAAGCCAGAGAACATGGTATTGAATAGATATATCATATCCCTTATCATGCAGCAGCTGCTGGGAAAGTTGAACGGTGCAACAGACTACTGTTAAGACTACCCTGAAGGCACTTGGCGGGTTAACCTTCAGAAAGTGGGAATTGAACTTAGCAAAAGCCACCTGGATGGTCAACACCCGGGGGTCCATCAATCGATCTGGTCCTGCCCAGTCTGAACCCCTGCACACAGTGGATGGAGACAAAGTTCCTGTGATACACATGAAAGGTATTTTAGGAAAGACTGTTTGGATTAATCCCACCGCAGGCAGGGGCAAACCCATCCATGGGATTTTTTTTGCTCAAGGACCTGGTTACCCTTGGGTAATGCATAAAGATGGAGAAACCCATTGCGTACCATAGGGAAACCTAATCTTAAGCGAGAACTGTTTGTAAGGCTTCATTGTGTAGAGTTTATTGATTTGGGTATGATGCAGATGGAAATAGAATAAGGAGTGGATAATGTCTTAGGCTGGAAATGCAAGAGATGGCTGGGGGTGTGTATTCTATTGCCATCTGTTAGAGGTGGGGCAGTTATCTTCTGTTAATTGGGCAGTTTTCTTTATCTCTTCCACAACCAATCCTCCCTCCAGGGAAATGTCTTCTGTTAATAGGCCATTGAGTCTCACTGCATGGCTGAGAAAATTACATCATCCCATTGTGAGATGCTCTGCCCAAGGGGAGGAGCCAATCATTCCTACCTGGATATAGTCTGAGATTTGGAACACCACAGTCTGCCTCCTCCCACTGGATTTCCAGAGGAGCAGCCTTTTCCTACTGGATGCCCAGAGGAGCAGCTTTTCTTCTCCACTGGATTCTCAGAGGAAGACCAGGCCCATCTACACCCCCATTGGACCTTCAGAGGAAAACTACACCCTTCTACAAGATCACTGCTTCAACACAGAACCACATCTGTCACTCCAGGAGGACTGCAGCTGCCATTTAATCAAACTACTGCCAACACCCCGACCAACAGAGTGTCAGATCGTATTCTGACTCTGTCAGTGGTTTTTTTGTAGTATTGCATTATCGAATTTGCAGACAACTCCAACAAAGGGGAGAGAGAATGATGCATCTGACTCCATTGATATCAGAAGGCTAATTAATTACTTTATTGTACTATATTATTCTCTACTATATTACACTATATTACATTATATCTAAACTGAATCTGCCAAGCACTCAACCCTGCACACAACTGCTCTCCCACTGCACTCATCTCGTGACTGTCAGCCGACAATCTCAACACACACACACGCTTGGCCCTGATAGGCCAAGGAAACAAAACACCATCACTTTGGGTAAACAATTTCCATATTGCATTCTACTTTTGCACAATCACAGGCACAGCAAATGATAAGAATTGTTTTCCCTGTCTCTGAGGTTCAGAGAATGTGAAACTCAGAAATATTCTTGGGAAGATGTGTCTTGCTTTTCTCTGTGAAGAGAAATGTGGGGCTACATTGCATTTGTATTTTTAATTTTCCTATTAAAGAACTGTTATTTCTACTTTCCATATCTTTGCCTGAGAGCCCCTTAATTTCAAAATCATAATAATTCGAAGGGAGAGGGTTTACATTTTCTATTTCAAGGGAAGTTCCTGCCTTCCTTGGAAGACACTTGTCTTTTCAAACCAAAACAGAGATCTATCCATTAATTCAAATCAGATTGCAAAGACAAAATTAACTTTTAGGTAAAAGAAAAAGAATGGCAACCTCAA
Organism: Agelaius phoeniceus; assembly: GCF_051311805.1. Lineage (NCBI taxonomy): Eukaryota > Metazoa > Chordata > Aves > Passeriformes > Icteridae > Agelaius > Agelaius phoeniceus. The sequence continues at coordinate 22,237,757 of NC_135301.1, forward strand.
TATTGGCATCTGGGGTTGCTGCAGCAAAAGCTTTGAAAATGTTTGGCAATCTAGGATGTTGGCTGAGTAGGCAAACCAATGCTACATCTTGGGCACTAAGTGTGCTGCTGACAGATGAGGACAGTATCAGCCATGCTACCCTACAAAATAGAGCTGCAAGTGACTTCCTGCTGCTAGCACAAGGACATGGTTGTGAGGATTTTGAGGGCATGTGCTGCATGAATCTCTCAGATAACAGCAATTCCATACACAAAAGCATCCAAATTCTCAAAGAAGGAGTCAGAAAACTACAAGTGGAAATTGATGAAGACTGGCTCGAAGGACTGTTCAAAAAATTGAACTTATCGGGTTGGGCTTTATCTTTGCTCAAAACAGGTTTACTGATTTTTGTAGTTGCTGTTGTTGTATTTATGTTGTTACCCTGTTTTATACGATGTTTGTTGAGAGTTTTTCAGAAATCTTGAAAGAATATTTTTCTAAAGAGGAGGGAATTGAGGGATCTTGTCCTGCTGGGATTCCTGCTTCAGATGCATTTTCAGAGGGCTTTGGCCAAAAAATGTGGCAGGTGGGGTACTGAAGGGAGGGGGAACCTGACCAGGCCACAGTGGGAAGAGTTGGGGTCATGGAAATTAGTAGTATGCTAATAGAACCAACCTATATTTGGTCAAGTTTCCAGTTCTTGTTTTCTGTTGGTTCAGGACTTTTTTCTTATAAGGTCATGTTCTGAGTTCACATTTGTGATTTGACCTGGGCTCCTATACCTGGCTGTGCTTGCCCTGCATAGGGGTCTTTGGAATCTAGCCTCTGTAACCTGCGCCATGTTTTGTTATTTTCATTATTAAAGTTTTTATTTTCTGGGCTATCCCATTGATCCTGTTCCTCACCTATTAGCCAGCTCCTCCTGGTCAAGCCGAGCAGGAGTGTCACAGTGAGCTTTGAAGCTCATACATAACAATCTATTCCTGGGTGAAAAACAACTAGTACCTGCATAAACATTAAATCTATCCCATGAGAATCAATGAAGAAAATATGTAAACAATTTAAGAATAGAGAGATTTGATGGACAAGTAAAATAGCTTTAACTAACCAATAGAGTAATTGACAAGAAAGCTACTAACCAATTGGAGTCACACACGAGGTCTGTAAAACTGTATAAAAATGAGTTATATGAATAAAGAATGGGCTTTTTCCTGCATGAAGAAAAATGGAGTCTTGCATGTTTTATTCTGATAGGAAGGATTGAGGAGAACACTACCTGTGCTCCTGATATTTCAGCCAATCATCACAAGTCCCTGAAATCCCTTTTGATTGCTCTCAGACTTCTCTTTGTTATCCTATCACTTCCGACTCGAAGACTCAATAGTGGATAATAATCAGAGGGCTATACAAGACTGGACAGTTTCCTAACAATGTCCCTTACCTGGGGCCCAGGGAGGCAGCAGACTTTTAGAATTTTTTATTTCTTTAAATTGACAGTGCTCTGCTCTACCACACTACATTTGCCACAAATATCCTAGTTTTAATAATTCGAGACCCCAAGGTTGACTAAAATGAAATTATTCAAATAGCCCAAACCCATCTTTTCATCACCCTTGCTATTATAATCTTTTGTAATGGAATGGATTCCGTTTGAAGTCTATTTTCTCTCTTCTCTAGTTTCATTTTTTTAATGTTGAGTGCTTTTTGTAATTTTCTTTTACCCGTGTGAAAAATGCGTATTTTATGATTGGCTTTTTGCAAATATTAAAATGAATATTATATGTGTTATGTTAGAAAGTTATGCTGTATTAATTCTCTTAAGTAGTGTGTTAAATATAGTTTTAGGTTATAACATAATGTTAAAATAGAAACTATGCTATGTAAGATACTTTTTAACTAGCTCAAGAAAGAGATGAGTTAATCAATAAATTCTTCACACAGACATAACAGCAAAAAGACGCTGAAATTCGAAAGAGAAAGAATTATTGCCTCCTTATCGTGAAGAACTAGTCTCCTTGCAGACTTCATGGAGTCTGATCATGATTTACAAGATGAAGGGGGGGGAAGTTGACCATAACCAGAAAACACCCTTTGTTCAAAAAGAGTTTTTGAATCATGTATGAGATATATGAATATGCAACAAGCTATTGCTTTTAAGGGTTAATCCTTTGTTAGTGAGCCATGCTTTTTTTAGGAAAGCATCCGAACGTTTGTATTCCTTGCTTTTATTGTACTTTATTGTCCTAAGTCTGATTGTCCAAATTCTTATTGCTCTAATTTGTATTATTATTTTTATAACCATTTTATTACTATTAAACTTTTACAATTTTAAAACAAGTGATTGATGTATTTCACACCTGCTACATATTTCAAAGGAACAATAAAAATGTCAGAATGCCACAGTTTATAAGTCTCCATGGCAGTTGTTGCTATTAAATCATGTTTTCAAAAGTATTTGTGTGTGGTGTGAGATTTAGATTCACTCTCTCTCTTGGGATTTTCTGAAAGTTAGCCAAAATACCAAAAATGTTATTTCGCTATCCAAGCAGAATTCTTGTGTTTCAGTTTCCAGTTCACACATGAAGTAATGTATTGGTATACAAGAGAGATATTTTGCTATTTCAATTATAGATGCAATTTAAAATTGTTCTTCTGTGATGGTATCAAGGCATGTTCTGTTACAATGGTGACTATATATAAAATGGATCAGGGTGAATAGTTTTCGCCTTGAAGAGCTGCTTAAAAGTAGAAACATGGTAAAATTTTCACGGTCAAATGCCAGTAGCATACATCCTTTCATGCTCATGCAGGTGTAGTGCCATGAGACAACAGGCATGCTTGTTTTTGTGCTCAGAACAAAAGTCAAAATGAATCTGCAGGCACTTCTTTAAGAGTCTATTTCTAGACCATTTGAATTCTCTCAAGTAAAAGGAAGGTTATTGTCTAAGCATCAATGTTGATAGGAAAGATGTGTGTTAATGTGTTTACAAACACATAGGTGAGGGTATGGGTGTTAACCTCTTTGAAATGGGTCTTAATGTCTCTACCAACTTTAAGCATGTTTGTTAAACCCCACACAGCTTGATTCCTGAAATAGACAAATGGATCAGCACAAGCCTGAGTTTCTGAACTTTGGGGCAAAATGACAGGTTCAAGGGGGGATATGTGGTATGTGGTTCAGGAAGACTGTACCTTCCTAGTACCTCAGCCAGTGGGGAAAGGAAGAGGGCAACCTGCGGCCAGTAATTTAGGATAAAAGGAGGCTGCGCCCTCCAAAACCTCGAAACAGAAAACCCCACATGCATATGCCCCAATATACTCTCTCCCTTTATTCAAATAAAGTTGCAGGACTCCTCTGTCTCCTTTTGGACTTAAACCTCTGGTGTTGTGAATAGTTTTCTAAACAATGTACACAATAGCTCCACATTGGCAGATGGCACTGTTTTCTGTGTCTGCAATACAGGACACTAGCATTGGTAGGGTAGGGTGCTTTTGAACCTGAGAAGTAGTGTGTCATGCATCTCTTGCTGGTGTGCTGTGATCTCTTAAGGCTGCTGGCTGGATAGGCTTTTCAGAAGGCTTCACATTACTCTAACACAGGTTAGGGAAAAAGGTGACTAATTACCATGTGTATTCATCATTCACCAGAAGAGTGTGCATAGGAGCCTCTGTAGCAGTGTTTTAGCCTTAGTGCCATCTGCAACCACTACCTTGGGATCAGCATGGAGGGGAGCTGTGCAGGGGACCATGTAAGGGTTCAATCTCCAGCAATCCTGGGGCTACAGATGGAGAAAGGACTGTCTTCAAAAAGCAATGTGGCTCATGAGGGTAAAATGATCACTCGCCACTAGAGCTTCCAGTGATTCCAAATCAAAACCGTGACATTGCAGGCATAACAAGGGAGGAGAAGGCAGGAAAAGAAAGCTAATGGGGCCAGTGGGGCAAGAGAGCTGGGGTTGGCCGAGGCAAGGGAACAGAGTAGTGCCATGCCCAGCTGCCTGTGCACACCACCACAGGTCCCCTGAATGAGTCCCCAGGGCAGGGATATACACTTGCCACCAGCCACCTTGCCAGGGGAAGAAACCATCACGACCCTCAGCAGCACACACAGGCACCTGGCACATCCCACTCCTATCTCATTGAGCCACACCTGAGATGCAAAAGAGGGCCCTGACATCTCTGTGTATACACCTCGGCCATTCCACCCAGCCTCCCTGGATTGTGCCAGAGCCCATGTGTGGAGGTGTCATTATGACTTATGGCTGAAGCTGCTGCCAGTAGCAGCCTTCTTTTCCCTCCTTCTCCCTGCAAGCTGCCAATCTGTGGCTTCAATTTAACCCCCACCAGACTAGCATTTGTCTCTCAACATTTTTCTCCGGGATTGATTATTAAGGAATATTAATCCAAATGTTTCCGGGTGGGACGTGCCTGGCCTCATCTGACCCTTGCTGCTGGGCCAAAGGTGGCAGCTGTGGTGTTTCACCTCAGAGATACCTTTGGCTAGCTGGATGCTGCAGCTAGGCACTTGGAACAAATCCAGGCATAGCAGAAACTCAATTTACCTCTGGTGGAAAAGGAAACAGGAGAGGATTCTATCGTAGAGTTTTAATCCAGAGTTTTATTCCAGGATGATAGACCTCTGAATCTTGTAACAGCTCCCAACAGAATACCAACCGCATGGTCTCGTCTCCTTTTAAGCCCCGGGGACAGGGGGAGGGGAAGGGACAGGTGAGGCACCAACCAGGTGGGAGGAGGGGAAGGCTCAAGGGATAAAGACACTTGGACAGGCCAATGAGCCCGGACCTGAGGGGCATCTTTTGAACTTCTGCCAACCACACGACGACCCTGCTGGAATGTTAAGATTGATGGACAGCTCTCAGCAGGAGGGCAAAGGGGGAGGGGAAAGGAGAGGTTGGCACACCTGGGGGGTTGGGATAGGTGAAACAGGAAATGGCATCACACTGCAACAGATTATGTTGCCCTTTTCATCCCGAACACCACCTGACCGCCTGCTTGCTTGCCCTGCAGGGAACCCAGCTGTCTGCCCGCCCCTCCCGGGCCATTGTTACAGTCGGCTGCCTGGCGTGGCGTAGCAGAGCAGAGCAGGGCAGGGCAGGGCCGGGCCAGGCCGGGCCGGGTCGGGCCAGGCCGGGCCGGGCCGGGCCAGGCCGGGCCACAGCTCTTTCTGTGGGGCTGAAGAACACTGCTCACTCCTGCGAGGTTAGCAGCCTGGTGATCTCCCATGTCATGTGGTGAGGGTCACGCTCCTGCCCTGCACAGAACCAGTTATTGTTCCTGTGCCTGACGGGGAGAGTACTGGAGATTTGTTTGCTTTGTTCCCTGATAGGCGCCTTTTGTCGTCTAGTTATTCTCCCTATGTGGGGGTGAAACGACAGGGGAAGGATTGGCTAATATTGAGTAATCTTGAGGCGCTACAATTCTGTCTGTGCAGGCAGTTCAGCGGACAGCTTAGTTGGGCCTCTGGCTGCTGGGGTCCTGGTGTGACCTCTGTGAGGTCAGGTGAGATGTGAGTCAAGTGGGAGTTAGTGGGCGGTTGGTCTTTGATGGATGTTTGGCTGCTAAGGTGGAAGTGGCATGGAGTGGCAGATTTATGAACTTGGAGGAGAGTGAGGCTGAGCAGCTGGAGTAGCGGTGGTGGGTAAGAGCGACTTGAGCATCATGGTGAGAGGGAGGATAGCTCCTATGTGTGGGCCAGTAGGGGGACTCTGTCTGTGGGACTGGGTCTTAGGACATATAACCTCTCCACTGGACGGAGCTGAATGGGTGAGAGATACTTATGGATCTCACTTGGCTCTGTCCTTATGAGCTGGGGGTAGGGGCTCTCTTTTCTCCTCTGCTCTCTTGTGACCTAGGGCTGAGGATGTGACTTATTAGGGATGAGGGGATGTCTGGAGCAAGGGGTAAGCCAAAGAACCCAAACCACCCAACACCCCCTGCTCCCACAGCAAAAAGTGTTACAGCTGGTCTCCGTTACTAGTACTTGTTGGAGAAATACTGATTTGTTTTCAATCTCACAACGACTTTATACTAGTATGTTTTTATGTCACAATGGTTATTTTCAAATCTAGTTATTTTTTAGTCAGAAGCAGTCAAAATTGTTGCATTTTATGGTCTGTATCAGGTTTAAGATGCACTTTTCCAAATAGAAATGTGCATACATGTATAGATGGGTATTCACACCCCATATAGCCAAGAAAGAATCGAGATTTGAATCAGCTGTTATCTTAAATATATTTTAAAAGCTTTACCAAATGCTTTGATTTCTGAGATATTTGGCTTCAGGTGACTTTTTAAATAGATTTCTTAGCATAGACACAAGCTATTGCACACGACATAACACTGTAAATCAGCTTCTTGTAATACAGACAGAAACAGAGAAGAATGAAGCTTGACGGGTGTAATTTCTACAAATGACATAAGCTGTTTGGATATCTCTAGTTTAAATAGCAGACAGATGAGTATTTTACGAGCTCACATCCTTTGCTATAAAGATATGCTGAACTCTGTGTTTAGGTCTTAATTACAACTTGCGACACCAGGATTGGCTGAGTCCACTTTTAATATACTTGCCAAATATGAGATATATGGGGCATCCTAGTGATTTAAAATTTCGATAGCCTAACCGAATTTCATTTTTATATCATTTCTTGTAAAGAAAGCAAGCAAGTAGCGCTGGGTGGCCAGGGAGTCACCGCTCCACTCACGACACACACCACTTACAAGTTCAGCAAAGTATATATACTGTTTTTAAGCCTACAAAGCATTTTCCAATGTGCTTGGTTAGTCCAAATCAGAAAATATCAATAAACTGGGATCAGCAATTTCATAATCTTTCCAGGTGGCCGTTGGCTTCCTGTCCTTGTGGTCGTCTGGAGGGAGGCCTTACCGGTGTCTGCTACATGATTTTGTCAAGTGCATCAAGCTTTTTATTATACATAAGCATTTAGTTGCTTTGTTGCAATATCTCTTAGCTTTACCACAACTTCCTCTATTTTATTCTAAGCATCAGTCGTCTTGCTACCTCATCTCTTTACTCTACTATACTTCTTTTATTTTGATGCTTTATTTGGCTATTCGGTCAGAAAGTTTCAAAACCATTGTTTGCGTCTATTTTCAACACAGCAGATACAAGCATTTGCTGATTCCATTGCCAATTGACATGAATCACAAAAACATTTTTCACAATAGGACTACATTTGTACTGGTATAAAAAGTCCATTTTATGTGTGCCATTAACACATATATTTCTGATTCTATTTGCGCATCTGTTATTTCTGTTTGTTTAGGAACCTGCAAAGAAATGTGTAGCTGTTGGGTGGTTTCTGGGCCTTGTTTTGGGGGGATTTTGTTGTTGTTGTTTTTCCCCTTTTGTGCATATTTTTTTTTCCCCAGAGGTTAGACTATTGAATCAGAGAATTTTAAAATATTTGTACTGTTTGTAGGATTCCATGGGTGCTGTCGTCCAGCACTGTACTTGAAACTGGATTTGAAAGTTTGTGGGCAAATAGCTAGTCCATTCAATGTAGATTCTTATTAAAAAAAAATCTAACAAACCCCAAAGGCTTTTTTTTGTTGCCTGATGGGTTTGAAAAATCAGAACCAATTTTCCTTACTAGTTTCTGGAAGCATGGACAAATAATCCTTGCATGTGATTCCATTATATAAGGAAAATTAAAAGATTATCTGTGATGGTCTGCTCTTATGCTGTTTGAAGGCTGCAATCTCTAGCTGCAAATCAAGAGCAGAATGAAATGTTCAGCAGTTTCTTTTGCATTAAAAAGTTTATAAATTAAATTATCAACATAATTTGCTAGCTACGCTATTCCAAGTTGTTGCCATTGGGACTCATTTTTGTAGTTATTATGCTCACAAATTTAAATTCGACACAAAGATCCTAATACTACCCAAGGCCATGTTTAGACTGTTCAGCAGAGGCATTAAAGACAGTTCATAGAATCATCAAGGTTGGAAGAGACCTTTAAGACCATCGAGTCCATCCATCAACCCAGCACTACCCGTAAACCACATCATCCAGTGCCAGATCCAGATGCCTCTTAAACACATCCAGGGATAGTGGCTCTACCACTTCCCTGGGAAACGTGTTCCCATGCTGAACCAGTGAAAATTTTTTTCTAATGTCAAATCTGACTCTCCCCATTCTCAGCTTAAGGCCATTTCCTCTTGTCATCTCACTTCAGGCACAGGAGAAGACACCAGCTCCCACCTCACTACAACCTCCTTTCAAGTAGTTATAGAGAGCGATGAGGTCCCCCCTGAGCCTCCTCTTTGCTAAACAAACCCAGCTCCCTCAGCCATTCCTCATAAGATATGTTTTCCAGACCCTTCATGAGCCTTGTTGCCTTTCTCTGGACACACTCCAGCACCTCAGTGTCCTTTATGAAGGGAGAGGCTGTCCTGGTTTAGGGCAAATTTTGGGAGGAAACCTCCAAAGGGGTCTCTAGAAAGTAGATTTCAGTGGCCCCTCCCCCTACCAGTCCAGGAGAAAATCTCCTTCAAGAAAAGTGGAAAAAACTGTTTCTTTAACAAGCAAAGTACTTACTAACATGAGGAAATGAATAGTATTAAACAATGGAACCTCTCATTGCTCTGAAGAGATGGCAAATTCAGAAAGTCCTTCTGTAGTCCAGAGAGAGTCCTTTCATGGGGTGTGGCTTGGCTCGCTCAGTCTCTTTCAGTCCCTCTGGGGCTCAGACCTGGCATCCAGGCCACAGAGCAGCTTGGGGGAAGGGGGGCCCTGGGCAACTGTCCTGATGTTCTGCACCGGAGACAAGCCAAATAGTTCCAGAAAAAAAAAGTCCTGGAAAAACCTTTCTTGCCATAGCTAATGTGGAATACCAGCAAAAAAGCAAGGAAAGCTCCCCATTTCTCTCTTTCTCTCTGCAGCGGAGAGCTCAGAGAGCACTGCCACCAGCTTGGAGAGAGCTGCACTCTTATCTCTATGTTTTGAATAGACCACCTCAGACATTCCACCGCTTCTCCTTCTCCCCCCGCCCCCCCCTTCATTTTAAAGGCACAGAACTTATTTCTGGGCTAAACAGACAGATGGGGGATACAAATACAACATCATAAACTCACCTTAGAACCAGGGCGAAAAGTGAATGCAGTACCCAAGGTGCTGCCTCACCAGTGCCGAGTACAAGGGGACAGTCACTTCCCTGATCCTGCTGGCTACACTATTCTTGATACAAGCCCAGATGCCTTTGGCTTTCTTGGCCACCTGGGCACACGCTGGCTCATGTTCAGCTGGCTGTCAACCAACATCCCCAGGTCCTTTTCTACCAAACAGCCCTCAAGCCACTCCTCCCCCCAGCCTGTAGCACTGCACAGATTTTCTGTGACCCAATTGCAGGACCTGGCACTTGGCCTTATTGAACCTCATGCAGTTGTCCTTACCCATTGATTGAGTCTGTCCATACTCTCTGTAGAGCCTTCCTATCCTCGAGCAGATCAACACTCCCACCTAACTTGGTGTCATCTGCAAATTTACTGCGGGTGCACTCAATCCCCTTGCCCAGATCATCAATAAAGACATTAAACACGACTGACCCCAAAACTGAGCCCTGGGGAACACAACTAGCAACTGGATTTAGCTCCATTCTCCACAACACTCTGGGCCTAGCCATCCAGCCAGTTCTTGTACCCATCTAAGCTGTGAGCAGCCAGTTTTTCTATGAGGATGCTGTGGGAGATGGTGTCAAATGCTTTACTGAAGTCTAGACAGACAACATCCACAGCCTTTCCCTCATCTACTAAGCAGGTCACTTTGTCCTAGAAGGTGTACTAGTTTGACAGCAAACCAGTGGGAGATTCCAAGTCAGAAATACAATTTAATAGGAAAATTACAATAATGGCAATAGTACAGAAACACTGACTTAAATTGACAGAGTCAGAGTACAACCTGACACCCTGTCGGTCAGGGTGGTGGTAGCAGCCTGATTAAATGGTGGCTGCAGTCCTTGTAGTGATGGATGTTGTTCTGTCAAAATGGTGATCCTGTAGAAAGATCTCGTCCTTCTCCAGTGGTGGCTGTTGAGCTCTTGTCTTCTGGGAATCCAGTGGTAGATGCTGCTTGTGGGATTCCGAGCCTCCGATTATATACGGGTAGGAACGTTTGGTTCCTCCCACGGGGCAGAGCATCTCACAGTGGGATAATGTAATTTTATGAGTCATGCAGTGAGACTCTGATGGCCCATTAGAGGAGATAGCCTCCCGGTTATCATGGAGAAGAAAAAGAACACCGTCCCACCTGTTTACCTGTTTTAACACCTTATGAAGATGGTAATAGAATACATACTTTTGGTTACATCTTACATTGTAACCTAAGACAGAAGGATAGCAGGTTGGTGACGTCGGACCTGTCTTTGGGAAATTCATTTTGGCTGGGCTTGATCCCCTGATTGTCCTGTGTGAAAAATGCCAATCACTTGTTTTTAAAATTTTAAAAGTTTAATAGTAATAAAATGGTTATAAAAATAGTAATATAATTAGACTAATAAAAATTTGGACAATTAGGATTAGGACAATATGAGACAATAAAAACAAATAGTTATGGACTGTCTGGATACATTTTCTGGGCAAAATAAGCCCAAAAAAGGACACACATTAACAGAGGATGAACCCTTAAAAACAATAACCTCTTGCATATTCATACATCTCATACATGATGCATAAATTCCATTCAAACACAGGATTCTGTCTGGTCAGTGTCAACTTCTTCCTCTGAATCCTGACAGCATCTTCAAGGCTGAGCGAGGCAGGAAGAAGTTAGTTTCTTCTGATAGAGGAGCAATAAATTCTTTTTCTCTGAAAAATTTAGGTGTTTTGTGGCTGCTATCTTGGTGTGAGTACCTCATTCCTCTCTTTGAAGAAAGTATCTTACATAGCATAGTTTCTATTTTAACATTATGTTATAACCTAAAACTGTATTTAACACACTACTTAAGAAAATTAATACAGCATAACTTTCTAAAATAGCCCATATAATATTCATTTTAATATTTGCGAAAAGACAATCATAAAATACACATTTTTCACATTCTGGATGTGTCATGCAATGGCACTCAGGATGATCTCTTCCATAGCTTTGCCCAGAACTGAGGTTAGACTGACCAGCCTGTAGTTCCCTGGATCATCTTTCTAACCCTTCTTGTAGATGGGCGTTACATTTCCTAATTTCCAGTCAGTTGGAATTTCTCCAGTTAACCAGGATTGCTGGTAGATGATTGAGAGTGATTTGGCAAGTTCCTTTGCCAGTTCCCTTATTACTCTAGGGTGGATCCCATCTGGGCCCGTAGACTTGTGTCTAATTGGCATAACAGGTCACTAACAATCTACTCCTGAACTGTGGGGGCTATTACAGTAGAATCAATGATGTTCGGATGTCTGAGACGTAACACACAGACAGAACTCCCTGGGTCATCAGCAAACAGCACAGTTTACTGTGTCTAGCACCTTTTGTAGCCTATTCAAAACTCCCGGGTCAGGACAGCTCATTGGTCTATTTCTGTGCCCCCAGACTCTGAACCAATACAGTGTCTGCATCCTAGGAGAGCTTCCATTGGTTGTGAGCTTCTGTCAGTCAGCCCAGAGGCTGCTCCATGGAGCTGAGCTGCTTATTATAACTTGATTAATACTACTGCAACATCTCACCATTTTGTTTTTACTAAAAATTGTGATCTTTTCTCTTTCACCTATTTGCAGGAATCCCTAGCAAACAGGGTGACAGAAAAACAGCATGGTTTTAATTGGTATGGCATATATAGTGAAGGTGCAGTATATTGGTTTAGAGTCTGTAGGCAAGAATTTCTTAGTGTTTAGGTTACAAGTTATAGATTATTTTAACAACACCAAGCTACATAACTCCTAAAACTGTTGAAGAAAGTTTAGCTACTAGAGAAAACAATTTGTAAACAGAAAACTAGTAAAACATTTTGTAAACAGAAAACAGTCTGTAACATGAAAATTAGTTTGTAAACAAACCTGTAAGTTATATTTTAATTCTGAACTGAAATTAGAAAATCTTGAAACATTCAACTTTGGTACTTGTCCTCGTTTAGGGCAAATTTGGGAGAGAATCTCCAAAGGGGCCCCTCCAGAAAGCATACCCACACAGCCCCTCCCCCCAACCGGTTTGGGAAGAATTCCTTGGAGAGAAGTGGAAAGAACCTGTTTATTTAACAGGCACAGCATCCCCCAGCACGCAAAAATAGCAATACTGGATGACACCACTCTTTCACTGCTCTGAAAAAGATGACAAATACAGAAAGTCTCTCTTAGAGGTGGTCGCTCTGTTATCAATTCCTCCAGCGCTGGGGCAGCTGCTGCAGGCCACAGGGTGCAAACTCTCGGTGTTCCCAGGTCCCAGTCCGGAGCAGGTTCGAGTAGGTCCACAAAAAGGAAAGGAGAAACAGTCCAGGAAGAAATTTGGACTGTTTAGCTAAACTAGCTAATGAGCAGAAGCAAGAGCAAAGCAGAAGCAAAGCAGAAGCAAAGCAGAAGCAAGAGCAAGAGCAAAGCAAAAAGCAAAAGCAAAAAAGCAAAAGCAGCACTATGTACTGCCCCGTCTCTATGTCTCGCCAGCCGTGGGGGAGCAGGCTGATAAGAAACCAAAACAAAACATTCACTCTTCAGAGCCAGTCTCGAAGGCACAGAACATAATATCCAGCATAAACATCACACAAATGGGGATACAAGCATCATAAGGTCACCCTACAACAGTACTGTAATAAAAAAAACTAAGCTCAACAGATAAGGTAATTCAAAAATGAGCAGAGTCCTTATAGACACTGTTATTTCAAAAGTCCCAGATTTCTATGAGGCACTTGCCAGTTGTTTTGGTTACATGGCTTCATGATGTCTGGTGAAGGGACATCAACTGGTGTCTGTGGTTTCCAATGTTCATTGTCATGCATTTATCTTGGTTTTAGGCAGCTTTGTCCCACATCCCGGCTAGATGGTGACAGGGGGGCAACAGTCCCCCTCTTTCGGGCTCTGCAGAATCCCAATTACCAGTGGAGGCGCAGCACGGAACAAAAGGGCCACAGCACGGACCTGGGGTGGCACTGGGGTTACTCTATTTGATGGTAAAACTCCCCGAGTCCAGGGTCCCAGGTGCCAAACTGGGGGCAAACAACAGATTATAAACTGGGGGAGGTCTCAGGGAAGGATACAATCTCTAGCTAATCAGATGAGCTAGGGGTGAAATACAAGGCAGGGCATACAACGTGTAAACCAATGAAGGATTTCAAGGGAGGGAAACAGCTTGGGATAGGAGGGGTTAACAACTGGATGGGGGGGAAGGGGGTTTGAAACTTGGCAAGGAAGTAGCTAAGTAACAAACAGATAAACCAACACCTGCCTCAATTAAATAACAAAGGCAGGTCTGTGTCACTCTAAAAACAGGGGGAGAAAAAACCCAAAAGGACTACCAAACCACAAATCAAACATTAAACATGCCAAATGAAAACACACTACAACACAGCTTAATTATCATAGGATCACTGTATTGTTACATGATTCATTGTAAAACATGAGAGCATGATATTACTTAAGACTCAAAAAATGCATTCAGCCCAACCTTTTTTCCCTTTTTTTTTTTTGTATAGTAAATAAGAATAGGAGCAACGCATTACTTTTGAACAGTATTCTAGTGCAAGAAATTATGTTAGCATGGATAACACAGTGCAAACAATCTACTTTTTCCTTTTGCTAAGAGTTAGTGATTTTGTAGTTGAATCTGCCTATGAAGTTAGTAAATTAATATTCTGTGTATGTGTCAATGGACCTAGAATGTCAAGATGATTATATTCTTTGAATCTTCACGTTTTATCTAGAAATAATGCAAGCAGGGCTATTAGGAATACTAAGAGACAAATTATTAATATATATCTTACAATCTCTTTGATACACAGCAGCCCATGCCTGAGAGAGGAATGTAATACTTTCTTAATGATTTTAGTAAAATCAGCTATCATAGGCTTAGCAATTTTGATTTTGATACATGTAAGTAGTAATGACAAGTATTGTACTATGAACTCTAAAGTATATTTAACAAACAGTTGTACAATTTTGTAACTTTTGTATGGTAACCCCTCAGTGCTTCCATTAGAGTTTTTGGAACATGACAATCCTGATTTATCAGGGGATAAAGTGGTTGTGAGACTCTTGAGGGGTGGAGACTTAGTGTCTGTTTTCTTCTTCATCGTCCATTTGTAGGGAAAGGCTGGCACCTCACTGGGTTGGATGAGAGGGCGTGTTGGTTTTAGTTGCTTTAAGACAGTTATCCCATGTGACTGACCCCATCTCTTCGGGCAGACTCAATTGTTTCTGCCCCCAGGGTACCAGACCTTTGCATGCTTTTTTCCCAGGCGGGCTCCTCGCAGGAGTTTTTCCCATGCTCTACTTCCAGATTCCATGTTTGTAGTTCTTGGTGGTGACGTTCCCAGACCCGCCCATGGAGGCAGGGCTGGGGGCAGGACCTCGGTTGCTAGAGGTGTGCTGATGTTCTCTGGGTTTTGGCTTGGGTGCGGGTCCCCATCCCCTGACGCAGGCTGGATGAAGGGTGCGGGCGGCCCCAGCGAGAATGGTGGGGGAGTGGTCCTGGTGACTGCATAATGTTTCAGGACTGTTGGGGCTGCACAGCCCGCTGGAATTATGGTGGTCTCTGTTCCGCCGCCTTCCTGCTCAACGTTAGCAGTCACAGCGCAGGCAGGCTGAGGATGATCTTTGTTTCTTGGGATCTCTCCACCCCACAAGGTAGTGCCATTTTCTACAGTTGCGGGGGGGTGCCCCGCCGGCAGCACGTCCCGGTGTGGGCTGGCCTCACATATCTGCTCGGTGGGAGAGCACCCGCCCTGCCCAGGCTGGGTCATGGTCACAGGCTGCCTCTGAAGCGACGGTGCAGTTTGAGCCCGTGCAGTAGCTCTGGGGGGCTGGCGTCAGGAAACATGTTCGGGGAGCTGGTATAGGACGCCCCAGCTCCGCATGGCACTTTGGCCTGAGGGCATCCCCACTGCTGGTCGGGACCCCGTCGCCCTGCTCCGTCTCACTGTGCAGCGGAGCCTCTCCATGTGGGGAGGTTGCGGGCATGGTTTGTGGGCTGAGCCAACCAGCACCAGGCAGGGGCGGCCTGGGTGTTTCCATGGCGATCAAGGGCATGGCCGGCCCCGGTGGCAGGGGGGCAGTCCCGGGGACAGCACCGAGATGGAGCTGTGTCATGGTCAGGGGCTGCCCAGCCGAAATGGCGGCACCGTCCGAGCTCCTACAGCAGCTGCCCAGGGCAGGCACAGGGTGGTATTTTCGGGGTGCCGGCAGAGGGCACCCCGGCATCCCTGGGACCCTGCCGGCCCCCCCTGTCTCCCTGCGCTCCTTACTGGGGAGCTGTGGAGGGGAAGTTCAAAGCAGCTCAGTCACATGGGGTGGCATTGCCATCCATTGTGTCCGAGCACGTGCTCTAGGGGCTTAGCGAGGTGTCCATCTCCCCCAAAAACTCCTCTGGTGTGTTTTCCTCCCCATATAGTTCAATATTTAATAGTCTAATTAAATCCAAAACAAACCTCCATGGTTTTATAGCTCTCATTGCATTTCCCTCCCCCTTCAAGGCTGCTTTTAATATAAAGTGACCAGTTCATTCCCAGGTATTAAGATCAAAGGCAGTTTCTTTTGTTGTGCCAAATCCATGGGGTTTTGCCCATGTAATTAATCTAAACAGCGCTTCTTCATCACAGTCTGTTATGAGTAAAAAAAGGTTACCCATTTTTTTTGTAAAAAGGTTGCAAAGTGAACAGGTTGGACCAGTTGCTGCCAAGGTGGAGTTCTACCTGTTTGTTATTGTAATCACTGGTCGTTTTCGTTAACTACTCCTTTGGTATCGGTAGGGCCCTGCCTAAAGCTAGGTTGATAGCCCTTCGGACAGTGAAAGGAGGGGACATGGGGGGGGACATCAGAGGGCATGCAAATTAACCTCGGGACCAGCATGCCACGGGAAGCCACCCCACCAAACTTACCAAAAAGACCCCCAAAACAACGAGCCAACACAGAATTAAGAGATCAAAGTGATGTCTGGACGTGAGGAACAAAGTACCAAGCCTGCAAAGATGCTGAGAACCTTTGTTGCCCCTCGCCCTGAGCAAAGACCTCAGCTGGAGCCAAGACCCCGAGACAGCAAACCTGGAAAGTGGTAACCCGGAATTTACCCCCACTGCTCTTGTGAGGACAGGACCCCCAGCTCTGCCCCCTAGTGGGAAAAGCTGCACTTTCCTCCTCCTCCGAGTCACCCTGGGAGCGACGACGTGAAACAGCGGACCCATTGAGCTTCCCAACCTTGAGCTGATCACTTTTAATAAAGGCATTAAAAAGGAAAAAGATCTCCTGCCCTGTTTATTTCACAGTCTATGTCCCATTCCTTACAGAAAATTTTCCGTACCTGTATTGTGGGGTTTTCTGATGTTGAAAACCAAGCACCCATGGTCTCCGATGGGGTTTTTCTTCTTTTTTCAAACAGCCCTTTGGCTGAGTCATCTGGCAACCTTGCTGTGACTTGTATCCTTACAGCCTTTGACACCTATTTTTGGACTCTTCCAGCCTCTATTCTTTCCAGCTTTTTCAGCTTGTCTGGTTTCTTTTTCCACACAGCCCTTTGGCTGTAATTCCCTGCGACCTTTGTCGCAAAGTTAGCTCCTGCAGCCTTTGCTGCCTATTTTTGGGCTCTTTCCGGCCTCTTTCAGCTTTTCGCTCTGTCTCTCTCCACAAAATCCGCAGGTCTTGGACTGCTTGTCCTCACAGCAGGGGGGCACCATGTATTACAGTTGAATCCATGATGTTCGAATGTCTGAGATGTAACACACAGACAGAACTCCTTGGGTCATCAGCAAACAGCACAGTTTATTGTGTCTAGCACCTTTTGTAGCCTGTTCAAAACTCCCGGGTCAGGACAGCTCATTGGTCTATTCCTGTGCCCCCAGACTCTGAACCAATACAATGTCTGCATCCTAGGAGAGCTTCCATTGGTTGTGAGCTTCTGTCAGTCAGCCCAGAGGCTGCTCCATGGAGCTGAGCTGCTTATTAACTTGATTAATACTACTGCAACAGGGGCTTCACTCATCTCCCCATCACCAACTTCAAGCACTGGGAGCTGGGTATCCTGGGGACAACTAGTCTTGATATTGGAGACTGAGGCAAAGAAGGTATTAAGTACCTCTGCCTTTTCCTCATCCCCTGACACTACGCTACTCTCTGCATTCAACAAATGATGGAGATGCTCCTTGACCCTCCTTCTGCTGACAAGGGATTTATAGAATTTTATTTTTGTTTTCTTTAACTGTAGCAGCCAAATCAAGTTCTAGTTGGGCTTTGGCCCTTCTAATCTTCTCCCTGCATGACCTTGTGACATCCTTATAGTCCTCCCAAGTTATTTGACCCTCCTTCCACAGAAAATAGATTATCTGTTTTTCCCTAAGTTCTCTGTTCAATCAGGTTCCTCTTTTTCCCTGATGGGTCTCCTTCCCTGTCTTTCTATACATGGTGTCATGGTTTGACACTGGCACAATGCCAGTGCCCCCATGAAGATACCCTCTCCCTGGTAGCTGCTGTGAGATGTGACCAGGAATAAGCAAAGCAGGCTCCTACTTAGGGAAGAAAGAAAACAAAACTTTATTAACTACACTACAACTACAAATAAAAAGGAACACACACACAGGGAAAATGAAAACCTTACAAATACATTTCCTCCTCCCTCCATCAAATTCCCAACACAATACATCTATTCCTCAAATCACTAACTCTCGGTCCAGCACCACCTTTTAGACAATCAATCCTCAGTTCATCAAGAGGAGAGGAGTCCTTCTTGTACCATGGGCTTCCCCTGGAAACACAGTCGAAGCCTCGTGTGTTTCTGTGTCACTCGTGGCACTGCCCGGAGTACATCTGCCGTCGTGACCTCTTCCTTTTCATGTCCAGTGCTCTCACCACTGAACATGGACCAGAGCTGCTTCTAGGGTTGTCTTTTTAAGGATGCTCTGTCCCGATCCAAAAAAGGCACAGTCTCTCCTTTGGGACACCTGTCCCCACAATCTCTCCTTTGGGACACCTGTCCCCCCCATATTTTTTCACCCCCTGGGGCCAAGGGGCACCAACACTGAACCCTCTTGGTTATGTGGCCATTGCCTCCCCCTAGAATGCAGTCTCTGTGTCACAAGGAACATGGTTCTGTCCATGGCTGTACAAAAAGAGTCCAGCAAAAGCCACTCCATCATCTCTTCCCACTAGGATTCTTCTCTATTCTTCCACTATTTCTCACTCGCCCAGACCTCTCTCACACTTGCACATTCCTTCCTCATCTTCCACTCTATCTTCTAGGAGAGGTCAATGATCTGTAAAGTTCTCATTCTCCAAAAAGGGGTTAAAAGCTCCTACAAGCGGCCGGCTGCACCCCCCCCTTCTTCTCCGTCCCAGCCGTGCTGCCGGCACAGGCCCATGTTTATCCAGTTTCAAGGTTACAGTCCCAAGCAGCGGCTCTCTTTCTCTCTCTCTGTGTCTCTCAAGGGGGGGGGGGGGGGGGGGGCCTGCCCGATGGCTCCCGGTGTCTCTCTCTCTCTCTCTTCCACCCTTCCACCCCCGGGCTCAGGCCTACCTCTCTCGGCCACATGGCTTTCCCCTCCCCCTGCCCAGCCAGCAGCTGGGCCGGGGGAGAGACCCGAACTCTTTCCCGCCGGAAACCCAAAAGGACCCTCCCAGGGGAGAGCTCTGCTTTTAACCCCGTGTTCTCAGAGGCGGACCCATGTCCTAAATGGCCAGGTTAAATGCCAATATTAAAGCCTGAATATCCATTGGCCCAAAACACAGCATCCCAAAAAACACATTTCCTGTCAAACCACCACACATGGGAACGGCCTGCTCCTGAATATTTATCAATTCCTTTTTAAAGTACATCCAGCCTTCCTGGACTCCTTTGCCCTTCAGGATTGATTCCCAAGGGACTCTGTCAATCGACCTCCTAAACAGGCCAAAGTCTGCCCGCAGGAAGTCCAAGACTTATGCGGCCTTCTCTGGATTTCGGGGTGTCCCCAGCGGGCTGCAATGGGGTCCGGATAGATCAGTCCTGCTCAGCACAGTCCTGTCCGCCTGTCCGAGTTCCCAAGCAGTTCTTAGCCGCAGGCAACCTTAGCAAGCTTAAGTGATATCAGCTCTTTTAGTGATTATCAGCTCATTGTGATTTCAGCTCTTAGCTTGCTATGTGCCGCAGGCAGGCAGACGCAGGGAGAGAGAGGAGAAGGCTGTATGAGGTTCCACAGCGATGTCTTTATTGCAGTCTTCTGAAAAGGTCTCAGGGACAGCTCTTCTGCTGATTTGGGCAAAAGTAGCTCCCTATATAGGGTACAGGGGTTTTGGAAATTGTCCAATAGTAAGGGTTAAAGGAAAGTGACCTATAGTCTTACAGAGAGATAAGCAAGGGTCTGAAGGCAGAAGAGAGGGGCTTCTAAGGTCCAGTCATCATGACTCGGCATTTCCTATCTTAGGCTACTGAACGCCAGGGAGCCCTTGCAGGCTCTGTGCCTGCTACAGAAGATGGAAGTTCTGCTGGTGCTCCTCCTTACTTCATCCAGTGCTTAAAACTAACATTTTATGGTCACTATTCCCAAGATGGCCACTGACCACTACATCACCCACTAATCCTTCTCTGTTCACAAACAACAGGTCTAGCAGGGCACCTCCTCTGGTAGGTTCATTTACTGGTTGTGTTAGGAAGTTGTCTTCCACACACCCCAGGTGATGTCTGGAGAGGCTACCTAGAACAGAGGCTAGACAGAGTTAAAAGATAAAAGTAGGTATTTATTGAAAGGCCTTGTATGGGTACACCTTGGGCCGTGCAGAAGTCTTGCAGAGACTACACCCAAGATGGATGACTGTCACAGGTTTTTTGGACAGATATAAGTTTGGTCAATTTGCATATCAGAGGTTAATTGTCCAATTACAGCTTCAAGTGATGGAGTCCCATTCTCCCAGTTTGCCCCTCCTACTTCACTGTTGTTTACATTTTTCGGGGCCTGAGAAAGTAAGGTGTCCTTGGGTTTCAGGCCTAGAGAAAAATTGTTTTGTCTGAATAAAATGGAAGAACAGTAGCTGACAGGCTATGGAGTTTTAGAGTTAAACACTAAAGTAGTACTGATCTGAAAAATATAAATGCTAAAACTTAAGGCATCACTGGAACCTCCTAGACTGCTTCCTCTCTGCTGTGTTGTATTTCCAGCAGACATCTGGCAAGTTGAAGTTGCTCACAAGTAGAAGGGCTGGTGACCATGAGACTTCTGCCAGCTGCTTGTAGAATGCCTCATCTGCCTGTTCATCCTGGTTGGGTGGTCTGTAACAGACTCCCACCATGACATCCACCCTGCTGACCTTCCCCCAGTCTTTACCCAGAGATACAGAACTTTGTCATCTTCATCATCGTCAATTTCAATATAATCAAAACATTGTAATATACAGAGCTACCCCACCACCTCTCCTGCCTGTCACTTCTAAAGAGCTTATAGCCATCCACTGCAGCACTCACATAATGTGAGTCATCCCACCATGTTTCTGTGATAGAGACTACATTGGCACTTTCCCATTGTATGATGGCTTCCAGCTCTTCCTGCTCATTGCCCATATTGCATGCATTAGTGTAGATGCGCTTCAGCTGGGCTATGGATTCCCCCCCTCAACACAGGCATGCCACCCTTGGGCTCATATCTAGTGAGCCTAGTCTTATCCCCTTCCCCCTTCAAGCCTAGTTTAAATACCTCTCAGTCGGCCCTGCTAACTCCTGGGCCATAATCCTTTTCCCCGAGTCAGGTGTACCCCATCCCATATGAGTAGGTCTGGTGCTATGTAAGCTGCCTCATGGTCAAAACCCACAAAATTCCATTTATGGCACCAGCCTCTTAGCCATGTATTAATCAGTAGTCTTTTCCTATTCCTTTCAGTATTTTCCTCTAATATTGAAGGAATTGAGGAGAAAACTACCTTTGTATCTACTCCTTCAACCAAGTGCGCCAGTGCCCTGAAGTCCCTTTTGATTACCCTGGGACTTCTTCCTTCAGTCTCATCTCTATCCACCTAGAATACTAAGAGAGGGTAGTAGTCAGAGGGCTACACCAAATCAGGAAGCTTCCTGTCTACATCTCTTACCTAAGCCCCAGGGAGTCAGCAGACTTACCTGCGGGTTGGGTCTGGTCTGCATATCGGGCCTTTCGTTTTTCTCAGTAGGGAGTCGTCTATAACAATTACCCTTCTTTTATCATTTTTGGAGCTGTCTGCAGTACATCTGGTTGACTGATTCTGCTTAGGCAACCCCCTAGGTGGTCCTTCAAAATCATGGTTTTCCTGGCCCTCAATTTCCAGAGCCTCATAACTATTCTATAGGGGGATGTGAGGAGGGGAGGGAAGCCGTGAGGGATTTGCTTGCCACCCCAAGCAGGGACCTGCCTCTATTTCCTCCCCCCTTCCCTTCCCTTCCCTTCCCTTCCCTTCCCTTCCCTTCCCTTCCCTTCCCTTCCCTTCCCTTCCCTTCCCTTCCCTTCCCTTTCCTTCCCCCACCCCACTGTCTCCTAGGTCCACTCCTGCCTGTTGTGGAGAAGGGAGAGGATCCTCCACTTCCAGAGGTACATTTGCTTCAGGGCAGGTAGATAATGGCTCCACCAGTCAATCTCTTCCTGTTCTCTCCTTATATTTGGAAATATCTTTGTAATGGCAGAACTTGCTATTTAAAAATTACTCTGGAGAGTAATAGCTTCCATAGTTCTTGCTCATGTGTTAATTGAGAAAATATGGGTAAACTGGATTTAAAAAATTTTGTAATAATATAACCTCACCTTATTTTATTTTTTTTACCTTAATTTCACCTTGTGTTTTTTCCATTGTCATAGATCACATTCTTTGGACCAGAGCTTTTAATTTAATAATACATTTAGTATATATTAGTGTTCTGCACAATGGACATTATATATTGGCTGCTTCAATGGTAATGATAGTTGTGATATTACAAATACCTTTATTCTGGCTGTGAGTTTTCTACAGAAATAACTTGATTTCTTTAGTAGTCATTAGCAGAGAGTTCTATAGTCTTCATGTGTAGAGAACCTCAGTAAAAAAAAAAGACTGTTAAAATACAGTTGATTTGTTATAAGGTAATTTTCTTTTTAAACAAAACACCTTATCTCAAAGGGAGTTGTGCTGTTGTTGACTGTGGTGGTGTTCACAGGGGTCCCAGGAAGAGGAAAGAGATGAGGATCTGACTCCCATGTTTCAGAAGGCTTATTTATTATTTTATGATATATATTATATTAAAACTGTACTAAAAGAATAGAAGAAAGGATTTCATCAGAAGGCTTTCAAGGAAAAAAAAGAATGATAACAAAAGCTTGTGTCTGACCGAGAGTCTGAGACAGCCGGACTGTGATTGGCCATTAATTAGAAACAACCAACATGAGACCAATCAAAAATGCACCTGTTGCATTCCACAACAGCAGAGAATCGTTGTTTACATTTTGTTCCTGAGGCCTCTCAGCTTCTCAGGAGAAAAAATCCTAAGGAAAGGATTTTTCAGAAAATATCATGGCTACAGTGGACTACTTCAGTGTAGCAGATTATGACCCTCCTTTGAACATGTAGAAAGATACTGGTTGTCCTGGTTTGAGAGGAAGTGAGTTTTTTGGGATGCTGTGGTCAAACTAATAGGTGCTCAGATTTGAATATTGTCAACTGGTGTGGCCACTGAGGACATGGATACGCCTCTGAGAACACAGGGGGGTTAAAAGCAGACAACTCCCAGGGGGAAACTGTCTTGGGTTCCGGTCCGTGAAGGAGGTCAGACCTCCCCTGCCCGGCTACAGGCTGGGCAGGGGAGGGGAAGCCATGCGGCCAGGTGAGGTAGGCTGGGCCTTGGACAGAGAAGGGAGGTGAAGGCCCCTGAGGATGGAAGGGTGGAGGAGCACCGAGAGGCATCAGGCAGCCAGCCCTCCCTACCCCAGGAGAGAGAGACAGAGAGCTGGTGTCTGTGCATGTGCCACCTTGAAATTTGATAGCATGGCCGGCCAAGAAGGAGAAGGGGGGGGGTGCGGTGAGAAGGTGCCCATCAGGGCAGCGTGGGAGTTCTGGACAGGCAAAGCCTGATATTTTAACCCTTTCCTTGGATGATGGAGACCTTACAAATGCTGATCCTCCTGGAGCTGAATGAGAAGAGAGATAGAGATGAGATAAGAGGAAACAGGCAAGTGTGATGCAAGTTTGCGCAAGTGAAAGGTGTCCGAGAGAAGTTGAGAAGAATTCTAGGTGGCAGGAGATGATGGAGTGGCCTTTGGCTGGACTTTTCTTGTATAGCCATGGACAGAAACATTTTTCCTGTGTCACAGAGACTGCATTTAGGGGGGAGGCAATGGCTCGGAGCCAAGAGAGTTCAGTGTTGTTATGTGAAGGAGTGCGTGAACAGAGACGACGGGTGAGGAGGGTGGTTGGTGCCCTCCATCTTCAGTGAAGGAGAAGATCTCTGTTCTTGAGACTCCCTCAGCCCCAGGGGGTGAAATTTGGGGGGGACTGGTGTCCCAAAAGTGAGAGACTGTGCTCTTTTTGGAACTGGGCAAAGCATCCTTAAAAGGAAAATCCAAGAAGCAGCTCTGGTCCATGTGCAGTGGTGAGAGCACTGGACATGGAAGGAAGATGTCACGATGGCAAATGATCTCTGGGCGGTACCACGTGCGACATGGACACCAGGTTTCAACTGTGTTTCCAGGGGAAGCCTATGGCACAAGAGGGACTCCTCTCCTCTTGATGAACTGAGAATTGATTATCTAAAGGATGGTGATGGACTGAGAGTTGGTGATCTGAGGGATGGTAACTGAATTGAGAATCCAAGGTTTTGTCTTACTGTGATGTACTGAGAATTTGGTGGGGGGAGGAGGAATGTTTGGAAGGTTTTCATCCTGAGTTCTGTGTGTTTCTTTTATATATTGTAAGTTAATAAAGTTTTTTTTCCTTTTATTCCTAAGCTGGAGCCTGCTTTGCTCTATTCCTGGTCACATCTCACAGTAGACACCAGGGAGAATGTATTTTCATGGGGGCACTGGCATTGCACCAGCATCAAACCATGACACTGGTCAAGAAAAGTGACCTTCAGGTGGGAGAAGCCCATGAAGGTGAACAGTTTGATGGTAGTCCTGACTTCCTTGTGTGTTCTTGATGCCACTCTATGAATCTTTTTTTCTTCTCTGCTGTGCTTTAAACAGTGGTAGGAAGCAAGAAACAAAATTAGGAAAACTTAGTTATGAAAACAAAACACCTCTAAACTTTGAAGAGACCGCCTGATCTAATGTCTTTCCCAAAGCTAGCTTTGTGGATACTTTATGCTTACAAACTATAAGATTTGTACATGCCTTAGACCCTTTAAATATGTGATTGTCAACCATATCAGCTATCATGACAACTGTTTTGTAGTCTTTTCACAGAAAGCATTCATTTAAAGACTCGATAGAGTGAGCTCTCTTTTATTTGGCAATCCTGTAAAATATTTTAAATTCTGTAGTAGCCAATTTTGAAATACATTTGCATATCAGCTGTCCTATTTTTACTAGGTGTCCTGGTTTAGGGCAAATTTCTCCTAGGGTGATGTTATGATGCTTGTATTCCCATTCGTGTGTTCTGTTTATGCTGGATATTATGTTCTGTGCCTTCAAGACTGGCTCTGAAGAGCAAAGTTTTGTTTTGGTTTTTTTATCAACCTGCTCCCCACAGCTGGTGGGACACAGAGACAGGGGCAGTACATTGTGCAGCTTTTGCTTTTTGCTTTGCTTTTTGCTTTGCTCTTGCTTTTTCCTTCTGCTTATTAGTTAGTTTAGCTAAGCAGTCCGAATTTTTCCCTGGACTGTTTTTCCTTTCCCTTTTTTGGAACTACTCGAGCCTGCTCCGGACTGGGATCTGGGAAACACCGAGAGTTTGCACCTTGTGGCCTGCAGCAGTTATCCCCAGCACTGGAGAGACCGATAACAGAGCGACCACTCCCAGGAGAGACTTTCTGAATTTGTCATCTTTTTTCAGAGCAGTGAAAGAGTGTTGTCATCCAGTATTGTTCATTTTGTGTGCTGTGGGGTGTTTTGACTGTTAAATAAACAGGTTCTTTCCACTTCTCTCCAAGGAATCCTTCCTGAACCAGTTGGGGGGAGGGGCCATGTGGGTTTGCTTTCTGGAGGGGCCCCCTTTTGGAGGTTTTCTCCCAAATTTGCCCTAAGCCAGGACAGAAAACAAAACACCTCTAAACTTTGAAGACACCTCCTGATGTAATGTCTTTCCCAAAGCCAGCTTGTGGATACTTTATGCTTACAAACTATAAGATTTGTACATGCCTTAGACTCTTTAAATATCAGATTGTCAACCATTTAAATGATGTAGTAGCCAATTTTGAAATACATTTGCATATTAGCAGTCCTATTTTTGCTAGGTGTCCTGGTTTAGGGCAAATTTGAAAGAAAACCTCCAAAAGGGGGGCTCCCCCGAGAAAGCAAACCCACGTGGCCCCTCCCCCCAACCAGTTTGGGAAAAATTTTCTCGTAGAGAAGTGGGAAAAAAACCCCTGTTATTTAACAGACAAAGCACTCCTCAGCACAAAAAATAAACAGTACCAGATGACAAAACTCATTCGCCGCTCTCAAGAGATGACAAATTCAGAAAGTCTCTCCTGTGGGTGGTCGCTCTATTATCAGTTCCTCCAGCACTGGGAAAGGCTGCTGCCCAGAGTAGGCCCCGGTGGGCCACAAAGTGCGAGCTCTCGGTGTTTCCCCAGGTCCCCAGTCTGGAGCAGGTTTGAGCAGTTCCAAGAAAAGGGAAAGCAAAACAGTCCAGGGAAAATTTCTCTGCCTCAGCTAGCTAAACTAACTAAAAAGCAAAGGAGGGCTCTGTTCTGCTCTGTCCGTGCCCAGACAACACAGTCCAGCGCAGCATGTAGAGGAGTTAGTGCAGTCTCTGATAATAGACTCCGTGCTTCTTCTCCCCACCTTCGCTCTCAGAACCAGTCTTGAAGGCACAGAATATAATATCCAGCATAAACAGAACAGACGATTGGGGATACAAGCATCATAAAGTCACCCTAGGACAGAGTATTTTTGGGTTTAGTCTGTAGGCAAGGGTCACACTGCCGGGTCACCTGAATGATAGTGGCATATAAATTCCTGGCAACAATTCTTTCAGTCAAATAGGTATGCAGGGCATCAACTCCCCAGTGGTTTTTCTGATGTTCCTCCTTTATCAATGACCACAACAAAGCAGAAGGAATGACTAGCTTCTTTCCAATAGTGGCCCACCCCTCTTTGTTCTATGTCCCTTCTTGGTTTTCAATTAGCTTTTTATCCCTCTTATCATATACTGGCTTACCTTCAAGTGAAATTTGTCCATCTAGAATTAGGGCTCCTTCAGTAAAAACCTCACCTTTTGCTGCTTCCTTTGCCTCTCTGTCCACCAGTTTGTTTCCCTCCTCCAATTCTGAGCTCACTTTCTGGTGTACCTTAATGTGCATAATTGCTACCTTCTCAGGCAGCTGAACTGCTTCCAATAGCCTGATTATTTCTTGTGAATCCTTGTGAGGTCAGCAGTCCCCTCTCTTTCCAAATGGCTCCATGTGCATGCACAACTCTAAATGCATATCTCGAGTCTGTGTAGATGTTTATTCTTTTTCCTTTTCCATTTCTAAGGCACAGGTCAAGGCAATTATCTTGGCCTTTTGTGCAGAGGTACCTTTTGGCAAGGCTCCAGATTCTATTACCTCTCTGCAGCTAGTAACTGCATACCCAGCATGTCGTTTTCCACTAATGACGTAGCTGCTTCCATCAGTGAACCAGGTCTCTGTATTGTCTAAAGGAGTATCCTCCAGATCAGGGTGGTTGGAGTAAGTAGCTTTGATAGTCTCCAGGCAGTTGTGGTGTACTGCTTCTCCTTGATTTCCACCGAGGAAAGAAGTTGGATTGACAATATTAGTCACCACTATTTCTACATCATCTTGTTCTACCATGATGGCCTGGTATTTCAGGAACCTTTGCGGTGAGAGCCAGTGCCCACCCTTCACTTCCAGTACTACAGACACTGTGTGATACACTAGTACGGTCATTTTCTGGCCCACGGTAAATTTACGTGCCTCCTGGATGTTTAGCACAACTGCTGCTACAGCTCTGAGACAGCCTGGCCACCCCTTGGCCATTGCATCTAGCTGCTTAGAAAAGTAGGCAACTGCCCTCTGATATGGGCCCAGGTCCTGGGCTTATATCCCCAAGGCAATCTCCTGTTTCTCATGGGAAAATAGAAAGAAAGGTTTACTCACATCTGGAAGTCCTAAAGCTGGAGCCGACATAAGAGCACTCTTTAGCTGGTGAAAGGCCCGCGTTGCCTCATTTGTCCACTGGAGATCTGTTTCCATTGGCAATGAAGGCATATTGGGGTTTTACGAGCAGCCCATAGTTATAAATCCACAGCTGACACCACCCTGTCATTCCTAAGAAGGTTCCAAGTTCCTTTATTGTCTGAGGTTTTGCGGTTTGGCATATCGCTTCTTTACAATCTTGCTCTAAAGTCCATTGTCCAGCACTAACCTCATAGCCCAGGTACTTTCTGCTTCACTACCTATGCCTTTTTCTTTGATACTTTATACCCTTGGAGTCCTAGGAAATTTAAAAGGCTTACCATCCAGGCCACACATGCCTCTCTCATCTGAGTGGCTATTAGGAGATCATCCACGTACTGCAATAGCCTTCCTTCTTCTGGTAGAGCTTCCCAGGACTCCAGGTCTTTTGCAAGTTGTTCTCCAGAGTGGGAGAGTTTTTTAAGCTTTGAGGCAACACTGTCCATGTGAGCTGAGTTTTGCCCCCACTTTTGGGGCTTTCCCATTCGAATGCAAAAAAGTTCTGGCTGGCTTTGTTGATAGGGAGGCAAAAGAATGCATCTTTCAGATCTAGAACGGTAAACCAAGTTAGCTCAGGTGTTCAGCAGGTTAGTAAAGTATATGGATTGGTCACCACAGGATATAAATCTTCAACAGTCCTAACTGCAAAAAATTCTCAATTATTGGGCTGATTCCTTCCTTGTCTTCCTTTCTCAGGGGATACTGTTTGATTCTAACTGGCTGTTTCCCTTCCTTAAGTTTGATTACTATGGGAGGGGCATTTTTCACCCTCCCTGGTACATTGGAGGCCCATACTCCAGGAAATACTTGGTTTAATATCTCTTCACTAATTTCCTCCTTAAGTTCAATGGTCATTAATATTAAACTTAATACCTCTATGTACTTTTGGTCATTTACCTCCAGAGTAACCTCCCCATTTTTGAATCTAATAGTTGCTTGTAATTGTTCCAATAAGTCTCTCCCTAAAAGTGCCTTTGGCAAATTGGGCATATATAAAAACTTGTGAATACCCCATTGTTTTCCAAGCTTATACTTTAAAGGTTTGCAAAAATATGCCATATCAGATTGGCCTGGAAGGCCTTGTATCAAAGTGGCAGACTTTGGCAGACTTCTGGGGCAGGGTTCTGGGTGTGTGGCCCAGGGCAGAGGTGGACTCCCTGATGGAAGGGGAGGGTCCCGACACGGGGGCAGTGCTCAACGTGGGGGTGGATCCCAACGCAGGGAGAGGACCTGACAAAAGAACGGGGAGTGGGAGCAAACTCAACATGACGGCCCCCCTCATGGGGTGGACTCCATTTTCTGAACAATAGGAAGAGGGGGTAGGATTGAGGGATAATGGAGCATGGGTTAGGGTAGGATCCAGAGTGGTATGGCCAGTACAACTCTGGGAAGGGGATAGAAAAGGAGGGGAGATGGCAGATGGCAGGTGGCTCACCTGTGCTTCATTGCAGGTTTCATCTCCTGTCCTCTTCTCAGGGTCATTGGGGTTAGGGACACAGGGGGTGGAATACAAGAACTGGGGAGAAACATCAGAACTTTGAACATTGGAATCAGCCCCATAAATCAAATGAAAGATAAAACTTAGCAACCTTTAACAGCCCTTGGGTTTGCAAAAAATAAAGTCTTTCCCCAATCACATCCCAAAATGCCAACTAGTGAACAGAATCAACAGAAATGTCAGGAAAATCTTTGAACAACCAGTGAACAAAAGATTTTAAACTCCCCTTACAAAAATTTTTTCCCTCTAAAACCAGAACTTCCCTAACCCACACATATGCATCCCTCTCAGCCTTGGAATAAGCATTCCCCATGGCTGCCCCTGATGAAAAAGGATTGCCCACCCACAGGACCAAACTAACAACCAGCCTGAACCCTGGGTGGCTGCCCACCAAACGCACTCTCCAGCAGGTCCAGGTGCAGGTGTCCTGAAATGTCCCGTGAGTGTCGTTAGCTGACCTGGTCCTTGAGCTGCTCAGAGGGTACCAGCTCTCCCTTCAGTGAGTCCTGAAAAAACTCAAGCCTCGCTTTCAGGGCTGTGGTTGACTCAAAGGCATCTTCTTTTTCAACGATGATGGACCAGCCAATTTGTCACTGTAGTCACTCCTCAGAGATTCAAAAATAGGTCCCTGTTCAGGCGCCACTTGAAGCGGTGCACTTCAACAAGTCCCAGAGAGTGACTCGTACTTTCAGGGCCCAGAGCACACTTGCAAAAAAGAGCTAACAAAGAAAGGCAAAGGACCAGTCTTCATTTGGAGATCCAAAAGCTGTTTATTGCTTTGAAGAGGGACCAGGGACAAAGACCCAGCAGGGTGGAGGGCATAGGGTTAAATATGGGAAAAAAGGGGTGGATCTGAGGGTCAAGGACCAATGGGAACAGGGAAAAGTGGTGCAGGGGAGGGACAGCAAACTAGGGGAACCAATTGGATAACAGGGGTGGAACACTGCAGCAAACTGGAGCAAATAGGGATGGAGAAAGGGGAAAACATTCTAGGGGATATACATATATGGTGAATGGGGGCTGAACTGGGGTGGAACAACTGGGAGAACCAATGAAACTTGAAACATTAACATGTGCCTGTAGAGGCCCATGGGAGGGAGGCTTTTCTCATCCTAACCTTAAAGGGGTGTTTCTCCTAGCTTGTTTCTGCCCCTCCGGGATTGAAGTGCCATAGCCTCAGTGGTAGACCTTCGAGCCTCCACATCACCTGGTCATAAAAGGAGACCAGGTTGTTCAAACATGACTCACCCCTCCTAAACCCATGATGGCCAGGTCTGATACCCTGGCCATCCTGTAAGTGCTGTGTGATGACACTCAGTATAAACTGTTCCATTACCTTACCAGGTACTGAGGTCAGGCTAACTGGCCTATAATTACCAGAATCCTCCTTCCTACCCTTTTTGTGAATGGGCATCACATTGGCCAGCTTCCAGTCATCTGGAACCTCACCAGTGATCCAGGACTGATGGTAAATGATAGAGAGCGGCTCCGCAAGCTCATCTGCCAGCTCCCTCATCACCCTGGGATGGATCCCATCTGGTCCCATAGATTTATGAACATCCAAGCGGCTCAGCAGTTCTCTGACTGCCTCCTCCTGGATAACAGAGGGACCATTCTGCTCCCTGACACCATCTACCAATCCAGGAGGACAGTTGTCCTGAGGACAAGCCATTTTCCCACTAAAGACTGAGGCAAAGAAGGCGTTAAGCACTTCTGCCTTCTCCTCATCTGCAGTTACTAAGTTCCCTCCCACATTCAGTAGATAACAAAGGTTGGTCTTACTCTTCTTTTTCCCATTAATATATTTGTCAATAATTTTTTATTATGCTTCAAAAAAGTTGCCAAATTAAGTTTGAACTGAGCTTTGGCCTCCCTAATTTTTTTCCTACATGCCCTAGCAGCCCCCTTAAATACTTCCTGAGAGACCTGACCCTCCTTCCAAAGATGATACATCTTCTTTTTATTCCTGTTCCTTCGAAACCTCATTGCCCATCCAGGCTGGATATTTGCCTAGTCGACTCATCTTTCAGCACACAGGGACAGTCTGTTCCTGTGCCCTCAAGATCTCTGCTTTGAAGCATGCCCACCTTTCCTGGACTCCTTTGTTTTTAAGGTCTGCTTCCCAAGGAACTCTCTGAATAAGTCTCCTAAATAGGCCAAAGTCTTCTCTCTGGAAGTCCAATGTAAAAGTCTTATTGATGTTCCTCCTGATTTCACCAAATATTGAGAACTCCATTATTTCATTATTAATATGCCCCAAGCGGCCTCCAACCACCACATCTCCCACCAGCCCATCTCAATTTGCAAACAACAGGTGTAACATAGTCCCTCCCCTGGTGGGCTCACTCACCACCTGTGACAAAAAGTTGTCCTCCACACACTGTAAAAATTTCCTGGACTGCCTCTTGTCTGCTGTATTAAGTTCCCAGCAGATGTCTGGTAGGTTAAAGTCACCTACAAGAACACAGGCTGGTGATCCTGAAACATTCTCCAGCTGCTTAAATAATTACTTGTCCACCTCTTCTTCCTGGTTGGGTGGATGATAACACACTCCCTGTAGGATGTCAGCCTTGTTGGCCTTCCCCTTAATTCTTACCCATAGACATTCAACTTCATCATCACTAGTTTCAATACCCATGGCAACAAAAACCTCCCTAATATAAAGGGCCACCCCTCTACCTCTTCTCCTTTTCCTGTCTCTTCTTAAGAGCTTGTAGCCATCCAGTTCAGTGCTCCAGTTATGTGAGTCATCACACTACATTTCCATGATGGCGACTACATCATAGCTTTGCTGTTGCACCATGGCTTCCAGCTCTTCTTGTTTGTTACCCATGCTGCGTGCATTAGTATACATGCACCTCAGCTGGGCTACTGATTTCGCCCCTAACTCAGGCTTACCAGCCTTGGGCCTGCTACCAGAGAGCCCAGTTACATCCCCTTCCCCCTTCAAACCTAGTTTAAAGCCCTCTCAGTGTGTTCTGCCAGTTCATGAGCTAAAATCCTTCTGCCCTTAACAGAGATGGAGCCCATCCTGTTCCATCAGGCCAGGTGCCGTAAAAGTTTCCCCATGATCAAAGAACCCAAAATTCCACTGATGACACCAACCCTTGAGCTACTTGTTGATAAAAGGGAAACAGAGGAGTCCTGTAACTTTATTTGAAGAACTGGAGAGGTCATGGGCCTTTCCCATGGGGTCTCTCCAATTTTTAGAGGACAGAGCCTCCTTTTTATCCTAATTTTCCAGCTGCACTTCCCTCTCTCTTACCCCATTGGCTGAGGTACTTGAGAGGTGCAGGCTTCCCAAACTGTTTAATACAGGCCCCCTTTCTAATGTGTACCTCCTCGCCTTTTCTTTTCCTCGTGTCTCTGTTCTTTTTCTCTAAATCAAGAGATTTAGCACAGTCTTGAGTAAGTAACAGTCTATGTCAATTAGTGGAATTCCTATGGAATTTATGGTTCCACTCATTGCTTCTTCCACCTCTCCGTATCTGGCCTTATCTACCATCAGGCCCACAGTTTGTTTGTAAAGACACCTCCTTCTTATTCCTTTCATCTTAAACTAAGACATTTTGTTACATCAGTGTAAGTAGTAAGTAGTTGGCATTGCATTTCTGAAGGTGAAGTTGTAAATTAGATTCTACTAACTGCTTTTTCAGGCATGCATTTGTATGAGTAATCTTGGTGCATATAACTGTTGACTGCACATCAAGGCTGTCATCTTGCAGTGGTGGAGATGGTTATTATTAGTGAACAAGTAGTTTCAAAGTCCTGTATAAAACTAGATGTTGAATTATTTGCAAGATCTGGGTATGTGATACAGTGACTGCTTGGAGGATCCAAAGGGAAATGGTCAGTGACCTGATATGCCACTTAGACACTTAGAAGCCTATGGGGCCAGATACGATTCACCCAAGGGAGCTGGCACAAGTACTCACAGAGGCACTTTCAATCATTTCTCATCAGTCCTGACTAACCGGAGAGGTTCTGGTTGACTGGAATTCAGCAAATGTGACTCCCATTTACAAGAAGGGCCTGAAGAAGGATCTTGGGAACTAGAGGTCTGTCAGTCTGACCTTGGTGCCAGGGAATGTAGTGGAGCAGATCATCTTGGGGATCATCACAAAGGGCCTGAAGAAGGATCTTGGGAACTAGAGGTCTGTCAGTCTGACCTTGGTGCCAGGGAATGTAGTGGAGCAGATCATCTTGGGGATCATCACATAAAACATGCAGGACAACCAGGGGATCAGACCCAGACAACATGGGTTTAGAAAAGGCAGGTTGGTCCTGCTTGACTAACCTGGTCTTGTTCTAGGACAGGGTGACCTGCTTAGTACATGAGGGAAAGGCTATGGATGTTGTCTACCTAGACTTCAGTAAAGCTTTTAACACCACTTCCCACAGCATTCTTCTGGAGAAACGGGCTGCTTATGTCTTGGACAGTGTAGTGGGTTGACCTTGGCTGGGTGCTAGGTGCCCACTAAGCTGCTCTATTTTCTCCTTCCCAATGGGACAGGGGAGAGAAAATAAGATTGAAAACAGCTAGTAAGTTGAGATAAGGCAGTTTACTAAAGAAAATAAAGTGAAAGTTTGCACACGCAGAAGTAAAGGGCAAAAATTAATCTCTACTTCCCATCAGTGAGGAATGTTCAGACACTTCTTGGGAAGCAGGGCTTCAGCATGTGTAGCAATAGCTCTGGAAGGCAAACATTGTAGAATAACTAATGCCCTCTCCCCATTCTTCCTTCCTCCATTAGCTTTTATATCTGAGCTGATGCCATATGGTATGGAATATCCTTTTGGTTTATTTGGGTCAGCTGGCCTGGTTGTGTCCCCTCCCAGGACCTTGCCTACACCCAGTCCCTTGATCAGGAGGGAGAAATGTTAGAGACAGAGTGCTGCTCAGCAGTAGCCAAAACACTGGTGTGTTATCAACACCTTTCTAGCTACCAATGCAAAGAACAGCATTATGAGGGCTGCTAATGAAATATGAATTCTACCTCAGTCAGACCAAATACAATCTCCATCCCTTATTCCATAACATTTGCATTATACTTGGATACCAGATAATTTATATATCTTCAACTGTGGCTATAGGACACGAAAGAAAACAATGCAGACACAGGAACCTCCAAGGTAAAAAGAAGGGCAGTTTAATTTCTGACTCCAACATTTATAGATTTTCAAAAGTGACAGTGGATTGGAGGATGACAGTGCCACCTCTCCAATGACACTGGGCAAACCAACAGTCCATCAAATTTCTCCTCCTCCAGAAAAGAATGTAAAACAATAATTATTCACATAAAACTGCTTGAGAAAGTTTGTTACAAGAATGTAAACATCAGAAGGCTTAAAAGAACTCAGAAGAACAGAGCGACATCTCACCCTTTTTCCATTTAAAAAGAAAAAGAAAAAATGAACAATGTGAAAAAGAAAACATGAACAATGTTCAGTGTCCACTCGTGGAGGAATCATCGGAGTGATCACTCGCATCTGCATCTGAGTCATCACTCGATTCATCCACTTGATGACTTTCAGGTTGGTCACAGTTTCCATTTTGCCTGTCAGCCGGATTCTGTCTCTGCGGTTGCAGGTCAGGGTGAACACACTTCAAAGGTACCCAGTGTACCCCAGTGTCTGTGGCTACGCACGCATACCCGCGCCCCAAAGTGATAAGGTCATAGGGACCTTCCCACTCTTTGGTGACCAAATTCCACACCTGAACCTTCGCCTGAGGCTGATGTGTCTCGTCCAAAGCCTGCAACGAGAGGTGATGATTCAAAATGACAGGATTATTTGAGTTCTGCGGCACAGTGAGATGATTGACGGCATACAAAGCTTTTGCCAACCGACTGTGCGGGGTTTCACCCTGCATTCCCCGTTTCTGTTTTTGAAGAACCCACTTCAGAATACCATGAGCGCGTTCTACAATAGCTTGACCAGTCGGAGAATGAGGAATACCAAACCTGTGTGACACACCCCACAACTGCAGGAACGCGATGCATAAGCAGGACCATTGTCGATTTTCACAGCAGAAGGTATGCCCAGAATGGCAAAGGCCTGCCTCCAGTGGGCAAGGACATCACAGGCCTTTTCTCCAGTGTGAGCAGAAGCCCACATTGCAGAGGAGAACGTGTTCACAGTGACACGCACATACTTGAGCTGGCCAAACTCGGCAATCTGGGTGACGTTGGTCTGCCAAAGCTCCAAAGCCCTAAGGCCTCTGGGGTTTCCCCCGCCAGCAAAGGCGGAGCAAGAGCATGACAGTCATCACATGACTCAACAATGTCACGAGCCTCAGCTGGCGTCAGCTGAAACTGCTTCTGCAAGGCATGTGCATTCTGATGGAAAAACCTATGTGATGCCTTGGCCTGCGCGAGTGTGTCAGGCTGAGGTGCAACCCAGGCTGGGTTAGCCAACGTGTCAGCCCTTGTGTTACCTTCCACTACAAACCCTGGCAAATTGGTGTGACTCCTCACATGCAGAACATAGAATGGATGAACCCGGGCCTGAATGGCACACCACAAGGTCTTCAGTAAATGAAACAAGGCAGGATTACTGACCTCGTTCAAAACTGAATGACCCAAACACTGTGCGATGTCAGCCACATAGGCAGAATCCATGACCAAACTGAAAGGTTCCTGGGAAAATTTCTCAAATGCCATGACAGCAGCCTTCAATTCAACCAATTGGGCTGACCCATCCTCATGACTTTCCAGGACCTGCCACTCAGATCCATCCCTCCAAGTTAACAATGGCCTCTCCTGTTTTCCCCAAACCGTCAGTGAAGACGGTGGGTCCTTGCACAGGTTCCTGACTATTTTTGGGCCGCAAAGAGATTTGAGTGAATTTCGCCATATGCAGTAGCCTGTGGCTGGGCAGATGATAAGTGATTTGCCCCGAAAGGTTTTCCAAAGTGCAAAAGTCCGTGGGTCTCTAGGCTGTTATATGAGTCTAATCTGGCCAGCTCAGACTCTAGCCCACACGGTCTTACATAGACAAGAATAAAAAACGAGAAGCGCTCTTCTCCACGTGGGGATGAGTATCCTGTTTATTGGCTTGGGACAGGACACTTCTGGTGGCGGTGACCACCCAGGTAGAAAAGAGAGCGTGGCACCCTTGCAGTGGAGTTTTATACCCAAGGGGATGGGGGGGGGGGGGGGGAAAGAGGACCGCAGCCAATGGGATACCATTGGGGAGGGGCGAGGGGAGGGGTAACCAGGGGACAGACCACCAGTGTGTATTGGCAGGGGGGTGTGTGAGGGAGAGACCAGGTGATGAGGGAGGGGAAATAACCATCCACGTGACATAACATACTCAGTAAAAATTTCCCATCACCTAGTGCAACACAACAACTAAATAAACTATTTAGTGCAATACAACACCTCCCCCTTTTCTGTTAACTAAAATTAAAAGGAAATGTGTCGGACTATTTCTGCTGCTGATTATGAATTTGTCCACCACTCATGGTTTGTGGGCCTGTCAATTTGCTTTAGTTTCACAAACTCTGAGCAGTTGACTTCTGCGGTACTGGAGACCAAACCATTGATAGCCTTTAAAAGTATGCGACGTAGAATACCAAATGCTAACATGACCAGAAAAAGAACAACAAAAAACAACAAAATTGTCCTAATTATAAAAGTCCACCACCCCGAGAATCCCCAGTCCTTGAACAGTCCACTGAACCAGTCCTTGGATTCCTGCTTGACAAGTCCGATCAGGCTTTTCACTTCTCGGAGAGCCACGTGGACGTTGGGTGCTTTTGATGCTAGGTTCAGGCAGCACAGTCCTTCAAATTCCTGGCACTCGTGTCCATGCAGCAGCAGGAGGAAATCTATGGCCGCACGATTTTGGAGTGTGGCCTGCCTGGTAATCTCCTCGTCCTCTAGGAGGGAGCTGATGGCCATGGATGTCAAGTTTGCCTGTTTGACTACCCAGCACTCTAGGTGGCCCAATTCACCTAGAGCTTTGGCTGCTACAACCCATGGAAGGAACAGGGATACAGCAACTCTTTTTGACTTGGACCAATGGAAGATTTCTGCATCACAATTTGGGTCCAAATTGTCGACGCTTCTCTTATGAATTTTGCTGACCGAATTGTTCTTTTGAGTCCACTCGCCAATCATGGTTTGGTTGGGTGTCAACAGGGACAACCGCCCGATAGTACATGGCCCTCCTAAAAGCCGAGAAGAGATTCCTGCCCACGCCCGATCTCCACAAATTAAAAACAAACCTTTGGGGAGGCTTTTGGGATGTGAATGCTATGGATTGTCTGCTGCAACATGGCTTAAAACCTTACACCACCTTTTGGCAGTGAATTCCTCTTGATACTGTTTAATGTTGTTAAAAGGTTTGGTGTTGGAACGTGGGATAAAGAAGAAGTGTATGCAGTATGGTGCAGGGGAGGAGCCCAACAGCTCTAACTCTTGAGGCTCCTGAGCAGCTCTGGGTAACTTTGGCAGCCACTCCTCTATGGGGTTTTTAATCATTACAGCTCGCTGGTGACGGCTATTGTGTGGTTGTGTGTGATTTGGTTTGGGACTTGGGTGAGGTATAGGCGTATCTAACTTGTCTGTGAACTCTCCAGCTTGCAATGGAATCCCTGCCAGGCAGGTAGACATTGGGTCTTTCGCTGCTGCTGTGGACAGGCATATATTTTCCTGTTGGAGCGTCTGTGCCAGGGTCACCCAGATGTTTTGGCGTGGCTGAGGAATGATCCACGCAGCTGTCAGACTGCTCAGTGCAAACAGGATGACAACTCGGACAGGGCTCATTGCGAGGTTAGGTGGGAGGTAGATTTTCTTTTATACAAAGGAAAACAAACATTTTTTTAAAAAACATATTCAAGTTCATGGGTCTGCTGGAATGCAGCTAACTCTTTTAGGAAGATTCTTCCTTCTTTTTTTGGCGGCGTCTTCTTTTTGAGGTGACAGCTGCTTACTTCTCATCCCCATCTGCTGGAGCTGGATTTTTGGGGACGAAAGGTTTTACCCACTTTTGGGGTATCCATCGAGGGCCTGAGGGGGTG
Organism: Agelaius phoeniceus; assembly: GCF_051311805.1. NCBI lineage: Eukaryota > Metazoa > Chordata > Aves > Passeriformes > Icteridae > Agelaius > Agelaius phoeniceus. The sequence continues at coordinate 22,275,713 of NC_135301.1, forward strand.
GATACACACGCGTAACCACGCCCCCAGGTGACGAGCTCATAAGGACCCTTGGTTTTCCAAGTTTCTGGGTCCTTAATGAGAACTGGTGGATGCTGTGACAACTTAAACCAGTTGTTATTATTGAAATGACATATTACTGGAGGATTCATGTTTTCAAATGAACAATTCAGAAAATTGATGGTAAACAGGGCTTTGCAGAGCTTTTGTTGTGGAGTCATCCATGCTGCAGAATTGCCCTGCCTAGCCAGGACTTCTTTGAGTGTATGGTGGGCACGCTCGATCACAGCTTGACCTGTGGGGGAGTGGGGAATGCCTGTCATATGCTCCACTCCCCACTGCTAGACAAATTCTAGGAACTACTTGGAGGCATACGCTGGGCCATTGTCGGTCTTAATCTCCCTAGGGACCCCCAGTACTGAAAAGGCTTGCACCAAATGTTGTTTGGCATGCACAGCCCTTTCCCCTGCATGGGCAGAGGCATAAATCGCACCTGAGTATGTATCTATGCTGACAGGTACATATTTCATGCGACCAAAACTGGGAATGTGTGTGATGTCTGTCTGCCACACCTCGCAGCTCCCAAGGCCTCGAGGGTTAACCCCAACAACCAGGGATGGCACTGCCTGAAGCTGGCAATTGGGACAGGTGGCTACAATGGCTCGAGCCTGACTTGTGTTAGCTGGAACTGACGGATTAAACCTTGAACATTTTGATGGTATTGTTGGTGACTTAGCTTTGCCTGTTGAAAGATGTCTGGAAGGCGTGCCATTTCTGCTGGAGTGGCAAGGGAATCTGCTTTGTGATTACCTTCTGCAACCTTGCCTGGCAAATCGATGTGTGACCTCACGTGCATCACATAGAAAGGGTGCTCCTGCTGCGAAACTAAATGAATTAGTTTTGAGAGCAACCTGAAGAGATGCTCATTCTCAATGTCTTTGAGAACTGCCTGCTCTGCTCTGGACACTACTCCTGCCACATAGGCTGAATCGGTAACCAAATTAATTGGCTCCAAAAACTTCTCAAAGGCTCTCACAACTGCAGCCAGTTCAGCGATCTGGGGCAACCCCTCCACAAACTCAACATCAGCTTCCCAATGCTGGGTCTGAGGATTTCTCCAAGTCATCACCGACTTGTGGGATGCCCCAGACGCATCAGTGAACACTGTAAGCGCCTTGAGTGGCCTACGACTCCTTTTCTCAGGAGCAATGAGGTGGAATTCCTCATTGAACAGCTTGTGTGACGGGGCCTGGACTGATACCTGTCCACTGTAGCTGTCCAGGGATAGCTGGAGACTGGCATTGCTCTGGAGCAGGTCCTTGAACCTTTTTTTGGTCAACCTCTCGGGAGAGCTCTTTCCCTCCTTAGCAAGGTGGACTGGAAGGTGAATACACTGAAAGTCGCAACCAGCTAGCACACGCAATCTTAACCTGGCCTTCCAAATCAGCTGAGATATTAGCTCCTGTGGCTGTGTGATAGTTTTGGATCACTGATGGGAGAGGAAAACCCACTCTAGGATTAAAAGTGGATCCTTTTGCCCTTCAAACCACTGGAATATCAACCCTTGTATGTGTGGTAACTTCCCCAAAACAATGAATTCGAAAGGCAGCTCGGGCTTATAACGATGAGCCTGCCTCTTGGCCAAAGCCTTCTACACTTTTTGGAGGGCGGTTTTTGCCTCTGGGGTCAGTTCCCTGGGAGAGGCTATCTCTCTCTCTCCCTTCAGTAAATTGAGAAGGGGAGCTAGGTCCTCGTTGGTGAGGCCCAGCCAAGGCCTGACCCAGTTCAAAGACCCACACAAGGAGTGGAGTTTTGCTAGGGTTTTGGGATCAGTCTTAATTTCCAATTTATGCAGAACAATGGTCCGCGCAGTGATTTGCAAGCCCAGGTAATTCCAAGGTGGCATCCTCTGAACCTTGTCTTCCTGCAGTTGGAATCCAGCAGAGGTTAAAACTTTAACCACTAGGTCAAGTGTGTCTTGGAGTATTATGTCATAGGGGGCACACACAAGCACATCATCCATGTAGTGTAGGATGATTGCCTCTTTTTTCTGGGCACGCACGGGGGACAGCAATGAAGCCATGTACCACTGGCAGATGGATGGACTGCATTTCATCCCTTGAGACAATACTTTCCAGTGGTAGCGCTTCATTGGGGCTTTTCGATTGATGGTGGGAACCGAGAAGGCAAACCGTGGTGCATCCTCTGGGTGTTGGGGAATATGGAAGAAACAGTCCTTGATGTCTAGGACAGACAATTGCCAATTTTGGGGGAGCATCGTTGGGGAGGGCATCCCTGGTTGGAGAGACCCCATGTCCACAATTCTCTTGTTTATTTCTCTTAAATCATGGAGAAGCCGCCACTTATCCTTCCCTGGCTTTTTTATTACAAAGACTGGGGAATTCCAGCAGCTAGATGTCTCTTCAATGTGTCCTTTAGCCAATTGTTCTTCCACAAGCTCCTCGAGCACCTCTAACTTTTCATCAGAGTGGACACTGTTTTACCCAGACTGGATCATTTTTCAGCCATGTTAACTTGTGGGTGGGGCGCTCCACAGTGGCCGCTTCTAAAAATCGTGGGGTGTCTTAGGGATGACCAATTTGACCCCCCACTGTGACATGGTGTCTCTCTCCCACAAGGGAGCTTTGTAATTAGTAAAAAGTGGATGGACACTGGCCAATTTTCCATCTGGTCCCTCGATTTGCACGATGCTTTTTGATATCTTTGCCAATGTGAATCCTCCTACACCTTGGATTTGACCAGCCACGGGCTGCAAATCCCAATGTGACAGCCGTAACCTTTCAGGTATGATTGCCACATCTGCCCCTGTGTCAAGCTACCCTTCCACGTGGAGATGTTCTGCTCCACGCATTAGGTTGCATCCCATAATGGGTTTGTCCTCGCCAACCACTTCTGCCCAGTATACACCTGGTGCCTTGTCATCTACTGAAATTTCTGCTGGAACAGGAATGGTCTGGGCAATGATTTGCCCCTTGGCCAAATAGAAGGGTGGCTGTGGACAGCGCACCAGGAGAATGAGGTTAGGTATGTCCCCTTTGATGGTCATGGGAGCCACCTCAATCTCCATGGGTGTGTGTGCAGTGTCCCCAATAACAAAGTACTCACTGTCCAATCTTGTGCGATCTTTTGTCAAGTTCTGTGAGTCCTCTGGTAGGTCCACTCCAATGACTGTCCACTGGGTAGACCTGAAAGCAAAAGCTTTGGTGGTCACCAGCTTGAAACACTTGTGAGACCACCAGATTTTATCCTGTAAATGGTTATTTTGTTTTCCCTCACCCCGCTTCCCTTCCTCCCTCTTTTCTGTTTTGAGGGAGGTTTTCCCCTTAGGGAAGCCTGCTGCATTTATGTCGTGGCACGGAGCGGGTACGGGCTGGCATCGGAGTTTTTTGGTGTGAAGGGTGTCTTTTGTTGCTGGCTTTGGGGGCAGTCCTGGGCAAAGTGTCCTGTTTCTTTGCATATGAAGCAAATGACATGTTGAAGTTGTTCTGGTGACATCTGCTGCCTCCTCGCTCCTGGAGATACAGCTGCCACCGTCTCTGGGTTTGTCAGCCTTGACCACGCCTCCCGTGCAGCAAACAGTTCCGCCTTCCTAGCACAGGTTTCGATCATCTCTGCCAGTGTAGGTGGGGGGTTGAAAGGCAGTCCCAGGAGCACCCTGCTGCAGACTTCATTGGTATTCCTCTGTGCCATCTCTTTCACTATCTCCATTTGTGTCTTGGGGTCCTGTACTTGTCTCTCAATGGAGTCGGTCAACAAACTGCAAGAAACTTTCTGAAGGAGACTGTTTAATGTCAAGGAAACTACTACTAGCTTCCACTGTTGGTAGCTGGTTAAAAGCCTTATCTGCAGCCTTTGAAATCTTATCTAGAATGAATTTTGACAACACCTGAGCTTGGTCCTCAGGCTTAGCCCACTCCCCCTCGCCGCATAGATGTTCATAAGTAATGTTATTATTTTCTAAATCTTTGGCACCCTGAGGGGTTTGCTTAAGTTCCTCCACGAGATCCCTGAGAAATCTCTTCCAGGAGCTTTCCCATAGATCAAACTCTGATTGGGTAAGCAGGCACCGGAAAAGATCTACGATGTCAGTAGGAACAAATTCAAGGGATGTTAATGTAACTCTCATCATGCTTCTAAAAATTTCACTATTTCTCCCAAATTCTAATTGACTTTTACATAACTCACGCTTTGTGTGATATGAGAAGGGCTGGTAGGTTCTAGGACCAGCCCTACCACCTGTGTATTGAACAGGGGTCACCAAGGGGATTACTTCTTCCTCCCGGTTTTGGACCCCAGGGTTTCCCCCTTCAGCCCCACCCCCGTGGGACACGGCAGGGGTACCACCCCCTCCCCCAGCCCCACTCCCTTGGGAAGCAGGTGGTGAAACACCCCTCACCCCACCCCCATGGGGACTGGGAGGGGGTACACCCCCTGCCTCTGCCCCCCCCACACCAGCACCTTGGTAACTGGGAGGGGGGACATCCCCTCCCCCTTCCCCACCCCCGTGGGAACCAGGCAGGGGCCCACCCCCGCCAGCCCTTGGCCCCACCCTCTTGGGACCCAGGCAAGGGGGCGTGGGGAACGGGCAGGGGGGCCGGGCAACCATGGGAACCAGGGGCGGGGTCACAGGATGGCATAATGGGGGGAGGGGACATGAAGGGAGGGAGAGGAGCATCCAAGGGAAGGAAGGGGTTGTGAGACCGGAAGGGGTTGGGGAAGGGGACAGGTGGGCAAAAGGGATTGTGGGGAGAAGAAGGGTAAGTGGAGGGCTGAAACACGTGGATGCTGCCATTTTGGGCTCCAGCCATGCGGTCAGCAGTATCTTGAATGCCAACCATGTGGTCGTGGCCATTTTGGGAATAGGGGGGGTCGGAACGTGAAATTGGGGTAACAGGAACTAGGTTAGAGGGGTGCAGGGAAGGTGCTCTGTCAGCCTACGCACAACTGCCAGAGCCAGGGTACTGAGAGGGAGGTGGGAGGCCAGGGAAACAGTGGCAGTGCCAGGTACCCTGTGATTGCCAGGGAGCCTCGCTCATCTCTCTCAGTTCAGGGGCAGAGGGTTTGGGAGGAAGGGTAGGAGAAGCCGTGGGATGGGAGATTTGCTCTGGCTGTCCTTGCAAATCCCTCTTTAGCACTTCTTTCCAAATCCCAAGGAACACAGGAAAAAATTGAGACACTGTCCCCTCGCCCTGTTCCGCTTTTAACAAGGCTCCAATTTTGTCCCAGGCAGAGACAGAATTAACATTCTGCTGGGTAAACTGAGGGAAATGAAAAGATATCCAGCGAACAAACCGTTTCAAAACTGCTTTGGAAACCGTAACGTTTCCACTACTTAAGGTGTCTAAAACTAGGGTATAAATGCTTCCCTGTGTCGCAGAAAACTTAGCACCCATTCTTATGTTATTTGCTCTCTGCAGCACTCAATCTACCTTCTTTACAGCCAGCACAAACAAAAACTGAAAGCACTGAGTCCACAGCCAATCCGAGAAAGAATCCAGGCAGCCTCCCCCCCTCCTCTGGGGGAGAGATGGAACTGCTTGCGTACAAACCACGCGGCTTTTTAAAATGGCGGGCGGCAGCTGCCGGCTCCCCCGCGCCACGTGGGCTGCCGCGCAGGTGCTCGGAGCTGCCTGCTCTGATTCGCCGCCACTTGCCAGGGTCCACCACTGCACAGGCACAACCACTCATTGCAAAAACGCGAGCCGTGGCTACTGCCACTGCCCGCACCGCCACGCCGAAATCCCGCGCGCAGCACCGGTATTACCGCAAAACCCGCCTGCGCTGCTGAATCACGCCACGCACAACAGTGCCGCCGCTCCTGGGAGCCTCAGGCCACAGGAACCTAACCGATGGAACCCCACAACCTCTGGAGCCACGTACAGGCGCTGCCGGAGCGCCGGAGCCGCTCCACCCGCGTGGACTGCAAACCCTCCTTGGGACCGGATTTTCCCTGCACCGGGAGCTCACCCCCACCCTTTGGGGGCCCCTCCGGCGTCCCACTACCACTCGTGGGGAATACTCACCCCGCTTGGGGACTTTGGCTGGCTGGGAGAGCTGTAAAGAAGTCCTCATCTGGAATCAGTCTGCCGTGGGCGCGGAGGGTTCCCGATCCCACCCTCTAAGCCTTCTTGCCGACAAAAACGCGACAAAGAAGCCAGAGGAAGGTGAAAGTCCCAAAAGCTAATGTAATCCACTCGCGTGAAATTAACAGCTCCTTCGTGACTGTCGTGGGAGACAACCACGTGGGGCGCCACCTGCAAGAGTCCATGGGTCTCTGGGCTGTTATATGAGTCTAATCTGGCCAGCTCAGACTCTAGCCCACACGGTCTTACATAGACAAGAATAAAAAACGAGAAGCGCTCTTCTCCACGTGGGGACGAGTATCCTGTTTATTGGCTTGGGACAGGACACTTCTGGTGGCGGTGACTACCCAGGTAGAAAAGAGAGCGTGGCACCCTTGCAGTGGAGTTTTATACCCAAGGGGATGGGGGCGGGGAAAGAGGACCGCAGCCAATGGGATACCATTGGGGAAGGGTGAGGGGAGGGGTAACCAGGGGACAGACCACCAGTGTGTATTGGCAGGGGGGTGTGTGAGGGAGAGACCAGGTGATGAGGGAGGGGAAATAACCATCCACGTGACATAACATACTCAGTAAAAATTTCCCATCACCCAGTGCAACACAACAACTAAATAAACTATTTAGTGCAATACACCAAAGCACTTTGCAGGGACACACTGTTTGTAAAGCTCCAGTCAAAATCCTCCTGCTGTACCGGGAGTATTATCTTTGCAGGATCCGCACCCATCAATTGCAAACACCGTTGCTGGCGTCTGATTATCAAGTGAGCAATTAGCTCAGACAATGTGGTTGCTGTCTTCTGTGGCTGATGGGGCAGGAAAACCCATTCCAAGATGTGCAAGGAATCGGACCATTTGTCACTCCATTGACCAATGATGCCTGTGGGATGCGAATCTGGAGTGGTAATGATCACAGTGACATCAACGGAGAGATCAATGCGATAAACCTGGCAAGCAGAAACAGCTCGCTGAACCACCTCCAGCATCTGACGTGCCTCAGGGGTCAGTATGCGGGGTGACTTTAGATCAGAGTCTCCTTTCAACAAATCATAGAGGAGACAGTTGTGCATCAGTCCCAAGTATGGCCGTAACCAAGTGACAACACCTACCAATTTCTGGGCATCATTCAGTGTCTTCACTGAATGCACAAATTGCACCTCCTGGTGTTGGATTGTCCGTTCCAGAATTTTGACCCACAAATACTTCCAAGAAGGTTGTTGTTGAACCTTTTCTGGAGCCACCTGCAGCCCATGAGAATGCAAAGCATCGAGCAACTGAGGCTGTATCCTCAGCAGCTCATCCTGGGTGGATGCAGTCACCAAAATGTCGTCCATATAATGATACAGACGGGCATCAGGAAACTGTTTGCAAACTCCAGACAAGGAATGGGCCACATACCATTGGCATATGGCCAGAGAATTTTACATGTCTTGGGGCAAAGTCCTCCATTGATATCACTGTGCCGGCTCAGCTTTGTTAATTGCTGGCACCAAGAAGGCAAATTTTGGTCTGTCATCGAGATGCAAAGGAATTGTAAAAAAACAATCCTTCAGATCCACAATGAGGACTGGCCAGTCTGCGGGAAGCATGGTAGGCGACGGCATGCCTACCTGCAATGTTACCATGCTTTCCATCATGGTATTGACCTTTCAGAGGTCTTGTAATAACCTCCATTTCCCAGATTTTTCTTGATGCAGAAGACAGGAGTGTTCCAGGGACTGGTAGAAGGCTCCAGATGACCCTGGTCTAACTGCTTCTGCACCAGGTTTTGAAGGGCAATTAATTTGTCTTGAGGGAGGGGCCACTGTTTCTCCCAGACGGGTTTGTCCACCAGCCACCATATAGGAGGTGTAGGACACTCTGCGCCCTTCATTGCAGTGGCCCCCACTCCAGGGGCCAGGCAGCAAGGGAGAGAACTGTGACGTCTGCACCACTGCCAAGAAGCCCACGGAGGTGGATCTCTGGCGGGATCACACCAAGGATGGACAGGGTACAAAGCATCTTGGGACGTTCTTTGGTCAGGACAGTGGTCCAGTGAACTTGAAGCGGCCCAGTGGATCCAAAGCCGCCGTCTCCACGTGACCGGTCAACTGTCCTGAGAACAGAAGACTTAAAAGGCACAAGTTGAGCAATCCGCATCCCTTTCGGGATACTGACGGAGGGGTGGGTGTGGAGACCATGGCACAAATCTGTCCCGTGAAATCTGCATCAATGAGTCCGAGGTGCACAATGATGCCCTGAAGGGTGGCACTAGATCTCCCTATAAGGAGAGCACTCATGCTCTCACCCAAGGGACCAAAGGCATCCAGGGAAACCTTGTATTTTGCAAGATTCTAAGACAACTGTTGCTGCTGTGCAGACATCAACACCTGCTGAGCCGCGAGTGCTGGCTGCAAGCCGGCTAAACAGACCTCCATCGGCTCCGGGTGATAGTGGAGCCCTGGAAAATGTTAAAAATAGTCTTTGAAAATATTAGGCCTTGTATTTTCTCAGATCACTGCACCTGCGTAAGCAGTATGATAAATGATATAATTGTTAGATGTGATGATTGTTTAGTAGTTAAATGTAATTATTATATAACCATAAGAAGAATCGTGAGAAACTATGTTGGAAATTTAAAGGGGGCTATGTTTAGCTGAAATCTGTGTATACAATAGAACAATATAAGTTTGATAATTATCATGAAAGTTATATAATGATATAGAGTATAAAACACGTTCACCTAGAATGTATGGTCGGAATCAGATTTGGGTGGAAATCACCCCGATTCCCAGAGCTCTTCAATAAAAAGCACCGCATATAATCGCTTCTGTGATTATGTGTTTTTGAACACTAACAGGGGGCCTGGAGAGAAGCTTGTGTCTGGGTGCGTCTCCCCTTCGCACTCCGCTTCTTGTTTCCTGAGCCCGGCAACACTTGGCCATTAACATTAGCAGTCGCCTTACAGACATTTGTCATATGGTTCAGCCTTCCACACCAACCACACAAAAACAAGGGAGTTTTGACCTTCTGTGCTTTCTTTCCCTGTTTCTTGCTGGCCTGAGCATTCCCCTGCTGTCACTGCCTGCCCTGCAACACTGCCCAGATCGGCTGCACAGCAGTAGCCAAGGCAGCCATCTTATGACCTGAGGGGCCTACCTTTGCACAGGCCTCTGCCATCTGGGAGATAGAAGGATCACCAGGAAGAACCTCTATGATTCTCCTACAATCGTCATTGCAGTTACATCTCGCAAGGTTTGTAATCTCAAGCTTCCTTGTCTCAGGATCTGCCACCTGCTTCTCCAGAGGCAGTCAGCCTCCCTGCAAATTATAGGAAAGACTCATCAGCCCTCTGGACAACGGTCGCAAACGACTGCTTTGGAGCAGTCAGTTCTATGCTCTGAACCAACGCTGCCATGCCTATTGTCTGACACTGGTCAAGCACGAGGGGATCGAAGCCAACCTGCCCATTAGGACCAGCATAATTGCCTATGCCCAACAGCACATCAGTGCCAATCACATGCCTGGGATCCTGCATATCCAGCATAGCATTCCACTCCACTGCCCTGGCCGCCAACTGAGTCCATTTAGACTCAAAAATGTCGAATTCCACAGGCTGAAAAAGAATATGTGCCATAGCACAGATGTCATAAGGTGTCAGCAAATCAGCAGCAAGCACTTGAAGCAGCTGCATGACTTCAACAGACCCCCGACCATATTGCAATAACCATATAACAGAGTTCCTTCATAGCCTTAAACAATACAGGTTGATAGGTTTTATGAGTAACACCCCTAAGCACAGGGAAAGCCTAGGTACCCCCTGGTAAGGTTGCAGCACCTGCCAAGACCTGTCCTGTGGGCCCTACAGAGACAGAGGCAGATGCCTGACTGGGAGGCAGCTCAACACAACCCGACACCACGCCCCCTGCAGCATCAGCAGGGCCAGAGGAGCCATCTCCGCAATCCAGGAGACGCTGCGTGAAGGCACAATCAACCATTTCCTCAACCTTAGCTTTGACTTCGCGCCAGAATCGCCCATGTTTCCTCGGACGCACGGTCACCTGACACAGGGGGAGTGTCCGCAAGGCCATCGAGGAGGGTTCACAGCCCCAGGAAACCACAGGTCTCCCGCCGGCCGCATCACCATTTGCACTAAAAGTGACCACCTCAGCGTCCTCTCGCGCCGCAGCCCCGGCATCTGCGGGAAGCAGGGGCGGTGGGGTCGAACCAGCCCCAGCAGAACCTATGCCCACCAGCAGCCCAGCAGTGCTGTCCACTACAGCACGAGCAGAGGACGCTGCGGCTGACGCAGGTCCCGGAAGGGCTTGCAAACCCAGTGGGGATCGGAGCGAGACCTGCGAGGGGCCCCCCTCCCCCCACGAGGGGGAGGGGTGAGGCAGAGAGAGAGATTTGACTCGCAGAGCCACATCACCGCCCTACTCCCTGGCCGCACGGGGTGGCAGGAGGGCGTCCGGGACCGCCCCTATCAAGGTCCTGCCGGTGATGAAAAACCCCACAGTGGACACCGCCCCCCCAGAGCAAAGCAGGGCGGGCTGCCAGCCCACCCTGGCGGGGCCTGATGGAACACCAACCAATGCCCTGCCTCCGGCGGCTTTCACCGCCTGCGCATGCCCGGCAGGCTGCGCAGACTCAGAGGCGGTCGATGCCGCCCCCCCCAAGGACGAGAGCAATGCTGAAGCGGATGAACTCGCTCCTGATGCGCTCAGAGGGTATCTTGTGGAAATGCTGCAATGCAAAGTGTTGTCACCGAATCAGACTCAAGCAGAGGTGGAGGCTGAGCCAGGGGCTCCCCGCAGCCCCCGAGCACCGGGAATGCACAAGGGGAGGGCGAATCCCCCCGCCCCGCCGCCTCCGTGGCGCAGGGAGGGACGGGGTCAGCCTAGCTGACTCCACAGGGCCCCCAGAAGCCCACGGGGCTCTGCCCACTCGCTGGCCACTTGGAACCAGCAGGCCAAGAGAGCAATCCACCCCGGGGGAACAAACGTCACCATCCGAGACAGAACCGCCTCCCAGCCCACCGTCCCGGGGGGGAGGGGAGGGTTCTGCTTTGCGCAAAAATTCAACTTCGCTCTCGTCCGCATCTGAGACGGAAGGGTCCCCCTGGGAACTCCAAGAGCTATAAAATCCAACCCCCTGCCAAACCACGTCAAACTTTTTCCATTGCACAAGCAACGATCCCACGTCTATACTACAATCATCAAAGAGAGCTTCCGTGAGGCGGTCTCCTACGAGAGACCTCGCCTCCCTGGAGAACGCCTCCGCAAGGTCTAAAAAAAACCCCTTGCTCTCTGGCCCACAGAAATGATCTTTCAAAATCGCTCCAGGAAACGGAAACCAGTTTCCGCTCCATGAGACTTTTCCAGAAGTCCAAAACCAAGGAGTCCTCCATACAAACCACAGAGGGTGCCACTACCACAAGAGCTGCAGGCAAAGTGCCAAACGGCTCACAGTCACCGCGCCTAAGCAGGGAGGGGAGGTAAACTATACGACCTTACCCACAGCTGTCCCACACACAGCGGTCACCAGATGTCGCTATAGGACACGAAATAAAATGATGGGGACACTGGAACCTCCAAGGTAAAAAGAAGGGAAATTTAATTTCTGACTCCAACATTTATAGATTTTCAAAAGTGACAGTGGATTGGAGGATGACAGTGCCATCTCTCCAATGACACTGGACAAACCAACAGTTCATCAAATTTCTCCTCCTCCAGAAAAGAATGTAAAACAATAATTATTTACATAAAACTGCGTGAGAAAGTTCATTACAAGAATGTAAACATCGTAAAGCTTAGAAGAGCTTAGAAGAACAGGGTGACATTCAACTGTTCCATTGTATTTATTTCTCATTACTGGAATCCCTTCCTACCCATACATTCAACTTAAACTACATCCTTAAACTATCTCTGTACCAAACATACATTTTCATTAACTACTATCCCCCTGTCCTTTCACAGATAGATATTATTTTTCCCATTTCATGGGCTTCCTCCAGCCTTCCAGGTCCATGACTTGGGCTCCATTCCATAAGGATGGGTGATCAGGACAGGAGTAGGAGCATACTTGATTGTTGGGCACTGGCCCAGTTTGGGTCATTGTCACATTCTCCTTGCTCCTCACAAAATTAATTTTTCATTAGTTCATCTAATTCCTTCTACTTTACTTTCTGCAACCTACAACTTACACCACAGATTATTTTTTCCCCCAAAGTTAAATCTCCTTGAGGCACACGCCAGGTCTCCTCATCCTTCTGCTTTATCCACCAAGTACACCCAGGTCTTGGGGCAAAGACAATCCCACAAATGGGTTTACCTTTTCCCATGGGAGGAGAAATCCACACCAACTTCCCCAGCCACTTCCCTATCTGTAGTGCAGGGACCTTATCTCCTCCCACACTGTGTAGGGGTTTTGCTTGGGCAGGACCAAGGCGGTTAGCAGATCCCCTAGTATTAACCAGCCAAGTGGCTTCTGCTAAATTTGCAGCCCAGTGCTTCCATGTCCCATTACTTTACACTCTTATCATAGTGCTCAGCAGTCCATTATATCTCTCAATTTTCGCAGAGGCTTGTGGCTCATAAGGGATGTGATATATCCACTCAATGCCATGTTTCTTTGCCCAAGAATTTATGAGATTATTTCTATAATGAGCCCCATTGTCTGATTCAATTGTCTCTGGGGTACCATGTTGCCATAAAATGTGTCTTTCAAGGCCTGAGATCGTGTTTCAAGCAGTAGCACAGTTTACTGTGTGTGTTTCCAGCCAGACAGTTGTTGCCTCTACCACGGTGAGTATGTAGTTCTTGCCTTGGTGTGTTTGTAGCAGTGGTCCAATGTAGTCAGTTTGCCAGGCCTCACCATTTCAGAAACCCAGCTACCGCCCTCTATTCCAAGATTTTATACATGTGGCTTGCTTGACTGCAGCATGTTTCACATTCGTGAATAACCTATGTGATAGCCTCCATGGTAAAGTCCACCCCTGATCACAAGCCCACCTGTTTTTTGCATCCCTTCTTAGATGCTGTCATGGGGAGACTTTATGATGCTGGTATCCCCATTGTCTGTCTTTTTGCTCAGAAATGGGTCTTGTAGCTTTAAGCTAGGCCCAGAGAGAGAGAGAGAGACAGAGAGGGAGGGAGCAGTGGAATTTTTTCGTGCTGTATTCAAAACATAGAGATAAGAGTTCAGCTTTCTCCGAGCTTGTGGCAGTGCTCTCCAAGTTCTCCATTGCAGAGATAAATGGGGAGTTTTCCTTGCTTTTTTTGTTTTTCCTCGTTAGCTATGGCAGGAAAGGTTTTTCTAGAACTGGTTTTTTTTTTGGAACTGTTCAGCTTCTCTCTGGTCCAGAACACCAGGACAGTCGCCTGGGCCCCCCCTTCCCCCAAGCTGCTCTGTGTCCTGGATGCTGGGTTCGAGCCCCAGAGGGACTAAAAGAGACTGAGCGAGCCAAGCTACACCCCACAAAAGGACTCACTGAACCACAGAGGAACTTTCTGAATTTGCCATCTCTTCAGAACAAGAGGTTTTATTGTTTAATACTATTCATTTTCTCATGTTTGTGAGTGCTTTGCTTGTTAAATAAACAGTTTTTTCCACTTTTCTTGAAGGAGATTTTTTCTCCCGAACTGGTAGGGGGAAGACCCACTGAAATCTGCTGTGTAGAGGAGACTCCTTTGGAGGTTTCCTCCCAAAATTTGCCCTAAACCAGGACAGATGCTCTGATGCTTCATAGGCCCATTGGGCTATAACTAGCTCACCCTTTCACTCCCTGTCTAGGTTTACCTGAGCTATTCCAATCTTAGCAGCCTTATCTACCTGTTCATTGTTCTGATGTTCTTCAGTGGCATGAATTTTGGGCACATGAGCATCTACATGATGTACCTTCAGAGCCATGTTTTCTACCCGTGCAGTGATGTCCTGCTACAATGCAGCAGCCCAGATGGGTTTACCCCTGCATTGCCAATTGGTCTTCTTCCATTGCTGCAGCCACCCCCATAGGGCATTAGCCATCATCCAGGAGTCAGTATAGAGTACAGGCCACTTTTCTCATTCAGCAATCCCTAGGGCTAGTTGGATGGCTTTCACTTCTGCAAATTGGCTTGACCTGTCTTCCCCTTCAGCAGCCTCAGTGACCTGTCATATGTAAAAACCATTGATCACCACACTCTGAGTGTGATCTGTTAGCCATTTTCCTACCCATCTTGCTGACCTCTCATCCAGTCTGTATCTTGACAGTTTTTCCAGAAGACTGTGGGAAACAGTGTTGAATGCTTTGCTGAAGTCCAGCTGTCTTGGTTTAAAAGACAAATGTCTGCCAAGGAAGGTGGGAACCTTCCTGGAATGGAAAGATGACCCTTCCCTCCAAGTTATTGTAACCTTGAAATTACAGGGCTTCCAGGCAAAAAGAAGATATTAAAAGGAATAATAGTTCTTTACTAGAAAATATATATATATATAACAAGACAGAACAAACAACACAATAAAAGAAGTTTCCCACCCACTAAGCATGGTTTCCCCTTTAATGTAGTTACGACCACAATTGGCAGGGGCCACTGGTGGCTCAGGCAAGGTGGAGGAGGTGCAGTAGCTTACTTGCGGCCGACAGGGGGCACTCCCATACAAGCTCGGAGCCTTCCAGGGGGCAATGGTGGCTCCGATGAATTGGAGGAAGGGAGTGACTCCCCAGAGCACCAATGCAAGTGGAGGCTGGTCTCAGCACTGCCAACGACAGCAGGAACAAGCTGGGGAAAGTATGCAGGGCTCAACCACGGTGCTGAGCCACCATGCTGAAAGAGATCCAGTGGGGACTGCCCTGGTTCCAGGTGATACCCCATGTGATGGCTCAGGATTCTCGAATGGCAGCGAGGCAGGGAAAGAGCAGGCAGATTTGCTCGTAGTGCCAAATTGCAGAGTAGCAAAATCCCAGAGCAGAATACACAAAGGTTCCCACAGCAGCCATGTGACCGACTCTACTGAATCCCTGGCAGAAGGAAGGCAGGCAGGACCCACCCTCCGCAAGGTCTTGGGCACAGACTACACCTCTCGTGCGATATCTCCTGAACCGCGGGGGGGAAGGGACTGCCTGGGCAGCCTTTAGGAACATGCATGCTAAAGCAAATTCCCCACCCCCACAATATCTTAGCTGTGACTCATCATTATGAGTCATCCACCATGACACCAGGTAAACAACATCTGCTGAACTCCCCATGTCAACAGATGCTATTTTGTTGTAGGTTATCTGATTAGTCTGTCGTGATTTGCTGTTGGTGAATCTGTGCTGGCTCTTCCCAATTACCTGCTTCATTTGGTTTGTGATAGTTTCTAGGAGGACTAATTCAATTACTCTCCTAGGGATGGAAGTAAGACAAATGGGCCTGTAATTTCCTGGGTCTTCTTTTGTGCCCTTGTAGATGGGTATGACATTTGCCCTCTTCCAGTCATTAGGGACATCCCCTCATCTCCACAGCTTTTCAAAGATTATAGACAGTGGCGTTGCAACAATGTCAGCCACTTCTCTTTTAACACCCTGGTGTGGATTCTGTCTGGGCCCATAGATTTATGTGGGTTGAGCCCTTGAAAGAGGCCACAGACCAGCCCTTCATTACTGGTGGGTTGACACATGCATTGTAGCTACTTGATTCTGTGATCTAGGGTCCAGCTATGCTAGTCAAGACAGAGGCAAAGAAGGTATTAAGAACTTCTACCTTGTCAGCATTATTGCTGACTAGTTTCCCTGCCCTGTTTAGCAATGGGCCTATATCTTCCCTGTGATTCTGCTTACTGCTCATGTATCTGAAGAACACTGTCTTGTTCTTGACATTGCTGGCCAGTTTCAGTTCTAGCTGAGCCATAGCCTTCCTGACTGCATGCCCTAGCAATGTTCTTGTAGTTCTCAATGGCTATTTGGCTGCCTTTCCACAGCCAGTAAGCTGCTTTTTCCTTTTAAGCACACCCAAATGCTCATTGTTAAATTGTGGTAGTCTCTTGTTCTGCCTTCTTCCTTTCCCTTTGTAGGGGATTGTGGTGGGTCGACCAAGCGACCCTATCACTCCCCCTCCTCAGCAAGATAGGGGGAGAAAATAAGATTATAAACATGGGAGTCAAGATAAAGCCATTTCAATAGGATATATTTTGTCATTAAGATATTATTAACTAGCAATATTCAAAGGTTGATGTTTAGGAATAAATATGCATATAAGCATTTTTATACCACTACTGAAATGTGTTATTTTGTGTGCTGATTGAAAATGTGCATATGCTTCTTTTAATGAGAAAATATTTTGAAAAATATATCAGTTTGAAAAAGTGACGTTCTTTGTTTTATCTTTGGTGGTTTTTAACTTGTATATATTGGTAAATTTCACTTGTTTGTCTACATTTGGGGGTTTGCTTTTTGTTGTTTGTTTTTTCTTTCTTGTAATATTTTAAGCATGAAAATGGTGCATATAAATAGTAAGATGAATTTTGAGTCATAAATCCAATTTTTATAAATTATTGTTAATTTTTAGTAGGTTTCTGCAGTTTCAGTTGTTAAATAATGTCAGAATTTAAGACCCCACCAGAAGCAAGATTGTGATCAGTGATGTAATTTTAAGGTATAATGTCTCGTGAAATGTCATGCCGTAATGTGGCCTAACATCAGTTAAATTAAGATCTTGTATTTGAGCTGTCAAATACTACATACATTACTATTTTTGTGGTTTGACAATGCCTTTTCTTTTTGGATTATTACAGCATGTTCTGGGGGTTTTCTTGAAAACTGATGCAGTATTGCTTTTCATCCCCTGCAGTTTAAAAAGAGACAAAAATGTTATCCCTACTATATGAAGGTGTTTTTAAAATATTAAAAAGAAGTACTTCAGTGCCTTTTTTAAAATATGCTGATTTGTTATTCACTTATTTCTCTGCAGGGTGTGATAGGTGTACAGCTGGTGATTACTATGGTAATGGCTACTGTCATACAGAAGATCATACCTCACTATTCTTTTGCTCGTTGGCTTCTCTGTAGTGGCAGATAAGATATGGAAAAGTTGCTGCATTGTGTTTGAATATGGTAACACAATTATGCATTAGCGTCTTGGTTTAAGACAATTTAAGATGTAGGCACTCTGGAATTAGTTGCCTCCCCTTATAGTTGTGGCAGCAGCTCTCTGGCTACAGAGAGCAGCACACAACTTTCCCAGGCATTGTCCTGGGAAAGGCTGTGAGATCAGAGAACAGAATGAGAAACAATTCTTATCTTCACTTGCTGCACCTGTTGTTGTGAACATGTGGAATGTGTTATGGAGATTTGTTTACCAAATGGTAGTTTCTTAATTAGCCAATGGTGATGGTGTTTGGATTCAAGGACCAATTGGGTCCACCTGTATCATGACTGTGTGTAAGGGCAATGAGTTTCTCAATAAGTATAGTATAATAAAGTGATTGATCAGCCTTCTGAGAATCATGGAGTCAATGCTAATTATTACCTGGCTAGGGGCCTACAGTGACATATAGTATTAACCAATCTCTTTCCACCAACAAGGAGAAACTAAATATGAGTAGATATAAGTGAAAAAATAGCAGTTTACTAACAAGCAAAAAAGCAACAGGCAAAAAATAACTGTAAATAATCATGAGGTACAAAATTGCTAAGTCTCACAAACTCCATGAGAACAAAGAGAAACCCAAATTGGCAGAATCCCCTCTGTCCCAAGATGGCAGCCTTCACAGGCAACCACATTGTCCAAGAAACAAACGGAAAAGATGGCAGACCAGAAGAAACCCTCCTGGGAAGGTAGGATCTTATGGAGCATTTCTAGTGGCAGATGAAGAATTGCTGGCTGTCATGGGACAAGTGGAAGCTTCAGACAAGCCCTGCTTTAGCCTCAAAACTTGACAACAGTTTAAGGAATCACTCTGGCCCACAAATTCTAATGATGGCAAATCAGATCTATTTATTCAAAAAATTATTTATTAAACAGACAAGAGAACAGATGAAAGATCTTAATCAGAATTACTTATTACACAGTATAAAACTAAAGAAATACTAGTAGATTACAGCATAACATAAAACAGTGCACAACATCTTGGTACCTATATTAAAGCTAGCAAAGAAATAGTATAAATTAGGATTTGAATGTAACTTACCACTGAAATGACAATAATGTATACAGATTCCTTCACTTAAACCCCTGGGGAATAACTGTGAAGCAGGCCTCCCTACTCATGGGAGAAACTCCACACATTTCCAGGAAAATGTATAGAAGATTTCTGTTTTGTGAAAGTTTGGTGTCACTTTTATAGTTGTAAAGTGAGGTGTCTGTCAATCAGAAAGCCAGCTTATCTTGTCAGATCTTGCTTCAGCATTGAGATGTTTATTGGCAGTTGGGAGATGCCAGACCAGTGTTAACCCCATGGAGCCAAAATTACTCACTACAAGACAGCTTCTCCTGTTTGAGTTATCTGACAGATTAACAAACATTAGATAAGCTCTTGTGGGGGTAAGATGCCCTGCTACACCAAGTGTGTGTGAAGTCAGCATCACTACTTGCCACTTCCTCCTGCCACCTGCTGGACTCTGCTGGTGTTGGTGCTGCTGTCCTCGGAGCCGCTGGTGCATTGGAGGAAAAGAATCGTTCTTTTGGCACTGATGCAGGGTGGACCAGCCCCAGGACTGGTTCAAGCTTCACACTGCCAGCAGGCTTTGAAAAATTCACTCCAAAATAGTTGGATTATGAGTTCAGGCAGCCCCTGGGACATTATCCACCTCTTATTCCATATCATCTGATTAATGCCCAAATTAATATATTTCAACTGTACACATACATGCATATATACATAGAGCTATATACAAATGCAATTATTTCAATAGCCCCTGACCATCCCCCAGGATATGGGACTGAGTTCATTGGGTCCATGACTGATATAACTGGAGCAGTCCATTGTCATTGTCCATGGTAGTTACAACTTTCAGTGGAAGTAACATTCAGAAACCAGTGTTGCATATGCATTTCAATATTACAGGCTGTTGTCACCCAAACTCAGATCCCCCTGAGGTACACAAGATGTGTCCCCATCCCTCTGCATTACCCACCAAGTGTAACCAGGTCCTTGAGCAAAAATAATCTCAAGGATGGGTCTGCCTTTGCTTGAGGTGGGATTAATCCAAACGTCTTTTCTAACATACCTCTCATATGCACCATGGGGGCTTTGTCTGCTGTACGCAGGTGTTCGGATTGGGCAGGGCCAGCTCAGTTAGTGGAATCTCTGGTGTTGACTAGGGATGTAGCCTTTGCTAAATGCGGATCCCACTGCTTGAAGGTACCATCACCCATTGCCTTTGGTATGGTCTTTAACAGTCCATTGCACCATTTGACTTTCCCAGCAGCTGGTGCCTGATAGCAATACGGTGTTCTCTAGCCCAGGTGTTTGTAAGGCTATTTTTGAAATGCGTCCCATTGTCTGACTCAATTCTCTCAGGGGTGCCGTGTCACCACAGGAATTGTTTTTCAAGGCCCAAGATGGTGTTCCAGGCATTGGCGTGAGACACAGAGTACATCTCCAGCCATCCAGTGGTTGCTTCTACCATTGTAAGCACGTAATGCTTGCCTTGGCAGGTTTGTGGGAATGTGATGTAATCAATCTGCCAGGCCTCCCCATACTTAGACCACCACCCCCCATACCATAAGGGCTTTACCCACTTGGCCTGCTTGATTGCAGCACACCTTTCACAATTATGGATTAACTCAGATAAAGTGTCCATGGTTATGTCCACCCCTCAGTCTTGAGCCCATTGGTATGTCACATCTCTTCCCTGATGACTTGAGGCATTGTGGGCCCACCAAGCCTGAAATAACTCTCCCTTATGTTGCCAGTCCAGATCTACCTGTGATGCTTTGATTTTAGCAGCTCTATCCACCTGTTCATTGTTGCAGTGCTCCTCAGTAGCCCAACTCTTGGGGACATGTGCATCTACATGATGAATTTTCACAGCCAGCTTCTCTACCCCAGCAGTGATATCTTGCCACTCTTCAGCAGCCCAAATTGGTTTACCCTAACACTGACAATTGGCCTTTTTCCATCTTTCCAGCCACCCCCACAGAGCATTTGCTACCATCCATGAGTCAATGTAGAGGTAGATTGTTGACCACTTCTCCCACTCAGGAATGTCCAAAGACAGCTGGATGGCTTTCAGCTCTGCAATCTGATTCAATTCACCTTGTTCCTAGGTAGCTTCCACATCTCACCGCGTAGCGCTCCATATAGCTGCTTTCTGTTTTTGATTGGTCCCTAAAATATGGCAGTATCCGTCAGTGAAGAGACCATATCGCCTCTCAATTTCTGGTAGCTGGTTATATGGTGGGACCTCCTCAGCATGTGTAACCTGCTCCTCTTTCTCTTCAGATGATAATCCAAAACTCTCACCTTTGGGCCAGTTCATTGTCATAGTTGAGACAGTCATGGTTGAGACAGAGACAATACAAAGCAACACTCCATTTTCAGAAGGCTTCAAAACCAGTTTTATTATAGCATGCATGCTTTTTATGCATTCTTAGAAAACTCTTAAGTTTACACTTTACTCATTGGTCAAGAAAGACAAACAAAGTGCTTATTGGAATAGACATTTGCAGGTTTATCTTATTTATCCTTCTCTCTTTCTTGGTTTCTATGTCAACGACCTTGGCAGGAAATTCTTTCAGGGGTAAACATGGATCCTCTTATCAAACTTCTCTCTAGCTCAGAGAAGTTACTGTAAAACCTCTTCCACAGTTCACGATGACTTCCAAGATTCCAGGGTGATTTGGATTTCCTGTTCAAGCTCACTGTGTGATTAGATCAATCCACTTACTCCAGGTAGCATCGGTGGCATGATGTGTTGCAGGGAATCTCCCTTTAAACATCCAGCCCAGCACTGGCAGTCAGGTTGCCAGAAGCAGCTGTGCTTCAGTGCCAATCACTTCTGAGGCAGCTTGAACCCCTTCATAAGATGCAAGAAGCTCTTTTTTAGTTGGGGTGTAGCTAGCCTCAGATCCTCTGTATGCCTGACTGTCTTGCCTTACAGTGTAATGTGTAACCAAAAGTAAATATTCTACTACCATCTACATAAGCTGTTAAAATGAGTGGAGCAGTGTTCTTTATCTTCTCCATGACAGCCCTGATAACTCCCTCCCAGGAAGCAGCAGCCACCCTGGTGGGGCCATCTTTGCTAATGGGCCATCAAGGTCTCACAACATGACTCATAGAATTACATCATCCCATTGTGAGATGCCCTGCCCTGGGGGAGGAATCAAACATTCCTACCTGTATATAATCTGAGGCTTGGAACACCACGATGGTACTACCACTGGATTCCCAGAGGACAGGAACTCAATAACCACCACTGAACCTCCAGAGAAGGGCCAGACCTTTTCTACAGGATCACTGCTTTAACAAGGCTACATCCATCACTTCAACGGGACTGCAATTGTCGCAGACATCTTTCATGAAAAATCCTTTCTTAGGATTTTTCCTTGTGAGAAGCTGCAGTTTCAGCAACCAAAAGTAAACAATGGTTATCTGCTGCTGTGGAATGCAACAGGTAGACCTGTGATTGGTCTCCTGTGGATGTTTGGATTTACTGACCACTCATGGCAGAGCTGGCTCTTGCTCTCTGTCTGAGACACAGATCTTTGTTATTCATTCTTGTCTATTCTTAGCTTAGCTAGCTTCTGAAGAAACCTTTTCCTTTCTATTTCTTTTTAGTATAGTCTTAATGTAACATATATCATAAAATAATAAATCAAGCCTTCTGATCATGGAGTCAACATTCTCGTCTCTTCTTCATCCTGAAAACCCTTGTGACCATGGTCACATGCAATCACTGTTTAATCAGACTGCTATCACCACCCTGACCAACAGGGTATCAGGTCATATTATGACTTTCTCAGTTTAAGATTGTGTTTCTGTACTATTGCCTTTATTGTAATTTTCCTATTAAATTGTAGTTCTGACTTGGAATCTCTCTCAAATTATTTGTGTGGAGTTAATTCCTCTGCTTGTTTGCTTTCAAACTAATACACCAACTCCAGAACCCAAGAGGTTGTCCTTAAGTCTCTCCAGGTACCTTCTGCCAGAGGATCTGGGATGATCCATTCTCCCCAGCTGCAGTGTAGAGCATGTTCTTCACATCCTGTTCTGTCCTGAGTGGCCCAAGGGCTACTGCATGAGCAATCTCATTTGATCCATTCAAAGGCTTGCTTTTGTTCAGGGCCCCACTTGAAGTCATTTTTCTTTTGTGTCACAAGGTAGAGAGGATTTACAATCTGGCTGTACTCCAGAATGTGCATCTTCAAAAAAACCCAGGGCACCTAGGAAAACCTGTGTTTCTTTCTTGCTGGTTGGTGGGTGACACGTGGTAGTCAAGCGTGTGAGACAACACACTTGGCAAACCTTGGTTGATCATCAGCAAAACAGCCTGCTTTATTGTTCGGAGCTTACTTTTATAGGCAATTCAAAACTCCCTGGTCTAGACGGCCCATTGGTTTAATCTTTACACCCCCTAGACCTTGAACCGGTGAAATGCTTGTACTTTAGGAGAGATGTTATTGGTTGAAACCTCTGTCAGTCAGCCCAGCGGCTAGTTTATGGAACTGGGCTGGGTTTCTTATTTATAACCGGATTAATGCTCAGTACAAGTCAGCTTGTACTGCAACAGGTGGGGGCATGACAGCTATCTTGAAAATCACCTCTGTTGGAATCTCTCAGTGTCCGTCTTGCCACTTTACCCCTAGGATCTGATTTTCCTGAGCAGATCCCTTGACTTTGCTTTGATGTCAAAACCCACTTTCAGAACAATCAGGATTATTTTCTCCCCTTTCTCAAAAACTTCCTCAGCCGTGTTCCCCCATACTATGATGTCATCGATGTACTGCAATTGTTCTGGAGCCTCACCCTTTTCTAGTGCATCCTGGATCAGTTCATGGCAAGTGGTGGGACTGTGCTTCCACCCCTGCGGCAGTCAGTTCCAGGTGTACTGTGCGCCACTCCATATGAATGCCAACTGTGGCCTGCACTCTGCTGTTGGAGGAATGGAGAAAAACCCATTAGCAATGTCAGTAGTGGCATCACTTTGCTGCCTTGGGCTCCAGTTTGTACTGAAGTTCGAGCATGTCCGGCATGGCAGAATTCAGTGATGGTGTGATTTCATTCAGGCCACAATAATCCACTGTTAGTCTCCGCTCTCCATTAGACTTACGCACAGGTCATATGGGGTTATTGAAGGGTGAGTGAGACTTGCTGACTACTCCCTGGCTCTCTAGTTCACGGATCATCTTATGAATGGGAACCACGCCGTGTCGGTTTGTGCAGCATTGCTGACAATGTACTGTAGTGGTGGCAATCAGTACCTGTTGTTCTTCAATCCTCAGCAGTCCTACAGCAGCTCTGAAAGACCTGGCAAGGTGTTCAACTGTCTAATGCCTTCTGTCTCCACAGCAGCTATCCCAAAAGGACAAAGATGTCCTTTTGGGTCTTTAAATACCCATTCCTGAGGTAATCTATACCAAGAATACACGAGGCCTCTGGACCAGTCACAACAGGGGATTTTTTCCACTCCTTCCCAGTCAAGCTCACTTCAACTTCCAACAGTCAACTGATCCCCCTGTCACCCCAGAAATGGAAATAGCTTCACCCCCCACATCCCGATGGTATTAAAGTACATTGTGTGCTGGTGTCAACCAAAGCATTGTATTTTTGTGGTTCTGATGTGCCAGGCCATCAAAGCCACATAGTCCAATAACACCCAATTTTCACTGGCCTCTACGTGGCTAGAGGCAGGGTCCCTGTAGTTCTGGCTATTGTTCCCCCTCTGGACATACATTCTAGACGTCACTTCAAGGGGATAACACGTCATCCTCCCTTCTGTTATGCATAGCATCCCACATTCCATGCCACTCAGGATTTTCCACCACTGGGGCAGATCTCTGAGCAACCTCCCTGGAAATCTCAGCCCTGATTCTAAATGGGTTGTAGACTGTACAGAGGAGACATAGCAGAATTAGCAACAAAATATGGTGTCTTTAACATCCAGAGGGAAATGAACATTCTCAAAAGGTGATGTGTCTGACCTGAAGGGGGAGAAGGAGGTAAAAGGCTGGGATAAATCATTCCCTCCTGTTCCCCCAACAGGCTGGGTGTGATTATTAATAGATCCTCAGAAGTCATGTGAGAAATGATGCTCGCTTTTAAAATTTCAAAGGTTTATTAAACCTTAACAAAATTACAACAATAGACTAAATAAGAAAAAATTGCAGCGCTGGGAGCATGGAACCAGACTGCCATGTGCTTGTCTACAAAATGGCTGCTCTGCCTTTTATATCCCTGGGGGGGTTGTGTCAGCCAACCCTGGCCCCTTCCAAAGTCTGTCTGTCAACTCTTCTTCACCATCCATTGGTGGAGACTTTCTTGCAACTTGATTGGAAGTGAGGTGTTGTCATGTCGCGCCTCCTAGCAACAAGCTTTTTCCCATCCCATGCAAGGGGAACATGTACTCGCCCTCTCTTCACAAGTCTTTGACAACCAAGGCTGTCTGGTGGCAACAATACCAAGGGGGAGGGGGACTACGGGGAGATCAAAGGATGTCTAAACAACAAGACTATGATAACATAACTACATATCTTTTAACATATATACAATTTTCATCCCTAATTGCAAGAGTCAACCCATCACATTATATATCTATAACAGTAGCAGCTGAGACCAGGACAGGCAAACAGCAACAAATACACATTTCAAATGATCTTCATTGCCTCTGCTGTTATCTCTACATAAGCTAATATTGCACAGTGTATCAACAAAGCAATCTTGGGCAAATTGCCTCATATATACAGAGAAGTATACAAGCCTAGGTGCCACAGCCTCATGATTAGACTGAGCAGCATGGTGACCAGCAAGTTCTGTACCCAATACCAAATGTTTTGGACAAAAATTCTTATTTTTTCACATTGTTTCTCATGACTCTTAGTTGGGCACCAAATTTGTCTTGGTTTAAGACAATTTAGGAGGTAAACACTCTGGAATGAGTTGCCCCATGTGATAGATGAGTAATGCAATGGTTGAGTCTCACAATTACAGGGCAAATATTATGTCTATGTTAAGAGAAGTTTTATAGATTTATAGTTAAGTTTCACACCCTCCCCCCCCCACCCCGCTTGCATTGTTATCATGCGATGGCCTGGGTAGTTGGGGCATTTGGGAGGGTCAGCTCGTTACTGTAGCAACACCTGACCTCCAATCAAGATGTAAGAAAGTGATCTCCACCACTGGACAATGAAGAAGGAGTCGATGGACAGAACTTTGGGAGGGGCTAAAGGCTTAAAAGGTGGAATAGCCATCATGTGGATGAGCACATGGTGGAAAAAATCCTTTGCTCACAGCACTGTATTATTTTCTTTATTCAGTCTTCTGTTGTGTTTTTTGATAAGGTTTTAATAAACATTTTAAATTTTTGAAAGTAAGTATCATTTCCCGCACCCCCCCCCTTATAGTATTATCCAGTCTTTTTCCACCAATAAGAAGAAATGAAATTAGTAGATATAAGTGAAAATTACCAGCTTACTAACAAGTCAAACTGCAACAGGCAAAAAAAAAAAACAGTAAATAATCACTAGATAGAAAATTGCCTAGTCTCACAAACTCCACGGGAACAAAGAGAAACTCAAAATGGCGGAATACCCCTCTATCCCAAGATGGCGGCCTTCACAGGCAACCGCACAGTCTAGGAGACAAATGGAAAAGATGGCAGACCAAAAGAAACCCTCCCAGGAAGGTAGGACCTTACGAAACAGTTCTAGTGGGAGATGAGGATTGCTGGCACATGTAGGGTCAGTGCCACTGCTTGCTGCTTCCTCCAGCCACCTGCTGGACTCCACTGGTGTTGGTGCTGCTGTCTTCCAAGCCATTGGTGTGCTGGGGGAGTGGAGGAACGGTCTCTCAGCAACAACGCCTTGTGGCCCGGCCTCAGGACCGGCTCAAGCTTTGTGATGCTGATAGGGTTTTCCAAATTCACACCAAAACAGTTTCAGATTGCGAAATGTAGTTTTTCCAAATTGCTACTGTTGGAAACCCAGAAAATCCCGCCTTAGACAACCTCCAATGAAGCGAAGCTTCTGCCTTGAGCAAAAGCCACCAGGCAAAACAGAAGACCCTGCTTCTATGCTCCAATTTAAAAAGCCCAGGCAGTGCCCCACCCCCCCCTCCCCCCCACCACCTTGCCCCCACTGTTCTTTTTCTGGCTGCAGTGCTGGGTCTTAAAGAGGCAGTGACAATTTTGGGCACAGAGAGATATGGAATACAATAATGTTTTGGGTTACCCAGGACAAGTAGAAGCAGTAAATCCAAGTAATGTAAATTAATTTTTTAAAAAAGAATTAATTTACTATTCTTGCATTTTAGTAAAACTATAGTATTGTGACACTGGACTTATAGGCTCAAAGTGTAAGAGAGTGATGCTGCAAAAGAATAGTTTGTTGCTTTAATCATATCAGTCAAAGCTAGCTGCTATCCAACTCATATTTTTAAAGGCATAAGCCACATTTGAATATTATAAAACTAAATTGAATTTGAGACACGACAAGTACAGAATGATTTTTTTCTGTGCTGCCTCGGTATTTTGAATAATCTGTCTGCTGATTAGCTCTGCATATAAAGAGTGCTTAAGTCCTTACTAAAAATAGTTTTATAATGCTTCATAGGACAGACAGGATTAGTATAAATGCCAATATGCTACTTTATAACAATAGATTAAATACATGAATTGCAAGGGGAACATTTCATATTTCCAACCAAGTGTGCTGCCTCCCTGGGGCCTAGGGTAAGGGACATCACCAAGAAACTTCCTAGCCTGGTACGGTTCTCTGATTATTATCTGCTATTGGTTTTTCAAGTGGGCAGCATCAAAGTCCCAGCAAGAAGTCTGCAGACAGTCAAGAGGGACCTCAGGGCCTTGAGACTATTGGTTGAGGGATCTGGAGCACAACTGTGTTCAGTCCTGCCAGTTGCAGGGACTGATGTGACAAGAAACAGGAAAACCATGCAGATGAATACCTGGCTTTGAGACTGGTGTTACCAGCAGAATTTTGGGGTTTCCGATCGTGGGTCAGTTTATACAACACCAAGCCTGTTGGCAACAGATGGGGTCCACTTGTTTCAAAGGGCAAAAGGATTTTAGCTCAGGAGTTAGCAGGGCTCATTGAGAGAGCTCTAAACTAGATTTGAAGGGGGATGGGGACAAAACCAGGCTCAACAGAGATAAACCTGGGGGTGCCATGCCAGTGTTTGAGGGACAGTGTGCTACCAAGGTCCTTTGGTCTGCCATCTCAGTGCAGATAGGCGATGAAGATCCATGCAGCAGCAAAGACGCAAGGGGTTTTGATATGTTAGAAACCACAAAAGTGCCTGAGAATGGTCACACAGGAAGAAAAAGACCAGTTGTCCTAGAGGTAATGTTGAAGATTGCATGCAAGATGTTTTCCATTACCATCTGTATGGCAGATTACCTTTGTCAAGTGGGCAGTTTGCTTTATCTCTCTCTTTGAGTGACCCCATTCACACCTCCCTGGGAGGGGACCTCTGCTGATAACAGACTATTGAATGTCAGTGCATGACTGATAAGAACTATAACATCCCATTGTGAGATGCTCCACCCAGAGGCAGGAGCCAAGCATTGCTACCCAGATATAATCTGAGATTCTAGAACACCAGCAGGGCTTTCTCCACAGGATTCGCCAGAGGAACAGCAGCTGTGTCTTCCACTGGATCTTCAGAGGAAGAATACATCCTTCTCTACAGATCCCCCTTACTCCAACAGAACCACACCTGATACTTCAGGAAGTCTGCAGCCACATTTCCAATTGGACTGTCACCAACATCCAGACCCACAGGGTGTCAGGTTGGGTTCTGACTCTGTCAGTGTTGTTCTGGTGTACTGCATTGTTTTATTTCATCCTTTAATTTTTTTTTCTTTCTTTTCCCTATTAAAGAACTGTTATTTCCTGCTCCCATATTTTTGCCTGGGAGCCCCTTAATTTAAAATTTATAGCAATTCGGAGGGGTGGGGAGGGTTTACATTCTCCATATCAGGGGAGGCTCCTGCCTTCCTTAGCAGACTCCTGTCTTTCCAAACCAAGACAGGTACCCAGCCCCCTGAGCTGGGGTACAGAGAAGACAGAGACAGGGAGCAGAATAAACCCCCCATAATCCAAGAGGGAATGGTCGGTGACCTGCTACACCACTTTAACACACACAAATCCATGGAGCCGGATGGGATCTACCCAAGAGTACTGAGGGAGCTGGTTGAAGTGCTCACCAAGCCACTTTCATTTACCAGCAGTCCTGGCAAACCAGGGAGGGCCCAGGTGATGGAAGTTGGTAAATATGATTCCCATCTACAAGAAGGATTGAAACTACCAGGCCTGTCAGCCTGACCTTGGTGCTGGGGGAAGTCATGGAGCAGGTTCTCTTGAGTGCCATCATGTGGCATCTACAGGGAAACCAGATGATCAGGCCCAGCCAGCATGGAGTTATGAAAGGCAGGTCGTGCTTGACCAACCTGGTCTCTTTCTGACAGTGACCCGCTTAGTGGATGAGGGAAAGGCTGTGGATGTTATCTGCATGGACTTTAGTAGAGACTGACAGTTTCCCACAGCATTCCTCTGCAGAAACTGACTTCCCCAGTTTGGACAGGTGTATTCTTCTCTGGGCCCAGCCATCCAGCCAGTGAGTGGTGGAATTACATCCAGAATGGCATCTGGTCACTACTGGGGTTCCTGGTGTGAGTGTTATGTGCAG
Organism: Agelaius phoeniceus; assembly: GCF_051311805.1. Lineage (NCBI taxonomy): Eukaryota > Metazoa > Chordata > Aves > Passeriformes > Icteridae > Agelaius > Agelaius phoeniceus. The sequence continues at coordinate 22,304,613 of NC_135301.1, forward strand.
GGGGGAGCCGGCAGGAGACAAAGACCACTCACCTCGATGCTCATGTGGCAACAGAGAGCTTTTATTTCCCAAGCCCGTCCTTATATAGGGCATTTGAAAAACCCGGTCTGGATACTTTCATTGGCTAAAACTCTACACCCCTTCAGCTTCTGGCCAGTGAGATGCCTGAAGCCTTGGGAGAGGTGTGATTGGGCGAGGCCCCTGTCAGTCATGGTAACATCTCACCTTTCTTGTCTTTAAAAAATTTGTGAGTTGCGCTGTCACCCATTGGCAAGGGCCCTTTGCAAACAAGGTGACAGAAGACAGCATGGGTCTAATTTGCACTGGAGCTGCAGCATTCACATCCAGGATCTGTTAGGGGAGAACTCAGGCCACAAGCATAATGCTTATTGGTTATAAATTACAACTTATCTCTAAAAGCAGAAAGCTATTTAAGCCTTAACCCATTTAACCCTTAGAGAAAAACCCAACTATTAAAAAACAACCTGTAACCCATTTATCCCTTGGAGAAAAACCCAACACCCAGAAAACAATCTGCAAACAGAAAAACAGTTTGTAAACATAAGAAATAATTTGTAAACAAATCGAGTCCTTATATTAACTGTCCATGAGGTAAGTGATAATATGTGATCAATCGTTCTGTTGAGGAGACATCAGGATGCTGTGGTTTCCAGTGTCCATTGAAATTTATTTTACGCAGCTGAATATCATAGAGCTATTGTACTGTTATATGATTTATTGTAAAACATGAGAACATGATGCTATTTAAGATTCAAAGGGGGGGAAAGGGGGGGGGTGTACCTTCACCCCAACCTTTTTTTCCCCCTTTTTTTTTTGTTTGTATAATAAATAAGGTAGGGGATTGCTGAAAGGTCTCTTTCTCGGTATGAGAACTTGGAGGGCTTCTGGACTAAGCTTCCTTGTTTATCTCATAGGAAATAGGGTTTAGTTTTTGCAAAGTTTGCACAGAATCATCTAGGTTTACTAATATATTTTTCTTTACCAGCCAGGTTCATGGCTTGATCAGGGCCATGAACTTGGTTGGGAGAGGTTGTCTGTATTTATATTTTAAAAACAAGCTTTTATTATTATCTCATGCAAGAAAAATTTTTAACATGAATAACAGTGCAAGCAATATACTTTTTTCCTTTTGTTAGAATTTAGAAATTTTGATATTGACTTTAATAGGTGACTTTTAATTTTAAAATCATGACAGGTGGCAAATTTTTAGTTAAAAAAAAACCACTTTGCAAATGAAATTTGCTTATGATAAATTGATGTTCTATGTGTACCTCAGTGGATATTCTTTGAATCTTACCCATTTATCTTGAAGCAATGCAAGAATAATTACTAGGAGTACTAAGAAAAGACATGTTAATATACATACTAGGGTTTCCTTAAGTCACAGTAGTCCCTGCCTGAGACAGAAATGTAATATTTTCCAAATAACTTGAGCAGAACTAGCAATCACAGGCTTATCAAGTTTAGTTTTAGCAAATGCAAACAACAATAATAAATATTGTACTATGAACTCTAAGGCAGATTTAATAAACAGTTGTACATTTTTGTAACTCCTGTGTGATAACCCTTCAATATTTTTACTCTTGGCGTAAGTTATTAGTTTATTAGAATCTTTGGAATATGTGAATCTTTGTATATTACAAGGTAGGGTGGTCATGAAGCTTTGTTTAAGTTTGAGCAGGAGGGACTTGGTCTTTGCTTGTTTTCTCACTGTCCACATGCAGGGAGCTGCTGGCTTCTCGCTGGACTGGGTGAGGGGGTGACTTGATTTCAGCTGCTGTGAGACAGTTATGCCATGTATCTGGCCCCATCTCTTCGGGCAGACTCGATTGTTTCTGCTCTCATGGCACCACACCCCCGCATACTTCTTTCCACTGCTTTTTGCCAGGTGGGCTCCTCGCAGGGGCTTTTCCCACGCACTGCTTTTGGTTTTGGTGTCTACAGGAGCTCCTGGTGGTCACATTCCCAGACCCACCCTTGGGGGCAGGGTCGGAGGCGGGGCCACCCCCACTGAAGGCGTGGCTGTGTTCCACAGAGGTTGGCTTTGGTGCGGGGCCCTGCCCCCTGATGCAGGCAGGATCGGGAAAGTAAGCACATCCCCCAATGTAGGCGCGGCCAGATTCCACGCAGGTGTGGCTTTGGAGCCAGCCCACTCGGTCTCCAGAGGGGGTAGTCTTAGTGTTTCCATGATGGGAGGTGCGGGCAGCCTGAATGCGGGGGCGGTCTCAGCGGCCGCATGGCACAGTGTAATGGCCGCAGGATTCCCCTTTATCCTGGGAGGGGTCGGAGCGGCCGCCAAGTGGTCTGGTCGCCCAGAACAGGGCAGCATGGTGTGCCCGCCTGGATCTGCGATATGGTAGCCCGAGGCAGCTGAATAATGACTCAGCTCAGCACTGCAGTCTGGAGTAGCACATCTCGGAGATGCCGGAACTGTGGCGGACGCCGTCTCTAATCATGGCTGGATTGCGCAATTCATCCCCCTGCCTCCCTGAGCAATGCCGGCAGCCCGCAGCACGGGCAGCCTGCAGATGGTCTCTGCTTTCCGGGATTTCCCCACTCCCTGGGGTTGCACCGTTCCCCACGGTCGCTCCGTAGTGGTCAGCTACGGTCCCACTGCAGCAGGGCACGTTCTCGCAGCGGCCGGGGCTGGCCAGGTCCAGCGTGAGAGAGCACAGAGAAATGGCTGCGCAGTTGCACTTCCCGCTTTGCCTTTCATAATCCAATTGTTTTAACAAGTCCAGAACAAGCATCCATGGCTTTATAATACCAACGGCTGTGTCATCCCCAAACGAGGCTGCCACAAATATATTCTGTCCAACCCTCTCCCAAAAGGGTAAATCTAAAAGGGTACCTTCGGACACATCCAGCTCATGGCTTTCACACCACATGAGCAAAGCTTGCAGAACTCATTCATCGTAATGAATCCTTATTTTTTAAAAAAAGAAGATCCATATTGTTAAAAACGCCAATGTTAAAAACGCCAATGACTTGTTTTCAAAATTTTAAAAGTTTAATAGTAATAAAATGGTTATAAAATTAGTAATACAATCAGAGTAATAATTATTTGGACAAACTGAATTAGGACAATGTGGAGAGCTTTGTGGATAATTGGCTAGCTGAGAAAGGCCACTTTGATGTGATACCGTTGGATAAGGATAGGGGAAACAAGCTGGGGATTATGCAACCAGTGTCCAATCACTGACAAAGGTCATGGTGACCTTCGCTGAAACAGGAAGATGGGGGAGAAAAACGCTTGCCAGAAAATGAAGATAGCCTAGGTAGAGTAGCTATAAGAATGTAAACATAGAAGCAAAATAATCATTAGAGCATAGAAGTAGGTGTGGTTGATCTAAGTGTGCTTTAACCAATAATGAGCTCAGCTTTTGAAATATGTATAAGCTTCATTAAAACCAATATAAATATGTGTGAGCTTTCAATAAACTTTGGGATTTGCTGTTCACGCATACTGTGTACTGCAATTCTTCCGCCGTTCACGACAAATGGAGACCTGAGACGTTTTTTGCCGGTAGCCACGGTCGATCGGTGTAAGGAGTTCGGGTCCTATCGCAGCCGAGGACGGCAAAAGCACCGCTGAAAAAGGGAAAGTGCCGTGCCTCGGGGACCTCATCAGAGACGCTGGCCAATATGTGCTGCCGAGACCTTGAAGGGCTGCAAGAAGCGCGCTGTTATCTTTAACATGGATAAAGAAAGGCAAGCAGCATATGATTTATTTACTGAATTTTACTAAAAGTGTCAGTTTAAGGGTATAGATTTGCAGAAAGAGCTTCCTGGGTTGTTAGCTTATGGGTATGAACAGGGACTTTTTAAAAATCCTCACACAGTGCATGAGTTGTCAGAGTGGCGTAAATGTGGGGATAAGTTGTGGCAGGCAGTCATAGATGATGATAAAACCGCGAGAAAGTTGGGAAAGTTATGGCGAGTCGTGCATGATGAATTGTTGAAATATCAGGCAGAGGAAAGAGCTGCTCAGCAGGCTACTGCAGCCCATGAAAGGAACAGGAATTATGGGGACTGGTTTGGTTCCCCGTTACCCCCTGTTATGTCCACAGTACATCTGCCGCCGGCATCGCCTTCTGCTTTAAACGGCAGTTCCCCACCGACATCGGCGCCTGCTTTAAGCAACGCTGCCGCGCCGACATCGGCGCCTGCTTTAAGTGGCACTTCCCCACCGACTTCGGTTCCTGCTTTACACGGCAGTCCCCTGCCGGCACCGGTACCTACTTTAAGCGGCGGCTCCCCGCCGACTTTAGCTCCTGCTCTAAACACCAGCTCCCAGCCGGTATCAGCTCCTGCTTCAGTCAGCAGCTTCCCCCCCGCGTGTACTCCAGCAATGCCGTCCGCACCGCCTGCCCCGGTGTCAAACCCTACACCTCCTCCACCTAGTAATGTGCCCATCCCCGGGTCAGAGAGTGACCTAGCAAGGGCCATTGCACAGCAGCAAAGGGAGGCATGGGCAGCGGTAGCGAAAGAATTCAGGGACACGGGGGATGACGAAGCGATATCGGCTGCTATGGAAATTGCCTGTCCAGTGGTTTATTCTCCCCTGGCGGGGGGAGGGTTTCAAGCTACAATAACTGCTTTGGATTGGAAATTGTTATCACAGTTACGATCCACGGTTAGTCAATTTGGAGTAACTAGTGAACCCACAAAACAAATGCTGGATTACATCTGGGGCACTCAGGTTTTGCTGTCAGCAGATTGCAGGGCGTTAGTAAAGCTCATTTTTACTCAGCATCAACAGCTTCTGTTCAATGCCCATTGGCATGCGATCTGTCAGCAATGTGTCGCAATAGTACAGCAACCAGGCAACCCGTTATATGGGGTAACCCTGGAGGAGTTAATGGGGTTCGGGCCTTTTCTTCGAACGGAAGCACAGGCATTAATTGGTCCTGAAAAGTGCAGGGAAGCTATGCAGTTGGCATGTTTAGCTATCGACAGAATTAAGGATCCGGGAGGAATTCCTTCTTACATGGGAATAAAGCAAGATAGAGATGAGTCATTTGGAGCTTTTATAGATAGGGTAGCCAACGCTATTGAACGGGCAGGAGTCCCTGAATTCATGAAAGGGACCTTGCTAAAGCAGTGCGCCCTCCAAAACAGCAATCAGCCTACCAAGAATGTGTTAAATACCCTGGGAGCTAATTGGTCTATAGAGGAAGCTTTAGAACGGTTAGCAAATGTTCCAATAGGATCACAAGCAATGCTAGTAAATGCTATTAAAGAGCTAGGAGTCGGGTTACAGAAACAGGCAGAGTCTTCACAGAATCAGATGCTAGCGGCCCTCGCCCTGCTCCAAGCAGCAGCAATAAATGCTCCACGAGCTCCATCTACTGGCCGATTCAAATGCTACCGGTGTGGAGGTATGGGGCACACGCGACGGGACTGTCCCGCAATCAGTGTTTGGTGTAATAATTGCCACTTGGATACCCACAACACCGGAGCCTGCAGACGCCGCTCGGGAAACAGCAGAGCCAGCGCGTCGACCAGCCGCCGCGCCCGGACACAAGTAGCAGCTGTCACCGCTTCAGCTCAACCTGCCTCCAGCCCGCCACCGCCGGGAGCCTCGGATTGGACCTGGCAGCCGCAGCCACAGTAACCCTGATCACCACCCACCCAGAAAAGGTTCCAACTGGAGTAAAGGGACCACTCATTATTGATGGATTACCTATGGGAGCTTTGCTTTTAGGTCGTTCCTCGGCTACCATGATGGGATTATTTGTTTTATCTGGAATAATAGACGCTGAATATACAGGGGAGATTTCTATTATGGTGCATACTCTTTTTCCACCTATGCGAATCGAAAAAGGACAAAGGATAGCTCAATTGATTCCTTTGCAACAGTTGGCTAAAACTGTACCCCCTCATCAAGCACAGTCGAGAGGAGAGCATGGATTTGGATCCACTGAGGGCCTTACTCTTTTAACAATGAACTTGAATGTACGACCTAAGCGCACTGTAATTTTGGATTATCGGGGTGAAAAGCAAACCTTGGTAGGATTATTAGATACTGGCGCAGACTCCAGCATTGTGAGTCCGGATTTTTGGCCCCACAACTGGCCATTGCAGTCATCCACAATGCCAGTAACCGGAGTTGGAGGCCTGACACTTGCAAGAAACACACCCATGCTATCTGTGACTATTGATGACAAAACTGTGCGGTGTGTTTTGTCAGTTGTACCTTTGCCTCCTACTGTGCAGTGCCTTATTGGTCGGGACATTTTGGCTCAGATGGGTGTAGTACTGTCAAATGAACACCGTTTGGGCTAAGGGCCATTGCATGGACTTTCCCAATCCCATTAACCTGGACCACGGACGTTCCGGTATGGCTTAAGCAGTGGCCTTTAAAAAGGGAGAGTCTCGAACAGGTTCACATACTGGTATATGAACAATATAAACAAGGACATTTACAGTTGTCAACAAGCCCATGGAATACCCCCATCTTTGTTGTTAAAAAGAAGTCGGGAAAGTATCGCTTAATACATGATTTGCGGGCTGTAAATGAACAAATGGAACCTATGGGAGCCTTACAACCAGGATTACCTAATCCGGCTATGTTGCCAAGGGACTGGCCACTTTTGATTATTGATCTGTAGGACTGCTTCTTTACTATCGCTCTTCATCCTCGAGACACTCAGAGATTTGCATTCACTCTGCCAGCTCTAAACAGGAGAGAGCAGGACAAGAGATTTGAATGGGTTTCTCTTCCCCAGGGGATGCGCAACAGCTCCACCTTGTGTCAACTCTATGTTGACACTGCTTTACAACCCTTACAGCATGCCTGGCCTGACACAATCATTTACCATTACATGGATGATATTTTATTTGCACAACCAGAACCTTTTACAGGTCAACAAATTCAGGCAATATATGATGCTTTGAAGCTTTATGGACTGACTGTAGCTTCTGAGAAAATTCAATTATCTGCACCTTGGAAATATCTGGGGTGGACACTTATTGATCAAATTGTTACCCCTCAGAAATTGCAATTAAACATTAAATTACATACATTGCATGATGTTCAGAAATTACTGGGGGACCTACAGTGGCTACGCCCCATTGTTGGTATCCCTAATGAACTGTTAGATGAACTTCGACTTTTGTTAAAGGGAACTGATCCGGCTCGGCCTGTTCGTATAGCCCCTGAACAGGTTGCGACACTGCAACAGATATTGGACTGTGTCACACAAGGCAGTGTTCGGAGACGTGATCTTGATCTTCCCATACAGCTGACAGTTTGGTGTGGAACAAAATTTTTACTGGGTGCACTTACTCAGCATAACAGAAAAACGGGGGAGATATGGGCCTTGGAATGGATATCTCCTCCACTTCAACAACATAAAACACTTCTTCAAAAAATTGAAATTTTAGCTGATTTGCTCAAAAAGGGTTGTGAACGGGCGGTACAGATTACGGGAAAGGAACCTGATCAGATACAGATACCAATGAAGAAAGATACATTGACCTGGTACCTGACAAACAGTATGGAGTTACAAGAGGCCCTATTGGGAGCCGGTAGTGTGACTGCCACTGATGATATTCCCAATATACCGTTGAATTGGATAGGGCAGTGGGGTTGGATTCAATGCCCAAAAAGATCACTAAAGCCCTTATCGGATGCTATACCTGCTTACACAGATGCAGGAAGGAAATCCAAAACTGCTGCAGTGACCTGGCAAGAAGTGGGACAATGGCATCATCATATACTCCAAGCTACTGAGTTGGACACTTTGCAAACGATGGAGCTATTGGCGGTTGTATGGGCCATGATGCATTTCTCTGGACCTCTTAACATTGTAACAGATTCTTTGTATGTTGCAGGAGTGTGTGAGCGAATAGAGGATGCCTCTATAAAAGAGGTTCAAAACAGGAGGTTACATGAACTGTTTATGCAGCTGCAGAGAGCAATTAGGCTAAGAAAGCATTCTTTTTGTGTTATCCATATCAGAAGTCACAAATGGGGTATTGGTCTGGGAGAGGGTAACATGCGAGCAGATAAGCTAGTCTCAATCACACAAGCAACTCCGATTCCCAAACAAACTATAGCCAGAGAGGCACACTCCATGCTCCACCAGAATGCAAAAGGCCTTCATAGAGAATTTCAGATATCTATGGAGGAGGCACAGGCAATAGTCAAAGCCTGTCCTATATGTAGTCATCATAATGGGGGCTGTGGACTAGGTCTGGGAGTTAACCCAAGAGGGCTGAGCACAAATGAGACCTGGCAAATGGATGTCACACATGTTGCTGAGTTTGGGAGGTTGAAGTACGTGCATGTTGCCATAGACAGAGTCATTTTATATGGGCCACAGCACAGACTGGTGAGAAAGCAGGGCAGGTGGAGAGACATCTCAGTAGTTGTTTTGCAGTAATGGGAATGCCACAGCGCATCAAAACAGATAATGGGCCTGCTTACTGTAGCAAAAGAATAAAGCAATTCCTGCAGATGTGGGGGATAGAACATGTAACAGGCATCCCTAATTCTCCTACAGGGCAAGCGATTGTAGAGAGAGCAAATGGCACCTTGAAAAGATATTTGAGTAAATATATGGATACCAGAGAGCCACAAGAAAGATTGTTAAAGTGTTTGTTTGTTTTGAACCACTTGTGTGTTTTTGGGGAAAATAAGGTTCCTGCTGTGATTCGTCACTACGTACGAGAAACAGATGGTGTAAAGAAAGATGTATGGGTGAGATACAGAGATCCTAAAACATGACAATGGCAAGGTCCTGCTAAGGTGTTATATTGGGGCCGCGGATATCTTTGTGTTTCTACCCCTACAGGATCTCTGTGGGTACCTGCTAAGTGGACCCGAGCAGCTGTGTTTGATGGAAGACCTTCGATCAGCTGAGCGAAGAGGATCGTCAGCGAGTGGAGACGAAGCTGTTGATCATCCTTCGACCGATACTTCTTAAACTGAAAGGACAGGGTGATGCTGCCATCGATCGAGCAGTTGATCGGTGCAGATCTCTTGATAATATATTAAGCTTGCATTCAATGTTTTCTGATTTTGAATCTGAAGGGCCTAGGGATTTAGCTTGTGTTAAGTGGCAAGATAGACGTTGTGCTGCATGGATACTGCTTTTTTGTGGAGGTTGTCAGGAAACTAAGTGGGTACATCAATCTCGATTAGCTGAATTGTGGTGTGAAAAGTGTAGTTTCTATTGGCGGTTTGACTCTTGGCAGAGAGATCTTAAATCGTTTACAGGACTACCTGGTTTCCAAGCGTTACAGTTGTCTGAATCCCCAGAACAGAAAATCCTTGCATGGTTTAGATGGGAAATACAACATTTAGTCAAACGTGTTTTGGGGCTATCTCAGTCGTGTATTTTGCAGACTAAGTGTGGTAGAAATATTCCTCTGTCACAGTCGAGTGTGATAGGTCCTATTTCGGGAGGTCAGGATCCCAACCAAGTGTGGGAGGATTGTTTGAAGAACCTAAAGAACCTAAATCTGAGAAAGAAGAGATATTCTTAAAAGTTTGTGACAGACATGATGGCCGGGTGGTTCAAAAAAGTGCCTGGAGAGATCAGGGTGAGATGGAAAATTTATGCTATTGCTTTATTAATTTTTGCTTCTTTGGTGGACAGTGTAGACCATCAGGCATGGACCCCACCTCAGCCCAAGACTAACATATGGGTCACCCTGGCAAACTTGACTAAACAGGGGACTATTTGCCTGTCATTATCTTCTCCTGGCAATCCATTCACAACCTGTTTGGTTGGATTACCAGCATATCCCTGGCCATGCCCTTCACATGTACCAACTTGTAAGGTCAGCAATGCTAGGACAAGTGTGGATAATTGGGATCAGTGGATTTCTCACTTTCCTGTGGCACCACAGGAACCCCAAGAGTTGGAGCTGTTAGGGTCAGTGATGGCAGATGCATGTATTCATTTTTACTATAGAAGCCTGCTGTCAGTCAAGAACCATTCTAATGTTGTAACTTCCAGCATGGCTGTCTACCGTAATGCAATTATACAACAAAGAGAGTGTCAGTCTCATCAAATGACCCTATTCAATTGCCAGCAGGATACTTCCTGATATGTGGAGACCGTGCTTGGGCCGGTATCCCATCAATGCTGCATGGGGGACCATGTACACTTGGACGGCTGTCTCTACTTACACCCAACATGTCCATGATACTTAACACGAGCCGCCGCCATCGTAGAAGTAAACGAATGGCTCATGCATTTGCTGCAGACTGCCGGGATGATGTAAAGTTTTGGTCCCCAGCGGCCATAGTTGCAGCATCTTTCTTAGCTCCAGGGGTATCAGCAGCACGTGCTCATGCTATTTTTAATAGGTTAGGGTGTTGGCTTGCTAAACAAACAAATGCAACTTCTTTGGCAATTTCTAGTCTTTCGCTTGATGTTGATTCTATTCGCCATGCGACACTTCAAAATAGAGCTGCAATTGATTTTCTCTTACTTGCACAAGGCCATGGCTGTGAAGAATTTGAGGGCATGTGTTGCATGAATCTTTCTGATCATGCACAGTCTGTTAACTCATAGCTCTCTGAGTTGCGGAGGTTAACTGGGAACTTACAGGTAGAATCAGGCCTTGGTATTGATGGATGGCTCAAATCTTTAAGCTTAGGATCATGGTTACGCTCTATTATTAAGGTTGACATTGTAGTAGCTATTGCAGCTTTGTTGTTAGTATTAATTTTGCCATGTTTTTGTATATGCTTACAGAATATGGTGCAAAAGATGATATCTACCACATTTAATCAAACCGTGCTTGTTCAACAGAAAAACGGGGGAAATGTGGAGAGCTTTGTGGATAATTGGCTAGCTGGGAAAGGCCACTTCGATGTGATACCGTTGGATAAGGATAGGGGAAACAAGCTGGGGATTATGCAACCAGTGTCCAATCACTGTGGGGTCAATACAGAGTTAAATTGCTGTGCTGGTTTTCCCTATTTGTTTACTATTTGTTTTTTTACCAAATCTTGAACTGTCTCTTCAAGATTAAATGTAAAACAAATCCATCTCTCTCTTTTTGGACATTCAATTCTAAATCTATTACCACTTTTTCCTAAGTTTCTTGTAATCCAATAATTTTCTCCTTTTTGCCTACAGGTTCTTAATTTGGATGGGTTATAACAGTGGCTGTTGACAAAGGTGTGTGTAATAAAAGAGGAACTTTGGTTTCTTTCCATGTGATGCTTTCTGTAGCATTTGTGACACAATCTTGCTGGTATCCCAAAAGGGAAAAGACAGCAAATGAGCGCCAGAAACAGGAATAACAGAGGTCCAGTATGGCTTATACTCCCACCTCCCATGCCTGTGAGGTTGCAACCCACAGCAGGTATATTTGATCTTCTCGGTGGCAAAATACAGAGGTCAATCTGGTCTTGCCCTCTATTTCCTTGTCACTTTCTCTTAACTATTTTCTAGGCAAATTGTTTTTGACACCCTTTAACTGTGGTCTCTTACCGTTCCTCAGGTATCTCTCATTCAACAGGCACTAATAATTCCCATCCACAAAACAAAGTTATTACTTTAACACTTTTTGAAATAAGAGCATAAATTATGTGAACCACAATACTAATTATTCCTACAATTCAAGCATTTACTTATAACCCAGCTAGAATGTCCAGTATTGGAATGAATCAAATAAAGTTTACTAATGGAAATAGTAATTCCCCTTCTCCCCTGTACAATTCACAGGCTAAGGTCAGAATACAAAAACAGTCTTGATCTTTTTATCTGAAGTATTCCTTCCCAAAGGAGATGTTTTATTCAGGTAGTGCTTAAAACCAGTGATATAAGCATTGTCTTACTTCTTAATTCAGTGTTATTCTTTGTACATTTCTTGGATCATTTGGGTTTTTCTAAACTATTACCACTCAGTCCCCATTGGAAAGTCAGTTCGGTATCAGCCGGTTTAAATGTGATAGTCCATTCTTCAGGTTTCTTCACAAGTCTTTTGATTCTGTTGGCATTAATTCACCCTCTTTCCGTGATTCTGATTGTTGCTTCAGTAGTACCTGGAAAGGACTTCTTAATAGCATAGTAATAAAAGAAAGACAATACTGCATTAACTTCTACCATTCGCTTTTCTTCTAAACTTTCTGGGTTTAGCTAAAAGCTTTCTCCACAGCAGCCTCTTCTCCTTCTATCCAGCTGTGCTAATAGCTGCAGAGGCAAATTCTTCTTTCTGTGAGTTACAGTTAGTTAAATAAGAAAAAGCCTGACCAATTTCAACACGAGATGTATCACATCTATTGCTTTTTACTTTTTGGGCAGCATTTAATTGTTTTAGCCTTACAAACCCATTCTTCAGGAAAAAAAAAAAAAACCAACTTCTTTTTAACAGCAAACAAAACACACAAAAGAAAAAAACCACTTACTTAAGAAAAACAAACCACTTTGTGAGGTTTGGAGAGTCATCAATCTCTGCTTTGATTTTATCTTTTAGTGCTAGCCCCCTCCCCCTCTCTTCACGGCCTTGCTGTCAATGCTGTTCTTCCGCCCTTCCCCCGGTGCTGCCACTTCTCTGCAGGGCCGGAGCAGGGGAGAACAGCCACGGGCATGGGGACCCTGGGGGCAGCCTTGGGTCTCTTTGGCCCTCTCTCTCTCTCTTCTTCTCTCTCTTTCTCTTTCCTTCTCTCTCTCTCTCGGCCTACTTACCGGGGCCGACTCTGCCATCCTCGACTCGGGACCCCGGCAGTCTGGGAGCCACCCCGGCAGTTCCGCCACGGAGCCAGCCCGCTCCTGGCCGGCAAACCTGTGTCCTCTGCTGCCAGCACTGCTGCCGGGTCACCTCCATGGATCGGTCCCCGCCGCAGCCCCCGAGACCCCGCTCCTCGTAGGGAGCAGTCAGACATCTCCCAACCTTGACAACCCCAAACTTGGCGTCCCCAGGTGCTCCTGACATTCTTTTTCTTTCTCTAGTCAACTTATCCTCTTTTCTCTTCAAGGAGGGTCCGTCCTGCTAAACCCTTTCTGGACCCCAGTTTGGCATTGAATAACCTCCTAACAACCATGTGTTAAGACACTTCCCTGCCTTTCATGCAAAAATCCCGCATTCACACTCCTGCTCTCTTCTAGCACCAAGACGTGATCACTCCACATTCCAACATCTCAGAGTTTGCTAACCACCTCCCTACTTCAACTTCTCTCTTTCTTTCCTTCTTACCTGTTTTTTTTTTTTGTTGGTTTTTGGGTTTTTTTTTTGATTCAACACACCTCAGACGGTACGAGGTGAACTTAACTAATTTATTTCTAAAAGTAAGCTTAGAACTTTCTTTTACTAGGACTGCAGTAGCTATTATAACTTAAATACATACTGGCTAGCTGTGGCTTACTGGGTCTAACATCTTTTGATATATAAGCTACTAGATATTTTTTACTCTTCTTCACTCCTGAATTAAAATTTTATGAGCTACTCCATTTTCTGTATTTATGTATAAATGATAAAGGATTTTTCAAACAAGGGTAAGCTTAAAGTTAGTACTTAGGCTAGTTTTAACTTAACTATTTTAATTTAACAATATCTTCTTTGGTCTGTTTTATATCATCTCCTTCTGTCAATTTTTTTTCATACACAAATTTTGCTACCTGTGTGTACCCCTCAATCTATAATCTATAATATTTCAATAATCTAGGTAATTTTCTGATCTCCCTCTTTGAAGAGGGAGGGAGAAGGAATAAAATTCTTGCAATTTTCTCATGGTTGGGTTTCCAGCTACTTTTATTTATTAAGTGTCTAAGATATTTTACCACTGGGTAGTGAGTCTGAGTTCTTTTATTAACCTCCCTTAAATCTTGTATTAGTCTATAACTCCCATCAGACTTTACTGGGGGAATAGGGATATTATGAGGAGACATACAAGGTTCTAATGCCCCATCCTTTATTAGTCCTTCTATTACTGGCTTCAAACCTTCCTGTCCTTCTAAAGATACAGGATACTGACGTACACGTATGGGACAATCTTCTCTCTCAATTGTAACCCTTAGGGGGTTGATATTTAATCCTCTCCTATTTCCTTCTCCAGCCCAAACTTCTTTGTTGATTTTTTTTTCTTCATCTTCTTGGCCTAATTTTAAAACCCTAGCTGTCATTTTCCCGTTTTCTGATATAACTCCTATTCTTAATTGCACTTGTAAGACTCTTCCCAATAAATTGCTACCTGCCCCTGGGACCAATAAGACATCTCCCATCCAAATTCTAGTTACTTCTCTCAATTACCACATCTTTAATGACCAGAAATGTAAAACTTTCTCTTTTTGCCTCTGTTACTTTCACTATATGTTTGCTCACACTATAACTTTTGGAACATATAACAGGCAGGTTCTCTCTGCCCCTGTGTCTATTACAAATTCTAATTCTTCTTCTTGGGGACCCACTTTTAAAGTTATCACAGGCTCCAGATGGTATTTGTCCCCCCCAAAAAAATTAGAGCTTATGACCTCCCTATTCCTCCTATGTGCCCATCTCTTTAAAGATTTTCAGACCTTCCACTTACTTAGGACTATTTTCCTATTTCTCTTAAGTTTGTTTATCTATTTAGTTGGAGTTTCTTCTTTCTCCTCTAAACGCTGTCCCTCAAAAACCTTTTGTTTTTGCATTTTGCCTTTGATATGTTGTCTAATTTATTCCCTTGGTTATGTAATTATGAGAATTATTCATGTGTGTTAAAAATGCCAATCACTTGTTTTCAAAATTTTAAAAGTTTATTAGTAATAAAATGGTTATAAAAATAGTAATACAATTAGAGTAATAATTATTTGGACAAACTGAATTAGGACAATATGAGACAATAAAGACAAAGAGTTACAGACGTCCAGGTACCTTTTTCTGGGCAGCACGAGCCCAAAAAAGGACACCCATTAACAAAGGATTAACCCTTAAAAACAATAGCCCGTTGCATATTCACACACTTCATACATGATGCATAAATTCCATTCAAATACAGGATTCTGTCTGGTCATCGTCAACTTCTTCCTCCAAATCCTAACAGCGCCTTTGAGGCGGGAAGATGTTCGTTTCTTCTGATAAGAGGGCCATAAATTCTTTTTCTCTGAAAGATTTAGGTGTCCTGTGGCTGCTATCTTGCTACGAGTCCTTTCTTTTTAGAAAAGTATCCTACATAGCATCGTTTCTATTTTAACAATTTTTATGACCTAAAACTATATTTAACACAGTACTTAAGAAAACTAATACAGCATTACTTTCTAACACAACACATATAATATTCATTTTAATATTTGCGAAAAGCCAATCATAAAATACATGCATTTTTCACAATGTGTTTACTCCCCTCCTCAATATTTTAACTTTATTTAGGAGGTACAGTTGACATTTTGTCTTCTCTGGGGGTCCCCGTGGATTATCTTTTTCCTAAGCTTTTATTTCAGTTGCTCTGAGTAATTACCTTTCTTCTTGAGAAAAATATTATTTTCATTACAGACCGTATCTCTTCTCAAGTATAAATGTTTGGACCTAAAGATTGGTCTAATTGTTCAGCTATGCCTATGGAATCCTCTAAATAACCCTTTTATTTATTTCTTAAAATTTCAGACCTCAGACGAAGTCAAAGGAGCGTTTACAAACTCTGGTCCGTCCCTTCCTATGAGAACCTCTCTTAATGGAAATAGACTAATCCCTTTATCCCATTCTTTTTGGTTTTTTTATCTTCTATAGCCTTTCTCCCATATTTTTAGGAAGAATCAGGAGAGGGCTTTCTTTTAACTGAACTTTTAGTGTTTCGATAAGGTGATTCCTTTAGAGAGTCCTCCTGACCAGCCGGAGCTGTGGTTACCAAGGGAACGGAGCTCAGGGCAGGACGGGGGACTCGGCACAGCTCAGGGTCTGGGTCCTCCAAAGGCGGGGTCTGCAGCCGGGATCGCCCGAGGGGCTGTTCCGGTGCAGACCGAACTGGAGCGTGGATAGCCCCCACGTGGCTGATCCGGCAGAGACAAAGCCGGCGACTGACCCCGGCTGCAGCGGCGGGAGCCGACCAGAGTCAGGGCAGCCGGGGATGGGACAGACGGGACCCCCCCTCGGTGCGGTCAGCGCGGTAATCACGGTGCACACGGTAGGACAGACCCCCACCCCCCCGGCACGGCCAGCGGAGCGGCCGCGGGCCAGGCGGCCGGACTGGGACAGACGGACTGGGACAGACGGACTGTGCCGGAGCCGGCACAGGGGCTGGGGGGGTGGTGCAGCTGCGAACGAGTGGGGGAACAGACGGGAATGGATGAGGTAATATTTTTGTTCCTAGCTTTATACTTTCCCTGTTTTTTTGTTTTTTTTTTTTCTGTTATTGCTTTTCAAAAATGTTATTTTCTTACAACCTCCCCCCTCCCCAGCATGTGGTGTACTCTTTTTCTTCTGTATTAAACGGTTTTTACAAATAAATCCAGAGCTTAACAAATCCAAACTTCTGCTTGGTTACTTTGAAATGGTCGACGAGCTAACTCACGACCTCATGTTGTTTTTCTCATCACTTTTTTATTTATCTTTTGGCAAATTATACATCTTTCAGTTACTTGCTTTTCTACTCCAAAAATCTCAATGCACCCATAGTTCCTTAAAAAAAAAAAAAAACGATCACACAAAGCCCGAGTATCCCACTGGGCTTTTTGATACATGTCCTCTGCTATTCCCTAGTAAGCATTTTATTATCTAATTGTCTTTCATCAAGAGGTTTCTATTTCCCCGATTTATCTTGTTCACCACCTGTCTTGTTTTAATTCCCCTTTTTTGCTTCCCTAAACTTTGGAATTTCCAATTTTTCCTCATTTGGAGTTATTATATAACTCTTTCAGCTCCATTTTCTGCTATGTCTTTAGCTTCTTGAACTGCCAAATTATTTCCCCTTATTTCTGGGGTCTTTACCTTTTGGTGTCCCTTAATATGTACTGTAGCTATCTCTCTTAGGTAATTTTAATGCCTCTAAAACCTCTAAGATAAGTTTCTCATGTACTAATCCTTTTCCTCTTGAATTAAGTAATCTCCCTTTTAAAATTTTCCTTAAGGTATGTGCTACTCTAAAGGCATACCTTGAATCAATATATAACTCCTTTCTTTTGTGTTAAATATTCTAATGCTCTTTTTAGAGTATGTAATTCACAAGTTTGCATGTTTTTTCTCATCAACATCTACATACCCTGTATTCTGCAAGGAGTTGTATTTCTGTTTGCTAACATAACTCCCAAAGGGCTATCTTGGGGTATTTCTGTTGGTAATTTTTTCCCACTTTTCTTTCCCGTATCCACCTTACTGGATTTCTGCCCCATTTCTCAATATTCTATCTATTTTTCCCCTGCTTCTGTTTTCCACTTTTTATTAACAACTTAAATACCACTTTCTTTCAACTACTTACACTCAAAAAAAAAAAAAAAAACAACCTTTTTCTCACACTGCTTTTCAATACAATACACTTCCCTCCAAGGAGATATGGTAAGGCTTGAAATGCACAATCCACATTACCTATACTTTCATTTGTCTACATTCACTCACTTTTATTTCTCATTCACTTTCACACATTCCTTCACACCCTCAAGACACAAAGTGGATCCCTGTTGCCAGAAAATCACGGGTCCCTGTGGCCCCCCTCGCCTTGGGGTTGGCCTCTAGGTCTCAGTATCTCTGGGCCTCCTGGAAAGGCCCTGACACTGGCTGCCTCCGGTGCCTGTTCACCTGTGAGGCTGCCTGCGTGTCACACACGCTCTTCAGCTACGGCCCCCTCACACACCCGGGGAACACTAGCTTGGTTTGCAGGTCACACACTCTCTTCGGCCCAAAAGTTCCCACCTACCCGGGAACAATAGCCTGGTGTGCAGGTCCCTCATAACCTTCGGCCCAAAAGTTCCCACCTGTCGGGTCAGCGGAGGAAAAACAGCACTCAATATGAGTCAACAGCAAATCCTAAAGTTTATTAATCGCTCACACATATTTATATTGGTGTTAATGAAGCTTATACATATTACAAAGCTGAGCTCATTATTGGTTAAAGCACACATAAATCAACCACACCTACTTCTATGCTCTAATGATTATTTTGTTTCTACATTTACATTCCTGTGGCTTTTCTACCAAGGCTATCTTCATTTTTCTGGCAAAAGATTCTCTCCCCCATCTTCATGTTGCAGCAAGGTCACCATGACTCTTGTCAGTGATTGGACACTGACTACTTAATCCCCAGCTTGTCTCCTTGAAACTTATCCAACGGTATCATATCAAAGTGACCTTTCTCAGCTAGCCAATTATCCACAAAGTTCTCCACATTTCCCCGTTTTTCTGTTGAACAAGCATGGTCTGATTGAATGTGGTAGATATCATCTTTTGCACCATATTCTGTAAGCATATACAAAACCACGGTAAAATTAATACTAACAACAAAGCTACAATGGCTACTATAATGCCAACCTTAACAATAGAGCGTAACCATGATCCTAAGCTTAAAGATTTGAGCCATCCATCAATACCAAGGCCTGATTCCACCTGTAAGTTCCCAGTAAACCTCCGCAACTCAGAGAGCTGTGAGTGAACAGACTGTGCATGATCAGAAAGATTCATGCAACACATGCCCTCAAATTCTTCACAACCATGGCCTTGTGCGAGTAAGAGAAAATCAATTGCAGCTCTATTTTGAAGTGTCGCATGGCGAATAGAATCAACATCAAGCGAAAGACTAGAAATTGCCAAAGAAGTTGCATTTGTTTGTTTAGCAAGCCAACATCCTAACTTGTTTAAAATAGCATGAGCACCTGCTGCTGATACCCCTGGAGTTAAGAAAGATGCTGCAACTATGGTCTCTGGGGACCAAAACTTTACATCATCCCGGCAGTCTGCAGCAAATGCATGAGCCATTCGTTTGCTTCTACGATGGCGGCGGCTCATGTTAAGTATCATGGACATGTTGGGTGTAAGTAGAGACAGCCGTCCAAGTGTACATGGTCCCCCGTGCAGCATTGATGGGATACCGGCCCAAGCACGGTCTCCACATATCAGGAAGTTTCCTGCTGGCAATTGAATAGGGTCATTTGATGAGACTGACACTCTCTTTGTTGTATAATTGCACCAGGCCGATGCATTACGGTAGACAGCCATGCTGGAAGTTACAACATTAGAATGGTTCTTGACTCACAGCAGGCTTCTATAGTTAAAATGAATACATGCATCTGCCATCACTGACCCTAACAGCTCCAACTCTTGGGGTTCTTGCGGTGCTATAGGAAAGTGAGAAACCCACTGATCCCAATTATCCACACTTGTCCTAGCATTGCTGACCTTACAAGTTGGTATATGTGAAGGGCACGGCCAGGGATCTGCTGATAATCCAACCAAACAGGTTGTAAATGGATTGCCAGGAGAAGACAATGACAGGCAAATAGCCTCCTGTTTAGTTAACTTTGCCAGGGTGACCCATATGTTAGTCTTGGGTTGAAGTGGGGCCCATGCTTGATGGTCTGCACTATCCACAAAAAGAGCAAAAATTAATAAAATAATAGCATAAGGTCTCCACATCACTCTGATCTTTCCAGGCATTACTTTGAACCATCCAGACATTTCAGAAACAAACATGCTTGTCACAAACCTTTAAGAATATCTCTTTTTTCCCAGATTTAGCTTCTTTAGGTCCTTCAAACAATCCCTCCACACTTGGTTGGGATCCTGATCTTCTGAAATAGGACCTATCACACTTGACTGTGACAGTGGAACACCCCTACCACACTTATATTGTAAAACACATGACTTAGATTGACCTAAAGCACGTTTAATTAAATGCTGAATTTCCCACCTAAACCATGCAAGGATTTTCTGTTCTGGTGATTCGTACAACTGTAACCCTTGGCGGCCAGGTAGCCCTGTACATGATTTAAGTTCTCTCTGCCAGGAGTCTAAATGCCAATAGAAACCACAGCTCCTACACCACAATTCAGGTAATTGGGATTGATGTACCCACTTAGTTTCCTGACAACCTCCGCAAAACAGCAGTATCCAAGCAGCACAATGTCTATCTTGACAGCTAATACAAGCTAAATTCTTAGGCCCTTTAAATTCAAAATCAAAAAGCATTAAATGCAAGCTTAATATATTATCAACAGATTTGCACCGATCAACTGCTTGATCGATGGCAAAACTACACTGTCCTTTCAGTTTAAGAAGTATTGGTCGAAGGATGATCAACAGCCTTGTCTCCACTCGCTGACGATCCTCTTCGCTCAGTTGATTGAGGTGTTCCATCAAACACAGCTGCTCGGGTCCACTTAGCAGGTACCCACAGAGATCCTGTAGGGGTAGAAACACAAAGATATCCGCGGCCCCAATATAACACCTTAGCAGGACCTTGCCATTGTCCGGTCTTAGGATCCCTGTATCTTACCCATACATCTTGCTTCACACCATCCTTTTCCTGTACATAATGACGAATCACAGCAGGAACTTTATTTTCCCCGAAAACACACAAGTGGTTCAAAACAAATAAACACTTTAACAATCTTTCTTGTGGCTCTCTGATATCTGTGTATTTACTCAGATATGTTTTCAAGGTACCATTTGCTTTCTCTACGATCGCTTGCCCTGTAGGAGAATTAGGGATGCCTGTCACGTGTTCTATCCCCCACATTTGCATGAATTGCTTTATTCTTTTGCTACAGTAAGCAGGCCCATTATCTGTCTTGATGTGCTGTGGCACTCCCATTACTGCAAAACAACTACTGAGATGTCTCTCCACCTGCCCTGCTTTCTCACCAGTCTGTGCTGTGGCCCATATAAAATGACTCTGTCTATGGCAACATGCACGTACTTCAACCTCCCAAACTCAGCAACATGTGTGACATCCATTTGCCAGGTCTCATTTGTGCTCAGCCCTCTTGGGTTAACTCCCAGACCTAGTCCACAGCTTCCATTATGATGACTACATATAGGACAGGCTTTGACTATTGCCCGTGCCTCCTCCATAGATATCTGAAATTCTCTATGGAGGCCTTTTGCATTCTGGTGGAGCATGGAGTGTGCCTCTCTGGCTATGGTTTGCTTGGGAATTGGAGTTGCTTGTGTGATTGAGACTAGCTTATCTGCTCGCATGTTACCCTCTCCCAGACCAATATCCCATTTGTGACTTCTGATATGGATAACACAAAAAGAATGCTTTCTTAGCTTAATTGCTCTCTGCAACTGTATGAACAGTTCATGCAACCTCCTGTTTTGAACCTCTTTTATAGAGGCATCCTCTATTCGCTCACACACTCCTGCAACATACAAAGAATCTGTCACAATGTTGAGAGGTCCAAAGAAATGCATCATGGCCCATACAACAGCCAATAACTCCATCATTTGTAAAGTATCTAACTCAGAAGCCTGGAGTATTTAATGGTGCCATTGTCCCTCTTCCTGCCAAGTTACTGCAGCAGTTTTGGATTTCCTTCCTGCATCCGTATAAACTGTTATAGCATCCAACAGGGGCTTCTGTGATCTTTTTGGGCATTGAATCCAACCCCACTGTCCTATCCAATTCAATGGTATATTGAGAATATCATCAGTGGCAATCACACTACCGGGACCCAATAGAGCCTCTTGTAATTCCATACAGTTTGTCAGGTACCAGGTCAATGTATCCTTCTTCATTGGTATCTGTATCTGATCAGGTTCCTTTCCCGTAATCTGTAACGCCCATTCACGACCCTTTTTGAGCAAGTCAGCCAAAATTTCAATTTTTTGAAGAAGTGTTTTATGCTGTTGAAGTGGAGGAGATATCCATTCCAAGGCCCATATCTCCCCCGTTTTTCTGTTTTGCTGAGCGCACCCAGTAAAAACTTAGCTCCACACCAAACTGTCAGCTGTATAGGAAGATCAAGATCGCGTCTCCGAACACTGCCTTGTGTCACACAGTCCAGTATCTGTTGCAGTGTCGCAACCTGTTCAGAGGTTACATGAACAGGCTGTGCCGGATCAGTTCCCTTTAGTAAAGGTCGCAGTTCATCTAACAGTTCATTAGGGATACCAACAATCGGGTGCAGCCATTGCAGATCACCAAGAAACTTTTGAGCATCATGCAATGTATATAATTTAATGTTTAATTGCAATTTCTGAGGGGTAACAACTTGATCAGTAAGTATCCACCCCAGATATCTCCAAGGTGCAGATAATTGAATTTTCTCAGGAGCTACAGTCAGTCCATAAAGCTTCAAGGCATCATATATTGCTTGAACTTGTTGACCTGTAAAAGGTTGTGGCTGCGCAAATAAAATATCAATCATATAATGACAGATGATTGTGTCAGGCCAGGCATGCTGTAAAGTTTGTAAAGCATTGTCAACATACAGTTGACACTAGGTGGTGCTGTTGCGCACGCCCTGAGGAAGAGAAACCCATTCAAATCTTTTGTCCGGCTCTTCCCTGTTTAGAGCTGCCAGAGTAAATGCAAATCTCCGAGTGTCTCGAGGGTGTAGAGCAATAGTAAAGAAGCAGTCCTTCAGATCAATAATCAAAAGTGGCCAGTCCCTTGGCAACATAGCCGGGTTAGGTAATCCTGGTTGTAAGGCTCCCATAGGCTCCATTTGTTCGTTTACAGCCCGCAAATCATGTATCAAGCGATACTTCCCTGACTTCTTTTTGACAACAAAGATAGGGGTATTCCATGGGCTTGTTGACAACTGTAAATGTCCTTGTTTATATTGTTCACGTACCAGTATGTGAACTTGTTCCAGACTCTCCCTTTTTAATGGCCACTGCTTAACCCATACTGGAACATCCGTGGTCCAGGTTAATGGGATTGGGAAAGTCCATGCAATGGCCATTAGCCCAAAGGGTGCTCATTTGTCAGTACCACCCCTATTTGAGCCAAAATGTCCCGACCAATGAGGCACTGTACAGTAGGAGGCAAAGTTACAATTGAGAAAACACTCCACACAGTTTTGCCATCAATAGTCACAGATAGCATGGGTGATTTTTTTGCAAGTGTTAGACCTCCAACCCCAGTAAGTGGCACTGTGGTTGACTGTAATGGCCAGTTGTGGGGCCAAAAGTCCAGACTAACAATGCTGGAGTCTGCGCCAGTATCCAATAGTCCTTCCAAGGATTGCCTTTCACCCTGATAATCCAAAATTACAGTGCGCTTTGGTCGCTCATTCAGGTACATTGTTAAAAGAGTAAGTCCTCCAGTGGAACCAAATCCACGCTCTCCTCTTGACTGTGTTTGACGAGGGGGTAAAGTTTTAGCCAACTGTTCCAAAGGAATCAATTGAGCTATCCTTTGTTCTTTTTCGATTTGTATAGGTGGAAAAAGAGTATGCACCATAACACAAATTTCCCCCGTAAAATCAGCGTCTATTACTCCAGGTAAAACAAATAATCCCATCATGGTAGCTGAGGAATGACCCAAAAGTAAAGCCCCCATAGGTAATCCATCAATAATGAGTGGTCCCTTTATTCCAGTTGGAACTTTTTCTGGTTGGGTGGTCATCAGGGTTACTGTTGTTGCGGCTGCCACATCCAATCCGAGGCTCCCGGTGGTGGCTGGTTGAAGGGAAGTTGAGCTGAAGCGGTGACAGCTGCTACTTGTGTCTGAGCGCGGCGGCTGGTGGATGCGCTGGCTCTCCTGTTTCCCGGATGGCGCCTGCAGGCTCCGGTGTTGTGGGTATCCAAGCGACAATTTTGGGACCAGACGCTGACTGCTGGACAAGCCCGTCGCGTGTGCCCTATACCTCCACACCGGTAGCATTTGAATCAGCCAGCAGATGGAGCCCGTGGAGTATTTATTGCCGCTGCCTGGAGGGGTGCGAGTGCGGCTAACACCTGACTTTGTGATGTTTCTGCCTGTTTTTGTAATCCTGCTCCTAACTCCTTAATAGCATCTACTAACATTGCCTGACTTCCTAAAGGTACATTTGCCAATCTTTCTAAAGCTTCTTCTATAGACCAGTTAGCTCCCAGGGTATTTAACACATTCTTAGTAGCCTGATTACTGTTCTGGAGAGCACATTGCTTTAGCAAGGTCCCTTTCATGAACTCAGGGACTCCTGTCCGCTCAATAGCATTGGCCACCTTATCTATAAAAGCTCCAAACGACTCATCTCTACCTTGCTTTATTTCCATGAAGGAAGGAATTCCTCCCGGTTCTTTTATCCTGTCTATAGCCAACCATACCAGACGCATAGCCTCCCGACACTTATCAGGACCAATTAACGCTTGTGCCTCCGTCCGAAGAAAAGGTCCGAGACCCATTAACTCATCTAGGGTAATTCCGTGTAACGTCTCGCCTGGCTGCTGCATTACTGCCACACATTCTTGACAGAGTGATTGCCAGTGTGCGTTAAACAAAAGCTGCTGATGCTGAGTGAAGATAAGCTTCGCTATTCCTCTGCAATCAGCCGGCAGCACAACCTGAGTCCCCCAGATATAATCCAGCATTTGTTTTGTGGGCTCACCGGTTACCCCAAATTGACTAACTGTGGACCGTAATTGTGATAGCAACTTCCAATCCAAAGCAGTTATTGTTGCTTGAAACCCTCCCCCTGCCACAGGAGAATAAATCACCGGACAGGCAACATCCATAGCAGCTTTTATAGCCTCCTCATCCCCCGTATCCATGATTTCTTTTGCTACCGCTGCCCATGCCTTCCTTTGCTCCTGTGCAATGGTCCCCGCTAGGTCATTTTCTGACCCAGGGATCGGCGCATTACTAGGAGGAGGAGATGTAGGGTTTGACACAGGCGGTGCGGACGGTGCTGTTGCAGCACACGCGGGGGGGGGGGGGGGGGGGGGGGGGGGCTGCTGCCTGAAGCAGGAGCCGATGTTGGCGGGGAGCTGCTGCTTAAAGCAGAAGCCGATGCTGGTGGCAGATTGACTGTGGATGTAACAGGGGGTAATGGACAATTACACCAGTCCCCATAACCCTTGTTCTTTTCATGCGCCACACTAGCTTGCTGAGCAGCCTTTTCCTCTGCCTGATATTTCAACAACTCCTCATGCACAACTCGCCACAACTTTCCCAACTTTCTTGCAGTTTTATCATCATCTATGACTGCCTGCCACAACTTATCCCCAAATATACGCCACTCTGATAACTCATGCACTGTGTGAGGATTTTTAAAAAGTCCCTGTTCATACCCATAAGCTAACAACCCATGAAGCTCTTTCTGCAAATCTATACCCTGAAGCTGACGCTTTTGTAAAAAGCAAGTAAATAAATCATATGCTGCTTGCCTTTCTTTATCCACGTTAAAAATAACAGCACGCTTTTTGCAGCCCTTCAAGGTCTCGGCAGCACATATCGGCCGGGCTCTCCGATGAGTTCACCCAGGGCGCGGCACTTTCCCTTTTTCAGCGGTGCTTTCGCCGTCCTTGCTGCGGTAGGACCCGAACTCCTTACACCGATCCACCGTGGCTACCGGCAATCACGTCTTGGGTCACCATTTGTCGGGTCGGCGGAGGAAAAACAGCACTCAATATGAGTGAACAGCAAATCCTAAAGTTTATTGATCGCTCACACATATTTATATTGGTGTTAATGAAGCTTATACATATTACAAAGCTGAGCTCATTATTGGTTAAACACACATAAATCAACCACACCTACTTCTATGCTCTAATGATTATTTTGTTTCTACATTTACATTCCTGTGGCTATTCTACCAAGGCTATCTTCATTTTTCTGGCAAAAGATTCTCTCCCCCATCTTCATGTTGCAGCAAGGTCACCATGACTCTTGTCAGTGATTGGACACTGACTACTTAATCCCCAGCTTGTCTCCTTGAAACTTATCCAACGGTATCATATCAAAGTGACCTTTCTCAGCTAGCCAATTATCCACAAAGTTCTCCACACCCACCTACCCGGGAACAATAGCCTGGTGTGCAGGTCACTCACTCTCTTCGGCCCAAAAGTTCCCACCTACCCGGGAACAATAGCCTGGTGTGCGGGTCACTCACTCCTCTTTCCACTGCCTCCCCCTTCCCACCCGCCCGGGAAGTTGAGGCTGACTTTTTCTGTGACTCACTCTCACACACACAACAAAACAACAATAAGGTACCTTTTACTTTCACATCACCTATTACAAGTTTAGGTGTTACTGGCCAGTCCCGGTGCTATTGGATATCCCTCAACCCAGCTGTGCTGTCCCACCCTGAGTGTTCTTGGGCATATCCTCACTTCGACAGAATTCTGCTCAACCCTGCTCTTGGATGCTCTTGGAATATAAATCCCTCAACCCAGCAGGTTTTTAGGGGCCCCTCCTGTCCTGTTTCCTAGTGGATTGGGCTAGGAAACCTTGCTCCCTGCCTCCGAGGGGTCCAACCCCTCCCTGAGACCCAGTCCCAGTAACCCTGGGGGATTCTTTCACTCCTCTTACCACTCGCTTCCTCTCTTTACTGGCCGCTTCCCTCGCGGAAAGTCGGAAATGCAGCATGGGAGACTCCAGCACTCACTTGGCAGGTCTGGGACAACCAGCCCGCCTCTTATTCACACACATTCATCCCCCTGTACCGGCCCCCCTGAGAAATACTTACCAATCCCTTTTCCTTCCCGGGTTCTTCGTGTGCACTACTAGTCTTAGGGGGCCAATTACCGTGGTTGTAGGGAGCCTTTTTCCCTTCTCTTTGTTTCATTGCCTCCTTTTGTCCACAGATCGTAACCTGTGCCTGTCGGTCACTTCAGGGGAGACAGAGCGAGGCTGCCAAAGAGGGCAGGGCGCGCCTTCCCCACTCTGACTCTCCTAAAGCACCGGCAGCGAGGTGTTAACCATCCTCTGCTACCAAATTGTTAAAAACGCCAATCACTTGTTTTCAAAATTTTAAAAGTTTAATAGTAATAAAATGGTTATAAAAATAGTAATACAATTAGAGTAATAATTATTTGGACAAACTGAATTAGGACAATATGAGACAATAAAGACAAAGAGTTACGGACATCCGGGTACCTTTTTCTGGGCAGCACGAGCCCGAAAAAGGACCCCCGTTAACAAAGGATTAACCCTTAAAAACAATAGCTTGTTGCATATTCACACACTTCATACATGATGCATCAATTCCATTCAAATACAGGATTCTGTCTGGTCATCGTCAGCTTCTTCCTCCAAATCCTAACAGCGCCTTTGAGGCGGGAAGAAGTTTGTTTCTTCTGATAAGAGTGCCATAAATTCTTCTTCTCTGAAAGATTTAAGTGTCCTGTGGCTGCTATCTTGCTGCGAGTCCTTTCTTTTTAAAAAAAGTATCCTACATAGCATCGTTACTATTTTAACAATTTTTATGACCTAAAACTATATTTAACACAGTACTTAAGAGAATTAATACAGCATTACTTTCTAACACAACACATATAATATTCATTTTAATATTTGCGAAAAGCCAATCATAAAATACATGCATTTTTCACACATACCTTTAAGACAGTTTTCTGGTGCTGAAATCTAGGCTCTCATGGTCTCCTAGGTGATTCCAGTCCACAAAAACAGGGCTTGAAACCTCGCAGCACTTTCCTCTGTCTGCCGAGGGGATTTTTCGCCGCAGTTTTCCACTGCCCGTAGTAGATTCACCGCAATTCCGCTGTCTACCAGTGAAGTCCTGGTTTTACACCGTGCCGGCTCTGACACCGTATTGTGTTCCGTTTCCAACACCGATGTCCAGCTCTACGCCGTATTGTATTCCAGCTCCAACGCTGCTGTTCAGCTCTGATGCTGTAATAATCCTGGTGTAATATATGGTAGACATAATTCATGCTATATAGATAGATATATGTGTGTATAAAATATTGTGAAGGTCCAAAGTTATGCCTTTGACCACTCTGGCTGGGAGCAGAATTCTATTCTCATTGTAATCAGTTCCCGGACAGCGTTAAGATAATATCAGGTCTGTTACTGTATGAATAGGACAGTCCCAGACCATCATAAATGATTTCCCCTGGCATCTGCACCTGGGAGATAGCATCTAGACCTTCCTGGACCATGATTAATGGAATGTCTCAAGAAACTCACAAGACCTGCACCTGGGCATGATTACATCTGCGGTACTCAGGAACTGGGATCACTCTACTACATGTGAATACAGCTTCTGCCTGAATACTCAGACATTTGTCTGAGTCTCCGGATTTGTCTTTGTCTGTTCCTGCACATGTATGGATCCCGCTCTACATGTGAAGAGACACAAAGAAACATGTGGTCATCTCTGCCTCAGGCAGAATAAACTGTATATAAGCTAGCCGCTGGAAGCACTCAGGGTGAACTCCTGGGGAAATGCTGTCACTTTGTCAGTGGACCCTAGTTCACCCAGCGCCTGCACCCGGGGCTGACGCTGTCTTGGCTGTGGGGGTTCTTTTTCGAAATTCTATTTTTTGTTATCGATCCAATAAATCTTTGTTAAATTTTTCATAAATTTGGCTACCGATTTGACCATTTATAACACCGGCTTTACATCATACCGGCTCTTACACCGTCTGTCTCCTTTGCTCTGTGCACAAAATATGGCTAAGTCCTAATCACTTCGTGGGTCACCATGTGTGAGTGTCACGTGGGGGGGAGAGTGGGCAGGAGACAAAGACCACTCATCCCTATATTCATGTGGCAACAAAGAGTTTTTAGTTCCCATGCCCTTCCTTATATAGGGCATTTGAAAAACCCAGTCTGGATACTTTCATTGGCTAAAACTCTACGCCCCTTCAGGTTCTGGCCAGTGAGATGCCTGCAGCCTTGGGAGAGGTGTGATTGGGCGAGGCCCCTGTCAGTCACAGTAACACCCTGGGGCTCAGTATTGGGGTCAGTCCTGTTTAATGTCTTCATCAACAACCTGGACAAGTGGATTGAGTGCATCCTCAGCAACTTCACAGATGACATCAAGTTCAGTGGTAGTGTTGATCTTAATGGTTGGGAAGGGTCTGCAGAGGGATCTGGACCGGCTGGATCAATGGGATGAGGCCAATTGTATGAGGTTCAGCAAGGTGAAGTGCTGAGTCCTGTACTTGGGTCACAACAACCCTCTGCAGCCCTAGAGGCTTGGAGCAGAGTTACTGGAAAGCTGCCTTGTAGAAAAGGACCTGGGGGTGCTGGTCGACAGCAGCTGAACATGAGCCAGCGTGTGCCCAGGTGGCCAAGAAGGCCAATGACATCCCCTCTTGTATCAGAAACAGCATGGCCAGCAGGTCTAGGGAAGTGAAAAATTAAAAATCTTAAATTTGACAAAAAATATAAATGTTTTCAACAGTAAATCTGTACTGTTTTCAGAGCTTGAACAGAATTTCAGTTATCATATTAACTGAACTCAGTTAATCGGCAACAGGTATTTGCGTAGGCCTTTGAATTTTTAACTGATAAATCAATCCCAATTGCTTTTAAAGATTATCAGATACTTCTGTCTTATATTGGGGTCCATTTTAGGAAAAGAGAAGAAAACTGATGATTTGTTGATCATTCATTCATGACCTTCATTTGATTCAACCAGGGAATATGTGTGGTGTTTCTATTCAAACTAATTCAAACTAATGTCAAAGGTACAGTTCTGTAACTTTAACCATATCTAACCTGGAACACATATGAACTCCAAATCTTTAAGTCTACCTTTATTAAAATGTTTAAATCTCTTGGTTTAGAGATTTCAAACACAAGGTATGTAGGGCTTATTTATTTGACTCATACTATTAATCATTGCTATGAATCATTTGAACTGTAGTTCTAGAGTGTAATTATATTGTAGTTATGGTTAAAGCATCATTAATTTGTAGTAGTACACTACACAGAACAAGAAATTTTCTCTGCTTCTTTTTTAGGTGCTGTATGTCCATCTGTAGGAAAGATTGTTGAAAAAAAAGCTTCCAACACAAGTGATTTGCATGATTGAAAGGGGTTATCACTTACTTGTAGTGCATTCAAAATGTCAAGTTCAAATCTGGGAGATGAGTGCTAAAGCAGATGAGCAGATGACTATTTCTGAACTTAACCACTTTATCTAGATCATATAAAAACTAA
Source organism: Agelaius phoeniceus (assembly GCF_051311805.1). NCBI lineage: Eukaryota > Metazoa > Chordata > Aves > Passeriformes > Icteridae > Agelaius > Agelaius phoeniceus. Next base: position 22,334,566 of record NC_135301.1, read on the forward strand.
GAAAGAAAAAAGTATCTTTGTAGTTTGTCTTTGATGAAAAGGTAGCTGCATTGTTACTTCTCAGTCTTACAGTGTCTGTTTTGTATCCAAGTTCCTTTGCAAAAACAATAAATGTTTCACCTGGGACCTCATATGATGACAGCGAATGAATGAAATAATTTTCACTTTTACAGATGTCTCAAGAAAAACAACAAAATTCACTCCCCCCCTTCATGTCAATGTCTAGTCTGGGTTTCTTTGGAGTGGGTGGTTTTTATTGGGGGATGTGGATTGGTGAGGTGTTTTTCTATTTGTGTTTTTTTTGTTTTGGTTTGTTTTTGTGTTTGAACTGACAGTGAATTCCTTCAGGGCAAACTTACAATATTCAGTGTTTTAAATTTCTATAGTATATTATTAGCTTGTACTAAACTTATTTTCTGTTGAAAAAATTCCAGCATAAGTCAAATATTTAGCACAATAACACCTACATACACCCATGTAGAAACCCCTATTGAACACATTGTGTTCTTTATACCATTGCTAGTTTGAACTCATACTAATTCTTAAATTATTTTAAGATGTTGTCAGTGAGCTCTGTGCAAGTTCCTGTTAAACACTTAATTATACCAGCAATCAAACTTCCCAGATTGGGAGTTTCTCCTAAAGCATTAGTTGCATGTTTGTCCCACCATTGTTCTTCCTTTCAACCTTCTCATCCTCCACTAAAGTTCAATTTAATGTCAAACACTCCAACCTGTGTGGTGCAGTTGATCCACTTGAGAGAAGGGATGCCAGCCAGAGGAGCCTTGTCAGGCTTGAGAAGTAGGCTCATGAGAACCTCATGAAGTTCAACAAGGCCAAGTGCAAGGTGCTGCACATGGGTCGGGTCAATTCCTAATATCAGTACAGACTAGGAGATTAATGGATTGAGAGCAGCCCTGAAGAGAAGGACTTGGGGGCACTGGTGAATGAAAAATTGGACATGAGCCGGCAGTGTTTGCTTGCAGCTCAGAAAGCCAATTCTGTCCTGGGCTGTATCAAAAGCAGTATGGCCAGCAGGGCAGTGGAGGGGATTCTGCCCTTCTATTCTGCCTTCTTATGACCCCACCTGGAGTACTGTGTGCAGCTCTGGGGTCCTCAGCACAAGAAAGACACGGGCCTGTTGTAGCAGGTACAGAGGAGGTCACAAAGATGATCAGACATCTGGAGCACCTCTACTAGGAAGACAAGCTTGTTCATACTGGATAAGGTTCTGGGGAGGCCTTATTGCAGCCTTTCAGTGCATAAAAGGAGCTTATAAGAAAGATGAAAGGAGACTTTTTACATGGGCAGATAGTGAGAGGACAGGGGGCAAGAGTTTTAAACTGAGAGTAGATTTAGATTGGATGTAAGGAAGACTTTTTTTTGTTTTTTAAATACAATGAGGGTGGTGAGACACTAGAAGAGGTTTCCCAGAGAGGTTGTAGATGCCCCACCCTTGGAAGTATTCAAGGTCAGGTTGGATGGGGCTTTGAGCAACTTGATCTAGTGGACCATGTTCCTACAAGGTGGTTGGACTAGATGATCTTTAAAGGTCCCTTCCAACACAAGACTATGAGTCTTTTACATCCTTCAGTCACCCTGCGCAGTGCAGGGGAATAGGGGTTTGTCTCTGCCACTCCTTATTCCTCATACTTTTTCCCTTCTGCGGTGTGGGGTCCCTCCCATGGGCTACAGACCTTCAGAAAAATCTTCTTTAACATAGGCTCTCCTCTGGCTGCAGCTTCCTTCAGTACATATCCACCTGCTGCATTTAGGGGTTCTCCATGGCTGCAATGTGAATACGTGCTATGGTGTGAACCTCCATAGGCTGCAGGGCAACAACCTGCTTCACCATGGTCTTCACCCCTGGGTAAAGCAGTATCTGCTATGGTGCCTGAAGCATCTCTTCCCCCTCCTCCTTCACTGACCTTGGTGTCTGCAGGATTGTTTCTCTCATTTCTATTTTTTCCTCACTTCTCTCTCACAGTTGCTTCACAGTTTTTTACCATTTCTTAAATATGCTATCACAGAGACGCTACTAACATCAGTGCTTGGCTTGGCCTTGGGCACCGGTGGGTCCATTTTGGAGTCGGTTGGAACTGGCTCTGGCTGATGTAGGGGCAGTTTCCAGTGTCTTCTCACAGAGGCCACCCCTGCAGACACCCCCCCCCCCCCCCCCCCACACACACACCCCTACTGTCAAAACATCCCCATATAAACCCAGTGTACCAATTTTTTTCTATGCTACATTTCAATACCTTTAATTTGTAAATATCTATGAATTTGTAATTTGTGCTGTTAATTTCTTCTTTCTAGTAAGAGTTGAAGATATCACTGTTGTGTCTTTTAGGACAGGAATGTAGATGTTAAGATCTGGTTCTTGTAAGAAAAAAGACTGGTTATGGTTATTCCATAACAGCTGTTACATATTTTTTTAAGTTACTTTTCTTTTTAGAAGAGTAGTTATCCTTAGTAAAATCATTTAGAACATGATTCTCATAAGTAATTGTAATTACAGTGACCTTTCTCCAAAATAGGTACAGTCTTTGATGTGGTAGATGCCAACTTTAAAAATGGGTGTTTTAAGAAGCACAATTGCTTTCACTTGAATGGCGTGTTGATAGTTGCAAACCTTTCTAATTATGAGCATGTGCCTTTTATACTGGAGACAGTTGAAGTTTAGCTGTAATTGATCAGCTGAGACAGTGTTGGTACTTCTAACACAAAGTTATTTTGGGTAGGTGCTGCAAAATACATAGCCTAATGTGTGTAAGTATGTGTTTTTATATATAGTTTTACAAGAAAAAGCACTCTGAATTGATCATACTGACATTGTTTTACTTGAGGTGTTTTTTCTCAGTTTACAATGGTATCGGCATCCTACTGAAGAAGATCTAAGACTTTTTGCAGGGAAACAAAGAAGCAGGAGCAAAAAAGATAGGTAAAAACTTATTTTAAGTGTTTTGGTTTGGTTTTTTAATTCATATAAGTACTTTACTGGCAAACCTCTGACTTTGAATATAAAACTTCTTGCATATAATTGTCCTGTTTACTTTGACTACCACAGCTCTGTACTGAACTGTGTTCTTTTGGCCTAACAGAGTGCTTAACATGCCCAAATTGTAGAGAACTGGGTAATTCCCAGTCTTCAAAAGTTATCTGTGACACTGCTAGTTTGATGGCAAAAAAATTATTGATGGATCTATTCAAAGACTGAGAATAGGAATTCTTATATACAACTAAAGCTCTTCAGCTTGAAGTAGGATAAAAAAGATTTGAGTATATTAGCTGAATGCAGGATTACTTTGAGCAGCTGAGAAAAGGGTAAATGTGCTCCTAGGATATATTGGGTGAGGTATTTTGTCATGGGCAAAAGGGAAGCTTCAGACAAAGCTTACTAGAGAAGCCTTCCTTTTGAGTCATGAGGTTCAAAAAGGACCCCCTCACTTCCTAAACTACTCCTCAGAGAGCAGCCTGCATGAAGCTGGATCCAATCCTAGACTGCAGACTTAGTCAATAGTTTATATCTAAAAGATTGTATAGGTGTAATTGAGCCTTTACACAATTTTGTCCCACAGGATTAAGGATGATAAACCAAATATATTTATATAAGTATGTGTATTGGGTTGAGCACTGGCCAAATGCCAGTGCACTCACTAAAATTATTTACTCATTTTCTGCTGTGAGATAAGGATTAGGAGAAAAGCAAAGCAGGTTCAAAACAAAAGAGTATAAAGAAAGCCTTATTAACAAAACTAAAATGAGAATAATAAAAATCAGAATAAGTCTTCAGAATACTTTTCCTCCCCCAACTACTCTTTCCTTTCCTACTGACAACATAAAGAGACAAAACCTAGTATTTTCAGTCAGTTTACTACCTCTAAAATAATCTTTCTTCAGTTCAGTTAGGGAGAGAAGTTTCTCCTGCCATGACATGGAGACTTTTCCACAAGAAACAGTTCTCTTGTGGCTTTAATGTCACAGTGAACCAGCTGCCTGGGAGAAGGAAATCTGATTGCTATGTGAAAGTCCCACCCCTCCTCCCCTTGACTTACAGCTTTCCCCACAACTGTTTTCGAGGGCTTAATCTTTGGCTAATAGGGTACACTTTTAAGGATGAGCTGTTCAGAAGCAAAGGTTCTCTTAATCTATCTCTGAGATCATCTCTGGGAACAGAGGTCTTCTTCTTCCGTGGGGGCAAAGATTTTTAACCACTCTTATCTCTCTATATTCAAGCTTGTAATTGGATCACAGTTGCTTCAACATCTACTTGCCTCAGCACAAGTGTCTTGCTCATGTCTACAGTTTGAACGCTCCATCCCTCCATGCTTTTCATGAATTATAGGGATATTCTAGTGTATCATAGTCCATCACTATGGCCTTACAAAAGAATTTCAGCTCAAGACTAAGGCATCTCCTCATTCCCCTCCCATCTGGGATTTGACTGTTTCTTCACAGACCTCGGTGTCTCTATGCTGTTTTCTTTACATATCTTCACCCTTTCTTTTTCTCTGACTTGAGAGAGGATTGATGTCTGTAAGTTTCATCTGTGCACTGAAAGAGTTAATATCTTACCCAGGCCTGTGGATTGTCTTGTAATCTCTTACCAGCAGTGGCCGGAGTAGTTGTGGTATAGGATTTCAGGCTGCACTGGGGGGTGCTGTGCCAAGATCTCAGGGGCTGGGCCACAATGGCAGTGGCTGCTTGGGCTGCATGGCTGTTTTCTGGCTCCTGCTGTGTTCAATTCCAGCCGTGGGGTCTGCAGAGCCACCTCTGTTTCTAGCCCCATGATCTCCCACGGCACCAGCAGGATGGCTCGGCAGCATAGGTAGCTATAACTAGTAGTATAATGCACTATTTACTGAAGCAACATTGAAACAGTGATATTAAAGCTAGCAAAGTAATTATGAAGTAGAGATTGCTGTTACTTACCCGTACCAATGACCATGGGCAAATCTCTTTTGCTCAGCCTTAAGGAGTAACTTTGAGGGGTGTCTGTTGCAGCATATGCCACAGCATACATCACAGTTGAGATGGCCGTGATACACAGAGTATCATCATACAACTTCAGAAAGCTTCAACTCATACAGAGTAACACCATACCACATCAGAAGGCTTCAGGTGTCTGCCCATACAGAGTAACATCACACCACTTCAGAAGGCTATAAGCATCTACTCTTCCTGCTATTTAGCCCAACCTTTTATACCCCTCATTGTTCATGCATTGCACCTGTGTGCCTTCTATTCCCTTTCATGATTGGTCAGTACACTTTGGCACTCCATTGATATAGGGATCTCCTTGAGCCAGGTCTTATGAGCTCTTGGAGATCTATATCACACCTGAGATAGCTCAGCTACCTCAGATGGAATAAAATCAGCAGGATGGCTTCTGTGGTAGTGTTGGAAACAGAAAAATTTTAATAAAAGGCAAAAATAACAAAGCTCTTTACAGAGAAAACCCGAGCCAGGTGCAAGAGGCTCTTGCTCCTGATAAAACACCTCACAAAAGCAATTAGTTCCTTTGTTCTCTTCTTTTTCTAGTCAATTGCTTAGGCAGGACTTTTTGGCTTCTGTCCAATTGACTATCCTTAAGTTTGAGGTGAAGTCCCCAAGGTCCTATGACGTGTCTTTTTACCTAATTGAGGAGAGAAACTTCTGGGCTTTTTTTCCTTTTTAAGGAGACAAATGATAATTTGGTCACTCTGTCAACAGGGGGCACATTCCTACACTCCGTGTCTCATTGCTTTCAATACTGTTCACCTGCTTTTCACAGTTGTAGCCCATTAGGGATGAGGCTCGGGCACAGGCCCATTCCCAATTACCACACACTGTGTGCCTACAGGTGTCCCCACTCAAGGGGAGAATCTCCACACATACTCCAAGAAGGGATATGTTAGAAGACCCTACTGTTAAAAAGTGGCACTGGGCTTTTATAGTCCAGGAAACATTGTTCTTCCTCAGAATATTTAACTTTGGGTTTGATGAGTCAGGCTGGTCTCAGCATTCTTTGACACTGAAAGCAGCATGACCTCCCCCTTCTCCATCCAGCACTTTTGCAAATAGGGTATTGTTTGAGCTGTTTTACCCCCATATAGGCAGAGCATCCTGCTACATATTTCCAGTAAAGAGAGAGGGAAATGTTAATCCTGTTGCACAAGGCCACCGATGTAGAACTTCATCTTGATTACTGTGTACAGTTCTGTGTTCAAGAAAAATGAGTTGACTCAAACAGGTGAAGAGAAGGACTGCTAGGATGATCCAGGAAGCAGAAAGCCTGTTTTACAAGAGGAGGCTAAAAGAGCTTGCCTTGTTTAACCTAGCAAAAAGAGTCCAAGGACAGGATAGCTGTCTATCAACTTAAGCTGGAAACAGATTTCTTATCTTCAGTCATGAAGCTCTAGAACAGCCTCATGAGAAATGTAATTGGGGCAAGAACCAAGACTGATCTTGAGGTAATAGAGCTGGCTATGTTTATGCAAGATTTCTGAACTGAAAACGTTTAAAATGAATACACAGTGACTTGCTTTTTGGTGAAATAGGTGATTTCCTTTGGTCTTTTTTTTTTTTTTAATAATTATTCCAATGTAAGCTGTTCTCTTAAAATTGTAACTTTTGTGTTAATTCATAAACTGCGCATATAACCTGTTCATCATAAAATCAACGGGTTTTTTTTTTCAGTTTCTTAAGCTACATGGGTAGCAACCCTATTTGCCAAATGTTGGGCTAAAAATTAAGCCTTTTCTTTAATATATAATTCTTCAATATTACATGATTGTCACAATATTCTTAATATTCAGAAAATAATTTTATCCAAGTTTTCTGTAACAAATTGAAGCAAAATTGTTAATACTATTGCAATTTACAACTGTGCGTTTAACCAGTGATAATTATTAATATTTAAAATAACTTCAGTTACATACCTATAAGTTACATTTTTCACCAATATGAGCCTTAAACAGGAAAACACAATTGCATTAACATTTGCAGTTTACACTGAATGTCTTTCCTCAACCTTGGCAATCTTCTGCCATCTAAAGCATGCATATTCTCACTTTCACTAGAACAATCATATGCTCTCTGCTGTGTGAAAGTATGGCATAATAATGTGTACTTACATATGAGCCTAAATTTTGTCATCTTGGAAAAATTTACTGTGAAGCTTGGTAGAAAACAGTATCACAGATCACCTATTTCCATTGTCTTTTTTCACTTGTTAAACTTTTTCATGTAATGTTTCAAATGTGCTGCATTTTTATGTCTATACAGTCAAATTCTGTTAGTGTCATTTCATTATTATGATTGGGATATTTGTCATAGTCCATAAATATCTAACCAAGAAAGTACAGTTTTAATATATATGTAGTTGTTTGTAATAAGGTAAATTTTATTGACAGATGGATATGAAGCTTCAAAGTGAATCAGGATGGTAATGTGGAGACTTAAATGCTGCTTTCTTTACTTTGCTAATATAACAACAACATGTATAATAACCTTAAGTTCCACTCGGTGGATATACCTCTGTTCTCTGAAGGAGCTGCTTGTCAGGGCAGGCCCAATAGAAGACACAGAGACATAAGATTCAAAGGGTCTTGCAGGCAGTTGAAGTGGTGTGCTTCAACAAGTCCCAGAGAGTGATCTGTGCTTTCAGAGCCCAGAGCACACTTGCAAAAGAGCTAACAAAGAAAGGCGAAAGACAGGTCTTTGGAGAGCCAAAGGCTGTTTATTGCTTTGAAGAGGGTCCAGGAACAGAGACCCAGCAGGGTGGAGGGCACGGGGTTAAATATGGGAAAAAAGGGGTGGATCTGAGGGTCAAGGACCAATGGGAACAGGGAAAAGTGGTGCAGGGGAGGGACAGCAAACTAGGGGAACCAATGGGATAACAGGGGCAGAACACTGCAGCAAACTGGGGCCAATAGGGATTGAGAAAGGGGAGAACATTCTAGGGGATATACATATATGGTGAATGAGGGCTGAACTGGGGTGGAACAACTGGGAGAACCAATGAAAATTGAAACATTAACATGTGCCTGCAGAGGCCCATGGGAGGGAGGCTTTTCTCACCCTAACCTTAGAGGGGTGTTTCTCCTAGCTTGTTTCTGCCCCTCCAGGATTGAAGTGCTATAGCCTTAGTGGTAGGCCTTCAAGCCTCCACAGGAAGTAGCTTGGAGAAGCTGAGCTCTGCCTGCTAATCAGTTTTATTAACTCTCCTGATACCACAACAGTGGCATTTGAAGACTTAATATTTACAGAAGACCATCTCATTTGAACGGACATCTTTGTAACCCTATCTCCTGCCTTCACCCAGGGTGTTCCCCCACATCCTCCAGTGTACCAAACTTAGCAGGATAATGGGTGCCCAGAAACCTCTGGTCCATGACCCACACAATCAGTCAAATACTGCAGGGTTCCCCAGAGTATCCTGGAATCCAAAATAGCCCAGACACAATATTCTCTCTGGCCCTGGACCATAACTGGAGATGGAGGTAGAGGTTGATGAGGTAGGATGACCACCCTGCCCTGCTGTCAGTGTGTCATGACAGTGCTGAAGGACCTTACATGCACAGTTGGTCAGCAGGGATATGCAGTCCCTCATCACAATACAGACAACCATCCTTCTCCTGCAAATTCTGTGAAGTATCCCCTGCTCAAAACTAATGGCCAACGGATCACCAGCCATCACCTGATGCACAGAATTAAGGTACTGGCTGGCATAGCCGCAAGAAAAATTTGCAGAGAAAAGTGACAGGGTAGCAGATCTGCCGCAGCATCTCCTGCTGAGGCTTCCTGACATGACAGGGCATCTGCCCTGTCATTCTGTTTACCCAGCCTGTAGGTGACAATAAATGGAAACTGAGAGCGAAAAGTTGCCCAACAATTCAGCTGGGAGAGAAGCACTTCAGATTCCTAAAATATTCCAAATTTCAATGGTAAGTCAGAACCAAATGGGGTTCAACAGGTCCCACAAGAAGGTGCCTCCACTCAGCACCTGCCTCCATGAGGGCCAACAGCTCTCCATCCCAGGCATTGTAATTCCTCTCTGCGGCAGTCGACTGGCAGGAGAAATAGGCATAAAGATGAAGCTGTCCATTCAGTGAATGCCACTGAGAAAGTACTGCCCTGACAGCATGGACAGAAGCATCTGCCTCCATCACAAAGGGATGACTGGTATCCAGGTGGGACAAAACTGGGACCATCGTAAATGCCTGCTTCAAGTCATCAAAGGCCCCCCGAACCTTGTGTTTCCACTTAAAAGAGACACCCTTATGAGTCAATGCTCTGAGCAGAGCAACCTTTTGAGCAAAATTCCAAGTAAAATACCGATTAAAAATTAGCAAAGCCTAAAAAGCATTGCATACCACACACCACCATGGGACACTGCCAAAAAAGATGGGTATCAGTCTTTTTCGTGACCATGTTCATGCCATTGGGGGCAGATGACTGCCCCAGGAAGTCTGTATGCTGTTGCAGGAAGGCATACTTCAGCTTTGCATAAAGGCAGTGAAGCCAAAGCTGGGAGAGATCCTCTTGAATGTGAACATGTTCCTCCCACATCCTCGAGTAAACTAAAATGCCCTAATTGTCCAACAAGTCACAGAAAACATTGGTGACAAAGCCCTGAAAGGTATCAGGAGCATTAGAGAGGCCAAAAGGTATCACACAATACTCAGAATGGCCATATGTGCAAACAAAGGCCCTTTTCCACTCGTTACCTTGATGAACACAAAAAAGATTATAAGCAACTTTAGTAAACCAGCATGCCCCCTGTAAATGCTCCAACTACTCGGGAATGAGGGACAGGAGGGATTGGGTTCTTGATGGCAATATCACTTGATCCCTGATGTGCCACACCTGGCCTCAAGCTGCTTCTTTACAAAATTTATAGTGTCACCAAGGGAGGGAAGTGGAGTATTGAATAAAACTTCAGGCTAAACTGTCCTCAGTATGTCTTCAAGGTGTCAGGAAAGTTAATCCACGATGTCAGAGGTTTATGTCCAAAAAGAGGACAGGAGTCCTGTAACTTTATTCGTATAAAGGGAGAGGCCATGAGGCATTTCCCCTGGGGTCTCTCAAGTTGTTGGAGGATGCAACCTCCTTTTTATCCTAATTTCCCGGCCACATTTCCCTCTCTCTTTCCCCATTGGCTGAGGTACTTGAGAAGTACAGACTTCCCAAATCTCCTCATACAGACCTTCTTCCAATGTGCATCCCCCCTCCTTCCCCCTTCATTTTTTTTTTTTTTGTGTCTCTGTTCTTTTTCTCTAAGTCCAGGAATTTAGCACGGCCTTGGTAAGCAACAGTCTGTGTCAATTAGTGGAATTCCTATGGAATTTATGGTTCCTCCCATTGCTTCTTTCACCTAACAGTATCTGGCCTTATCTACCATCAGGCCCACAGTTTGTAAAGACACCTTCTTCTCATTCCTTTCAGTTGCTCCTCTTCTTAGTTTCACAATAATTGTCTTTACAAACTTTAGTTACCATTGACCTAATTTTCTTTTCCTGGGTCTTTTTTGGTTTTGGGATTATTTGCAGTGGCATTTTTTGTCCCTTTGTAGCCATTTCTAGATCAGTAGGCATGGCTACTACTTGTATCCCCTTGGTCACATACTGAATGAGTTGCACCAAACAAGGTATCATTCATGGTAAAAAGATTAGAATTGCTATAGCATATAAGATGAGAAAAAGTATTAGTTTAACCCACGGTCTACCAAGTAACCTCAAAAACATGTCCCATTCCCATCCTTTCCATGTTTGGACTGGTACATGAATTAACTTTTTTATTCCATTTGTTATTTGTTTCACCACTTTTCCATTGTCATCTATTTGCAAACAGCAGTTAGTCTCATTTAGTTTTCCACACACTCCCCCTTCTTCTGCTAATAGATAATCTAATACCATCCAATGCTGAAATACCACATTTTTCATCTGAGTGGATTGGTCAGCAAGAAGGTCAAGAGCTGTAGCTGTCTGGTTGGTTATTATTTCAAAGACAGCTTGTAACCTAATTATCCAATTAAAATTATAAATAGGTTCTCTGGCACCTCTTTCATAGATCACCTTACTCAAACATAAAAAAAACAGTAGAGCAATAAAGTAACACATCCTCATCTACTTCAAAACTTGACTTTCATTAACACCAATAAAAAATACAAATGCATAATTAGTACCTTACCTAATCCACAACCAACCTTACCTCAAATAATCAAAACCTACCACAAAGTAAACACTCTTTACATGTAACAACAATCCAAAAAAAATCTTAAAAGAACAATTCAAAACATTTCTATAAACAACAAGTCAAAGTTTAAAAAAACCCTCACAACTCTCCATATAACTCCTCAACAAAACAATTCCACAGAAATAATAACAAAACTCACCAAAAAACCATGTTTCAAGTGTAAAAAAATTTAAATATATAACTATTAACCAAAGTCTACAGAAAATATACAAACACCAGATCATTACCCAAAATACAAAAAAAAAGACACTATACTGTGGAGAGCTTTGTGGATAATTGGCTAGCTGAGAAAGGCCACTTCGATGTGATACCGTTGAATAAGGATAGGGGAAACAAGCTGGGGATTAAGTAACCAGTGTCCAATCACTGACAGAGGTCATGGTGACCTTCGCTGAAACAGGAAGATGGGGGAGAAAAACGCTTGCCAGAAAATGAAGATAGCCTAGGTAGAGTAGCTATAAGAATGTAAACATAGAAACAAAATAATCATTAGAGCATAGAAGTAGGTGTGGTTGATCTAAGTGTGCTTTAACCAATAATGAGCTCAGCTTTTGCAATATGTATAAGCTTCATTAACACCAATATAAATATGTGAGAGCTATCAATAAACCTTGGGGATTTGCTGTTCACGCATATTGTGTGATGCAATTCTTCCGCCATTCACGACAAATGGTGACCCGAGACGTGTTTCGCCGGTAGCCATGGTCGATCGGTGTATAGCGTTCAGGTCCTACCGCAGCCGAGGACGGCAAAAGCACCGCTGAAAAAGGGAAAGTGCTGTGCCCTGGGACCTCATCGGAGACCCCAGCCGATACGTGCTGCCAACGCCTTGAAGGGCTGCAAGAAGCACGCTGTTATCTTTAACATGGATAAAGAAAGGCAAGCAGCATATGATTTATTTACTAGCTTTTTACAAAAGCGTCAGGTTAAGGGTATAGATTTGCAGAAAGAGCTTCATGGGTTGTTAGCTTATGGGTATGCACAGGGACTTTTCAAAATCCTCACACAGTGCATGAGTTATCAGAGTGGCGTAAATTTGGGGATAAGTTGTGGCAGGCAGTCATAGATGATGATAAAACTGCAAGAAAGTTGGGAAAGTTGTAGCGAGTCGTGCATGATGAATTGTTGAAATATCAGGCGGAGGAAAAAGCTGCTCAGCAGGCTAGTGCAGCCCATGAAAAAAACAGGAATTATGGGGACTGGTTTGGTTCCCCGTTACCCCCTGTTACATCCACAGTCAATCTGCCGCCGGCATCGCCTTCTGCTTTAAACAGCAGTTCCCCACCGACATTGGCGCCTGCTTTAAGCAACACTGCCCCGCCGACATCGGCGCCTGCTTTAAATAGCACGTCCCCGCTGACACCAGCACCTACTTTAAACAGCAGCTCCCCGCCGACTTTAGCTCCTGCTCTAAACAGCAGCTCCCCGCCAGTATCAGCGCATGCTTCAGGCAGCAGCTTCCCCCCTGCGTGTACTCCAACAATGCCGTCCGCACCGCCTGCCCCGGTGTCAAACCCTACACCTCCTCCGCCTAGTAATGCTCCCATCCCCGGGTCAGAGAGTGACCTAGCAAGGGCCATTGCACAGCAGCGAAGGGAGGCATGGGCAGCGGTAGCAAAAGAAATCATGGACACGGGGGATGACGAAGCGATATCAGCTGCTATGGAAATTGCCTGTCCAGTGGTTTATTCTCCCCTGGCGGGGGGAGGGTTTCAAGCTACAATAACTGCTTTGGATTGGAACTTGTTATCACAGTTACGATCCACAGTTAGTCAATTTGGAGTAACTAGTGAACCCACAAAACAAATGCTGGATTACATCTGGGGCACTCAGGTTTTGCTGTCAGCAGATTGCAGGGCATTAGTAAAGCTCATTTTTACTCAGCATCAACAGCTTTTGTTCAACGCACATTGGCAAATGATCTCTCAGCAATGTGTCGCGATAGTACGGCAACCAGGCAACCCGTTATATGGGGTAACCCTGGAGGAATTAATGGGGTTAGGGCCTTTTCTTCGAACGGAAGCACAGGCATTAATTGGTCCTGAAAAGTGCAGGGAAGCTATGTGGTTGGCACGTTTAGCTAACGACAGAATTAAGGATCCGGGAGGGATTCCTTCTTACATGGAAATAAAGCAAGATAGAGATGAGTCATTTGGAGCTTTTATAGATAGGGTAGCCAACGCTATTGAATGGGCAGGAGTCCCTGAATTCATGAAAGGGACCTTGCTAAAGCAGTGCGCCCTCCAAAACAGCAATCAGCCTACCAAGAATGTGTTAAATACCCTGGGAGCTAATTGGTCTATAGAGGAAGCTTTAGAACGGTTAGCAAATGTTCCAATAGGATCACAAGCAATGCTAGTAAATGCTATTAAAGAGCTAGGAGTCGGGTTACAGAAACAGGCAGAGTCTTCACAGAATCAGATGCTAGCAGCCCTCGCCCCGCTCCAAGCAGCAGCAATAAATGCTCCACGAGCTCCATCTACTGGCCGATTCAAATGCTACCGGTGTGGAGGTATGGGGCACACGCGACGGGACTGTCCCGCAATCAGTGTTTGGTGTAATAATTGCCACTTGGATACCCACAACACCGGAGCCTGCAGACGCCGCTCGGGAAACGGCAGAGCCAGCGCGTCCACCAGCCGCTGCACCCAGACACAAGCAGCGGCTGTCACCACTTCAGCTCAACCTGCCTCCAGCCAGCCACCGCCGGGAGCCTCGGATTGGACCTGGCAGCCGCAGCCACAGTAACCCTGATCACCACCCACCCAGAAAAGGTTCCAACTGGAGTAAAGGGACCACTCATTATTGATGGATTACCTATGGGAGCTTTGCTTTTAGGTCGTTCCTCGGCTACCATGATGGGATTATTTGTTTTATCTGGAATAATAGACGCTGAATATACAGGGGAGATTTCTATTATGGTGCATACTCTTTTTCCACCTATGCGAATCGAAAAAGGACAAAGGATAGCTCAATTGATTCCTTTGCAACAGTTGGCTAAAACTGTACCCCCTCATCAAGCACAGTCGAGAGGAGAGCATGGATTTGGATCCACTGAGGGCCTTACTCTTTTAACAATGAACTTGAATGTATGACCTAAGCGCACTGTAATTTTGGATTATCGGGGTGAAAATCAAACCTTGGTAGGATTATTAGATGCTGGTGCAGACTCCAGCATTGTGAGTCCGGATTTTTGGCCCCACAACTGGTCATTGCAGTCATCCACAATGCCAGTAACCGGAGTTGGAGGCCTGACACTTGCAAGAAACACACCCATGCTATCTGTGACTATTGATGTCAAAACTGTGCGGTGTGTTTTATCAGTTGTACCTTTGCCTCCTACTGTGCAGTGCCTTATTGGTTGGGACATTTTGGCTCAGATGGGAGTAGTACTGACAAATGAACACCCTTTGCGCTAAAGGCCATTGCATGGACTTTCCCAATCCCATTAACCTGGACCACGGACGTTCCGGTATGGGTTAAGCAGTGGCCTTTAAAAAGGGAAAGTCTCGAACAGGTTCACATACTGGTATATGAACAATATAAACAAGGATATTTACAGTTGTCAACAAGTCCATGGAATACCCCCATCTTTGTTGTTAAAAAGAAGTCGGGAAAGTATCGTTTAATACATGATTTGCGGGCTGTAAATGAACAAATGGAACCTATGGGAGCCTTACAACCAGGATTACCTAATCCGGCTATGCTGCCAAGGGACTGGCCACTTTTGATTATTGATCTGAAGGACTGCTTCTTTACTATTGCTCTTCATCCTCGAGACACTCGGAGATTTGCATTCACTCTGCCAGCTCTAAACAGGAGAGAGCAGGACAAGAGATTTGAATGGGTTTCTCTACCCCAGGGGATGCGCAACAGCACCACCTTGTGTCAACTCTATGTTGACACTGCTTTACAACCCTTACGGCATGCCGGGCCTGAAACAATCATCTACCATTACATGGATGATATTTTATTTGCGCAACCAGAACCTTTTACAGGTCAACAAATTCAGGCAATATATGATTCTTTGAAGCTTTATGGACTGACTGTAGCTTCTGAGAAAATTCAATTATCTGCACCTTGGAAATATCTGGGGTAGACACTTACTGATCAAATTGTTACCCCTCAGAAATTGCAATTAAACATTAAATTACATACATTGCATGATGTTGAAAAATTGCTGGGAGACCTACAGTGGCTGCACCCCATTGTTGGTATCCCTAATGAACTGTTAGATGAACTTCGACCTTTGTTAAAGGGAACTGATCCGGCACGGCCTGTTCGTATAACCCCTGAACAGGTTGAGACACTGCAACAGATATTGGACTGTGTCACACAAGGCAGTGTTCGGAGACGTGATCTTGATCTTCCCATACAGCTGACAGTTTGGTGTGGAACAAAATTTTTACTGGGTGCACTTACTCAGCATAACAGAAAAACGGGGGAGATATGGGCCTTGGAATGGATATCTCCTCCACTTCAACAACATAAAACACTTCTTCAAAAAATTGAAATTTTAGCTGATTTGCTCAAAAAGGGTTGTGAACGGGCGGTACAGATTACGGGAAAGGAACCTGATCAGATACAGATACCAATGAAGAAAGATACATTGACCTGGTACCTGACAAACAGTATGGAGTTACAAGAGGCCCTATTGGGAGCCGGTAGTGTGACTGCCACTGATGATATTCCCAATATACCGTTGAATTGGATAGGGCAGTGGGGTTGGATTCAATGCCCAAAAAGATCACTAAAGCCCTTGTCGGATGCTATAACTGCTTATACAGATGCAGGAAGAAAATCCAAAACTGCTGCAGTGACCTGGCAAGAAGAGGGACAATGGCATCATCATATACTCCAAGCTACTGAGTTGGACACTTTGCAAACGATGGGGTTATTGGCTGTTGTATGGGCCATGATGCATTTCTCTGGACCTCTTAACATTGTAACAGATTCTTTGTATGTTGCAGGAGTGTGTGAGCGAATAGAGGATGCCTCTATAAAAGAGGTTCAAAACAGGAGGTTACATGAACTGTTTATGCAGCTGCAGAGAGCAATTAAGCTAAGAAAGCATTCTTTTTGTGTTATCCATATCAGAAGTCACAAATGGGATATTGGCCTGGGAGAAGGTAACATGCGAGCAGATAAATTAGTCTCAATCACACAAGCAACTCCAATTCCCAAGCAAACCATAGCCAGAGAGGCACACTCCATGCTCCACCAGAATGCAAAAGGCCTTCATAGAGAATTTCAGATATCTATGGAGGAGGCACGGGCAATAGTCAAAGCCTGTCCTATATGTAGTCATCATAATGGAGGCTGTGGATTAGGTCTGGGAGTTAACCCAAGAGGGCTGAGCACAAATGAGACCTGGCAAATGGATGTCACACATGTTGCTGAGTTCGGGAGGTTGAAGTACGTGCATGTTACCATAGACACTTAGAGTCATTTTATATGGGCCACAGCACAGACTGGTGAGAAAGCAGGGCAGGTGGAGAGACATCTCAGTAGTTGTTTTGCAGTAATGGGAGTGCCACAGCACATCAAGACAGATAATGGGCCTGCTTACTGTAGCAAAAGAATAAAGCAATTCATGCAAATGTGGGGGAGAGAACACGTAACAGGCATCCCTAATTCTCCTACAGGGCAAGCGATTGTAGAGAGAGCAAATGGTACCTTGAAAAGATATTTGAGTAAATATATGGATACCAGAGAGCCACAAGAAAGATTGTTAAAGTGTTTGTTTGTTTTGAACCACTTGTGTGTTTTCGGGGAAAATAAGTTTCCTGCTGTGATCCATCACTATGTACAAGAAACAGATGGTGTAAAGAAAGACGTATGGGTGAGATACAGACATCCTAGAACAGGACAATGGCAAGGTCCTGCTAAGGTGTTATATTGGGGCCGCGGATATCTTTGTGTTTCTACCCCTACAGGATCTCTGTGGGTACCTGCTAAGTGGACCCGAGCAGCTGTGTTTGATGGAACACCTCAATCAACTGAGCGAAGAGGATCGTCAGCGAGTGGAGACGAAGCTGTTGATCATCCTTCAACCGATACTTCTTAAACTGAAAGGACAGGGTGATGCTGCCATCGATCGAGCAGTTGATCGGTGCAAATCTCTTGATAACATATTAAGCTTGCATTCAATGTTTTCTGATTTTGAATCTGAAGGGCCTAGGGATTTAGCTTGTATTAAGTGTTAAGATAGACGTTGTGCTGCATGGATACTGCTTTTTTGTGGAGGTTGTCAGGAAACTAAGTGGGTACATCAATCTCGATTAGCTGAATTGTGGTGTGAAAAGTGTAGTTTCTATTGGCGGTTTGACTCTTGGCAGAGAGATCTTAAATCGTTTACAGGACTACCTGGCTTCCAGGGGTTACAGTTGTATGAATCCCCAGAACAGAAAATCCTTGCATGGTTTAGATGGGAAATACAACATTTAGTCAAACGTGTTTTGGGGATATCTCGGTCATGTATTTTGCAGACTAAGTGTAGTAGAAATATTCCTCTGTCACAGTCAAGTGTGATAGGTCCTATTTCAGAAGATCAGGATCCCAACCAAGTGTGGGAGGATTGTTTGAAGAACCTAAAGAAGCTAAATCTGAGAAAGAAGAGATATTCTTAAAAGTTTGTGACAGACATGATGGCCGGGTGGTTCAAAAAAGTGCCTGGAGAGATCAGGGTGAGATGGAAAATTTATGCTATTGCTTTATTAATTTTTGCTGCTTTGGTGGACAGTGTAGACCATCAGGCATGGACCCCACCTCAGCCCAAGACTAACATATGGGTCACCCTGGCAAACTTGACTAAACAGGGGACTATTTGCCTGTCATTATCTTCTCCTGGCAATCCATTCACAACCTGTTTGGTTGGATTACCAGCAGATCCCTGGCCGTGCCCTTCACATGTACCAACTTGTAAGGTCAGCAATGCTAGGACAAGTGTGGATAATTGGGATCAGTGGATTTCTCACTTTCCTGTGGCACCACAGGAACCCCAAGAGTTGGAGCTGTTAGGGTCAGTGATGGCAGATGCATGTATTCATTTTTACTATAGAAGCCTGCTGTCAGTCAAGAACCATTCTAATGTTGTAACTTCCAGCATGGCTGTCTACCGTAATGCAATTATACAACAAAGAGAGTGTCAGTCTCATCAAATGACCCTATTCAATTGCCAGCAGGATACTTCCTGATATGTAGAGACTGTGCTTGGGCCGGTATCCCATCAATGCTGCATGGGGGACCATGTACACTTGGACGGCTGTCTCTACTTACACCCAACATGTCCATGATACTTAACATGAGCCGCCGCCATCGTAGAAGCAAACGAATGGCTCATGCATTTGCAGCAGACTGCCGGGATGATGTGAAGTTTTGGTCCCCAGAGACCATAGTTGCAGCATCTTTCTTAGCTCCAGGGGTATCAGCAGCATGTGCTCATGCTATTTTAAATAGGTTAGGGTGTTGGCTTGCTAAACAAACAAATGCAACTTCTTTGGCAATTTCTAGTCTTTCGCTTGATGTTGATTCTATTCGCCATGCGACACTTCAAAATAGAGCTGCAATTGATTTTCTCTTACTTGCACAAGGCCATGGCTGTGAAGAATTTGAAGGCATGTGTTGCATGAATCTTTCTGATCATGCACAGTCTGTTCACTCACAGCTCTCTGAGTTGCGGAGGTTAACTGGGAACTTACAGGTAGTATCAGGCCTTGGTATTGATGGATGGCTCAAATCTTTAAACTTAGGGTCATGGTTACGCTCTATTGTTAAGGTTGGCATTGTAGTAGCTATTGTAGCTTTGTTGTTAGTATTAATTTTGCCATGTTTTTGTATATGCTTACAGAATATGGTGCAAAAGATGATAGCTACCGCATTTAATCAAACCATGCTTGTTCAACAGAAAAACGGGGGAAATGTGGAGAGCTTTGTGGATAATTGGCTAGCTGAGAAAGGCCACTTCGATGTGATACCGTTGGATAAGGATAGGGGAAACAAGCTGGGGATTAAGTAACCAGTGTCCAATCACTGACAAGAGTCATGGTGACCTTGCTGCAACATGAAGATGGGGGAGAGAATCTTTTGCCTGAAAAATGAAGATAGCCTTGGTAGAATAGCCACAGGAATGTAAATGTAGAAACAAAATAATCATTAGAGCATAGAAGTAGGTGTGGTTGATTTATGTGTGCTTTAACCAATAATGAGCTCAGCTTTGTAATATGTATAAGCTTCATTAACACCAATATAAATATGTGTGAGCTATCAATAAACCTTGGGGATTTGCTGTTCACGCATATTGTGTGATGCAATTCTTCCGCCGTTCACGACACTATAGAAATCAATACTATTCCAAATATAACGTTGTAGTGGTTTTGGTTTGCTAATTTGAGATTTCACTAATTTTGAGATCTCCAAACTAATGTGTTGATGAGTATGGTGGGTTTCAGTGCTGGCCAATCACTTATGTATTTACTTCCTGCTGTGAGATAGGAAGATAGTGTATAAATGGTCAGCCAGAAATCCAAATTAATAAATGTGAAAGATTTTATTTTCGTGACCAAATTACGTTCCTCAAAAACCACAGTCAATGAGACAGCATCGAGCCCGAGGTCGTTGCTGGGTGAACCTATATCCAACCTCTATCGCATCGGATCTCCCTCTGTTCACGAATGCCAGAATGCCGTTTCCAGAGGGGCTGTTTTATACAGTTTTTTATGCCTGAGGCAGAGGTGCCCTGATTTATTTTGTAACCCCGCATATGGATGAAGGTTTTTTTCACTGTGCAGGGCTGGACAATCGCTGTTTCCTGAGTAGTGGCAGGTGCTGACCATGTCAGGGGAAGTCACGTATTTAGATATATGTTTCTTGGTGACTTCGGTTATCTTGATTGATGGTATCTTGCAAGTGATGATCACCCTTGGATGTTCCCTGATGGCTCTGGAGGAAGCCCATCTCTGCGCCAGCCACGTTCTTTTATTAGTAAACGAGGCATTGTTCTCTTGCTGCCACCAGGAGTTTTGTAATTCCAATGTAGTCATCTGTTCATCTGTCCCTGGGCTGCTCGTGGTCAGAGGCTCACTGGATGTTAAAATCTTTTTACAATTTTTATTTTATACGTTCTCCCCTTAAGCATGAATTACATTATAACATATGTTACAATAGGATTAGGAGAAAGGTAAAGTAGGCTCAAAACTTTAAAAGGCTATAAAGAAAATTTTATTAATAGTAACTAAAAGAAAAAAGTAGTAAGAATCAAAACAAACTCTTCAGAATACTTTTCCTCCCCCTACAACTTTTTTTTTCCCCCACTGATAATGTAAAGAAACAAAACCTAAAATTTCTAGTTAGTTTACTATTTCTAAAATAGTATTTTTAGTTCTCTTAGGGAGAGAAGTCCTTCTTGTTAATGTTATGGAGAGTTCTCCACAAGAGGAAAATCCAGTTCTTTCGTGGCTCCTAATTTCTTCAGTGATAACAGCCGCCCGGGGAATCTTGCCATCATGAAGTTCTTCCCATTTTCTACAAGCCTTCTTATAGCTTGTTGATGGGTTATGTTATAGATAATAAATGATAAAGCCAAATTTATAATCAAAAAATAGGCTTTTATTTCGTGACCAAGATTCAGTCTCTGATAGCCACAATCAAAGGGACAGCGTTGAGCCCAGGATCGGCGCTGGGTGAACACTGATCCGAACTCTACCACTTCGGATCCCCTCTGTTCACAAATACTGTGTCTGCCGGGTTAGTTTTATACAGTTTTTTCTGCCTGGGGCAGTTTTTTTCTATTCTTCTTGTCACTTCACATATTCATGTAGTTTCCTTTTCTCTGTGCTGGGCGGGACAAAACCGTTTCTGGGAAGTAATGAATGCTGATGTCGAGTTACAGGAACCTGATATTGGGATGCATGCCCTTGATGACTCTGACTATCTTGATTGTAGATACTTATCAAGTATTCATCACTTGGGTGTCTGGACTGTCCTGGGAAAGGGCCCATCTCCGCAGAGAGCCACATATTTTCATTTGCTAATTAAGTTTTTCTCTCTGCTGCCATCTGTGGTTTCCCAATTTGTGAAGCAATCTTTTTCCTCAACTGCGGCTTGTGGTTTTAAATCTTTAAGGATTTTTTCGTACAAGCACAATAATTTCATGTATATTTTACACAAGCACGAATTATTCCATAACATATATCACAGTTATGTTGATTTATGGGGTACTGTTTTAAAGATGAGCTGTTCAAAGGTAAAAGTTCTTAGTATTTATCTCCAAAATCATCTTCATCCTTGGTAACAGAGCTCTTCTTCTCCTGGAGGTACAGGACTATTTTTCTTTATTTCTCTGTTTAAACTTCTCATAGGATCACAGCTATTTTAACATCTGTTTATTTTAGCATGGAGGCTTTTGTTTGATATTAATTTGAACTCTTCATCTCTTTATAGTTTCATGCATTATAGGGGAAAAGAATTTTTTCTCTATAGTTTATAAGAGGATTTTAGCTCCAAAATCAAGGCATCTCCTCGTCTTTCTCATCTGGGATTTAACTTCTTCCTCACTGACCATGATGTCTTCATGTTGTTTCTTCACATGCTTGTATCTTGTTCCTTTCTCTCACTCAAGGGAGGACTGAAGCACTGAAAGGGTTAACATCATGTCGCCTGGGTTTTTCAAATGGTCACCTGATCTGCTAGTAGTTTGTGGTGGGAGCTGCGGCTGGGGCTGTGGTAGGATCGGTTTTATGGTTGGTCTTTGTTTTTTTCTGCATCTTATTCTAGCCACAGGGCTACTCTGTGCGGCTGCAGGGCTGCTTCTGGTCTCAGCTGCGCTGGGGGGAAGGGACCTGATGGTAAGATCTTAACAGCTGTTGCCTGCCTTGCTGCGGCCAGGGTTCTGCAGCTTCCCCCACCTGCCTGTCTGGTAGTTACTGGGTCCCTGGCCTGGCCAAGATGGGGCTCGGAGTCCCCTGGATCCCCCGGAGAGGGGTCCGGCCTGCCGCGGCAGAGTCTGCCTGGCCTGGCCCGGGATGGGGCCCGGTGGGCCCGGGGTGTGTTATCTTCTTGCCAGCCGGGAAAGAAAGGGGAAGTTCCCAGGTTTCTTTCGTCTTTAACATGTGTCTTTCACAGAGGCATGTTCAGCTTCCCAGTGGTTCCACAGACTGTTAGATACACAAAAAGTTTTTGTATCACTTCTTTAAATGTCTCTCATACAAAACCATGACAAAAGTAAATAAAAATATTTTACCATGAAAAGTATTTCCCAGGGAGTGCAACCACTGTGTAAAAATACAAATATTAATAATAATTCAACTACCCAAAATTTCTCTAAAGACAGAACATTTAAAAAACTTCTGTCAAATCCTATCTACAAGACCATCAACTATTTCTCCAATAATTCAAAGTTTTAAAAATTACTAATAATAAACTTATAACCTGTTATTTCTATTTTCTATAAGTAATACCAATAAATAGTAACTATTATTATTGCATAAATATTTTTAAAATTTATCTTAAGCCCTTCAAACACTTACTAATATATTAATTATATAATGTGAATTCACTAATTTTTGTAATAAAATTATTTATAAAGTATTATTATAATGTTTACAACCAACTTTCATGTTTTACCATCTCTTTGTGTAATCACCTATAAAACATGTATCTCTTCAAGATCCTACTTTTTGTTTTCTAACTTCTTATATGTCTTCTTTATCCAAACTACTAATCTCGTAGCTTTCTTCAGTTATTATTACAAAACTACTCCAGCAGAGTCCAGCTATAACATTAACATCTCTTCTTTTAAGTTTCATACTAAATAATCAGTGTCTCATTCAGCTACGCTTCCTCCACCTTCACATTTTCAGTGTCCAAATCCAAACTCATAATCCTACCTACAACCACTTTCAGATCTTTAAAAAAGAAGTTTACTATATTCAAAGAATCTCTATCCTGAAGAGAGATTAAATTACTAAATAGTTTAATTAGTTTTTAACCCTAATGTTTTTAGTCATAGCTACTATTCTTAAGAACTTTGTTTTAAAACGTATTAAGTAACATCCACCAATTAGAGTTCAGGCTCTAATCAAGCCCTAACTCTACCTAGATAAAATAGTTAACAACAAACCTAAATGTTTTCTACATCAAAAAATATTCAAGTCATTTTAACTTAACAATTTAACCCTCTATATATAACAACTAAACCTACTGTTAAAGTAAGCTTTAAAAACCATTATCCAAACATAATTTTCCAATTCTCTACTAATCTAAAGTTTATCAACTATTACAGACTCTAAAATATCAGTTTAATATTATAGTTGTGAAAAATGCCAATCACTTGTTTTTAAAATTTTAAAAGTAATAAAATGGTTATAAAAATAGCAATATAATTAGAGTAATAAAAATTTTGGACAATTTGAATTAGGATAATATGAGACAATAGAAACAAAGAGTTATGGACATCCGGGTACCTTTCTCTGGGCAGCGTAAGCCAGAAAAAGGACACCCATTAACAAAGGATTAACCCTTAAAAACAATCGCCCATTGAATATTCATACATCTCATACATGATGCATAAATTCCATTCAAATACAGGATTCAGTCTGGTCAGTGTCAACTTCTTCCTCTTAATCCTAAATGGCATCTTCATGGCTGAGCAAGGCAGGAAGAAGTTAGTTTCTTCTGATAAGAGAGCAATAAATTCTCTTTCTCTGAAAGATTTAAGTGTCCTGTGGCTGCTATCTGGTGCGAGTACCTCATTCCTTTCTTAAAAAAATATCCCACATACATAGTTCCTATTTTAACTACAAAACTTACCTTTTAACTACAAAACTACATTTACCATACTATTAAAATGTTAATACAGCACTACTAATAAATACAACAAAATACATATAGTAAATATCTGCGTAGAGCCATATAATATGCACTTTTCAGATAGTGTTCAATAATTATATAATTTCACATGTTATTAATTATGCATATTATCTAATTAATTCCTAATTGCTGTTAGTTTCTTCTTCACTATATACATTGTTTTTACTCTAATGTTTCCTCATACTCATAACTATAAAATGTAATAATAACAACTTATGTCGTTATCTTCCATATCTCTATACAATTTTACAAAACAGAATTAATCAATATTTTATTTCTCATATCAGAACCCATTCTTCACTTCCAATTGGGATTTTGAGAAAATCTTCCAGTCCCTGCAGGGACATAAATTTGCTTGTATTTTAGCAAATACAAAGTCTAAGTAAATTTTAATAAAAAATGTAAAGCTCTATCAAGTACAAAAAACCACTAACCACTCCACAAACAGAAAACACACAAATGTAAATTACACAAAAATTCCAACCCTTATATTTCATCCATAAAAGATTATAGACTTTAAATTTCTTTGTAAGTGTAAGAATCAATAATATTATAGAATTTTTGTTAGATAACAAGTAAAATATAGAGTTTAGTTGAATGTTTGTCCAACAAAGAGTTAACAAAGTTATCAATACAGTGTTCATAATTCAAACAAGAGGGGAAGATGTTGGAACCCTAGATGCTGAGAATTTTAAACTTTTTGTGCTGAAAGGCACAGACCCTCAAGAGAACACTATATTTGACCTAAAGCTGTGGAGAAGGCTTCCAAAATTGATTGATAGCACTAAGATTACGAGTGTGGTTTGAATAAGAGTGTGTAATATCACTGGGTAGAAAACTTAAGATTTAAATTTTAGAATATACCAATATATAGAGAGAATGATAGACGTTTTAAAGCAGTAACTAGTCCTTCTTCTTCACCTTCTTTCTCACCTTCTTCATGGGTTTGGGTGGTATTTTGTAATTAAACAAAAAAGTCCACAGCAGTGACTCCCTTCATGGAGTTGTTTTAATATTTGTAAGGCCAGAAGTTTTGGTATCCACTGTTTGCCATTCCTTGTAAACCAATTATCCCTTCTTTCCTCTGATCCACTCTTTTTAATTATTTCAAGCTCCTCTGGTGGAAAAGACAGCTTCTCTGGCAGTGGTGGGGTTACTGGGAGCAAGGGGAAAATTGTAGAGATTTCTGGCAATGATGCAGCTTTCTGAACTTCTTCATCAGCCAGTCGGTTAGCTATTGCCTTCTCTGAGAACCCTGCCTGATGTCCCCTAACATGTATTATTGCCACCCCTTTTGGTAAATTCACCAACTCCAATGGGTGAGAAATTAAGTTCTCATTAGCTTACATTTTTCCCCTGCGGATTAATAAACCTCTTTCTTCCCTGTGGAGAGCTAGGGACTTGCGTGCGGAAGATCTCGGGCTGTACGGGTAGATAAGAAGCTCCCCCTCACCCTGCAGTCTGACCTTTGCTCTGTACCCAGCCACACCCGGCCGGACATGAGCAGAGGGAAATGACACAGACTGCCCAAACCATAAATACCCCCTGAGACCCCTCAATAAACGCCATTTTGCTGTCCACCACATTGGTGTATGTAGCATTGGACCGAGTGACCCTGGGCCTTGGGTCACCGTGCCAGACCTCCCGAACCAGGTCGCTAGGCCATAACGGCAACATCTGGTGCCGAAACCCGGGAAAATTGCAGCGCCCGGAGTTCGGGATTCCGCCTGGACAGGGGACCGGCGGCTGCACAGCAGGCCTAGTGCAGCGGGGGGGACGCCCCCGGACCAGCGTGGACCATGGAAGCCATAGCGAAGGTCGTAACTCAGATGCATGCTCAATGGGGGATTGATTGTAAGCTAAAAGATTTATGTCTTGCTATACCGAGACTTATTAAGCTGGGGGCGATAGACAGCCCGGTGGATATTCTCCATCCGGAGATGTGGGATACTTGTACGAAGGTTTTAGCTGAGGAGACTATTTCCTCAGGCTCAGGGAAAGCTCTAAAGTCATGGGGCAGAGTCGTGCAGGCTCTGCAGAAAGCTAGAGAAGAGCAGGAGACCTGGAAAGCCGCGCAGGCTTGGTTATTAGCCACGCCGCAGTTGGGGGTGAGCGCGGCAACGCAGACCACGGAGGGCTTCGATCAGATCGGCACCGCGGAACCGCGAGCACCGGATTCCCCCGAGCAGACCTCCTTACCATCAGGGGGGGAACACGCGTGGGCGTTTTGGCGGGGGTTAATGGAAGAAGCGCTGGAGGCGGCGAAATTGCCGGACCTCAAAGGGGTGGATAAAAGCGCACCCCCTCCATATCCGTTTGAAAATGGCGCCGAACCGCATGTTCAGGGCGGAAAGGAGAACACGGGGGGCGGAAATGCAGTCAGCCTGCTTAACAACGCATGCGCGGGCGAGCGGGGGGATGGGGTGGCCCCCGCGGAGGAGCGTAAGGCCAATCAGAGCGCTCAGTTCACTTTAGGTCCTTATAGGGCAAGGACCTCCCCCAGCAGGAGGCGGGGGGACCCCAGGGGGAGGGAATGGCCCGACCCCCGCAAGAAGGGGCGGGGTCGGAGCCCGAGAAAAAGGCAGAGCAGCCCGGAAACGTCCGGCCAGTCGACTTCCGACTCGGACTCGGACTCGAGCTCCGAGCTCGAGAGGGGATCGGGGAGTTCCGACTTGGATTCGGGTTTTAACAGAAGGAGAGCAGCGGCATACAAGGTCACTAGCCACAGCGCTCCTGCATGGGTGAAGGGGATATCGGAGAAAGATCGAACTCCGCTTACAGACTGGCGGAAAATAAAAATAGCGTGTGCTGAATGGACTCCGTCAGCAAAACTGGTGTTCCCGGTTCGGGTGGGGGGAGCCGGCGGGAATCAAAGGACCTATTCCCCGGTAAACCCGAAAGACGTGCAGGCAATTATTAAAGCAATTGCAGATAGGGGAATTAATTCTGCCATGGTTTCCACACTCATTGACAGCGTTTTTGGAGGGGATGACATGTTACCTTTTGATATTAAGCAGACTTGCAGAATGATCTTTGATGGGGCAGGGATGATCGTTTTTAAGCAGGAATGGGAGGATAACTGTATTAAGCAGCTGGCCCTGGTAACAGGGGCAGACCATCCACTGCACGGCTCCAGCATACAGAGGCTAATGGGCACAGACCCTACAATGATCACCCCTCAGGCACAGGCTGAGGGCGTGCGGGCACATGAGGTTATGACAACAACCCATGCTGCCCGAGAAGCCATCCGTGTTGCTTCCAAAGTAATAGCCAAACCGTCGCCTTGGTCCACAATAAAGCAGAGTGAGAGTGAAAGCTTCACTCAGTTTGTGGATCGTTTACAGGCTGCCTTGGACTCCTCAACATTACCCTCAGAGGCAAAGGGTCCTGTGCTGGCAGAGTGCCTACGCCAGCAATGCAACTCAGCCACCAAAGACATTTTAAGATCACTGCCGCAAGGGTCTAATATAGCTGCCATGATCAGACACGTTGCAAAGGAAGAACACCTAGCTCCCATTCAGGCAGCAGTTCACACTGCAATAACGAGTGTCATGGCATGTTTTAAGTGTGGCCAAGCTGGGCACGTGGCAACAAACTGCCCCCAGTCAGGGCGCCCACCAGCAGCTGCTCCACCACGCCAGGGGAGACCTAGGGGACCATGCTGGGCATGTGGAAAGAAAGGGCATTTAGCTAAGGAATGAAGATCCAGGCATCAGGGAAACGGGAGAGGGAGGGGGCAGCCAGGCCGTATCCAGCCTCCTCCCACCTGGAACATGCAGCGGCCCAGCTACAGCAACCCCCAATGGGGCACAGGGCTTTCATGCCCACCACCTCCACCCCCTCAGGGAATGACCAACTTTGTCGCCCAGCCAATGGCTCAATCGAACCCATCTGCACCTCAGGAATACCAAGAACCGCTCCCTGGGGCCGAGGCCCCTGGGTGGCTTTGGCCATGAAAGCATGGGAACGGGACCCATGGGTGGCCTTCGCCGCGAAGGTGGGGAAACACCCACTGATCGTGTGGGCAGTGTGTCGTCTCCACAACAGCTCCGACGACTCGGCCATCTGCCTTCCCTTTTGGGTGGACACAGGGTCAGATGTCACCGTCATCCCAGACATACATTGGCCTCGACCATGGAAGCTAGAAGTAGCCTCCATGGTGGGCGGAGTTGGAGGGCTGTCCCGAGCCCACAAGAGCACCCAACCAGTGGCAATAACCCTCTGCACCGAGAGAGGACCGGGAAGAACTATCACCCTCACCGTATATGTGATGTCGGACTGCCCACCCTTGCTAGGGAGGGATGCCCTAGCCCTGCTGGATGTTAGGGTGACAAATTTATTCTAAGGGCCACTGTCACGTACCCGCCATTGCCCATCAAGCTGACTTGGAAATCAGCCGACCCAGTGTGGGTCGAACAGTGGCCCTTGTCAACGCCTCGAATGACTGCCCTCATTGAGTTAGTTAGCCGTGAATTACACAAGAATCATATAGAACCCTCCACGAGTCCATGGAACACTCCTATCTTCGTAATACCTAAGCGATCTGGTGAAGGCTTTCGACTCCTGCACGACTTGCGAGAAGTGAACAAGAGAATCCAGCCTATGGGCCCTGTGCAAACTTCGCTGCCCATGAACTCTGTGATACCGAAAGGACAACCCTGTGCAGTGCTCGACATCAAAGACTGCTTCTTTTCTATTC
The DNA here is from genome assembly GCF_051311805.1 of Agelaius phoeniceus. NCBI lineage: Eukaryota > Metazoa > Chordata > Aves > Passeriformes > Icteridae > Agelaius > Agelaius phoeniceus. The sequence continues at coordinate 22,363,370 of NC_135301.1, forward strand.
CCCTGCACGAAGACGACAAGGAGCGTTTCGCCTTCTCCATCGTCTTCCCGAACAGCCAGCGGCCCAACCTACGCTTCCAATGGAGGATGCTTCCACAAGGAATGCTCAACTCTCCAACCATCTGCCAGATCACCGTGGACCGAGCGCTAGCACCAGTCCGGCAGAGCAATCCAACTGTAACCATCGTGCAGTACATGGATGACATCCTGATCGCCGCACCATCCACGAGACAAGTGGACCAGCTGGTGTCTACCATCTCCGAGACCCTAAGGACAAATGGCTTTGAGGTAGCGAGTGCAAAAATAAAAAGGGGACCGTGCGTGACCTTCCTAGGAGTGGGAATCACAAGCTCCTACATAACTCCTCCCCAGATGAAAATCCGCCGAGACATCAAGACGCTCCACGACATGCAACAGCTGGTAGGGTCCTTACAGTGGCTCTGCAACATCGTCCTGATTCCTCCCGAGGTCATGGACCCTCTGAATGACCTCTTGAAAGGGAAGAACCCATGGGAGCAAAAAACCCTGACACCGGAAGCAGTATGCTCGCTCAACTTCATCGAATGTCAGATGCCAGAGAGCATGCTCGCCAGATGGGACTCAAGTGCTCCAGTCGATCTGTATGTCCACTTCACAAAAAAGGGGGGAGTGGGAGCCTTAGCCCAAGGACCCCCTGACAAGGCCCAACCAATACTATGGGTGGTCTTGGGGAAACCGTCGCGTGCCTTTTCCCCGGGAGTTGAGTGCCTCTGCAGCCTCATCATGAAAGGCAGGAAACTCGCCCTAAGACATCTGGGCATCGAACCTTCCAGGATAAGCTTGCCTCTCCGCAAACAGCTCTCTGCGCAGTCAACAACAATATCGGAATATCTAGCCATGGCCCTTACAGGCTTTGGAGGAGAGATTCGCTACGCGGAAAAACCCCCTTGGACTCGGCTGCTCACGGTCATCGATATCGACCTCCCACCAAAAGTACTTGACCGACCGCGGGCGGGACCAACCATCTTCACAGACGCATCATCACAGACCTCCACCGCGGCGGCAGTATGGCAGTCAGGAGAACAGTGGCAATGTGTCAAGGCAACCGACCCCACGCTTTCGGTCCAACAGCTTGAAGCAGCAGCTGTAGTGCTAGCGTGCGGACTGTTCCCAGAAGAACACATTAACATTGTGACTGATTCCATATTTGTGGCCAAGCTCTGCCTAGCCATGTCCGGACCAGGTGTGTCAGTGTCCACAGTGGCAACGATGCTGGAGGAAGCACTCTATTCACGGAAAGGCACCATATCAGTCATCCACGTCAACAGCCACGACCCGGTCAAGGGATTCTACCAAATAGGCAACGACAAGGCTGACGCCGCCGCAAAGGGCGTATGGACACTGAAAGAAGCTCGTCAGTTGCACGAATCCCTTCACATCGGAGCTAAAGCGCTTGCGAAAAGGTGCGGGATTTCTACTGTGGACGCAAAGCACGTCGTCGCTACGTGCCCCCACTGCCAGAAGTCGCCACTGTGGTCGAGTGGCGTCAACCCCAGAGGCCTCAAAGCCTCAGAAATATGGCAAACAGACTTTACACAATGCCAGCTGTTGAAACCCCGAGCGTGGCTCGCGGTTACCGTAGATACGTACAGCGGCATGATCGTGGCCACACAGCATCTCAAGACTGATTCCAAAGCGACCATCCAACATTGGCTAACAGCCATGGCATGGCTTGGAGTTCCAAAACAGATCAAAACAGATAACGGCCCAAACTTCATCTCAAAGGTAGTCCAAGCATTCGCCTCGAAATGGAACATCGCCTTGGTGCATGGCATCCCATACAATAGCACCGGGCAAGCCATCGTCGAAAGAGCAAACCAGACTCTGAAAACTAAGCTGGAAGTGCTAGCAAAGGCAGAAGGCTTCGCCAATGCCATTCCCCCGGGTGACCAGGCGCGCATGCTGGCAACTGCGCTGCTAGCGTTAAATCAATTCCCTAGGGGGGACGAAACAAACAGTCCTGCTCAGAGACACTGGGCCACTCGGGCGCTAGAAGAAGGCCCACGGGTGGTGATCAAAAATGAACTAGGGGAGTGGGAACAGGGTTGGAGATTGGTGCTCACGGGGCGGGGATATGCGGCTGTCAAAAAGGACGGGGACATTAAATGGTGTCCACTCAAATCTATCAAACCAGACCTTCATAGAGAAACTCATGAGAATTGTGAGACTTTGTTTGCAGGACTGGATCATTGGACGTCCCCGAACCTCATATTCCCCACTACTGGAAAAGAGAGAGAGGCCAACGAGCAACCCGACATCTCCTGAGAAGCTCGTGCCATCAAAATTAAAGCAACAACGGTGTTTCTGTGTAATTTTGCTGTTGGGGCTTGTTGCCAGAGGGCAAGCCAGCCCAGACTACTACCCTCATCAGCCCTTCAGGTGGGTCATGCAACATCTTACTGGTGACAAGATGCTCAGAGACATCACCACGCCAAACGCCCCGTCCTTCGTGCTTCGCATTACCGACCTGTTTCCGGGACAACCAAAGGTAGACCCCTATTCTTCACACGCCACACACATGTACCTATCCTACTGGTGCCCAGCCTCAAACCCAGGAAAAAGTTATTGCAATCGCCCAGGGTGGGGATACTGTGGGCACTGGGGCTGTGAAACAATAGTTACAGACGCCAGGCCATCAGGACCTGGGTGGGACCCACAAGAGCCCGACAGATTCCTACAGTTCACCTGGGCACCCGCAGGTTGCAAAACACCCGTCTTCCTTCAGGGAAGTTTCTATCGAAACCACCATAAAGTCCCCGAATTCCGGAAATGCATTCACTATAACATGACAGTTTTGCAGCCGAATCACCCTAGCTGGGCCATGGGCAAAGCATGGACAGTAGTCCTTCAAGGGTCAGAAAAGTGGGTGAATGTGCGAATTACCAGACTCCCAGCTTCAGTATCCCAATCAGTCGGACCCAACCCGGTTCTAGCAGTAAGTAGACCCAGGGAAGAGATCGCAGCTAACGGTAGTTCTAGCCGCGAAACACAAAGGTCGAAACTAGCCTCCCCATCCGATCTCTTAACCAAACCAACCCTCTCCAGTCCATTCTTAAGCGTGCTAAATGCTACCTTCTTATCGTTAAACCAATCCAACCCAAACTTCACAGAATCATGCTGGTTATGCTATGATGCACAACCCCCTTTTTACGAAGGTGTGGCCTTCGATCTCCCATTCATCTTCTCTAAGTCAAACAATCCACGCCAATGCAGATGGGACACCCCCCGGAGAGGTATCACCCTAAGTCAGGTTACGGGCCAGGGCAAATGCTTCGGCAATGCAACCTTGGCAAAGCAGATGGGCAACGTCTGCAAGGAATTCGTCAAACTTAAGGGAGGGAAGTTCCAGTGGGTGATCCCAGCTGCATCGGGAATGTGGGTCTGCCACAAATCCGGGGTAAGCCCATGTGTACTCCTTGACAAATTTGATCATTCTACTGACTTTTGTGTCCAAGTTCTAATTGTCCCCAGAGTCCTGTATCTCCAGGAAGAAGAGGTGTACCGCTTGTTCGAGGAACCCAACCGGCTCTACAAATGAGAGGTGATAACAGGCATCACCATCGCAATGCTCCTCGGTTTAGGAGCTACCGGCGCTGCCACAGGCATCTCGGCCCTTGCAACACAACATCAGGGACTGGCACAACTGCAGATGACAGTCGACGAGGACTTGCAAAGGATCGAGAAATCCATCTCTTCCCTGGAAAAATCCCTTTCCTCACTCTCAGAGGTTGTCCTCCAAAACAGGAGAGGACTGGACCTCTTATTCATGCAGCAAGGAGGCCTGTGTGCTGCCTTGAAAGAGGAATGCTGCTTTTATGCAGACCACACCGGAGTCGTCAGAGACTCCATGGCCGAACTGAGAAATCGGCTAAACCTAAGGAAAGCAGATAGAGAAGCTCAACAGGGCTGGTTCGAGTCGTGGTTCAACCGGTCTCCATGGCTCACCACCCTGATTTCTACCCTCATAGGCCCAGTCACTATAATCTTACTAACCCTAATCTTTGGGCCTTGCATGTTAAACAAACTGGTGCTATTTGTTAAAAGGCGTTTGGAAACGGCTAACATTTTGTTTCTCGAGCGCCGACAATTACTCTAAGGCGTGCCACTTACTAACACACTTACGATTTTACGCTAATTCTACTAACCCATGAAATTTTGTAACCTTTACATTTTATAACTTTATAAGATTTTTACTAATCATGAGGGGGGGGGAAATGTGGAGAGCTAGGGACTTGCGTGCGGAAGATCTCGGGCTGTACGGGTAGATAAGAAGCTCCCCCTCACCCTGCAGTCTGACCTTTGCTCTGTACCCAGCCACACCCGGCCGGACATGAGCAGAGGGAAATGACACAGACTGCCCAAACCATAAATACCCCCTGAGACCCCTCAATAAACGCCATTTTGCTGTCCACCACATTGGTGTATGTAGCATTGGACCGAGTGACCCTGGGCCTTGGGTCACCGTGCCGGACCTCCCGAACCAGGTCGCTAGGCCATAACGGCAACACTTCCCATAATTTCTCAAATGCATTTATCACTCCATTGCATATTTAGAATCAGTAAAAACATTCACTATCTTGTCCCGATATAATTCACAGGCTCTCACAAGCGCATACAGCTCTGCTGTCTGAGCTGACCATGTGGGCAGCAATCTCCCCCCTTCCTTTAATTCTGTTCCATTAATGATAGCGTATCCTGTAAATCGCTTCCCTTCTACCACCCTTGAAGACCCATCAATAAACACATTTTCTCCCTGAGGCCAAGGAGTGTCTTGTAAATCTTCCCTAGCCCAGGTGTGGAGATCTATCACTTGAATGCGGTCATGGGTTTCTTCTTGGCCCCCCTCTTCAGGGCTGTTCAGACAGGATTAAACCCTTCCCCATTTCTCAATTCTAAGTCCTCCTGTTCCATTAAACAAGATTCATACTGTAATAACTTAGTGCTGGTCATATACTTAAAAGTTCTTTCATTTAACAAAGCTTCAAATTGATGAAAAACTTTAACAATCAGATATCCTCCTATTGTAAGTTTTTTGGCCTCAATTACCATCAAAGCTGTGGCTGCACAGTTCTTCAGACAATGAGGCCAGCCTCGGGCCACTGGGTCTAACAGCTTAGAAAAATAAGCCACAGGCCACCATGTTCCCCCACGCTCTTGTACCAAAATTCCTTTAGCATGGACCTATTTAACATTCACATATAACTCAAATTCCTTTTCTGAATCTGGAAGAGCTAAGATTGGAACATTAATCAATTTGTCTTTTAATCTTCTAATGCTTCACTCTCCTTCTGGTGTCCATACCAAAGCATGAGGACTGCCTTGGGTTAAAAAGTCATATAAAGGTCTGGCTAAACCAGAAAAGTCCTTAATCTATGCTCTGCAGTACCCCACCAAACCTAAAACCTGCCATATTTCTTTTTCATCTAGGGTAATTGAAATAAAGAGGGGAGGAGACTTTTTCTCCTTTTAAAGCCTTTATTAAAAGTGATCAGTTCAAGGTTGGGAAGCTCGACGGGTCCACGGTCTGCCGTTGCCGCTCCCAGGGTGACTTGCAGGAGGAGGAATGTGCAGCTTTGTCCACTAGGGGCAGGGCTAGGGGTCCTGCCCTCACAAGAGCAGTGGGCATAGCCCCGGGTTTCCCAACTTTCGAGTTGCTCCAGGCTCAGGGTCTTGGTTCCAGATGAGGTCTTTGCTCAGGGCGAGGGGCAACAAAGGTTCTCAGCATCTCTGCAGCCTCAGTTTGGTGGGATTCCTTCCCATGGCATGCTGGTCTTGAGGCTGTTTTGCATCCTCTCTGATGCCTCCCCCCCGCCATGTCCCCTCCCCTCACTGTCTGGGGAGAAGAACTATCAACTTAGCCTCAGGCAGGGTCTTACCAGATACAAAAGGAGCAATTAACAAATACGACCGGTGATTACAATAACAAACAGGTAGAACTCCACCTTGACCGCAACTGGTCCAACTGGTTCTGCAACTCTTTTTCCCAAAAAAAAATTGGCAGATTTTTTATTTATAACAGTCCCCCCTCTTTTTCTTTGATCGAGCTTAAACTTAAGCTCGCATCAACTTGCAATTTCTGACTCCTGAGCTTCATATTTCTTTGAATTTTTGTATTGATTATAAATTTCTTGAGCACTCTGGTCATCATGGTTACTTAACTTTGTTACCTTTCTTGGTTTCTTCAGGTTAAAATTTTTTGAGATCTTTAGGTGGGTCTGCACGGCCAACACTACTATTTTAATGAAGCAGGGAAGTAAGCATAGTAAAAAGAGCAATCCTCCAAGTATACACACCGTGAGGAAAACTACTTTTTCCCATAAATCTATTTGAAAATCCATAGGTTATCTCACCAACTGGAATCAAGTGTAGGAGTTTGTTCTTGGTTATTTACATATGCTAGTTTTTAATTTTGTTTGAGATGTTTCTAATGATTGCATTCTTTATCTCAAATACTGCCCGGAGCCTGATGATTCTGTTTAACATAGATATCGGGGTCTGAACTTGGCTCTTGCAATTTTGGATTCTCCCAATTTCTATTGCACTTTGCTTCTTCTGTTTGGTTTCTCTTAAATCATTGTATATAGGAACTCCTAAACTTGATCCAGTTTCTTTGGGTAATAAGAAGGACACTGGTTTTATCATTCTAGCGGTGCAGCTGCCAGACCAGTCTCCTGACAATTTAGTTATATGCTGTAGTACCAGAGATCAAAACCAGGTGTTTAGGGCTCTCTCAAAATGTGTTATTAGTTTCTGCTGGGCATTCCCAATATTTACACAGTTTTTTCATTTTCCAAAAGGGGTTTATCCCTTTTTCAGTACACTCATAAAATTCATATACTTCATGGTAGATACACTTGTCTCTTTCTTTTTTCTCAACAGACTCTAATTTATTTGGATCTCTTGGGATCCACCGGGTAGCTGAATTCTTTACTGCTAAATACCTTTTACAAACCATCTTTCTTACTGCTTTTACTATTTCTTTTCTTTTGACTAGATCTACTAAGATTGCTTCAGCAGCATCACATTCAAAGCACAACCAGGCTTCTCCTACAGGGCACTCCCCCAGGAATTGCTGCCTAAAAGTGGCAGTATTATGGGCTATCCAATACATTCTCTTATCTTCTTGATAAAGGACCAATTGGGAGAGATTAACACAATTGGGATTAGAATTGATGTGGACTCTAGACAAGGAGCTCACTTCTTCCTCCTCATAGAGGGGTTGGTAGCATTCACTGCACGGCTCTCCTGGGCTCCCCAGAGCACCACCAGCAATTAGAGCCATCATTACTACCCTTCCCAAGAGTCCAGTATGGGTCATCTTGCATGACCTGCCCACCCGGCCTTGCCTCTTGAGGGACTTTACTGAGAAGAAGCTTCCAAGCTCTTTAGAGTCTCTTCTACTCACTTCTCTGGTTAAACTTCTCTTGGTCTGTTCCCTACTAATTTTGGTTTCTCTTAGGGGAGTGCTCTGTGGGGATTAACTTGGAGTCTTTGGAACTAAATTGGGGGAACTTAACCTAAATTACTTATTTACAGTCTTAAACTTTTTACAAACTTATTTTGCACACAGAACTGTCTTGAAACATTTTAAGCTATGTTATGGCTCTGATAACAACTCTTTTCCTATACAGTTCATCAGTCTTTTTAACTCTTCTTTCTGAGAGTCATCTTTAAATCTTTTGGTCTTGTTATAACGGTATACTCAGGTGAATTAACTTGTGATGTGGTTGAATCCTCTCCAGTGCCCGGAGGTGAGAGTGGTGTGGACTCTGGTCCAATGCCAGAGGGAAAAACTGATGTGGAGTTGGTCCAATGCCAGAGGGAGAGTGGGGTGGAGTCTGGTCCAATGCCAGAGGGACAAACTGATGTTGAATCCTGGTCCAATGCCAGGGGGTGAGAGTGATATGGAATCTGGTGATGTGGGTCCAACCCTTTTCCTTTGGTCTGCACAGTCGAATTAACAATGAGGAGTACCTGAAAGGGGCTTTCAAATATAGGCATTAATGGTCTATTATTTTATGATTTTATCAAAACTTAATTTCTTGGGTTAATGTTATGTATAATTGGTTAATTTCCCTTTTTCTATAGCTTGCATGTTTCTCTCATCAACTTCTGCATACTCTGTATTTTGCAAGGAGTTATATTTCTGTTAGCTAACTTAACTCCCAAAGTGCTTTTATTCTCCTATTTTTCTGTATATTTAACTTACTGGTTTTCTGTTCTATTTTCAAAATCTTATCTATTCATCTCCTGTCTCTGTTTCTCACTGTCACTAACAGCTTAAATACCACTTTTCTTTCAACTCCTTACACCTAAAACAATTTTTTTTTCTCTCACACTATTTTTCAACACAATACACCTCCCTCCAAGGAGATGTGGTAAAACATACAATGCACAATCTACATTACCTATACTTTAATTCGTTTACATTCACTCACTTTTCATTCTCATTCACCTTCACACATTCCTTCACACCCTCAAGACACAAAGTGGATCCTTATTGCTAGAAAATCACGGGTCCCTGTGGCCCCCTTCACCTTGGGGTTGGCCTCCAGGTCTCAGTATCTCTGGGCCTCATGGAAGGGCCCTGACTCTGGTTGCCTCTGGTGCTCATTCACCTGTGAGGCTGTCTGCGTGTCCCTCACGCTCTTCAGCTACGGCCCCCTCACATGTCTGGGGAACACTAGCCTGGTTTGCAGGTCACACACAGCCTTCAGCCACAGCCCCCACTTGCCCAGGGGACAATAGCCTGGTGTGCGGGTCACACACTCCTCTTTCCACTGCCCCCACCTTCCCACCCACCCGGGAAGTTAAGGATGACTTTGTTTGTGACTCACTCTCACACACACAATAAGACAACAATAAGGCACCTTTTACTTTCACATCACTTATTACAAGTTTAGGTGATACTGGACAGTCTTGGTGCTATTGGATATCCTTTTACCTAGCTGTTTCTTCTAGCCCCAGATGTTTTTGGGTATTTTACTATACTTTCTGGTACTTTGCTGAGTCAGGACTTATCTGCTCCTGTATCCACCCAAAAATTCAAATTCTTAGATGTTGCATCGGGTCCCCTAAAGTGTAGAGCCCCTGACACACCTAACTGTCACCTCTAAGAACCCTCTCCAAGGCTTCTTGTTCCTTGGCTATTGCCTCATAGAGACTGAGCTTTTTACAAAACCTCCTGATGTGTCCTGCGTCTCCACAATAATAGCAATGTCGTTCGCTCAAAGGGACTTGAGGTCTCTCCATCCTTCTTGTACCTGACAGTACTGGCTTATCCTTGCCTCTTCCTGGTGGTGGACCCGCCCACTCTTTTGTTACCTTGCTTGCTCCCACACTTTCTCTAGCTACCGCAACCATGATCCTAGACTTTGGCCTTTGCTTTTTCTTCGTCCCTCCTTAAATACACCTTCAGTGCTTCTCTTAATAACTCATTAATGTCCTTCTCTTGCCAATCTTCAATTTTTTCCAGTTTTCTCCGTATATCAGGCCAAGATTTGGTAACAAATTGGACCTTTAGTAACAGCTGACCTTCTGTGCTGTCTGGGTCTATTTTAGAGTACAATTGGAAGTTCCGCTTTAGGCCATTAAGCCAAGCAGCAGGAGCTTCATCCTTCTCTTGTGCACCCTCAAATGCCAATTTAGTGTTAGTTCCTTTGGAAACTGACTCTTTGATCCCCCGTATTATCAAATATCTATATTCCATCATGGCCTTCCTCCCTTCCTCCTGATTAGGATTCCAGCTGGGATCTGTTAGTGGCAATTTTTGTTCACCTGATGGCACTTGGGGTCCTGGACAGTTATCTTTGTCCCAAATTCTTATGCCAGCCACTCTAATCATCTGAACCTCTTCTGGGGAAAATAATATATTTAGAATGGAATTCATCTCTCCCCAAGTGTAGATATTTGGACCTAAGAATTGATCCACTTGGTTGGCTATGCCCACTGGGTCTTCAACTAAATTCCCTAACTCTTTCTTGAATCCTCTCACCTCAGAAGCAGTTAGAAGAGCATTCACAAAGCCAACACCTCACACTACTCCTCCCACAGGAACTTCTCTGAGGGGAAAAAGTCTCTCTACCTTGGAGGTCCTGGATCGGGTACTACAGTATGGCCCATCTTCAGATGCCAAACTACTAATTTGAGAGATATCAGGATTACCCTGAGCTTTCTGCAGATCAGCAGGTGTATTTGGTGATAACTGTTTACCAGGCAAGGAGGCATTTGTGTCCCAACTAGGAGGAGGTAAAGGGACAGCAATAGGAGGGGGAGAAGAGCTTGAGTACATATTAAGTGGAGCTGGCGAAGGGGTGGAAAATGTAGCAGGTGGAGTAGGCACTTGTGGTGGTGCAGAAGGAACTGGAGGAGACGAAGGGGGTGGTGAGGGAGTGGTTACCAGGGGAGCTTAGGGGTCTACCATAGGGGAAGCCAAAGAGGTAGATGAAGGAATTAGAGGAGGTGGTAATGAGATGGCAGCTGGGGGAAGAACCGGATCTGCCATCTGAGGCGCCCGAGGAAGAGGATTAGAAGGTGGAGGAGCAGCAGGAGGCAAATAATCCAGGGGGTCCCATCTTTTACCAATTCCAGCATCCCCTCCTTCATTCCCCTCTTTCTTCTTCTGCACCTTACAAATTCGCACTCCTTCATCCCCAATAGCACTCTTTAACCAGCAAGCTACATAATTGCTCAGGATCGGTATCCTCCCGAGCTGTCAGATAATGACTCAGTTGTCGACACATCCACTTGTCCCTTGTCCCACACCAAGGCCATCCTCCTTGCACCTCTAATTCTGGACAGACTTCTACACAGTAGTGGATCATCTTCACCTTATCGAATCCCTCCGTGGCCTCTATAGAATCCCATTTTCCTAACAGTTCCCCTAAGGGACTATTGGGGAGGTATATTCCTCAATCTCTTGCCTGTCTTCTTACTATTACACCCTCCCATTTTTCGGGTCTCAACAGAAAAAATCCCAAAGGTGCCTCTACTGACAGGTAATCTCAAGAAAAATATATTTGCCTGATGCTCAGGACTTTACACTGAAACAACTGCCTGATCTCTTGATTGCCCGAATTTACCAATGTCAGGTCTTATATCTATCAGGACTTAAAAACACGAAATCCCGGTGTAAGAGCCTGAGTTGTGCCTGACTCCCCTCTGTCAGGAAAAACAGCTGCCTGATTTCTAGTTTGCCTAACCTTCCAAATGTTAGGCCTCACCATATCAGGACTTAAAGACAAACCCCAGCTTCCTTCGCTGGGATTTGTGCCTGACCCCTTTGTCAGGACTTAATTTGCCTGCAGTGCTTTTGAGATTGCCCGAATCCTTCTCGGGACTTGCAATCTGCCTGACTTCCTGTCGTGGTTTAGGGCAAATTTGGAGGAGAATTTCCAAATTAGGGCCCCTCCAGTAAGCAAACCCACACAGCCCCTCCCCCCAACCGGTTCGGGAAGGATTCCTTGGAGAGGAGTGGAAAGAACCTGTTTATTTAACAAGCACAGCACCCCCCAGCACACAAAATGAACAATACCGGATGACACCGCTCTGAAAAAAGATGACAAATTCAGAAAGTCTCTCTCAGGGGGTGGTCACTCTGTTCTCAGTCCCTCCGGTGCTGGGGCAGCTGCAGCAGGCCATAAGGTGCAGAATCTTGGTGTTTCCCAGGTCCCAGTCCGGAGCAGGTTCGAAATGGTCAGAAAAAAAGAAAGGAGAAACCGTCCAGGAAGAAATTGGACAGTTTAGCTAAACTAGCTAATGAGCAAAAGCAAGCAGAAGCGAAGCAAGCAAGAGCGAGAGAGAGCAAAGCGAAAAGCAAAAGCAGAAAAAGCAAAAGCTGCAGTCTCTGTGTCCCGCCAGGCTGATAAGAAAACCAAAAAAAAACTTTCCCTCTTCAGAGCCGGTCTTAAAGGTACAGAACATAATATCCAACATTAACAGAACACATGAATGGGGATACAAGCATCATAATGTCACCCTAGGACATTCCACCCCTTATCCCCATATCATCAACATACTACCACACATCATGCATTTATTCACACAAAATTTCCATCTGCTCCCCCAAAATTTACAAGCAATACCCATCATACCCTATTCACATCCCCACACTGGACCACTGAATCCATGCCCTATACTGCAGAGCTGCAGGATTTCACCCCTTTCACCTTGCTCACTCAAAGCTCCATCTATCACTTGCTCAGACCTTCGACACATGCACATCTCTTGCTCCATCTCCCACGTGCCCAGACCTTCAACACTTACACATTTCCTTCTATCTCGTGTCTGTATGGTTTAATGTACAGACAATGGCAGTAACATCCAACAAACAGTGATATTGCATATCATTCTCACCCCACAATCAGATCTCCCTGAGGTACACATCGTGTTCCATCTCTTTGCATTATCCACCATGTGCAACCTGGTCCCTGAGCAAAGACAACCCCACAAATGGGTTTGTCTGTACTCGAGGCAGAATTGACCCACACAGTCTTCCCTAACAAACCTCTGACACGTACCACTGGGACTTTATCTCCATCTATTACATTCAGGGACTCAGACTGGGCAGGACCTGCTCGGTTGGTGGAACCTCGGGTGTTAACTAACCAGGTGGCCTTTGCTAAATGCTGCTCCCAATTTCTGAAAGATCCCCCACCCAAAGCTTTTAGCTGGGTTTTTAGTAGTCCATTGTACCTCTCCACTTTGCCTGCGGCTGGTGCATGGTAGGGGATATGGTACACCCACTCAATGCCATGTTCGCTAGCCCAGGTGTTGATAAGGCTGTTCTTGAAATGAGTCCCATTGTCTGACTCAATCCTCTCAGGGGTACCATGCCTCCAAAGGACCTGCTTTTCAAGGCCCAGGATGGTGTTCCGGGCAGTAGCATGAGACACAGGGTAGGTTTCCAACCATCCAGTGGTGGCTTCCACCATGGTCAGCACATAGCGCTTACCCTGGCGTGTCTGGGGCAGTGTGATGTAGTCTATCTGCCAGGCCTCCCCATACTTGTACTTGGACCATCGCCCACCATACCATAGGGGATTCACTCGCTTGGCCTGCTTGATGGCAGCACACGTCTCACAGTCATGGATAACCTGTGAAATACTGTCCATGGTTAAATCCACCCCTCGGTCTCTTGCCCACCTATAGGTGGCATCTCTGCCCTGATAGCCTGAGGCATCATGGGCCCATCGAGCTAGGAATAACTCTCCCTTGTGTTCCCAATCTAGGTCTATCTTTGACACCCCTATCTTTGCTGCCTGGTCTACCTGCTCATTGTTTTGGTGCTCCTCATTGGCTCTACTCTTGGGGACATGGGCATCTACATGGCGGACTTTCACAGGTAGCCTCCCTACCCTGGTAGCAATATCTTTCCACTCATCAGCAGCCCAAATTGGTTTTCGTCTACGCTGCCAGTTAGCCTTTTTCCACCTCTCCAGCCATCCCCACAGAGCATTGGCTACCATCCATGAATCAGTGTAGAGGTAGAGCTTTGGCCATTTCTCTCTTTCTGCAATGTCCAGGGCCAGTTAAACGGCTTTGAGTTCTGCAAGTTGACTTGATCCACCTTCTCCTTCGGTAGCTTGTGCAACCTGTCGTGTGGGGCTCCATATGGCTGCTTTCCACTTCCGGTTCATCCCTAAGATGCGACAGGAACCGTCAGTGAAAAGAGCATAGCGTGTTTCCTCTGGGGGCAGTTGGTTATATGGAGGAGCCTCTTCAGCCCGTGTCACTGGTTCTTGTTCTTCATCTGTGACACCAAAATTCTCACCTTCGGGCCAATTTGTAATTACCTCCAAAATCCCAGGGTGATTCAGTTTACCTATATGGGCGCGCTGAGTGATAAGAGCAATCCACTTGCTCCATGTGGCACTGGTGGCATGGTGAGTGGAAGGAACCTTGCCTTTGAACATCCACCCCAGCACTGGTAGTCGGGGTGCCAGGAGGAGTTGCGCTTCTGTACCAATCACCTCTGAAGCGGCTTGGACTCCTTCATAAGCAGCCAAGATTTCCTTCTCCGTGGGAGTGTAGTTGGCCTCAGAGCCTCTGTAGCTTCGACTCCAAAATCCCAGTGGTTGACCCTGAGTCTCCCCAGGCACCTTCTGCCAAAGGCTCCAGGACAAGCCATGGTTCCCGGCTGCAGAATAAAGCATGTTCTTCACATCTGGTCCCGTCCTAACTGGGCCAAGAGCTACTGCATGAACGATCTCCTGCTTGATATGGGCAAAGGCTTGTTGCTGCTCTGGGCCCCAGTGGAAAGTGTTCTTCTTGCGGGTGACCAGGTAAAGAGGGCTCACGATCTGACTATACTCAGGAATGTGCATCCTCCAAATGCCTATGGCACCTAGGAAAGCTTGTGTCTCTTTCTTATTGGTGGGTGGAGACATTGCTGTGATCTTGTTGATGATGTCTGTAGGAATCTGACGCCGTCCATCTTGCCACTTCACTCCCAGGAACTGAATCTCATGAGCTGGTCCCTTTACTTTGCTCTTTTTAATGGCGAAACCAGCTCCCAGGAGGATTTGGATGATCCCCTTTCCTTTCTCAAACACTTCCGCAGCTGTGTTCCCCCACACAATGATGTCATCAATATATTGCAGATGTTCTGGAGCCTCACCCCTTTCTAGTGCAGTCTGGATCAGTCGATGGCAGATGGTAGGACTGTGCTTCCATCCCTGGGGCAGTCGGTTCCAGGTATACTGCACTCCCCTCCACATGAAAGCAAACTGAGGCCTGCATTCTGCTGCCAGAGGAATGGAGAAAAATGCATTGGCGATGTCTATAGTGGCATACCACCTCGCTGCCTTGGACTCAAGCTCGTACTGGAGCTCTAATATGTCTGGCACAGCAGCACTCAGTGGTGGAGTCACCTCATTGAATGCACGGTAGTCCACAGTCAATCTCCATTCTCCTTCAGATTTTCGCACAGGCCAAATGGGGCTGTTGAAGGGTGAGTGGGTCTTGCTGACGACCCCTTGGCTCTCCAGCTCTCGGATCATCTTATGGATGGGGATCACAGCATCTCGAGTGGTTCTATGCTGTCGTCGATGCACTATGGAAGTGGCAATTGGCACTTGTTGCTCTTCTCCCATCAGACATCCTACTGCAGATGGATTCTCAGACAGCCCAGGCAAGGTGTTCAATTGCTGGATGCCCTCTGTCTCTACAGCAGCTATCCCAAATGCCCACTTGAGTCCTTTTGGGTCTTTGAAATACCCACTTCAAAGGTAGTCTATGCCCAAAATACATGGGGCCTCTGGGCCAGTCACAATAGGATGTTTCTTCCACTCATTCCCAGTCAGGCTCACATCAGCTTCCACCAAAGTGAAATCCTGGGATCCCCCTGTCACACCAGCAATAGAAACAGACTCTGTCCCCACGTCTCGATGGAATTAATGTACATTGAGCACCAGTATCAACCAAAGCTTTATACTCTTGTGGTTCCGATGTGCCAGGCCAACGAATCCACACAGACCAGAAAACACGATTTTCCCTAGCCTCTACCTGGCTAGAGGCAGGGCCCCTCTAAGCCTGGTTATCCTTCTTTCCCTGGGCATATGTCTTGGATGTTCCTTCAAGGGGATCAGACATGGCATCATCAGCATCATACCTGGTGGTTCGGCTACGGGCAACTGGAGCTGCTTTCTTTCTGGTGGCTTCCTTCAATTCACGCACCCATCGTGCCAGAACAGCAGTAGGTTTTCCATCCCACCTCCTCATATTTTCTCCACAGTCATGCAGGTAGAACCACAGCTCAGCTCGTGGGGTATACCTTCTCTCGCCATCTGGGAAACGTCTGCCTTGGATACCAGAACCTCTGATCTGTACTGCCGAGATTCGGAGAAGGTCTTCTTTAATCTCCTCTCTGAGCTTCTTATGATTCTCCTCTATCTTATCCTCTAAGTTCTGCAGACGTGTTTCTACCGCTGCAATTCTGGCATATGTTGGGCCATGCACAGCATCTGCATATGCTCAGAGCTTCCTTGCCATATCCAGCACCGTCTCATCCCTCTCATCCCGCTTCATTATGGCTAGGGCAGAAGCATATTCGTGTGGCCCAAGTCGCACAAGTTTCCGCCACATCACAGACGTGCATGGCACCAAGTCTGGGTTCCTAGTTGTTACATCATCTGAGAAGATAATCTCTGCCACTGCCATCTCTTTCAGGCATTGGATCCCTTGCTCTATGGTCTTCCACTGTGTCTGTTGCATATAAAGATCATCTGCACACAGGTATCTTTGTGCAACACTTTCCAAGACCCGTGCCCAGAGGCTCTGAGGGTTTGCCCCCCTCATCATTCCTTGGTCGATGACAGGATCATGTGATAGGGATCCCAAATGCCTCGCTTCCGTGCCATCCAGAATTGTAGCCTCGCCTGCAGCATCCCAGAGATGGACTAACCAACTAAGTATGGATTCATCAGGTCGTCGGGTGTAATCCTTCCGTAAGCCACAAAGGTCCTTCAGGGAAAAGGACTCAATATTTGCATCTGGTCTTGCACCTGCTGCTTTGACTCCTGATTTTATGTCAGGAGGCACTGAGGTTCCTTCTGCTGCATCATCATCATCATCATCATCCACTGGTCGATTGGTCTTGTCCGTGCATTTCCCACTTCTAGTACTGGTAGCAACAGCCATTGGTTTAGCTGCTGGCTTAGGCTCGCTATCTGGTTTGGCTGCTGGCTTCGAGCCTGTGGTGTTGGCTGCAGCCTGAGTGACTGGGATAGCTGATTTATCTCCCTGCCCCCCTGCCTCTGTCTGCTGTCCTACAGTCTCCAACAGAGTGCGATAAGCATATGCCAGGGCCCAGCTCATTGCAATGACCTTTCTCTCCTTAGGCTCATCCTGGTATTTCTCTTTCAGATATTTCCCCACCTCAGCTGGGTTCTGAATTTGTTTATGGGGAAAATCCCAGACTATAGGGTCGGAGAATTCCTTCAGGATTTGGCCCATTTCCTCCCATTTCCCACACCACTCAGGATGTTCCATGCCTGGGTCTACTCCTGAGTCAGGGGTCTCATCAGCCCGTCTAGAAATCTCAGCCTTCATTCTGGAGAAGCAGCAGACTGTATAGAAGAATGTTACCAGATTGAATACAAGAAAGATGGTTTCTTTAACATTCAGGGGAAACAGAACATCCTTCACTACTGATGCAACCGATTCATAGGAGAAGAAGGAAAGCAAAGGCTGAAAAGCCTCATTCCCTTCTGCTCCTCCTCTAACAAACTGGACGAATAACCATAGCCAAGAACCATTCATACCTGGAGCAGACCCCAACATGTTTATAAACTTCTTGCAAATCATTGACATCAAGCCCAGCAGGATAGCTATTCTGGTCACTGCCCCTCTACTGTAAAAACTACATATGAGGGACAATACTAGAACTATTTCAGGATAGGAAAATAAACCTAGGGACCACAGAGGTATTAAAATCTTGAAAAACCCTAGGGACCAGAAGCACATGCAAGCCTTCACCCCAACACTCATCATGAAATCAAAAAGCATGACTATTAACTGCTTCAAACAGAGAGTAATGGCAACCAAAATACACTCAAAACAGGGTTTTTCCACACTCTCTCTCTCGAGCCCAGAGTTGGGCGCCAATATTTTTTCGTGGTTTAAGGCAAATTTGGAGGAGAATTTCCAAATTAGGGCCCCTCCAGTAAGCAAACCCACACAGCCCCTCCCCCCAACCGGTTCGGGAAGGATTCCTCGGAGAGGAGTGGAAAGAACCTGTTTATTTAACAAGCACAGCACCCCCCAGCACACAAAATGAGCAATACCGGATGACACCGCTCTGAAAAAAGATGACAAATTCAGAAAGTCTCTCTCAGGGGGTGGTCACTCTGTTCTCAGTCCCTCCGGTGCTGGGGCAGCTGCAGCAGGCCATAAGGTGCAGAATCTTGGTGTTTCCCAGGTCCCAGTCCGGAGCAGGTTCGAAATGGTCAGAAAAAGGAAAGGAGAAACCGTCCAGGAAGAAATTGGACAGTTTAGCTAAACTAGCTAATGAGCAAAAGCAAGCAGAAGCGAAGCAAGCAAGAGCGAGAGAGAGCAAAGCGAAAAGCAAAAGCAGAAAAAGCAAAAGCTGCAGTCTCTGTGTCCCACCAGGCTGATAAGAAAACCAAAAAAAAACTTTCCCTCTTCAGAGCCGGTCTTAAAGGTACAGAACATAATATCCAACATTAACAGAACACATGAATGGGGATACAAGTATCATAATGTCACCCTAGGACACTTCCCTCTTTCAGGACTTTTGGGGTGCGTGCCACTCATACAACTATTTCCTCCTCACGCCCGGAAGGGGGGCCCTCTCTCCCCCTTAGGAGATGACTCACTCACGCTAGTTCCACTTGCTTCCCCCTGTTCCCGGCCGGCCCCCTCGCGGGGGTCCGAAAACGCGGTACCAAGGAGTCCACACTCAGGCCGAGGGTCCGAGCTGCCAGCCCTCGTCTCACTCACACACACACTCGCTCATCTCCTACTCCCGCCACCGGATATTTCTCACCAGTCCGGCGCTCCTCTGCATCACTGGTCCTGAGCCAATCTTCTCTGGTCCTGATAGCCAGCTGTCCTGGAAGTCCAAGATGGCCAGTCCTGGTGTCCTCTTCGGACGTGGCTATCCCGGATGAGCACCCCAGCTGAAATAAAGAGTGGAGGAGACTTTTTCTCCTTTTAAAGCCTTTATTAAAAGTGATCAGCTCAAGGTTGGGAAGCTCGACGGGTCCGCGGTCTGCCGTTGCCGCTCCCAGGGTGACTCGCAGGAGGAGGAATGTGCAGCTTTGTCCACTAGGGGCAGGGCTAGGGGTCCTGCCCTCACAAGAGCAGTGGGCATAGCCCCGGGTTTCCCAACTTTCGAGTTGCTCCAGGCTCAGGGTCTTGGTTCCAGATGAGGTCTTTGCTCAGGGCGAGGGGCAACAAAGGTTCTCAGCATCTCTGCAGCCTCGGCACCCTGTTCCTCACATCCAGACATCACACTAATTTCTTAATTCTGTATTGGCTCGTTGTTTTTGGGGGCTTTTTGGTAAGTTTGGTGGGATTCCTTCCCATGGCATGCTGGTCTTGAAGCTGTTTTGCATCCTCTCTAATGCCCCCCCCCCCCCCCCCCCATGTCCCCTCCCCTCACTGTCTGGGGACAACTATCAATTAGCCTCAGGTAGGGTCTTACCAGATACAAAAGGAGCAGTTAACAAAAACGACCGGTGATTACAATAACAAACAGGTAGAACTCCACCTTGACAGCAACTGGTCCAACTGGTTCTGCAACTCTTTTTTTCCCAAAAAAAATTGGCAAATTTTTTATTTATAACAGAAATGGTACTTGTAAAATTCCTTGTAGTCTTTCTAAATCAATATACCATAAAACTCCTGTAAAAATGTGTCCCTGTCATGGTTTGACGCTGGTGCAATGCCAGTGCCTCCATAAAAATACACTCCCCCTGGTGTCTGCTGTGAGATGTGACCAGGAATAAGCAAAGCAGGTCCCCACTTAGAAATAAAGAAAAGAAAACTTTATTAACTACACTACATGTAAAAAGGAACACACAGGATGTGACAGTGTTCACAGGGGTTCTTGGATGAGGGAAGAGATGAAAGTGTTGACTCCATGTTCAGAAGGCTTGATTTATTATTTTATGATGTATATATTACATTATTACTATACTAAAAAGAATAGAAGGAAAGGTTTCCTCTCAGAAGGCTAGCTAAGAATAGAATGGAATGAATAACAAAGATCTGTGGCTCGGACAGAGAGTCCAAGCTAACTGGTTTGTGGTTGGCCATTAATTGTAAACATTCAAGATGGGCCAATCAAAAATCCACCTGATGCATTCCACAGCAGCAGATAACCATTGTTTACATTTTGTTGCTGTAGCTTCTCAGCAGGAAAAATCCTAATGAAAGGATTTTACTGAAAAGATGTCTGCGACACACAGGAAAAACGAACACCTTCCAACAACATTTCCTCCTCCCCCCACCAAATTTCCAATACATCCATCCCTCAGATCACCAACTCTCAGTCCATCACCACCCTTTAGATAATCAATTCTCAGTTCATCAAGAGGACAGGAACGCTTCTTGTGCCATAGGCTTCCCCAGGAAACACAGTTTAAACCTTGTGTGTTTCCATGTCACTCATGGCACCGCCCAGAGAACATCTGCCATCATGACCTCTTCCTTCCATGTCCAGTGCTCTCACCACTGCACAAGGACCAGAGCTGCTTCTAGGGTTTTCCTTTTAAGGATGCTTTGTCCCGTTCCAAAAAGAGCACAGTCTCACCTTTGGGACACCTGTCCCCCCCAAATTTCACCCCCTGGGGCCAAGGGGTCTCAACACTGAACCCTCTTGGCTCTGAGCCATTGCCTCCCCCTGGATGCAGTCTCTGTGTCATGGGAAACATGGTTCTGTCCATGGCTATAACAAGAAAAGTCCAGCTAAGGCCACTCCATCATCTCTTCCCACCTAAGATTCCTCTCTACTCTTCCGACATCTCTCACTTGCATGAACCTTCATCACACTTGCCCATTTCTTCTTCCATTTCATCTCTATCTCTCTTCTAAGAAGGTTAATGTTCTGCAAAGTTTTCATTGTCCAAAACTCCCACAGCGGCCAGACACCTTCTCGCTGCACCCCCCGCCCCCTTCTTCTCCTTCTTGGCTGTGCTGCTGGCACGTTATCAAATTTCAAGGTAGCACAGTCACAGGCACAGGCTGTACTCTCTCTCTCTCGGCTGGGGGGGGGGGGCTGCCCAATGCCTCCTGGTGCTTCTCCCACCCTTCCATCCTCGGGGCCTCTTCACCTCCCATCTCTGTCCAAAGCCCCGGCCTACCTCACCTGGCCACATGGTTTCCCCTCCCCCACCCAGCAGCAGCAGCTGGGCTGGGGCAGGGATCCGAACTCTTTCCCCACCGGAACACAAGAGAGCTTCCCTCTGGGAGTGCTCTGCTTTTAACTCCTGTGTTCTCAGAGGCGTATACATGTCCCCAGTGGCCACACCAGGTGCCAATACTAAAATCTGAACACCTATTGGCTTGACCACAGCATATCCCAGAAAACTTACTTCCTCTCAAACCACGACAGTCCCAAATGTTATAGATGAGTAATATAATAGTTGGGTCTCACAATTAAGAGATAGATATTATGTAGATGTGAAAATGTTTAGTGCTGTTATTGTAATATGTCCTCCCATAGTCCTCTTTCCCCTCCCCCTTGTAATAGCCTCAGTAGTCAGGGCATTTAGAGAAGGCCAGCTTATTACCAAGAGGCGCAGCGTAACAATATCTAACCTCCAATCAAGATATAAGAAAGTAATCTCCACCAATGGATGGCAGAGAAGGAGTTGACTGATAAAACTTTGGGCGGGGCTAAGGATATAAAAGGCAGAGCATCCATTTTGTAGACGAGCACGTGGCTGATAGTCATGGGGGCTCCCAGCACTGTAATTTTTCCTTATTTAGTCCTTTTGTTGTATTTTTTGTTAAGGTTTAATAAACCTTTAAAATTTTAAAAGTGAGCAGTCGTTTCTCACACCAAATATTTAACCTTTTTCTCTACCAACTGCGCTTTCTTTTCAAAGACTCTAAGTCCCTTTTTAGCAAGAAAGTTAAGCAGCTTCACAATAGCCTCTTCAACCACCTTTTCCTGTTCCCCTGATAAAAGCAAATCATCCACATACTGCAACAACCTAACTCCTGAGGGTGGAGTAAACTCTCTTAATATTTTCTGCAAGGCTTTCCTAAACAAAACTGGTGACTCTGCATATCCCTGTGGGAGGACTATCCATGTCAATTTTTGTTTTACCATTTTCCCTTCTTCCTGTTCCCACTCAAAGGCAAAATACTGTTTACCATCCCCGGTAATTGGACACCCCCAGAAACCATCCTTCAAATCCAGTACTGAATAATACTGACGTGAAGAAGGGATTTGATTCAGGATGGTATAGGAATCTGGAACTGTGGGATGCCTTGGTTTAAAAACTTCATTTATTATTCTTAGATCCTGCACCATTCTGTACATTCTATCTGGTTTCTTAACTGGCAGGATAGGAGTGTTATAGGGAGACACATGGCTCCAAAAGATCTGCCTTTAGCAGGGACTCAATGACAGACTGTAACCCCTTCCTTCCCTCCCTTGAAATAGGAGATTGCTTTTTAGTCCACTTGTCCTGGGTGCTTCAAAGTAATTTGGAAATACTCTATGTCTAATTTTCTGTATTTCCCTGGGGCTGCCAACACTTCTGGGTTTATTTCAGCATAAGCCTTCTCAGACATTTTGCACAAAGTTACCACAGTGTTAGCTTCTGTATAATTTTTCACAATACTAATTTGCATTTCCACTTTAGCCATCAAATTCCTTCCCAGTAAATTACATTCACAGTTGGGAACAAACAGGAATTAATGCATTTCAAACCTATCCCCCACATCTACTAACAGCGGTTGAATAAAATGCACTCACTCATCCTTTCCACTCACCCCTTGAATAATCAAAGATCTTGTTGGCAATTTTACCCCCTTAGGGATAAAATTCAAGGTGGATCAAGAGGCCCCTGTGTCTACCAGGAAACACACCTCCTCTCGATCCAGACCCACCTTAAAAGTTAGCAAGGGCTCTAGTGTGGTGGGTTCCTGGTATAATGGGAGCCCCTGACACTCATAACAATCCATCTCCATTATCCTCTGGACTTTCTCCTCCTGAAGATCTAGCTGTCTATGTGGACAGTCCTGCTTCCAGTGTCCCTCTGCCCTGCAGGTAGCACACTGATGCCTCCCCATCTGATGTTTGGGTTGGCTCTCCCCTGCTGAGAAAGTGTCCTGGTTTAGGACAGATTTGGAAGGAAACTTCCCAAAGGATGTTTCCTCTAAAGGGCAGAATTCAGCAGCCCTTCCCCCAACTAGTTCAGGAGATAATCTCTTCAGAGAAAAGTGGAAAAAACCTGTTTATTTCACAAGCAAACTACACATAAGCATGAAAAAATAAATAAAATTAAACAATGAAATCTCTCATTGCTGTGAGAAATGACGCTCACTTTTAAAATTTCAGAGATTTATTAAACTGTAACAAAAATACAACAGAAGACTGAATAAGGAAAAATTACAGCGCTGGGAGTCTCTGTGACCAGCAGCCACGCACTTGTCTACAAAATGGATGCTCTCCTGTTTATACCCTTGGCCCCTCCCATAGTCTTGTCAGCCAACTCCTCTGCTGTCTATTGGTGGAGATCACTTTCTTACAACTTGATTGGAGGTCAGGTGTTGCCATGCTGTGCATCCTAGTAACAAGCTCTCCCTCCCCTAAATGCTCCGACTAGTGACAACAATACAAGGGGGGAAGGGAAAGAGGACTACGGGGAGAACATATACAAATAACATAGCTATACATCTATAAAACCTCTCTTAACATACACATAATATTAATCTCTTAATTGTGAGAGCCAACCATTGCATTACCCATCTATAACAACCCCCCCTTTTCCTTTTCTATAAGTCTTTTGGCTTGAACAATTATTTCTCTTGAGCAAAAGTTTAATTTTGGATGAGTCATCATACTATCTGTTGTTGTGGGTGAAGACATTGGGAACAAAACCCTCAAGTTTTATGCACAATGATTGGTGGAATTGGTGGCATGAATTGGTTGGAGCAGACAAAAGGGAATCACAGAGGTCCAGTATGGCTTTTTCTCACATCTACCATGCCCCTGGGGTTGCGACTCATAGCAGGTATATCTTGGTGGCGAGCATAGAGGCCAACTCAGTCTTGTGTTCTAGTCCTTGTATTGGATTTTGGAGGGCAAAGGCAATTCAGGAATGATAGAGGTCTAGTGTAGTTGTTCTATTATTTCTCTAGAGTCCCATGTTGTTGTTGTTATCAGATTTCTAAAGTCCATACCTCTTTGGTGTATTCTCATGGCTGCAGATCTTCACTGACTCCTTCTGCTGCATGCTGTTCTCTCTCAGGTCAGGGCTCCTCCAAGGCTCTCCCTGACTGGCTAACCCACCCCCTTTTATCCCAATCATCTTCATTAGTTACAGCTGCAGCCCATCAAGGGTAACCGGGACCTCTGGGGCAAAGCCTCTATACGTATATTCAAATACAATACATTTCCTCTACTATATTTCCCCTTTTCTTTTACGTAAGTTAACAGTTGTACACATGTTCAATTACAATACATACATTTCCCCATGACTCACAGGCCATGTTCAACACCCACATTTCTCCGTGACTCACAGGCCATGTTCAACACACATAGCTCCTTGCTCAAAGGCCATAGTCTTTCACAGCTCCCTGACCCAAAGGCTATGTTCTGTTGCAGCTCTTGGCCACCACAGCTCTCAGCTGTCTTATCTTGTCACAGCTCTTGGCTGTCTTATCTTCTGTTAACTATCACGTCGGGGTCACCACTTGTAGGTGTTCTATTATTTCTCTAGAGTCCCATACTGTTCTTATCAGACTTCTAAGGTCCATACCTCTTGGGTGTATTCTCATGGCTGCAGATCTTCACTGCACAGACTCCTTCTTCTGCATGCTGTTCCTCCCTCAGGTCAGTGCTCCTCCAAGACTCTCCCTGACTGGCTAACCCGCCCCCTTTTATCCCGGTCATCTTCATTGGTTACAGCTGCAGCCCAATTAAGGACATCGCAGCTGCAGCCCATCAAGGACAACCGGGACCTCTGGGGCAAAGCCTCTATTCAAATACAGTCTAGCATTGAGGCAGCTCTGGTATTTTGGGGTCCCCCTGAAACGGCTGCCGTGGGTGTCCCAAACAGAAAAGTCCAGTTAAGCACAACCTGCCCAGGCCCCTCAAGCAAGCTCCAGGGCCGCAGGCAATCTTAGCAAGCTCAGCTCTTAAGTGAGATCAGCTCTTTAGTGATTATCAGTTCATTAGTGATTTCAGCTCTTGGCTTGCTAAGTGCCTTTGGCAGACACAGGGAGAGAGAGGAGAAGTGCTGTGTGAGATTCCACAGAGATATCCTTTATTGGTAGCTTCTGCGAAGGTTCCCAGTGACACCTTCTTCTACCAAACTGGGCAAAAGTAGGGGTTTATATAGGGTTTAGGAGCTTTGGAATTGTCCAATACTAATGGTTGAGGCAAAAGTGACCTATTGTCTTACAGAGAAATAAGCAAGGGTCTGAGGGCAGAAGAGGGGCTTCTTAGGTCCAGTCATCATGACTAGGCATTTCCTATCTTAGGCTGCTGAACACCATGGAGGTCTTGCAGACCCTGTGCCTGCTACGCAGCATAGCCTCCTTGTCCCCACCTTACCATAGCTACAGGGTTGCTGCCTGCAGCAGGGCTATATAATCTTCTTGGTGGTGAACACAGGGGCTAACCCGGTCTTGCCCTCTAGTTCTGGTCTTACTTTGCTTGTCAATTCTTAAGTGAACCACTCTAGCACCTCTCACTGTTCTCTGTGTACTTCCCCTCAACAGATGTGTGCAATCCCCATCCATTAAAAAAAGGACAGTTATGTCAATGAACACTACAGTTTAAATTCCTTGCCTAAAGTGTTTACTTAAAACAGTTCTCGAGCTGGCTGGTGGAAGCTTGGCTCTACTTTTTGGATGTCTTGGTGCTTCTTTGGTTATTTTTTGGTTTCTGCCAAGGGTCAATCTTGTCTCACCTGGTCTGGATCCTTTACTGGGCCTTTAATTCTGTTGACGTGAGTCCAAACCCGCTCTGCGGTTCCCACAGCTGATTTAGTGGTGAGCAATACTTGAAAGGGACCTCCCCACTGAGGGGTGGGAATCTGGTCTTTCCATGATTTGATCAGTACTCAGTCTCTAGGGTTAACATTATGAATTAACGCTTTAAACCTTTCCCCTTTTGCCCTTACCACTTGCACAGTCTCTTTTGACTTATTTTAAGGTTACTAAGGACTCCTGATGGTACTCTGTCCTCAGGGGGTAGAATCCTTGACACCTCTAGTCTTCCCCCTCCCCTCTTCGCTCATTCTCATAAACTTTCAGGTCTCTTTCTCTTTGGGGACAATTTTTCCTGAGATGCCCATTAAGCTTGTGTTTCACTATTTGAAAGGGTAATTGAGTCTTAAAGCAGTTACTCACCACTGCTGACACAAGGGAACTGCACGGCCTAGGAAGTATTACAATCACAGAGAAGTTTAGCATTTGGCCTAGCATCCTGTTTTTGATGGCAGCAGTTTCCAGGGAACGTGGGTTAGAACAGCAGTGGATCACAGTGATTGCAGATACTCCTGTTTATAGGGATTTAATGGAAACTTAAACACTATTAAATTTGATGGAAATCACTGTACACAACTTTACATAAACCTTTTGGCAAACTTATACATAGAGGCAAATTCCTCTCCCTACAAGAACAGAGTGTACACAGAGAGCCAGGGGCCACTCCAGCTAGCAGGGCAAGGTAGTGACACATACAAACACACCTATACACACACATCTGTTTTTCTGGGTGAGACAGCACCCAGATGCATGGAGCCATGTATCCAGAGCCATGTCCCTGGGTGTGCCCAACCCGTGTGCGCACACAGGGACATGTACAGAGCTAGTGCACATACATACAGGTACCTGCCCACCTGCACAGAGCTCCTGTGCACAACGGTACTTGCCAGCAGCACACACTTGTGTACATCCAACCTGCCACACCAGCACATGTGCTACACAGACACTTACCTATGTACAGTATCTACTAATGCACACGTGCTGCCAAGCATGAGACCTGCTTGCACATAGAGCCTGTGCACACCAATGTGTGCAGTGTCATATACATTAACACACGCATGTCCCACACAGAGCCATGCTCACACCTGCAGAACTTGTGCACACTCACAAGTACAGATCTGTGCACAGACTCACGCCTGAGAATGTGCAATTCAACACGTGTACACATCAGCACATCCATGTGAACAGTGCTGTGCATACCAACACACATGTACAACTGTGCAAAGCAGGACATGTATACTCACATCTGGGATCTGGGCACACCAGAAAACACATGTGCACACAGAGCTGTGCACACTGGCACACATATGCACAGCACTCTCCCAGAGCTCTCCTGGCCCCGACACCCCTGTGGGTCTCTCTTTGTGGGATCATGACACGGTGGGGATGGGGACAGGAGAGGGGGTTATGGGTGGGACATTGTGGCACAGTTTAAAGAGCACCCTCTGTGCCTTCGGGGTGGGAACAGACAGGCCTGTGCCAAAGGAAAGGTCAAAGAGAGACCACGCTGGGTTCTTGCCTCCTGCTTCTTACTCTACAAGGGCAAGACTGAGCACCTTTTTGCTGTTCTGTCTTTCCCAGGAGCCTGACCAGCACAAAGGAGAGGATTAGAAAGATTTATTGAGGATCACTGCCAGTGAATACCACACTTGGCATTTCTCGCCCCTTACATTATCATGAGATGCTGGGGTAGGAGCTAACAACAGCTTTACCCCACTGCCCTAGATGCCTGTATTTTGTCAAGGGGCACCTTTTACCTCCTCATCCTTATCTCTGGTGCAAGGGTCATAATTCCACTGGGCTAGTTTATTTTCCAGTGGGCTATCTGGGGATACACTTGTAGGTATCTCTTCACTTCTTCCTTCTCCCATTGGGGATTCCCTACTGGCTCTCAGTCCCATCCTGATCAGCCTAACCACAGGCTCTCCTGACAGAGCCCACCTCCCTGATAGACCAACTACAGGCTCAGGCTCTCCCACAAGGCTTGCCTTCCCAATTAGCCAGAAGGAGAAAGAAAGAAAGAAAGAAAGAAAGAAAGAAAGAAAGAAAGAAAGAAAGAAAGAAAGAAAGAGCTTTACCTTCTTCTTGAAAAACAAAAGCAAATACACAACCTGCTTATGGTCCAGGGACCCCTGTACCACTGGGTTAGTTCTGCCACTCTTCTCATGCCTCAGCTTGGTGCCCCGGCACCCTTGGCACACTAGTGCAAGCAGCCACCAAGCGGCTCATGTGGTCGCAGGGAAGCCTCCCCAGTCCGGCGCCCCAGTCTCATGGCTTTATGTGCCAGCGGATAGTGCAGAGAAGTCTCTGCAGCCTGGTGCTCCCAGGTCAGCCCTGCTGAGTGCTACTGTTCTCAGTACCCTTGAGTCGCTGCGGGCAGCCCCGCATAGGCAAACCTACGGCACCGAGGCACCAATCGCCGGTCGTGCTGTGCGCAACTGTGCCCGCACTTTCAAGCTGCTGCCCCCCTCCTAGCCGAGTTGGCAGTGCCAGAGATAACAGCGCTAGGCTTCATCACTCTGGTCTGGAAACCCTGCCACCGGGTCAGTCCCCAATCCTCAGCGGCACCGTGCATGAGCCGTGCCCTGTGCCGCCATCGCTGCCACTGCTCCTGCTGGGCCAGCAGGCACCAAGAGTTGCTCTGCCAGGTCCCTGCCAGCTATCACCCACGTGGGTTCCCATCCGAGGCCTCCGAGACCCCTCACAACCCAGCCTGCTCTGACCTTCGGCAGCTCTGGCTGCAGTTCATGCGTGTCACCTCCACCACTTCCACTGGGCTGGTGAGTGCCAGGACCCACCAAGCCAGGTCCCCACCAGCCGCCACCCACGTGGCCTCCCGCCACGGCCTCCAAGACCCTGATGCTCGTACAAGCACGCTCAGATACCCCCCCCCACCACCACCACAACCCTCAATCTGGTGTCCCCAGCTGTTCTTGAGTGCTCCCCTCCAAATCAAGTGATCCTCAACCTGGCATCCCCAGGTGTTCTTGGGCCCCCCTAAATTTGGTAACTCTCTCAAGTCTCACACACACTCCAAGCATACTCTCAGACTCTCACACACAGGCAAATACTCACAATTTTCATCTGCAGTTTTTCCTCAGGGGGCTTTTTCTTCCTCCTCTTCTTTTTCATTATTTAGTCCTCTGCTGTCCCTGGGATGTCAACCTGCAATCACCGATGGTCCCAGGAGAAGTCGATTGAGCCGCCAAAATTGCAGCAGGAGGTGCTTCTCTTTCAAAATCTCCTAGGGCAACAGAGACGAGGTTTTTATCCTGGACGAGTCCCCATTTGTGAGAAATGAAGCTCACTTTTAAAATTTCAAAGATTTATTAAACCTTAACAAAAATGCAACTGAAGACTAAATAAGGAAAAATTACAGCACTGGGAGTCTCTATGACCAGCAGCCACATGCTCGTCTACAAAATGGATGCTTTGCTCTGACTAGTGACAACAATACAAGGGAGGGAAGAGAAAGAGGACTATGGGGAGAACATAGGGCCCTCGGGCGATTGTCCTGGTGTTCTGGACCAAAGAGAAGCCAAACACTTCCAGGAAAAAGACGCACTCCTGGGAAAACCTTTCTTGCTGTAGCTAACAAAGAAAACCAGCAGAAAATAGTAAAGATAAACTCCCTGCCTGTCTCCTCTCTTGCTGTCTGTGCTAGGCAGCAGAGTCTGTGAGAGAGGAATTATGAGGGAGTAAAATAGTAAAATGAAGCTTCTGCAGACAAACTGTGTGAATCTCCCCCCTCCTCCGCCCCCTTCACCCTCTCTGTCTCTCTGGGCCTAGCTTAAAGTTACAGGACCTATTTCTGAGCAGAAAAAACAGACAATGGGATACCAGATCATACAGTCACCCCAGGACAGGAAGGAATGCCTCTTCCACTTCCTTCTGACTGATCCTGTCCCTTTTGTCCCAGGGGACCCCTTTGGTCCTGTGGTTTATCCCTCTGGGACTGTAAAAACTCTGCCATCACCTTTGCCTTTGCCTCATCCTTTTTTACCTACCCTTGCTGTATCTTTTTAACCAGTTCATCCAGGGGCTTATTCTGCCCTTCCTCTAGTCCCCCCAGCTACTTCCTGTGGGTACTCATTGTCTCACAGCTCAAAATCTTTCATTTCTCCAGTGAACCAAACAAAATCCTTTGAAAGAAAATCTTAATCCTTCCATGTACAATTTGCATTTCCCATATAGGTCTTCCTCCTCCTCCTTGTGCTCACCCTCCTCACCACACAATGTATTCCAGAGCTGGTCCCTGTCCTTCTCCAGTGTCCAAACACACCCGGTCCTGCTGCTCTTTGCCTCAACCATATTTCTCCACACTCCCCTTCAACCAATCTTTCCCAACATACCAACACCATCCATCCATCTCCTGTTGCCAAGACCCTTTCTTGATTCCCCTTATTGTCCCCTTTGGGCATCCATGTCCTTAATTACCTCTGGGAGAATGTGTAAACCAACTCAACATTCTTCCAATGGATTCTTCAGAGATATTTTGGGATCGTCATCCCTTTTGCCAGGGCCCCTACCCAGCTTTACCTTTGCTACCCTCCATGGGTGCCCTGTTTTACCTTCCATGGGTGCCCTCTCAGGTTTACCTGTGCTACCCTCTATGGGGTATTTAGTACAACCTTGGGTGAGCAACAGTCTGTGTCAATTAGTGGAATTCCTATGGAAATTATGGTTACCCCCATTGCTTCTTTCACCTAACAGTATCTGGCTTTATCTACCAGGCCCAGTTTGTTTGTAAAGAAATCTCACTTTCATTCCTTTCAAAGGCCAGCATCTCTGGCTGTGACAGAGGACAGATATGGCCTGAAGGGAGAGGAGCATCTGAGAACACCTCCATGGAACAATTGTACACCCGATGGAGAGATGGGGTGGGTGGGGGTATGTGTTGAGATCTCTGCTCACTTTAACTCAAAAATGTCCAAAAAAGCCCCTACATTCTAGCAGCATCGCCCCCAGCAGGCCAGCAGGTGGCTCGGGCCAGTTGGCTCTGCCAGCACGAGACATCTGGAGGGCACTAGGGCCTGCTTGGAGCCCTGGCCAGCAACTGCAGCCGGCACCAGGAGAAAGTGCTGTACCCCGCAGGCTGTGGCGGAAGGGGGGAGATAGCAGCACTCCCTGGACTTTACCTATAGGAAAGTAAATTCACCTCTGTGCCCAATTGACCACCAGATCGTGCCGGACAAAACAAGGTGTGCCCAGGATGATTGGATAAAAGGGCATAGAGGGGACCTAAAAAGAAACAAACTCAGTGGGACAGCTGCCACGGGTTTCCTGTCAGTAGTAAACTTAGGGCAAGGGGCATATTGGCATTCCATTGCCGTATGAGCCTTTTTTACAGACTCTGCAGAAACCATATTCCTACAAGAGCCAGAGTCCACCAGGGCCTGGGCAGTGACTGCTCTGCAGTCTGGGAGTGGAAGCGAGGCTGACACCAACACCGTGAGGAGCAGGGCAGCTGGGTTAGCTCCATCAATGGCCGTGGCAACCTCCCTTCCCGCGATGGCCAGAGCTGTTTCTTGACCCCACAATACCGGGCATTGAAAAGGTCAATTTAAAAACAGTGGAAAATCTCAACTGTTCCCAGAGGTAGCCAAATCAACTCACAGGATTCACAGAATGACTAGTTTGGAAGAGACCTTAAAGATCATTGAGTCCAACCCATGCCCTAACACCTCAACTAAACCATGGCATCGAGTGCCATATCCAATCTTTTTTTAAACACATCCAGGGATGGTGAGTCCATCACGTCCCTGGACAGGCCATTCCAGAACTTTATCACTCTTTCAGTGAAAAACTTTTTCCTAATATCCAACCTATATTCCCCTTAACGCAGCTTGAGACCTCTGCAAAGTCCTCAGCAGGGGGAGAAGGGGACTGGGAAAACCCTGCCATAATTTGCAATGGGTTCCACCTCGGTAGGTGCGCAGGGCATAGGCGGGCAAGGCGGACTCAGGGAGGAGCCGCCGCCATCTGAGCTCCTGTCTCGGCCACACGGGCCCCATCCCCAGCACCGCCAGCATGGCGCCTGCCCCTCCCCTCCCCCCCAAGCAGCAAGAGCGCTGGAAGGGAGCGCAGGCCCAAAACTGGAGCAGAACCAGGCAAGTGCAAAAGCTGCTCTGCTTCAGAAGCTTGTTTAGTGGAAACCTGCAAAATCTTTGGGCTGCCTCTGTAGGAACATCACCAGCCAGGCCATGAATATAGAGGGGTAACAAAAGGTCATTCCCTTTAATTCAACTCCGACAATGTGTGCAGGAGATCTGCGGTGTACTCTGCCACACTCTGCCCCTCTGGCACAGGGGATTAAAAAACCCGAACAGAACAAAAGAAAGTTGTCCTTCGCGGGATCACTGGGAAAAGCATTATCTCAACTGACAAACATAATCTAACTTCCTATTCTATAAGACATACTTTTGTTTGTACCATATTTCAAAGACTATTTAGTAGAACTAGAAAAGACTAACAATGATGACTAGAAATAAGGCTTCCGCTTAAGGAGAAGTAGGCTAAAATTTACTAGTCCAGGAACTGACTGAGAGACAGTTTTGCTAGAGGTATGTATCCACTTTGCAAGGTGGATAGGGAGTAATAAACTTACCACTCTGTTATATACAAGCAGATGTGGAATTAAATTAAGAGTAGGTTTAAGCACTTTTTAATTGGGGACACAAATTGTGGAACATGCTGCTACAAGATACTTTGAAGGCCAACAGATTTCAGACTGATTTAGAAAGGTATTCAACAAATTCATGTCACTTATTAAAAATGATGGTTTCAGGGTTTGGAATCCCTGGCTCAGGTAGTTCTCAAGTTGCTTAATGCTGGAAGCTAGGCAGGGTTTAGCGGTGTGAGGCTCAACCTTTGCTTGTCTTATTCTTTCCCCTTGTATAAGCAAATAGCAGCACCTAGCCTGATAGGAGTAAATGGATCTTTGTGTGATTCTTTATGAAGCTTCTGTATACTGCTGTCATGCTGTGAAGGAGTGGTTAAAACCTGGAACAAAGCTTTGAACCCTGACTCTGTATCACAGTGTATTTTGTTGCTTTGCCCAAATAGAGCATGCAGGGTTCTTACTTTTAAAATTGTAATTTAAATTATAACTAATGCAGTGATACATTTTTGGGCTTATTTTCATAAGCAGGATATGAATTGAAACAAGTTTCCTTTTAGATTAGAAAACTACCTTAAATTTGTCTTTGCCTGATGGCTAGTAGGACAGATCTTTCAAGGATCTAGGTTAGTCCAGCTCAGGTGACACACTTGCTAAGTACCCTATTGTGACAAAAGGACCCAATGCTATTTTGAAAATTTTATATTTTTTGTTTTCTGAACAACTTTTATTATCTTCTGAGATCAATTATTTCTTGTTATTCCTAGTGAATTGTCAATAAATTAACACTCTCAGGTATGTCTGACTCATTTACTTACTTTCAATCCAAAGACTTCAACACTGCTGTCTTTTAGTCAACTGGCCTAGACCTCAACTGAAAAATTCTCAAATTAGCTTTGATTTTCTCTAGTGTATTTCTATGGCAGGGTGGATGTGAAAAACACCAATCACTTGGTTTTAAAATTTTAAAAGTTTAATAGTAATAAAATGGTTATAAAAATAGTAATACAACTAGAGTAATAAAAATTTGGACAATTAGGATTCAGACAATACGAGACAATAAAAATAGTTATAGGCAGTCCAGGTACCTCTTTCTGGGCAAAATAAGCCCGAAAAAGGACACCTGTTAACAAAGGATTAACCCTTAAAAACAATAGCCTGTTGCATATTCATACACCTCATACATGATGCATAAATTCCATTCAAACAAAGGATTCAGTCTGGTCAGTGTCAACTTCTTCCTCTGAATCCTGATGGCATCTGAGCGAGGCAGGAAGAAGTTAGTTTCTTCTGATAAGGGAACAAAAAATTCTTTTTCTCTGAACGATTTAGGTGTCCTGTGGCTGCTATCTCGGTGAAAGTACCTCATTCCTCTCTTAAAAAATATCCCACATACATAGTTTCTATTTTAACTACAAAAGCTACATTTTAACTACAAAACTCCATTTACCATAGTGTTAAAATGTTAATACAGCACTACTAATCTTCACAACATAATACCTATAGTAAATATCTGCGTAGAGCCATATAATATGCACTTTTCACAGTGGATATGTTCTGCATTGTACCTGTAGCCATATCAATAAACTGTTAAGGCTGGGGAACCAATTGGAACACTTGTCACAAATATTCCTTAACTGGCCCATGCCAACTGAGGAGAGAGGCTAGGATGCAAAGTATAGTATTATAAGAGTAAATATTTATTCATGCACATGAAGTGTCCTGGCCAAATTGGGGCACCCTAAATGTGGTTTTACATGGGGTTCTTAGACCTTTCAAGCATTCAGGTAGAACACAATTTGACTAATCACTAACACCCACACTACTGATTACTGATCATAGGCAAACTTTGCAAGGCAACTATATTTCTGCAGGGTTCTTGCTGCTTGTCTATTGATCCAGAGATCCCTGGAGTCAGTCTTGCTATAGTTACTTATCTATGTTGCCAGACAACTGCAAGGGTTTCAAAGACACGTCAGAGGGACTAGGATGCACTGGTGCTATCTCAGTTGTCCAGGGATATCCTTTATCCTTCACAAGACAGCTCTGAGCTTCCAAGAAGTAAAGTCCTTATTTCCAGGGCTGGGCTGTCCTTCAGTTTGTTTTACTTAAGCATGAACAATACCAAAGTCTCCAGTAAAATTCCACTACCTTATTACATCTGTCCTGGTTTAGGGCAAATCTGGGAGGAAACCTCTGAAGGAGTGCCTCTAGAAAGCAAATTTGAGCGGCCCCTCTCCCCACCAGTTCGGGAGACATAAATCTCCTTTGAGAGAAGTGGAAAAAACTGTTTATTTAACAAGCAAAGTACTCACAAACATGAAAAAATGAATAATATTAAACAATGAAACCTCTCGTTGTTCTGAAGAGATGGCAAATTTACAAAGTCCTTCTGTGGATCAGAGAGAAAGAGAGAGTCCTTTTCGTGGGTGTGTCCTTGGCTTTCTCTCAGTCTCTCCGGGGCTCGAGTCTCTCTCCTGGGCTTGGGTCCAGTGTTCCAGCCACAGTGCAGCTTGGGGGGCCCCTGGACAATAGTCCTGGTGTTCCCAGACTGAACAATAGCTGAACAGTTCCAAAAAACTTCTGGCCTCAGCTAACTAAAAAACTAATTAAAAGCAAAGGAGAGCTCTCTCCTGCTGTCCGTGCTGCAGACAACACAGTCCATGAGAGGGAATATGGGGGCGCAAGTGCAGTTTCTGCAAACAAACTGTGTGCTTCTGCTTCCCCCCCTCACTCTCGGAACCAGTCTTAAAGGTGCAGAACTCAATATTCAGCATAAACAGAACAGACGATTGGGGTTACAATCATCATAAAGTCACCCTAGGACATCATCACAGTGTATAATGTGATCTAATATATATATATTAACAAAATTAATGGACTTTCATACTATAAAGACTGATTGATATAATAGGAAAGGGAATTTTGTAACACACACTTATTGCTTCCTTCCTCTCTGAACAGCGAATCTTGCTTTCAGAGGAAACTGGTATGTTGGAGTAGATGGTGCCCACCAGATTCTGTCCTAATACATACTCAGGATAGAACATATAGATGACATTTAGACCTATATGTATAATCACAGTAGTATTTAAGAGACTTGCAAAGTAAAGATAATTATTGACATACCTGGTTGTTTCTCAAGATATGTGCTTACTTGAACTGGAATTAATGCTTTTACTTAGGTAGATGAAAACGTCTGTACATGGGGGAAAAATGGTCTGCATACTACTTAAATTTGAAATGTTATTATATAATGAACAAGTTAGTTTTGTTTTATCTGTGTGTGCTTTATTTATTGTTTGTTTGGGTTTTTTTAACAGAAAATATAATGTTCATATTGAAAACAAGCCCATAACTATTCCAAAAGTTATTGATCTTCATCTGGAAACAAAGTCTGTGACTGAAAGGGACACTATAGGTAAGAATAAGTGGATACAAACAACAGCATATTATATCAAATATATCCTGATGTTGTTTTCTATCAAGTGTTTATTTGCAATAAATTCTGGGAATATTTTTTCAATAGATAATGAAAGAATAACAGTACAACTGATTATAAAGAATGTGAGAAAGAAAAATTTAGGCCTAAATCTCTTTTGTTGTTCCATGGGTGACATCTTAATAGCAGTATTAGAAAAATTATAAGTAGGTGAAATCCAGCATAAAGCACATCTACTGCTGCAATAGGCATCCCTAGCAATATGAGACAACACAAGGATCACATCACTCAGTGTCTTTGAAACAGATGTAAAAATAGCTTTCTACAAGAAAATGGTAACTGGCAGATATTGAAACATACTTTCTGCTCTTCTAAAATAGGAAATACACTGTAGCACCGAAACCTAGTTCTTTCACCCACATCTCTGAAATTTTGAAGTATAATATTTAGAAACCAAAAACACTGCAGAAATGCATAGCATTTGTTTGAAAGTTGAAGCTTTTTTAGAAATGGTGATTTTTGACTCCTTAAACACAACCAATTTTTCTGTTCGTAGTGGGCTGACCTTGGCTGGATGCCAGCTACCCACTAAAACTGGTCTATTGCTCCCCTCCTCAGCTGGACAGGGGAGACAAAGTATAACAAAAGGCTCATGGGTCAAGATAAGAACAGGGAAAGATTACTCACCAATTACCATTATGGGCAAAACAGACTCGACTTGGAGAAATTATTTGGATTTGTTACCAATCAAATCAGAGTAGGATAATGAGAAATAAAATCAAATCTTAAAAACACCTTCCCCCTATGCCTCCCTTCCTCCTGGGCTTAACTTTATTCCCGATTATTTCCCTCCTCCCTCCCAGCTGCATGGGGAGACGGGGAATGGGGGTTACGGTCAGTTCGTTACACATTGTTTCTGCTGCTGCTTCCTCCTCAGGAGGAGGAATCCTCATGCTCTTCTGCTCCAGTGTGGGGTCCTTTCCACAGGAGAAAGTCCTCCATGAACTTCTCCAGTGTGGGTCCCTTCCATAGGGTGCAGTCATTGAGGAACAGACTGCTCCAGCATAGGTACCCTGTGGGGTCACAATTGCAATGCTCCAGTGGGAATTCCTCTTTCCACGGGTCAACAGGTCCTGCCACAAACCTGCTTCAGCATGGACTACCCATGGAGTCAGCCTCCTCTCAGACATTCACCTCCTCCGGTGTGGGTCTCCTCCACAAGCTGCAGGTGGATCTCTGCTCCCCTGTTGACCTCCATGGGCTGCAGGGGCACAGCTGCCTCACCATGGTCTTCACCATGAACTACAGGGGAATCTCAGCTCTGGTGCCTCAAACACCTCCTGCCCCTCCTTCTTCACTGACCTTGGTGTCTGCAGAGTTGTTCCTCTCACGTATTCTCACTCTTCTCTGGCTGCAATGTTTCTGTGCAATAGTTATTATTCCTTCTTAAATATGTTATCAAAGAAGTGTTACTGCCATCACTGATTGTCTTGGCCTTTGTCAGTGGTGAGTCCATCTTGGAGCTGGCTGACATTGGCTCTATTTGTGTCGTGGTGCATCCTGCCTGTAGCCCCCTCACTACCAAAACCTGGCCACAAAAACCCAATAGAACATGTAATACATATTCTCTTCCTAGCCACATTTTTATAGGCATGCATTGTGTGCATAAATATATAGAGAGAGACAGAAAGCAAGCAAGCATAGTGCTGAGCAGATGTTGCAGCTTAAATTATCCAGGACAGTGATGAAAAGACCTGTAACAGAAATGCACAGCTTTTTAAAACTGGCATGTAAGCAAAGCATTCAAAATTCTTAATTAGTGTTATTTGCTTCAAGCAATATTTATGCACCTCCCCAAGAATAAAACTAGCATCAGTTTATAGATACTGATATAGTGTAGGTTTTATTTATCATTAAAAGGTTATATATGCAAATATATGTTAACTCTAACCAAATAGGTATTTCAAACTAAATATTAGACTTTCATTGAAATACGTGAGTTCAACCAATTTCACGTTTTTGCCAACAGATACCTTGTAGTCAAAAGACAGATGCTCAGTAATATTCTGTGACTTTTTAACCTCATTGATGTATAATGGTGTTTGAGGTGTGGTGGGCTGACCTTCACTAGCCCCAGGTGCCCACCAAGCCACTCTGTCACTCCCCTCCTCAGCTTGTCACCAAAAACCAGGAAATAAACTCTCCAACCAGTCTGTTGGGTTAGAAAGTCAACATTACTTTATTTAGCACTGAGGTACATGCAGATTGCTCCACCTATCATGTACATGAGTTATTAAAACTTTTAACTATTTATACATTTTAGCAAACAAAGGAATTAGTGTCCAATTGTTACAAGTTACATACTTCTCTTATTAATTAGTATTCTCTCTTCTATTGGTTAATGATTTAGCACTTCTGATGCTTATTAGTCCACATTTTCAGTCTTTTTATTATCTTTTTCCCAGATAGAGAGTTTCTGTACAATTGCTGAATTGTCTTTTTTAGTTTCTTCTTTGTCTCTGGTTTCTGCAAAATGTCCTTGTAGTCTATAATCTGCATTCCTGGTGTTCAGTTCTCAGCAATCTCTCTCTCTCTCTCCTAGGCTTTGTTAACTTTCTCCCCCAGGTCTGAGAGCACTGAAGTATGTCAAGCTCTAAACTTTAATTTGTTTTTCAAACACATGGACATCACCCAGAGCTTGCCTGTCAGCTGCTGTGTTTCACAGATTAAATCTCTCCTCTTGTTGATTTGGTCCCAACATTTTCCTCCACTGCTGCATAGACTCCTTTTTAAAGCAATATAACTTGTTCGGTAACAAGCTGAACAGGGGAGAGAAAAAAAACTAATGAAAGGCTTATGGGTCAAGATAACGACAGGGAGAGATCACTCAGCAATTACCA
The DNA here is from genome assembly GCF_051311805.1 of Agelaius phoeniceus. Classification (NCBI taxonomy): domain Eukaryota; kingdom Metazoa; phylum Chordata; class Aves; order Passeriformes; family Icteridae; genus Agelaius; species Agelaius phoeniceus. Next base: position 22,402,061 of record NC_135301.1, read on the forward strand.
TCATGGGCAAAACAGACTTGACTTGTGAAAATTAATTGGATTTATTGCCAATCAAATCAGAGTAGGATAATGAGAAATAAACCCAAATTTTAAAACATCTTCCCCCCACTCCTTCCCTTCTTCCTGGGCTCAGTTTTGTCTCTTGGAGCTGGCTAGCCCTGGTTCTGTCAAACATGTGGGAATCATCTAGCAGCTTCTCAGGGAAGCCACCCCTTTAGCTCCCCCCATAGAAAATCCTTGTCATGTAAACCCAGTGCAGAGGAGCAGACTGCACTTCATTGTCAATAATTGTTCTTTGCAGTTCCTAGCATCTATGGGAGAAAAGTAAGCTCTCTCTTTTTAAATCACCCAACCTGCATGGAACATAGCATGTTCCCCAGAATGTTTAGGATGGTGTTTACACAATGAGTTACTGGTATACAAGAGATGTTATCAAAATCGGGAAGAACAAACCATCAGTGTTTTAAGTTTGGTTTTTTAAAAGAAAAATAGGAAGCAATTATATGTAGTACATTACATGATTGTCAATGAGCTTTTAGTCTTAAACAGACAATCAAACTCATCTACATTTGTATCTAGACTTCAGTGGATAACTATTTTTTTAATCTTGATTTTGAGATCTAAATTAGCCATGATTTTTTAAGTTAGCCAGTTAATGCACAAAAGCTGAGATGAAAAAAATACTAAAACCCTGTAACCTTTTAAATTGCTGAGTGGTAA